>NC_081162.1:9774165-10420832 GCF_012432095.1 Onychostoma macrolepis | reverse complement strand
TAATTTATTCATTGTTTCTGAACTCATGACATTACTTAACTGCATGATTTGTAAAGCCTAATTTCAGAACATATCTGCCATATGAGCATTACTTTGACACCGTTACATCTGTTAACAGAACTCTTATTTGTAATGTAGAAACATTCATTTTCTGTAAAGCTGCTTTGAAACAATGTTTGTAATAAAAAGTGCTATACAAATAAATGTGAATTGAACAAAACTTGATGCATAATTTTTTTCTCCTCTCCGTGTCAGTAGGGAAACCATACATTCATACTCCTTTCTGTGAGACTGGAGCGCTCCCATGCAGCACAGCAAACTATAGTGGAGACCGTTCAAGGACATGCTTTATAGCATGTAAATAAGTGCATAACAAAAGTTAACATGCATCAAATATATGATTAAATGGGTAAAAATGTTTTAAGTTATTTTAAATTTGAATATACTACAAATATATATTTATATATTAATAATGGAGGGGTGCACAAGAATCAAAAACATTAAAAGAGATTAATTCCCACTTAATCTTAAAATATCTTCACTTATTTGGAATGAATTTTCAAAGACAACAAATTTAACATTTACCATGAGATTAATAAAACGACAATGAACATAAAGATGTGATTGCACTTGACTAACAAGTTGTTAGAAAACACACACACAATTATATTTATACAGAGAGGCTGAAGTTACTTGGTAAAAGACCACGATGTTGTTTATATAGCAAACATGGGCTTTTACTATGGTAACGTCAGCCTAAAATGTGTTAACATGGCAGGTAAGGACAGCTGACCACATTAATCCTCAAATATGAACGAATTTTATATTTTAAAAACAACACTGATACAGCTACATATACTACGTATACATTATTTTATAAATAATGTAAATAAAGTATTTTATTGTCTACTAATTGCCAAAAATCGCAGTTCTGTCTCACTATAGTCACTAACTCAATGCATTCCAATTGCCCGCTATGAACTTCCTGGAACTGTTGAGGTCTACGTGAACCACGTGACGATCGAGCGTTCTGAACTTCCGTTGTCGCAACTCTGTCTCTCTATGGCTCTGGTCTGTTGGGGAGTAAAATGAATCGATTAATAAAATGATAGAAATGATCACAAGAAAGCAGAACCAGTCAGGCACAATTTTAATTGTATTATTCAACAAATATTGTAAATTTTCATTACTTAAGCTGTGAAAAACAATGCAATGCAAGTCTATAATAGATATGGACTAACCTTGATTTTTTGTGAAAGCGGTCAACAGCTGCCCAACATTCTCTCTTTAGACTGAAATATCTCAGTTAGATGACTGCTTGAGATTCTTGCCCACAATCCTGTAGAACTCCATGAACACCTAAAACAGAGAAACAAAGTGTTACATTTCAAGACTAACTGTAACTTTTAGCATACATTTTTAGCATATGCACATCACTTTAAGCTCAACAACTCAGTTGCAATTATTATAAATAATAATAGTTACGAATATATACCTAAGAGACTAGGGTTAGCGTTAACAAAAAGCTAATTCATGCACACGTGCTGATATTAAACGACTGAAGCTATGGGTAATGAAATGATAACATCACAACTTAAACTGAACATGCAGAAACACACTTGCTGAACTTATCTTAACTTTGAACCAAAAGAAACACGGATTTTAATATTAGCATTATAGCTTCTGTGAACCGACAGAGGAAAAACCGTTGATCAGTAAGTTAGGCCCATAAGACTACTTTAGCTTTAACTACAGTAACGCTGTCATCGGACCGGTCTTTTGGATGATCAATTTTCCCAGAAAGATAAAGAGAAAGAAGCTAATTTACACACTCACCGTTTCATGATGTTTTCCAAATCCATCGCGTGCATCATCAACCGGTCTCGGGTCTCTTCAAACATCGCGCGCTCACGCAGACTTGTTCGAATGGTATGGAATTAGATTTGTGCCAAATAAAATGAATGTAATTTTTAAAGAAACGTATGAAAATATCAAGTGAAACTGAATAAAATGTCTTTGAAACTAAAAAATAAATAAATTACAGGCAAAATCTTTGACCTCGTTTTTAATACACTGCAGGTTTTGCAACTGTTTTCTCATCTTTCATTCGTTGATCTGTACTTACAAATGCACTTCCAGAGTTTTCATTTACGCTTCTAAAGTTTTCGTTTACGATTCTGAAGATTTCATTTACGCTTCTGAAGTTTTCGTTCGCCATTCTGACACAAAGCTCTCGTGGGGCGGGGTTAACAGCGTGTGTTCTCATTGGCTACTGAGTTTTTGATTGACAGCTTCTTGACCTGGAAGTGAAGGCGTCAGTATCGTTGCGCCTGTGTGGATGTGAGCATCTGTTAGCGGCTTCCTATTTCATTTTAATGATATAAAGTTAGGAGTTTTGTTTTTGAATTCAATCTGTATTCATCTGTTGCTACTACTCTGTCAACATAAGCTTTTAGGAGCATGAGAAAACGCGAGAGAAAAAGGTCATATTGAGGTTTAATTATTAAAGTACTGTAATACTGGAAATATTGTATAATGTCCAGTGTTCTCTTATTATATGTGTTTATTGCTCTTGATTCTTTTGCATTGTAGGGTCTAATTAGGTTGAGCTGTTACATTTGAAATACAATACTATCCTGTGATATATTCAGACGTCAAGAAAGTCTCACTCCAACCAGGCAATCAAGCTCGTTTCATTACATATCCCACACAAACAATGTTCTTGCTGCCAATTGTTTTTATCATGCTGATCATTTTGTTTAGTTATTTTATTTAGTTAACATCATCTAACATTTAAAATTGGAAATACATTTTTAACAATCATCAACTCTTTCAAGTGTGACTTTTATAAACCAGTTGAATGAATGTAAATGAAAATATGAATTAATTCAAATAAATTGACATTCTTTATTGTCACTATAGCATATACACAAGTATCAAAGTGAAAGTCTTTGATGCAATTATGTTGTGAGCGGAAAGACCAGAATCCACAAAACACTAACTGCAGATACATAATGCACAGTATTATTATAATTTACATTACCACACAAAATGCACAAGAACATAACATACAGAATGTTTAAAATTCATATGTTTTAAACACTGCAATGATCCTTTCAACAGTTCCTGTTACAGTACAAGTTACAAAACAGTGAATGAGTATGTAATGTACTGGAGTGCAATATCAGTCTTTACAGGGATAGTCCACGCCAAAAAAAGAAAATTCTTTCATTTACTCACCTTCATGCTATTCCAGATGTATATAACTTTCTTTCTTGACGCAAAGATTTTTAAGAAAATAATCCTTCTCTGAGAATCCACATCACACAAGTGAACTGTAACCCATGCACATTTGACAGTTAAGTGGAAGCGATTATTAATAATTAATGTTTTTCTTATCTGTTGTTTCACTTCAAAAGATACTGATTTAAAAACTAAGGTCAGATGGATTACGGTCACGGTCGCTGTGTGTGGTTTTTAAAGCATATTTAGGACTCACAGAGATTAATTATTTGCCTAAAAATCTTAACTTGTGTTTACCTGTCCAGTAGAAAGAAAGTACAGTAATATGCATTTGAGACAGCATGAGGGTGAGTAAAATTAAAAATATATATATTTTTATTTTTGAACTATCCCCTTAACAATCACATGCTGTTGGTATGCCAATTCAAGATCAGCATAGACTAATAAGAATAAAGTGCAACCTCTTGTGTACAGTGTTTGTTTTATCTAGAGCTCCAAAGAAGTAAAAATATTTGCATAATATCAGGTGCCTGAAGATCAAGATCCCAGTCATTCAAAGGTGATGTGTCTGAACATAATAAGACTCTTGTCTGATGAGGGAAGTGGATCTCTGGTGCTATCACTACATCCTCTGGGTCAGCATCAGAAGTTTATGGAAGAGTTGCTCTTCTCTCTGGAAACAGAGAAAGGACATGTATTATAGTCTAACAATACAAACTGCTTTGAACTCCCATGACACATTTAAAACTTAAAATATTTCAAACAAATAAATACACAATATAATTATTTAATATATATATTAGTATTAACTTGGTACTAAAATACCTCAAAGTTATGTACCATTAATCATCTGTAATACCGCTGTGTAGCCATTAGATGGCTCTGTATAGCCCTATATAATCATGACTGTGTATACCCTAGTTGCTGGAAACTGTTTTCAGTCATAATTATTTGCATGTATTAGGTTTTGCATTTGGATATATATTTAGGCATTATTTGTCAAAGTTTGTTTGTAAGTCTGTAACTATGTGTAGATAACCAGGTCCTGTAATTGGACTAAATCAAGAACACTTACCGTGAGTATCCTGATAACAACGATGATTGATGATCATGATGATTATATCATTCATCTGTGCTATTCCTAAGAAATCATCTCATCAATGTAGTGTAGCAGCAGAAAAATACTGATAAAATAATAATAAAAAATCTTTATATATCATTTTATATCATTAAAATGAAATAGGAAGCCGCTAACAGATGCTCACATCCACACAGGCGCAACGATACTGACGCCTTCACTTCCAGGTCAAGAAGCTGTCAATCAAAAACTCAGTAGCCAATGAGAACACACCGCTGTTAACCCCGCCCCCACGAGAGCTTTGTGTCAGAATGGCGAACGAAAACTTCAGAAGCGTAAATGAAATCTTCAGAATCGTAAACGAAAACTTTAGAAGCGTAAATGAAAACTCTGGAAGTGCATTTGTAAGTACAGATCAACGAATGAAAGATGAGAAAACAGTTGCAAAACCTGCAGTGTATTAAAAACGAGGTCAAAGATTTTGCCTGTAATTTATTTATTTTTTAGTTTCAAAGACATTTTATTCAGTTTCACTTGATATTTTCATAAGTTTCTTGAAAAATTACATTCATTTTATTTGGCACAAATCTAATTCCATAGAATGGGGCTCCTCCCCAATGATGCGCCGTCTCGTCTTGAACAGGAGCGCTTCACAAAAATGAACCGAAAGTCAGCGAATACATATCACATGCATGATAAATATATCTATAGAAATATTTAAATTACCACTTAACGAAATAAATCAAATCGATAACAAAAACTCTTTTATTATAATCAGTGAAGATGCACTTCTCTCTAAAGGCGCGTCTAATGAGGAGATGGCGAGTCAGGATCATCATCTTCATCTTTGCGACACTGACACAGAAAACACTAGTTTATTAGTAAATAATTCAAATATCTCCTTACTATTTCCCCCTGACACATTCATGGTAATTACGTTTGCTGGGGCTTTGCCGCAAGCTTCAGCGTATTGCGTGTATTTGAAGCAGAACTCTTCATCTGCGCTGACGGCGCTCTCTGCTGCTGCGGGACTCTAAACACCGTCGAGCCGCTCTTCACAGTCACGGCACGGTCTCGTGTTGTTTCCACCAGCGCGGCAATTTTTTTCATCACTAATTGATGGATGTCTAAAATATAAAAATAAAGAGAAGCCTAAAACAGGCCCGGCCCGCATCTGAACTATGCCGTGAAAATTGGTCCGATCGAAGCCCAGGGAATGCAGGGCTCTAGCGTTCCCCTCGGTAGAAATCACGTTTCCCCCTGACATCGCATCAAATTAACTATTTTGGACCAACTGCCTCACGGGCCGGATGAAATCTCCCGGCGGCCGGATGTGTAGTTTGCCCACCTCTGCTGTAGCTCCTGCCCTTTTTCGTCATTCTGGGCAGCATTGAGGCAGGAATATCCTGAACTCTGTGACATCTTGAAGATTCTCCTTCCTTTCGCGTCGACATATTTGTGTGAGGCAGGATTCTCAAAAATGACTGCACTCAAAACGAAATACCGCAATCGTGCACGAATCGAGGATGATTTGAGGCTATGTTTATCAAACATTGAGCCAAGAATTGAAGATCTTTGCAAGGCAAAGCAGGCTCAGGTCTCACATTAACATTAACATCACCTACCTGCAAGCTTCTGTAAAAAATGCAGATGATGCCTACTATTAGGCCTAGTAATAATAACAATAATAAAGCATAAATTAATATCAGAGGTCTGGTGCCAATTCCCAATTATAGCAATAGCCTAGTAATGATAATAGGCCTATACTGATGATAATAATAATAACAACAACAACAACAATAAAGCATGTAACCTCATATAATTAAATAGCAATAGCCTAGTAATGATGATAGGCCTACTACTACTCATAATAATAATAATAATAATAATAATAATGTCTGCAAGCTCACATTAGAAGTCTGGTGCTACTGCCAATTATAACAATAGCCTAGTAATGATAATAGGCCTACCTACCGCTACTGATGATAATAATAATAATAATAATAATAATGTGGGCCTAAAAATAATAGCCTAGGGCTATCTATCTATCTATCTATGTAGATAGAGGTGGTGTGTGTGTGTGTGTGTGTGGGGGGTACTGGGACCCCAACTGCAATGAACCAGCTTTGGGGGGGCCCAGCTTGCAAAAGGTTGAGAACCTCTGCACTAAGGCAATCTTCAAACGTGAAAACTCTCTTGGGTTTGGATGTACAAAGTCTGGTATGGTGGAAGTAGGGCCTTTGTACACTGACTCTGGTTCGAATTGAGGCACTTGTCTCAATGAGCTATAGGGCATTTGGTGGCGCCAGGCCGAATCATAAGGGGTAGAGGCTGCATGCTCCTTTGAGATCCCCTGACTGAATGGCTGAGCACTTGGAATATCATAGGGAGAGTAAATTTTGTCTCTTGGAACTGCTGCCGAAGCTGGAGATTGTTCCTGACCTGAGAAGCTGTCTCCTCTGAAGCGTGGTGCAGGCACAGGCTTAAGACTTCCCTCAGCTGCCTGCATGTTTTTACCTTGGCGTGGTGCAGGAATGGGTTTGCTAGGTTGAGGTTGGGGCTGGGCCACAGGTCGCTGTTGACTGACCTGAATCTAAAGCTGCTGCATCTGCTGCTTAAGTTGTGAGAGCTCTTGAGCATACTGTTGATTCGTCTGCTGCAATGCATCCCTTTCCCTCTGAATCACCTGTACAGTGTGAAGTATGTTCTCGTTTGCATAACGTAGATTCCTATTTCGTTGCTTAAGCAAGGCATTCTCAGGCCTGCCTGGGTCTGTGTCAGACCACTCTTCTGAACTTTGATGCTCTTCACCTGGAATCTGCGTAAGACTGAATGCCGTTGCGCCCTCCTCTTGGTATTCCTCGTCTGACAGTTTGGAGGGTATCTGAGTGTGTGGTGACACAGGTTCTGGATGTAACGAAGGCAGGACGAAGCCGGTGAGATCATAATCTTCATATCGGGCGGAAAGGGCAGTCTTCCTTCTGACGCGCCCAGTTGACTCATCATCTGCATGTGTTGACATCTCATAAGCCTGCAGCAAGTCTCATCCAGCTCGAAGGACCATGTAAAAATTAGTTAGCTTTAATAGCAAAATCTCATTCATTAAATTTAATGAATGAGATTTTGCTGTTAAAGCTAACTCATTTTTACAGTTTTATTGATTTCAGCTTCTGTGGATGATGAAAATAATCTATGTAAGGCATCCAATTAAAAGTGAAGGGCAATACATGCATACAGTAACTTAGCATTTGCTTGGTGGATGTCATTTGGTCATTTTTTTGTTTCTCCTTGGAAGTTTGCTAAGGCCCTCTTTTTTGTAAATAACAAATATTCTGTCAAGGTGATCTAAGATTAAATACTCTTATGATGTTATTAATTTCATATGATACACTAAAAAAGATTGGGTTCTTTATACACAGTAACAGTTCTTTTTAGAACCATATCTTCCTAATCAACCCTTCTATACTGAAATGGTTCTTTGTTCAAACCATCAAAGCACCTCAGTACTGATTTTCTGAAGTTCAACCATCAAACTACACAAACTGTCTGCACACACTCAACGGGTAAATGGTTCTGATTTCCTACCAATCATGTCTTTTTCTCTTTTTCTTTTTCTTTTAATTTAATTTAATTTAAATGTATTATGTGTGTGTGTGTGTGTGTGTGTGTGTGTGTGTTCCTATGAAGATGCTGTGTCACCCTACAACCCTGATCAACCGCAGAGAGAAACTACCACTCAAAATACACACACAATGATGGACATAAAGGCATCGAGGATTGAGATTTTACTGAAATATTGATTGAAATCAAGATTATTTAAATATTCTATCCCTTTTGTCATTAGTTAGTTATGCATAAAGTTGTCCAGTCCTGCAAATACAGTGGTTATAAAAAGTTTACATACACTGTTAAAATTTTAGATGAATGAATCTGAGAAAAATCTTGTCATCTTTCTCCACATTTAAAGTGATATCCATAAAGTGATATCCATAAAATTTGACCATTTAATGAAAAATCTTATTTAGAATTGTATTATAATATGACATGTATAATTCAGTCATGAAATGTCAAAAAGTCTTTCAGTACTATATATTACTTTCTCTGGAACTGTAATTAATTTTTTAATTTAACCTCTTAACTGTCACCGTCCCCTCTGTGGGACGCCTACGTCTACGTCACTATTTTACAATTAAATCCTAATCTAATCATGACAAACTATATATCGTTGGAAAGGTCTAAGACTCCTAAATAGGTATTTTACCACTTTTGTTGTTAAAAAATTATGTAGGAAAAGTAATAGATTAATTAAGAGTGGACCTGAAAAATCTACATCATAACAGGAGTTTAATGCAAACAGGATGATAAACATGTTCATACAGAAACTTCACATGAAGCCATTCCATCTGAGCCATGCCTTTTATTCTCATCCATGGTAAATTAATTTGCATAGTTCTTTTTACCACATCAAAGGTGAACTCTTCAGTATTTTGTCCATTAAAAGCATCCCATGAAAGAAACAAACCTGGCTGATCATTGTTAAGCAATTCACATCCAACACGTTTCTGATAAACATGCAAACCTTAAAATGAATGGAAATCAAACAGATTAGTTATCACTGGCATATTGAAATAAAGCACTTTTTATGATTATATAATGGCAAATGTTGCTTCTTTAATAATAATTTAGCATCTAAAAAGAGCTTGAGAAAATATATTATGAGTCATAATGTAATACATGTTAGATAACACTAAGATACTGTATGTTGCCAAAAATTAGAGGACACCCCCAAAAAACGCATAAACGAATCTCTTAATATTGAATTTTTGATTGCTGGTAATACCAAAATTTATAGGGTTGCACTTACCATCTGTGCAATTTTGGTGGTCCTTAAGATAAAATGTTCGATCTTTCATGATGTTATATATATCACTAAATATACTACCCGCACCATTGTCATCACTTGAATTACTCTGACTGCAGTGGACAGCTTTCAATGATACTGAGTCATAGTACATCACTTCCACATCATCTAACATCAGCACAAGAGTGAACTCAGGAAACTGTGTCTGTCCAGCAATGTATGTGGCAAAAACCATCAGTGAGTGAGAACCTGTGGAAAGGTGGGCAAGGATAACATTTTCTGACTAAGCAGACACATTGTAACTTTGCTAAACTATACATTAAAGGGGTCATCGGATGCAAAATTCACTTTTCAAGTTTGAACATAAATGCATGTTGGAAGTGAGTGTACACTCTCAGAAATAAAGGTACAAAAGCTGTCACTGGGGCGGTACCTTTTCAAAAGGTATATGTTTGTTCCTAAAGGGTCCATTTTGGTACCTTAAAGGTACATATTAGTACTTAAAGTGTACATATTTGAACCTAATAGATACAAAAGTGTACCTTTTGAAAAGGTACCGCCCCAGTGACAGCTTTTGTACCTTTATTTCTCTCAAATCAGGCTGTTCTGAGAGCCCCCCCCCAGTCGTCATTTACTCCCGACATCTGAGCCGCTGAAGACACAGAGGATTAATGTTACTTTTGCTTTGAAGTGAATGCGCCGATTGTTATGTTCTCTCAAATGAGTTGTTTGATAATGCATTGAGTTAGTGTTCAGTGATGCATCGAGTTTGATTGTGCTGAAAGCATTCTATCATGCCTGACCAATGTAGGTGTGCGTTTACGGGGGTCTGGGAAAGGGAGATAAAGAAAAGAGATACGATAAGTTCATGCTACTTGCGTGTGTTCCTTTTCAAACACAACATTTGGCGACGAGAATGGCTGATATCACACTACCACCACTGACCAAACAGCAAACAATCGCGGACTGCCTGACTCCCTTCCCCATTCCACCATCAATGTCACAACCCAGCCAGAACGATACATTAGCGGCAGCAGATTCCCCTGCAGTTATGCTACTGAGGTGCCAGCAGCGGTCTCGGCCACGCCCACAAGCACAAACATCACGGCCCTGTGATAACTGTGGATCTTCATCTCATCTGTCTAGAGCACAGAACTGCCCAGCCCGTGGCCAGACATGCCGCAACTGTGGTAAACGCAATAATTTTGCCTCAGTCTGCCGCTCTGCTCCAGCTGTGTCAGCCCAAGCACCCACTATCATTCACAATGTCTACTCTGGACCAGTCTCATTTAAAGCATGTTCAGTGCGCTTAAATGATGTGTGTATCCCACTGCTTTTGGACACTGGTGCCAGTGTGTCTCTCCTCAATATGCAAACATACAGCACTTTTTTCGGTGCACTGCCACTATCGGCACCCTCTGCTTCACTCTGTGGCTATGGCGACTCAAAGATTGACTTAGTGGGTTCCCTGCACATAACCGTTGGGTATGGCAACAAGATGGTGCCCAGCTTTACCTTCCATGTTGCCCGTCGTGGGGCCAACCTGATGGGTCTGGATTTGTTCTCGGCTCTGGGATTTTCTCTAGGTGACACAAAGGGAGCTGCGATCCTGACAGTCTCCACGCCTTGGCAGCAGAAGTGGCCATCCCTGTTTGAAGGTTTGGGGTGCCTTACTGCTTTTGCCCATGAACCTCTCCTGAACCCTGCCATTAAACCAGTCATCCAACCACTCCGACGCATTCCCTTGGCTCTCCGTGATGGTGTCTCGGCTGAGCTCAAGCAGCTGCTGGACGTTGGCATTATTGAACCAGTGGATGCGTCGCCCTGGGTCTCGAACCTGGTGGTAGCTCAGAAGAAATCAGGGGCCCTACGGGTGTGTGTCGACCTGCGAGCGGTGAATAAGGCAGTGATCCCGGACAGGTTCCCTCTGCCTACCTCAGAAGAGCTCACTGCTCAGTTCCATGGCTCAACCGTGTTCTCTAAACTGGACCTTAGACAGGGCTACCTACAAGTGCCTCTCCACCCCAACAGCAGAAACCTCACAGCCTTCGTGACCCATGCAGGTGTGTTTCGCTACACGCGTATGCCGTTTGGACTCAGCTCCGCCCCCAGCTGTTTCCAAAAAATCATGGTGTCGGTGTTGGCTGGTATACCGGGGGTGGCCATTTACCTGGATGATGTGGTTATCCATGGGCCCACCCCCGAGAGTCACGATGAACGCCTCAGCAGAGTCTTCGCAGCCCTAGCCAAACACAAACTAACCCTCAACGCTGAAAAATGTGTTTTCTCTGCACCGACCATCGAATATGTGGGTTTCCGGCTGTCGGCAGATGGCGTCGCACCACTTCAATCAAATGTAGATGCCATACTGGCAATTCCTGAACCCAGCTCAGCTGTGCAGGTCGCCTCCTTTTTGGGCATGACGGGCTACTACCTGAAGTTCCTCCCACATTATTCTGCTACCACTGCCCCACTACGGCAACTGCTATGTAAGGATGAGCCATGGGTGTGGTCACAGGCATGCTCTGATGCTGTGCGTGCGCTCAAGGTGCAGCTCACCACAGCCCCAGTGTTGGCTCACTTCGATATCTCCAGCCCCACCTGGGTGACCTGTGATGCGTCGGCTACAGCCATAGGAGCAGTGCTGTCACAAACCCAGCGGGGCATTGAGAAGCCCATCACCTTTGCATCACGGGCCCTCAATCAGACGGAGCAACGCTACTCAGTGGGGGAACGTGAAGCATTAGCCTGCATCTGGGCTTGTGAGAGGTGGCACTTGTATCTCTATGGCCGCGCCTTCACCCTAAGGACAGATCACCAGGCCCTGACAGCACTACTTTCCACATCTGGGACAGGCCACAGGCCACTGAGGCTACACCGCTGGTCTGACCGTCTTCGCCAGTATAACTTTGACCTGAAGTTCACCCCGGGCAGAGACAATGTTGTGGCCGATCTACTGTCCCGTTCCATTCCGCTCCGCCACACCCCACCACACACACACACGCCGACATGGATCAGGTGGAACGGGACATTGTCCAGATGTTACACACACCCCTCCAGGCTGTTGTATCGTTACAAGAACTGAAGGAGGCATCGGAACAGGACCCGGTCCTTTCTCAGCTCCGAGTCTATATTCTGAATGGCTGGCCTCAGGAGGTACCAGAGGGGATGGCAGCATTTTCCAGAATAAAGCAAGAGCTGTCTTGCTGGAATGACACCTGTATGACACGGGGCCTCTGCACAGTCATCCCCAGCACCCTACGTGCACGTGCCTTGGCGATGGCTCACGAGGGCCACCTTGGTATCGTGAAGTTGAAGCAGCGCTGCAGAGACCGGGTTTGGTGGCCAGGGATAGATAAAGACATTGAGGCCCTGGTGAAAGATTGTGCTGCCTGTCTCTTAAGCGGTAAGACTGGTCACCAGGCCCCCCCCACCCTTACAACCTCTTGCTTGGCCATCGCAGCCCTGGGACCACCTGCAGCTGGACATTCGTGGTGAGATACAGGGAGTTCCTCATCACCAACGCTTCCTAGTGGTTGTCTATGACCTGCATTCGAAATGGCCTGAGCTCATTACCACCGGCTCTGTGACTTCTCAGGTCATAATTAACTTCCTGGACTCTTTGTTTTCCCGCTGGGGCCTTCCAAACACAATCACTACTGACAATGGCCCGCAGCTAATCTCAGCTGAGTTCACAACATACCTCAAAAACAAAGGTATTCATCACATCCGCACGGCATACTATCACCCCCAAGCTAATGGTGGCGTCGAACGCTTCCATCAGTCTCAGAGCACATTTGTTCCAGGGGTAGACCTTTTCACGGGCCATCCATCACACTCTTCTGCACTACAGGGCCACCCAACACTCTACGATGGGGGTCTCTCCAGCTTTCCTCATGCTTGGCCGTGAGCTCCACCTTCCCCTCGACAGGCTCAGCCCCACACTGCCTAAGGGCTCACAACCGAGAGTCAGGGCCTCTGTCACCCGCCAGCAGAGAAGGATGAAGCAGAAATTCGATCTCTCAGCACGCGTTAAGGTCCCTGACATAACGGCCGCAGATTGGGTTAGGGTTCGCAGGCCCCACAGAGATAACAAACTCGCTTCATATTGGTCTGCCCCTCTCCAAGTTACTCATCAGCTGGGCCCAGCCACCTTCTTGCTCAGCAACGGCACACGGTGGCATGGAAGCCGCCTCCGCAAAGTGCTGCCCCCGGCACATACAACAGGCGTCACACCTCAAGCCACACCCCCAGCTTGGCAGGACACCCCAGCACTTCAGCTGACACCTCAGATAGCTCCTGCACAGGCTCCAGACATGCCTATCAAACTGCCAGCTGAGATTTGTGCCTGCCCATCACAGGCTGCCCAGCCTCATCCCCTTGTTTCTCCACGGCCTGTCCGCATTCGTTCTCGCCCAGGGCACTTACAGGACTTTGTGTCAACATTTCATGTTTGAAACCCCGTAGGAGGGGGGGAAATGTTATGTTCTCTCAAATAAGTTGTTTGATAATGCATTGAGTTAGTGTTCAGTGATGCATCGAGTTTGATTGTGCTGAAAGCATTCTATCATGCCTGACCAATGTAGGTGTGCGTTTACGGGGGTCTGGGAAAGGGAGATAAAGTAAAAGAGATATGATAAGTTCATGCTACTTGCGGTGTCCAGAACACCGATCCCGATCTGCCTAAATACGTCTATGTTCGCATGAATCATTCGTGATCCAGCTTCTGCTCGTCAGTACTGCTCGTCACCCCACAGAAGAGAGGGGTGGGGCGAGCAGAGCTCATTAGCATTTAAAGGGACATGGAGTAAAAAACGGCTTGATGAATACAGAACTGATTTTGAAAGGGTAAAGAAGGTGTTTTTACACTACCATTGAGAAATTTTAACCAAAGTATGTTATACACTTTTCATTAAGACCCTAAAGAATCATATCAATTTTTGGAAAATTGGCATCCAATGACCCCTTTAAAAAATAAATACTCCAGTAAGATGATGATTGAATATAACTGCTCATTTAGGGTCCCCAGTTCTCAGTTCTTTGGTGTGAAAAAGTGAAAAGAAGTATGAAGGGGCTGTTCCAGTGGTAGTCCTGAAAGTTAGCAGCAAAATTTAATTTGATCCTGGCCACAATTGGGAGTCCTGTCAGCAGAACATTGCAGTAGTCTCGACATTACAAGAGCTTGGATGAGGAACAGCGTTGTTGTAAAGCGCAAACCTATACACAACCATGCCATTGTTGTTGAGATCTTTGCTTTAGTTCTTAGAGACTTCCCATACATATGCATTATGTATGTTGATATTGTACAATAATAATTTAATATAGAACTCTGGATTATGTTGTAACCTTCTCTGTCTCTCCACCAGATTTGCTCAGAAATTTATGTGATCAAATTGAGGAAGTTACATGCAGAATCTGGGCTTATAGCCCAAGGCTGATGTGTCTGCTGTATACCTGGGCTAGTAAAAGAGGGAGTACACGTCAAATGTCACAAATGATGTCATAGACCTACCCTTCCAAAAATAGTTTGATTCCATCTCCCTTGCTATAAATAAATAAATAATCAAAAACAAAAATCTGCTCCCTCAAAAAAGAATGTATAGTGGCATAATACATAATTAAATTATTTTTGTAATAAATAATAGGTTTATCAAACAAGTCTTAGTAACAGGTTTCATAACACTGTAAAACATTAAGTTCCCCTTTTTGATGGATAAAAAATAACACTGTTTTAGCATATTGTCTATAAACTGACCATATTCAGATTAAATACATGCTAAACATGTTGGAACAATAAAGTTATTATCAAATAAAGATATCATTGAAACTTTCGTTTGATTTACTCATGTAATATGAACACATTAGTATATGGAATCTAGAGATAGGAAAATTAATAAGTGCCCAAGATACCCCCTCTCGTGCCCCAGAGTAATATATAGTCAGGGCCGGGGCCCTTGTGCACATCATGATCACAGGAATAGCTGTAAACTGACTTACCTGCTTTAACAGCTGTCAAATATGACAAAAGGCACACAAGAGACTGCATTCTCTCAGTAAATGAATCCCCGCACTTTAGGGTATGATCTTGTTGTTGAGTGTTACAGTCTTCCAACTACAAAATAAAGAAGTGACTTTAGCTAATGATTGGAATTCTCTGCTGGTCTTACCAGTCTTTCCAGTCTCTTAAAAAAATGAGAAATGCTCAATATCTCATTGCTGTTCATTTTTTTATCATAATTTTGTCTGTTTATTTTTAATCATTTCATATTTTCGTAATGCAGATTACTTAAGAAAATCATGGATTAATGCGATCATGACAGACTATGTAAGGGTTGTCTCAGCCTTTCAAAAGTTTGTGAAATATTTAGTTCATGGCACAGAAACTTTAAATATGTCCAAGAGTTTTACACACTGGTCTGTTATTGTGGGGACATTACCATGCCCCTAAACATGACAAAACAAAACGGCACAAAACCAAATGTGATTGGTTGCCTTACCTGTCAGTCATACAAATTACCATTCAAAGTGGCCAAGGTTCCCAGACCTTCTGCCATCAGTCTGAAGGTCTGGCTACGCGAGACTAATGTAAGGGTGTAAGTCCTTGAATGAAACTGCATTTGATGTCCCCGTGAAAATGAGATGGTGGCCACTTAGGTGCTCTACACAGACTGTGTATAGGGAGCAGCAATATCGATGCTACCTGTGCTATCGCTATAGGTCGAGTAGGTGCAGAACAGGTTAAGGGGGTTTATTTGTTCCGCATAAGCTATCAGCACTGTGACTGACATGACAAAATAGCTGTGCTAAATCTGTTTATTTATTCTGAAAGGTTGCATTTTTGCTTAAAAAGCTATAGGCCTACATAGTTTAGCCATTTTTCTCTGGCAACCATCACCTCAGAAGTGCATTTCCCAAAATCATTGTTAGCTGACTATGGTCGTTAGTTCCATTGAACTCTATTGGTAATAGTGGAACATGCAACCATAGTTGCTTTTGGGAAATGCACCCCAGAGCACTGGCAAAAGTATTTCTTTAAAAAAAAAAACCTCTGGAATCCAGCTGCCATGGAAAAACAGATTATGCACAATAATAATCAGAATCAGAAAGAGCTTAATTGCCAAGTGTTGCATACACAAATAATTTGTCTTGGTGACAGAAGCATCCAGTGCACAGATGGAATGACAAGTGACAAGACACAGATAACAAAATAAACAAGTGATTAAAAATGTGAAAACAATACTCAATAGACAAAAAGACAACAGACAATATATTGTATATACAGATGTGCAATATACAAATGCTCTAACACACAAATACACAGCCATACTTTTTGTCACACATCATGAATCTGCAATGCAAACAAAGTTTAGGCTCAATAAAATAATTTCTGGACCGATTGTGGGCATAGGTCAAATTAAAAAAAAAAAAACTCTCAGTAAATGACAGATTAGATAGTAATTGAAATATTTAATGTGTTCTTTAATTACATTTTTCGCAACATTCATGATCTTTTTATTATTACAAAAGCTCTAATGCATTGACTTATGTGGTTAAATGCAAAGAGAGACAACCCTTTATATTTCGTGTTGCTTGTGGTTTTAGCAGTACCATCTAGTGGTCAAAAAACGAACTGACAACAATACATTCAAACTTTCTTAACCTACTTGGGGCTGCTCCAAATGGGACGGACTACATCTCTAAATGGGTTTTATAGAAGGTTCCTACCTAAGCCCACCCTTAAACAAAACCCCACTAACTTGAATATTTCTGTCTGTTTTATTGAAAATAGGCATATTTGTAACACAGGCTTTCCAAAAAGATTTGATTAACTGATGTTAACAATTAAGATATAAACATGAGAAAACACCAGACAAGCTACACTTATAGCCTGAAACATAAAGAAGGAACACGATACATTCAAAATCATGGAACTCCTGTTGCTTCTCAGTACAAGAAAGCAAAAAAGAGTTTGCAATAGTAAAGACAATAAAAGTATGCATTAGCAGAGGTGCAGTTAAACCAGATGACTGATATTTTCAGCTTGTGCTAGCAACTCATTCTGTTGGTAGGTCTTTCAAATTCAAATGTTGAAAAAGATTATGTATAACATCATATTAAAGTTCATTTAGAAACCTATTATATGTTAAAATATTATTTGTACATTCTTAAATATAATGGGAGAGCTGACAGATCAAAAACTACTATCAAAAACAAGAATAGCTTTATTAAGGCTTTATTGATTAAGATGTCAGCTAATTGTGATGAAAATTCTGAACACAACAAGATTATTTCTTGATGTATAAAGCACATTTTAAGATATAGACATTTTAAAACATCAATAAATTCACAATAAATTTTATTTGAAACGTTAATGTCACCAGAATTAATGAACAACCTGCTACATTTCCAACAAAATATAATTGTTGAATAAAAGTATTATTATTAATTTGTTTTTTTGGAGTTCAAAAACAATGTGCATTTCCTCACTATAAAACATAGGTATCATGTTCTAATAACCTTTATTTAACTAAAATTGTTACAATTATAGGCTTAACTATAACTTTGATTATAACTGTATTTTCTCTGAATAGCCATTTCTAATCTGACTGTGTGAAGAACCCGGAAGCGTGGCTGTTTTGTGATGTCACGATCAATTCATCTCCCCAATGACCTCCTTCAGCTGCGGTCACTGGGCAAAACTCAAGTATTTCCAGCCAGCAGCTCAAGTGAAACTGAAAGAAAAAAATACCTTGTTTATCCGAACAGGTCTATGACCATGTCATTGTTAATAATCAAACTGTTTATTCTTATTCATTGTTAAATAACAAAGGACAGCAAGATAGACAAGATCATGGTTATTAAGACACGGCTGCCCAGCGTCTTCTCGTAGGAGATTACCTCCATGAGCAATGCCAACGTCCTCATGTCTGTAAAAGCTCTCCCGTGAAAAAAGTTTGTTACACACAAACATTCTTGATGTGTCGGGAGCTGATGGCCAACCCACCGCCTGCAGCCACAATCTAGCTCTGTCAGCATCTCGGGGGAACCAGTGCAAACCTGTCAAATTCTTACACCGAGCCAACAAACACTTGCAACCCATTCTGAATTCAGAGCCAGCCTGGCATCAACTCTGTTTATAGAAAAAGGTCACATGACAGAAACCAAATTTGAATTCTCTCAAGCAGAGACAGGCAAAGTCAGATTCACATATGCTGCATTAAACATATAAAGGACAATAGTAATCTTCAGAGAATGGAATAACTGTTCATCCTCATACAAAACATTTATTGTTTTTATCAAATAGGTGGCTTTTCCTGTTTCTTACACTTTACAGTAAGGTTTAATTGTTAACATTAGTTAATGCATTAAGTATCATAAACTAACATTTTTTCAACTTAACATTTTTACAGCATTTAATAATTAGGTAACACTTTATTTTGATGGTCCCTTTTGAACATTCCGTTGACACTACGTAATGTTGCAACTACTTGTCAACAAACTCTCATAAGAGTATTAGTAGACTGTCTGCTTCATATCTACAAACTCCTTATTGTGTTGGTCTCCCAACAGATATTCTACTGACTATAAGTAACTTTGCAAGAACATGTCAACTTAATCTAACCCTAACCCTACCAGTCAACTACACTACTAACACTCTAATGAGAGTTAGTAGAAATGTAGGTGCAACATTACTTATAGTCAATAGAATGTGTTAAAGGGACCATCAAAATAAAGTGAAACCAATAATTATTATTTATAAATATAGTATTGTTCATTTTTTATTTCATGTTCATTCATGTTCAAAATAAAAATTGTACTTTTGAACTTTTGAATTGAACTTTTAGCATACTGTATATAGATATTGAGCATTGATCATATCTTGATATACTACATGAGCTAATGTTAATGTACCTTAAATTATTATTTTTTATTATTTTCTGAAAATAGAAATGATACATGTTCTGTTCTGGTACTCTTCCATCATTTTAATTGTTAAAGGTAATAAACATATTACACAAGCAGATTTTACACAGCAGGAAAAACAAGTCAACAGAATGGAAATGAATGAAATAAAACATACGTCTTATATAATAAAAAGAATAACCAGGAATACGTCTACAGAACTCAGACACTTTTACTGGACAACCACACAATAAAACAACAAATATACAAACTTGGAGCGGAGATCATGAAGCAGGGGGCCAAGATAAACCATGCATTCAAGCTCATTCAAACACGCCCCCACATGTCTACGTCATGGTGTGGGAAGATTTGCAAAACACTGCCCAAACGTACACGCAAAGAAAGAAGGCGGGACTTTTATTCTCGCTGTAGTATTGTTGCTGCCGCCGGCGCCATGTCCTGGAGACGCTGTGTTTTGTTGTGAAAGCAAAACTACTTTGTTTGGGCTTCCAAAAGAGGACACAGCTAGAAATCAGTGGTTAAGTTGTATTTACAACACTATTCCAGAACAGTTCAACCCAAATATCAGAGTGTGTGCATCACATTTTACGGAGGACTATTTCCTGAACCTGGGAGTAGCCTGCCAGCTGTGCTCAAAGACTGTTTCTAAAAGTGGAGCAATTCTAACTTCGCAAGGACAGTCTGGTGCTTCTGACTCACAGCCTGTAAGTATGTTTTCATATTTAAAGAATTTGCCACTGACTATTCAAACGCGAGTTTTGAGCAGTGTAGAGTAGTGCTTGTTGTTTGTCGTTTCTCCGATCACAAATGCAGACATGGTAATGTTTCCGCGGCGCGATGCAACGCGACACGTAAAAAGACAGTATAAGTCATTATAATCAGTAATTATGTCCCCACTGGATGCAACAAATGCCTCGTTTGTAATGGGTTTTATTGGTTTTGTGTCGTCGCGCTGGGACACGGAATCACAATACGTAACAATACGTGAGGTATTCGGCCAATCACAACGCACTGGATAGCTGGCCAATCAGAGCACGCCTCGCTTCTCAGAACAATGAACTTTGTAAAAAAGAACAACTTGAAGAACAGCGTTTCAGAAAGGCGGGGCATAGAGGAGCAACAATAATGTACAGTATGTGGAAAATAATGTGTTTTTTTTTAACCTTACACCAAGGTTACACCAAATACACAAAATAATGTTCTTTTTAGCAATGTCATATGACCCTTTAATGTTTAGTGGCATGCATGCACACACTGGTATGTAGGCACACTAGGAACACCCCTCGCATGCTAAACTGCAGCAGCAGCATGTTAAATGCACACAGCAGTGTGTCTGTGTACATATTGGCAGTATCTCTACTTGCTTTGCAGTAGCAGCAGTAGCAATAATACCAGAAACAGCAGCATAGCAGATCTATTCTGTCAAGACCAAATCCATTAACATTGTAAAATCTATTACCATGCCAAACTCTCAACAGAAATACAAAGTTTTGTCTTGAAACTCAATACGACGCAGACAGACAAGTTACATAGTACATATAACTGATAGCAATCACATAGTTTTCTACATGGTGCAGATTATTGGTTTCTATAGCATCATCAGCCAATGAGCTTGCTGCTTGACATTTAGGGTTTGCTATAGCAGTTGCAGCACAAACCAAACTAGAGAGTTGCCATGACAGAAAGTTAAAGTGACGTGACTTGGAATTTCTGCTCTGCATTTCACCCATCCAAGTGGACACACAAAGTGTTTTGAACACACGTGCTGCAGGGTCCGAGGTGCAATTGATGTTCAGGTGCCTTGCTCAGTTGTGGGTATGAAAAGCACTGAAGAGCGCTGAGGAGAGTGCTGTACATTCAGTCCCCCACCTACATTTCCTGCCGGTACTGAGACTCTAACCCACAACCTTCGGGTTAGTCCAAGTCCAACTCTCTAACCATTAGGCCACAACTGCCCAGAAATCCCACAGAAATACAATAATACAGCAGGAGATATTGTTCCTAAACAATATTATGATTTCAGGCCACATATGCCAAGTTTTATGTTGCATACTGCATACATTATTTATATATGTTCCTTTGTCTTTGTATTTTTTTAATATCATTTGAAGGCCATCATAGCACAACTTAAATAGCATCCAACAAGCACTTTTCATGTTTTATCATGCATCAAAGCTGAAATAAAGAAAAAATACTTTGGTTGTCATTTCTAGAAAGTTTACAAAATTAAGAAGAACGTTGTTGAATTCATATTATTTTACAAAACAATTTACTCACGAGTAGGGGAGTATTCACTCTGTGATGTCCCAGATCCCTGTCCTGAATAAGAATAAGATAGTAAAACCAAAGTACACTACAGAATACAAAGTAACACTACAGAAACAAAACTGCATAAAATGAATTTTCATCTAACTGAGCTTTAAATCTAATGAACTGGACTGAAAAGAACATTTACCAGCAGCTTGTCTCTTCCTCCATATGATGAGTGCCGTTATAATGAGAACAGCCCCACACATGAACACCAGCACACTGATAATTACAGACAGACTGAAGGATCCTGGGTCACATTCAGCCACATCTGAAAATAAAAACATGATAACGGTAAGTTACAGAGTTATGTAGATATTTTTTGTTATTAAATCTATTTTGTTTGGTTGTTTTTTGTTTGCTTTACCATATGTGATGTCCAGTT
The DNA here is from genome assembly GCF_012432095.1 of Onychostoma macrolepis. Lineage (NCBI taxonomy): Eukaryota > Metazoa > Chordata > Actinopteri > Cypriniformes > Cyprinidae > Onychostoma > Onychostoma macrolepis. The sequence goes on along the minus strand of NC_081162.1, from coordinate 10,399,034 downwards.
TAATTTCCAAATTGAGGTGCTTCATTGTGCAGTTGTATTTATGTCCCTCACGTAGCTCTTCTTCACTGATCACCAAACTCTTCCTCATCTGGTAAGTTCCGTCTCCGTTGGGCAGAATCTCTCCTCCTGTGATCTGATCATCATCCACAGGCTGACCATCTCTGAACAGGGTCAGGTTAATGTGACGGGGGTAAAAACCAGTGGCCAGACAGCTGATCTGAAGCCCTTGAGAGTCTGAGAGGGTCTTTTCATGAGTCTGACTCTGGGTGTTACTACAGTGAAGAATAAGAAGTGTTACTGTTGCAAAAGTGTTTTGTAATGCTTCATAAAGCATTTAGAGAAACAGATTTTTTTGGTCAGCACTGCTGTCTGGGTCATATTTTTCAATTATGTTTTTTCTTACTTATATTGATAAGTTAACAAGGCTGATTCTCTAACCTTTTCTCAGCACGGTGTTCTTTTCCATATACAGATACCTCCGCAAAACTTTAATACAAAGAGGATGATAAACATTTTCATACACATGTTTTACACGAATCCATTTCTGTTGGTCCCATGGCCGCCATGTCATTTTGTCTGGGTTTTGTTGTTTTCTGTGTCAAAAATGAACTCTTCTATATTTTGTCCATCTAAAGCATCCCATCTCTGAAGTAGACCTGGTTTATCATTGTTTAACAATTCACATCCAGCAATTCTCTGATGAACTTGTATACCTTCAAATGAATAGGAAAAAAAATTAAAACTCATTAAACTTTTTTTTACAATTACAGTCTCTAGCACATGTAGCTTTCTTGCTTTTATGTTAAAAGTTTTATATGATATTTGCATAAACACTTAAAAGTTACATTGGTTATTAGGTCTTTTATATGTTATAATTATTTTGGGTTGCACTTACCATCTGTGTGATTTTGGTGCTCCTTAAGATAAATTGCTCTTTCTTTAAAGATGTTATACATATGGCGAAATATAATATCAGAATCCGTTTGCTCTTCTTCATGGAACTGCAAATCAGTACTGTTAGTGCGATAGACAGGTTTCCATGTGACCGAGTCATAATATCCTATTTGCACATCATCTAAAATCAGCACAGCACTGAACTCAGGAAATGGTGTCTGTCCAACTATATATGTCACAAATGCCATCAACGAGTGAACATCTGTGGATACACAAGGAATATACAATGTGTACACATGTGACATTTTGTACTACTGATCGTCACTGTCTGCGTCACAATTTACGGCACAAGACACAACAAACCCGCTAGATTTAAATCAGCACAGCCAGCGAAGGATGGAACTTCCTGTTTTGAATGAGCACACCTTTTTTAAACAACCCAAAAATGGCTGTTTCGTTGTCTGTTGAGGAAGTACAGACGTTCCTCTCGTTGACGAGGAGCGGATCCAGCGAGAGCTTGATGGAGCGATGCGGAATGCACAGGGCTGGCTGTGCTGATTTAAATCTAGTGGGTTTGTTGTGTCCGCAAGTTCAGTGAGGCAAGCAGTGAAGATCAGCCAATCAGTGATCAGCAGAGTTTACACGTCACGTTTTGGTAACAGTATATGGCTCGCTTGGAATCTCGGCCGGTGGTACTAAAAAAAGTACCAGGTACCAGGTACTGTACCCAGTGGAAACCCCCCGACCCGAGAGGAAATATTCATAATTATTCATATTCATAATTATTATGCAAGTTGATATTCTGATCATACTTTTTCCAAGCACAATTGACCAATTTCAAATGACATCAATCTTAATAACTACTATTAATCTTTTATTTAACCATTTATAACTGATATATAATTGTTCATGAAGGCTGGAAGTGAAAAACGCTTTATATTCAGGTGTACATAATTATTAAGCAGGTTGTCAAAGCAGCCAATCAGAATTTAGCAGCCTTGTCTCTGATTGGCTGGAATTATGGCATATTGTAAGAGCAAGCTAGCCATGGGCATTTAGAGAGCACTGAGGGCGAGCATCAGGAAACTTTGCACGTGCAAAAGAGAAGGTCTGCACACACCCAAAAACGTATTTTAAATGCAAAGTTGATTTTCGCGCGCTCAAAGTAATTTCTTTGCGAGAGGAACATTTTCTCCACAAAACTCAGTTCGCTCAGAATTGTGGCAGAGATCTAACCAGTGGCGGCTCCAGGATTTTTTTGTTGGGGGTGCTAAGGGGGGGCTTAACAGTTCAGAGGGGTGCTAAAAACTAATTAAATTGATAGAAAGTAATGAACGCCTAACTTTAGCTATCAGTTTTTTATATACAGCAGCTTCGAAAAAGGCATATTTAACTTTTTTCGTGTGGTATTAAACTTGCCACTGTTATTAGTAATAACTTCTAATGCCAACTGCCAAATATGACACTTACAAAGTAATATAATTTATGAATGAATACAGAAAAGAAAGAAAGTTGGGATTTTGTTTTATTTTATTTATTTAAGTTATCTTTATTTTTTATTTTACACATATCTAGTCATTTCCACACGGGCACACATTGCGGGTGATAACCTCCCCGTGCTGATTTGCATCGTATCATGCATGTGTAGCCAGAGATATTGTCAAAAGCATAAATTAAGAGGATTTAGCATTTCCAATTAATGTAGGCCTGTTACATTCTTCTTATTATTAGGCCTATTATCATTATCATTATTATTATTATTAGATTACTTTTATTATTAAATTACATGAAATTATTGCCCCGCAATAATTTCATAGTGCATCACCGCATGATGCGCTGTGATAGGCTATTAGCTTACTCCTCATTGAAAAAGTTTTTTTTTTTTTTTAAACAGGTCTATTAATTTATACAATTAATTATAGACCTATAATTATTGTTATTAACACTGCAGTCATTAATGAAAATTCAGAGCAGCTTTATTTCATGCACCGATTTTCATAAACTGTTTAACGCGAAATCGTTTCGTCTCATGTTTTTCACTTTACGAGCCACAAGAGAAATATTAAGGGAATAATTTAAGACAGTTATATACCGTTATCAGCATATGTTAAAGTAGATTAGTCTCTCGTTGTCTCAGAGAATATGCGCCGTTACTGCAGCGTTAACCGTCAGTTTTTTTACTTTCACTTTCTCTATAGTGAATTGACGTTCACCGTCTTGCGCAAACTTTGCCCGTTGCTTGCTTGAGTTGCTTGACCCCTCCCTCATATTATTAATTGTTTATAGGCCACATATTGGGCACCTTTTTTTTTAGGTTTTTAATATTTATTTTTTAATGTTAATGAGAGTGACACCACAGTTAAAAAACAGGAAAATCTTTTGGAAATCCTTGGTGGGGCTGTGCCGGGGCTAAGCAAGTTTCTAGCCCCGCCCTGGCGCCGCCACTGGATCTAACCCAATAGCCTTTAGCCCCGTTGTACCCTACATTGTGCAAATAGCCTACATTAATTTACATGAAGACCTCTGTCAGTTGTTTTCAAGTTAGTTGTGGCAGAATTTGTGTGACTCCTTTTCAAATTGTTTTCGTTCATGTCTCAGAGCAAGAATTCATTCGCGTGGTTATTTTAAAGCTCCTCGTGTTCTCATGATGAGTTTCCCTTTCATAGAGGTGGTAGTTTAACTATGCATTGATGCAAAATAGCCTCGTCCGATTAATTACTTAGCCAATAACTGTATTAATTTTAGAGTACTATTCCATCGAAACCCTCGAAATTACATATTATCTGATTGTGTATATTAGAATAGGCCTATCTAAAGGAAAATAACCGCAGCATCTTACCTGCTTTGGCGACTAGAATGCATGTCAACAAATACAGATAGAACAGCATTATCCGAGTTAATAAGTCCTTATGCCTTAAATCATAAATCATTAAAAGGGTTCATCTCGATTTGATTTTCTATCCCTGATCTACCTCATTTCTGATGAAACCAGGGGCACGTTCAGGCTCGCACCGGTGCCCAACGTTTTGCTACGGTTTGTGCAACGGTGTTCAACAGGGTTTGAGATACGTTTTCTCCTGTTTGGTGGGTGTGTCAAAAATGTCAGCCCAAGCAGCAACTTGTCCCTTATGAAAATTAACCATAGTTAATAGTAAAACTGTAGTTAACCATTACTGTAGTACCCGTGGTTTTTTGGTGCATACCATGGTTTTAAAAAACCATGGTTCTGATACCATGGTTTTACTACAGTTATATTGTAGTAATACTATAGTAAAACTGTAGTAAACCATGACTGTAGTAACCATGGTTTTTTGGTGCGAACCATGGTTTTAAAAAGTACCACAAATTAACTATGGTTGTAATACCATAGTTTAACCATGGTTTTACTAAAGTACCTCAGATTACATTTAAGCCTAGTTATTCAACAAACATCTACAAAATAAAAACAGAATGACAAGTTACTATTCTATGATACAGGCTTTATTAGTTGCATCATCTGAAACAAAATATTGTTGTCACATGTCAAAATGATTCAGAACTATGAACTATAACTTTATTTAAAAAATAGTGATAAAGCACTGCAGTGGTAGAGATGGTTTTCTGCTAATTTACAAAATAAAAATAGCAAATTGTTTCACTGTAATAATGAATTATCTCTACAGAAATTAATTACATGTTGTACAAATAAACATGACTTAGTGTTCACACACAACATTATACCGCCGACCTCTTTAACAATATCTTTTGTAGGGCTGCATGCAACTAACAATTTTTTTGGATAACCAATTTATTTGTGTATTTTTTTTATTAATACTAGTAATTGGATTACAAATAAATAAAATATATACATAATTTTTTAATTAAAATAAGTTTAATCCATTATTTTAAAGAATGTCATTTCACATCCTGCCTATGAAAACAAATATAAAGAATGTCTCTATAGGCATCTTTACACAGCCGATTTAAGGCTGCTCTAAAGCGGGTCTGTGTCTGCTCAGAATTCAGTGTAAAGACGCAATGCCGCATAAAAGCAGACCTAAAATACGCCGGGTCTGACCCACCTCAGTCCCTAGTATCAAAGACGACGCAATGCTGTTTTGATTCAGTGAAAATGAAACGCGAAACAGTGCCCCTCTAAACAGCGTCGTTGTCATGACAACCCAAAGGACGCCTGTCTGTTCGAGCCAAAAACACCGCTAGCTCCATTTGTTTTAGCTAACATTAATTTAAAAAAAAAATGTCTACTAATAGGGGAAACAACTGGTCCGACAAAGAAGTAAGGGAGCTTCTTTTAATAAGAGCAGAGGAGGAAATTACCCGGCAAATTGACGGAACTGTAAGAGACAGCAATGTATACTGTACTATTGCTGAGAGGCTTCGACTTTGCGGTGTGCAGAGAGATAAGAAGCAGGTTACGGCTAAGCTCAAAAGTCTTAAAAGTGTTTACCTAAAAACAAAAGACCACAACAACACGAGTGGCATGACTGCCAAGTCATCCGCTTATTATGATCTGTGTGATAATATCTGGGGACATCGTCCCTGTGCTTTGCCGGTAAATGCTGTTGGATGCTTGACACAGACAGAGGAAAGAGCGCAATCTCCAACTGACAGCGCCACCGAAGATGGAGATGAAGACGACATAAGTCCGCCAACAAGGAGTAAGTTTTCCGATTTTAGTCTCTTATTACAGATGAACATTGCAATATATCATAAATGGTTAGTTTTAAAATGACTACAATTATAGGCTACTATTTTCTTTCACTGTCACTCCAAGAAGTTCATATTCACATGTAGCCTATATCTGCGCGATGCAGGCCTAAAGTAAATTATTCTAATGTGTATTCATATATAATTGTAGCCTATTTATTTACAACTGGACAAATAAACACAAATCGGGGAAAATTAGAAATTCTCAGTTGCTTCCACTGAATTACATTAGCTCAATACATTAATGTATGAATGCTGAGTAAATTTCCATGTGCTTTCTTTTGATGAACCCCATTATTAATTATATAAACAGCCCTGATTCTGAAGGTGTTTCAAATTAAAAAAGATAATTTATTATGTATGTGATGTTTAGTCAAATCCTAACGTCCTAATTTGTTTCTTCTCATCTACAGGTACACCAGAAATGACAAGCCATCTCCCTGCGAAAAAAAGAAAAATGTCTAAGGCAGACCATGCTCAGGCAATGAGTGCTGCATTCCTAAATCACCTCAACGAGTCCGAGGAAAAGTTCTTTGCCAGAGAGGAGCAACTACTGCAAATGCAGAGGGAGTGGGAGAAGGAGGCAGAACTTCAGCACAGACAAACAGTGTTGGAAATGACCAGGGAGATGCGGGCAATGCAACAGGATGCTGTTAGTCAGTTTGGCAATATCTTAGCAAGTATATTTCCTCCACATGGTGCCCAGTCAACTGTTCGTCAGCCCTTTACTCACCAATGGAGGTCTGGAGCATCATCAGTTCATGTTGCCTCACGAGATGCTGCACCATCCACGGTGCCACACAGTTATAGTGATGAGGAGGAGCCTTATGAAAGGGTGATGACCTACTTATAAAACCTTGATGGTGACTAGGCTTGTAATGCAGGCATTTGACTTGATTTATGCATATTCTCATTTCAATTTTTTAATCCAGTATAACTAAGTTCTGAAGCCTGAAATGTTAAAGCATGAAAAAAAATGAGTACTGTTCATCAACAAATGAATGTTTGAATGAATTTATTTATTATTAATTATATTATTTATTTAATAGTTTTAAAATTATTTATGTATTTATAGAATGTTGTAATTATTTTTCTGTATTATTTATTGTTCTGTGACTAAAACCCCATACTTGTAGTAGCCTATTTGTTCAATTGTTCAGACTTCTGTTCTATTGTAGTTGTCTGTATTAATCTGTTTTATATTAAAAAAAGTAACAGAACAAAACAAATGTAACAATTACATTAAAAACATTTTCGCTGAATTCATTAATGCCACGTTTACAATTTTGTTGCAAACTTAAAGTTTTACAGTTTACATTAATACAGCAACTAGTTCCTGCAAACAATGGTCAGCAAGGCATCACGAATGGAAACAGCAGATGCACTGTCATCCCTGTTGTCAACAACAGGTCTTTCCACGCATTCTTGGGGACATGCCCAGTTGTCCAGGTATTGCTCACGGTGGAATTCACAGAAATTATGCAGAACGCAGCAGGCCAGCACTACATCTGACACAGTGTCAATGTTAATGTCATTTCTCTTCAGTAAGCATCTCCACCTTCCTTTAAGGCGTCCAAATGCATTCTCCACAACTATCCTTGCCGAGCTCAACCGATGGTTGAAGTGTCGCTTTTCTTGGCTGAGTGTAACACTGTTAGGGAATGCTTTGATCAGCCATTTTTTCAAGGGATAGGCCGGGTCACCGATTACATATAGAGGAATCTCCAAGCCATTAATGTGCCCTAAGTGCTAAAGCAAACAAATAAATAAAAAATAATATAGTATTTAATGGATGGTTCAATGTTCAAAGATGTTGTTTGACTATTACAGTATACCAGTAGATGAATTACAGGAAAGAACATTTATGGGCTTTGAAACATGAATATTAAATATAAATCATTCTAGCAAATAATTAAGACAGATAATGTGTGCTCCATTCTAGCCTATAGTTCCAAAATGGTCACAGACTATTTTACAAGCACTTCTCTCACCTCTCTTGCATAAAGATAACCACCCTGTCGATGCTCAGCAAGACAATAAATATCAGAATTTGCCAGTACCCTAGCATCATGTGTCCTTCCAGGCCACCCAACGTAAACATCTGTGAAACTAAACGCAGCAAATTGTGATTAGTTGCCTAAATAATTAATTAACAAAAGGAAATAAAACTGTCTGTATAGATACTTGCCACATTTTGTGATCTACTACGCCTTGTAGGATTATTGAATGCCAGCCTTTGCGATTATGATAGTCTGCGGGGTTTTCTCTCGGTGATATGATTGGGATGTGTGTACCGTCAATAGCACCCACGCAAAAAGGCATCCCTCGACTGGCAAAACCAGATAATGCGTGTTCAAGTTCAGGGCCGTATGGAAGACGAATGTATTTTCTGAGCATTAATCGCTGAATTCCACGGCAAACTTCACGAATGAGTTTACACAATGTCGCCTCGCCGATGCCGAACAATTCAGCCACAGTCCTGTACTCACAGGGTGTAGCAAACCACCAAATCACAGCGGCAAGTCGTCGTCTGTAATCAATTGGCTTTCGCCAGTTTGTAACCTGCTTTTGTAGAGCTGGTTTGAGTTCATTAGCCAAGGACATAAAAGTCTCTCGACTCATTCTAAAATGCTTAACCCAATCAGTATCACTGTAATTGTGTACCGTTACATTCCAAAAAACATCTCCTTGCGGACGACATTTCACCCACACACGACGGTCTGGAGACATCTGCTGTCTCCTGAAAGCTAACGCTAGAATCAATTTTCGTTTGTTGTGTCTGCGCCTGAGTGACTTTCTGGCTCTTTGAAACAGATTTCGGCCTCTTTTAATCGTGCGGCGATGTTCCCGATGCAGTAATTCATAATTTCTTTTAAGTGTTTTTTCCAGTTGGAACAATTTTGTTAAGAAAAAGAAAATGACTGTCAATACCACAGAAGCTAACATTGTGACAAACTGTCCAGCGCACGATACACTGTAGCACGTGCAGGAAATTTAAATTTAATGTAGTTACATTTTAAAATGTCATGTTTTTATTTATTTCGTGCTTTATAATATTTGTTCTTTTTTATATTTGTTATGCAATTTTATAGTATTTGTTTTTGTTAAAACTAATTTTAAAATTGTAGTTATTTTAAAAGGTATATGTTTCCCGCAATTTTAATTCCTGTGTAAATGCATTTATGCCGCTTCAGAACAGCATTAAACGGTCTGTGTAAAAGCACATTTTCGTGGTTTTATGCCGCTTCAGATTTGGTTTCTGTGCCGCCTTTGCTGTGTAAAGATGCCTTATGTAGGCTCTGCTGTTCATTATAAGCATTAAAGTCTTAAAATACAAACATTACATTCTAAACCTAAAAACAACAGATTGTTTGTTATTTTGAAACAGAATTTAAAACAATTTAAACAAAAAAACACAATGTTAACTTGTAAGAGGTACGAAGAATAAACACAATCATTCGTCTGAACAGAGCAATTATATTATATTATATTAATGGACAGTTCCAACCATAGTGCCTTTACTGTTACTGCTCTCATAAATATGATTACTTGTGTTACATGTAGGGTTTTAAACCTACACTTAATTTCTAACAAAAAAATATTTGAACAAAATGTGTATTTTAGTCAGAATTATGAGCGGTCTGTTTGTTTTGATGCACTATTCAAATTCGTTGATGATTATTTTCATTATCGATTAGTTGTTGCAGCCAGGCCTAGTTTTATACAACCTGTGAACACAAGCCCAACACAGGCAGATGTGTGCAGTCCATAGCATTAACAACCTTGATTACAATATCAATAAAGGTAAAAAAGGTTCTTTCAGTGGAAAAGTTTTACACATACTACAAAATACATTCACAAGAAATGAGAAGTACTTTAAAGAATGTTTAAATGATATCAACTCACATGAGAAGATTTCAGTCATTTCAAGCCTAAAGCAAGTTGATTTATTCTACATCGAGTCACCTCATGGGGGCCCGATGAAGGCCAGATGAATCCTCCACACTTTTACTTGGTGAAGGAAATGCCACCTTTTTCAAAAACTTTTCATGCTGCATACATGGCAGTAGTGGTCAGTATGAAGTCTATCATATAGTCCAGTAGGTTACAGTCCACCTTTGGTTTGGTTGTCTTGATCTTCACCCCATATGGTCTCAGGACCTAAAAATGAGAAGAATATATACACAATATTAATAAACAACTTGCTGGAATACTCAGTTGTTATTGGTCAGTTGCACACTCACAGGGGTGTGGACTCGAGTCACATGACTCAAGACGTGACTCGGACTCGAGTCCCAAATTTGATGACTTGCGACTCGACTCGACATAATTAAAGAAGACTTGAGACTCGACTTAGACTTTGACAGCAATGACTCGAGACTTGACTTGAGCCCTGTGACTCGGAAAGACTTGATCAGATCAGCGTCGTTATCACTCGAGACGGGTGCGGCGTGCTTGCGCTTGACTGGCAGTAAGCCAGAGACTGCGTTCAGGGAGCGCTTGATATACAGTATATGCTAGTATAAATTAATGGAGTAATAGCATAACTTACAACAAAAGAACCGAGATACGAAAAAAAAAGTAGTTTCTATCTCCGCTCGTGAAAAGCGCTGCCCTGCCCGTTTGAGCGGCAGGGAGGAGAAAGGAGATCACTGGTGCTCGCCTCATCATCATCGTGACCGCTGCTGTGAAATGCTAAACATATTCCTCACTTCTTTTGTTTGTCCGACGCCGAGGTGGACCATGAGTGACGGATCCACATCCCGCCACGACCCCTCGCAGCTCTACCAACTCGATGTGCTTTAATTTTCATTTTTATTGGTAAACACCTCTCTGAGACCCTTTTTTTTTTTTGCAATTGGCCTAATGATCATTTTAAAATATAATTTGAAGAAGTGTTCTTTCACAAAATGATTTGTGAATTGTAGTCTAGATATAACTATAAAATATACTAATTTTGTTTCCCCCTTCACCAGGCACTCATTTCACTTTTATTTCTTTCAGGATAATTAATTGAATTCACGTGTTGTAAATCAGTCTGTAGCCTATAGTACATATAGCCCCTAAATTTAGCGATCAACTATGCATATTATATACTTAACATTTAACATACAACATTTTGTCTTTGTTACTCTTAGTTATAAAGAATGGTAGCACAGCATTTTTGAATGACTGTCTTCATGAGTTTGTCTGCATCCATATTGCAGGTTTCCTCTCACATAAAGTATGGTAGCAGTTATTTCTTCTAGTTCTTTCAAAGCGGTTCTTTCTGAGTTTCTGCTCACATGTTTCATTGAGGTTCCAAATAATGGCTCATTGGCTTAGATATAACAAAAACCTAGCATATATTCTTCTTATGCACACATGCAAAGTATTTCTAAAAAAAGTATTTATTTTCATTTTAATTACTTTTGAAGTATTTCATGTAATTTCTATGAAATTATGTTGTCTTTGATATTCTGTTACTAATAAAATAGTTTATTTATTTTTTATTTTTTCCACTGCTTGTCCTATTTTGGCACAATCCCTAAATTGAACTTGAGTAGTTTTACTAAGGGCACCCATCTCACATGAAATTAAACTATGTAAAAACATATTCTACCCGACTTCCTGATATAAATTACTATAAATTTGATATGGGAATTAATACTGAGACACTAATTTGGGCAAAGAGCACTAATGACTTGTTTAAGACTTGAAGTTAAAAGTTGAGGACTTGCAACTCGACTTGGACTTGCCTATTTTGACTCGAGACTTGACTTGGGACTTGTCTGTCTTGACTCGGGACTTGACTCGAGACTTGAATGCAAAGACTCGAGACTTACTTGTGACTTGCAAAACAATGACTTGGTCCCACCTCTGCACACTCATCTACACTCTTAAAAAAAGGTGACAGAAAGAACCAAAAAGGGGGTTTCGCGGAAATGTCACAGAGGAACCTTTTTTGGCAGGTTAATGTCAGTACCTCATCATCCACTACTATGCCCTTTTTCATCCCGTGGAAACTGCCACTGGTGGTTCAAAGAGTTCCTGCTTTCACAGTCCTTCTGATGAATGGTTGAGGCTGGGTACATAGGATCCTGTAAAAAAAACAAAAAAAACAACCTTTCATTAGTTTCTTAATTTTAATAGGTTTAGCACAGGTATAATGATGCAAAATGACAAACAACGATAATGGAAAGGTATTTTTAAGCTGAACAGCAGTCGGAATAGAAACAAAATCAAAGCAAGTCAAAGTATTTTGGAAGTTCATGCATCCATCTATTCACTCTCCAAACCAAATCCTCTCTAAGATCTTGGGGGCTGAAGCCTATCCCAGCATCTTGGACCACAAATCCATCCAATTAATGGTATTTAAGCAATATAGTAACAATTATACAGTAACTGTCAAGATTTTGGAAACATTACAGTGTTTTTGGGGAAAAAAAATAGTAATATTGCAAAATATAATTACAAGTTAAAAAGAACTGTTGTCTATTTTAATATATTGTAAATTGTAATTTATTCCTGTGATCAAAGCTGAATTTTCAGCATCATTACTCCAGTCTTCAGGGTCACATGATCCTTCAGAAATCATTCTAATATGCTGATTTGCTGCTCAAGAACATTTCTTATTATTAAAACAGTTGAAAACAGTTTTTGCTTCTTAACATCACAGCAAAAAAATTACATTTTAAAATATATTCACATAAAAAAGTGGTATTTTAAATGATAATATTTTACAATGTTTCTGTTCTTACTGTATTTTTAATCAAATAAATATAGTAGTGGTGAGCAGAAGACTTACTTAAAAAACACATTCAAAAAACATTTTAAAAAATCATTGAACAGTAAACTTTTGAACAGTAGTGTCCTGTATGTTTGAGGTTTTACTTACTAGTAACATGGTACATAGCGACTTAGAGATGTTGTCCGACAAGAGACTCTGCGCTCCTCTGCTGCACGGCCATCAGCATATAATCTAGAAACATAATATGCAATTTATCACAGAGCCAACGATATTTAGCTTTATTTAAAGGAAGCAAGCTACACTGTAAAAAAAAAATCGTAATTTTATGGAAAATAACTGTGATTTTTTCAGGTTGTTTTCTTTTATTTTGAATTGCAGTCAAAACTCTGTACAATTATCTCTGAATTAACTACTTGGCTGGATTATGTTTAATGTTTTATGTTAATGGATTATGACATTAATGACAAATTACAATAATTCACGTTTTTAATACAGAAAAACTACTGTATTTTTATACAGTACATTTTCTTTCACAAATGTATGTAAAATTACAAAAATAATCTGTAATTAATAAAATAACAAAACCGTTAGATGATAAAATGGTCAAATGACTGGCAGCAACAGCTGCCAGACAAAAACCATAAAATTAAAGTAAAATATCCTTATTTAAATAATCTGACAAACACTGTTATTTTACAGGTATTTCCTGAATTTTTATGATCAAACACTTTCACTGAAAAACAAAAGACAAAAAACGGCCAAATGACTGGCAGCACAGGGTGCCAAACAAAAACTTTAAAATTAAATTAAAATCTCCTTATTTAAACAAGCTGACAACACTGTTCATTTACAGGAATTTCATAAATTATTAAAATCAAACACCTTCACTGTAAAATTAACTAATTAACTAATTAATTAATTAAATGTTACAAGACTGGCAGCAACAGAACATTAAACACTAATAGATCTCTCTAGATCTCAGCATCTTCACATATTACAAACCAGTCTGACTTTATTTATTTCATACAAAACTTCTTATTGAGAATTAACAGAGGTTTAGATGTTAATGTTTTATTGAAAATAATAAAGTTTGAAATCACCATTGTGGAGATAAGAGTTCGCTTTAGTTGGGCTTCTGACTCTTCACTTTATAACATCAGCTTTTCTCTAGCTGTTGTGACTTTGCTAGCGAGAAATTACTCTGATCAGATAAACCTGGTTACTTATTGATGATGAGTTAATCATCATATAGTAGCCTGATCACATCATGAGTATTGTCTTTGAGTACGTTAGCATTTAATGTTTTTTATTTTATTTATTAAATTAGTGTTTTTTATTTGTCTTTTTTTATACAGCGTTCTTGTGATGTTATGGCAGTCAGAGATCCATTTTTTTATCATTATACAGAAAGTGTCTTGAAAGCTTTTTGATTCACAGAAACATCAAGAATCAGCACATGAATCTCAACAATGGTGACAATCAACAAAAAGCTGGTTTTGTGACGGTCAGAGCTGATCTGAATATTTTGTAGATTGTTACCATTGTTGAGGTTCATATGCAGATTCTTGATGTCTGTGACTCTACGTGTTCTCACCTAAATCATTTTTTCAAACTACCTTACAAACCTTCAAAATATCAAAGCAGGGCCATATTTCAAGCAATAAAATTGTAGCACTACAACAAAGTGAAATTAATAAATTTAACATGTTCAGACATTTCTGATGAGGCTAGTGAGTTAGGCCACTACACAATGACAAAACCATCATCAGCACGTAAACCACTTCATCTGATCAGAATTTTTCTTGCAGGTTTTGCTATAACAAACACACAGTTACAGCAGCCAGAGAAAAAAAACATTGTTAATAAGTGAAGGGTCAGAAGCCCAACTTAAGCAAACGCTTATCTCCACAATGGTGACTTCAAACTTGATTAATTTCAATAAAATAACATCTAAACCTCTGTTAATTCTCAATAAGTTTTGTATGAAATAAATAAGTCAGACTGGTTTGTAATAAGTGAAGATGCTGAGATGTAGAGAGATCTGTTAGTGTTTAATGTTATTTTGGGATTTAAAGGGTTTCTGTTGTCTGTGTTTTGTGGGTCACCATCGTGCTGAAGAGTAGAGTGTGTGCTTCAGTCCAGGAGAAGACCAAGTGACACAGATGTTATGCTGAATGTAGTTTTATTTAAAAGCAGTAACTGTGGAGTTGTTGATGTAGTGTTAGTTATTCGCACCTATGCTGTTGTTAGATGATGGTTAACTGCAAAAAAAAAATAAAAAATTCACAGAGAATGTTTCACAATTATAATCCAGACACTACCTGTAAAGTAAAAAATAAAAATAAAAAATTAAGAAAAAACAAGGATGTTGTACCTTAATTGTACAGTTTTTGTTTGGCAGCTGCTTCTGCCATTCATTGACCGTTTAAAAAAAAAACGTTCTTTAACCGTTATTTCCATTAATGGTAAATTCTTGGCACCCTGTGCTGCCAAGCATTTCACTGTTTTTTTACATTAAATTTTTTTACAGTGTAGAGCAGAAGTGAAACGCAGAAAAGAAAACTGTACATACACACACACACACACACACACACAAACAATTTCTTAAAATAAAATTATTAACATTCATGTATTTAGGTTTGTGTCACTATCTGTCAAAACCTTCCTTTAATGAACTGTAATATAACAGATGCATGGTGATATAAGAAAATATGTTGTGAAAAAAAAAATGCATATGAATGCATATTTCTTCTATTGCTCACCTGTGTTTTCTGCATTTCTGTCAGCAGCTCCCTTCAGCAATTTTGAAATCTTGGAGCTTCTCTTCCTTTGTAGAAAGATTATATTATCACTCCTGAAACCACAGAACAATTTTAATTTATCAATATTTGTTTACCATGAAAGATCAAAGCACTTTTGAACTGATGTTAGATTCAGTTAATTCGTGCTTCATGTAAGTGACGTCACCCATTAACAGTAAAGCACATATTTTAGGTGAAATAACTTAGACAACTTCCAATAAACCATTGACAAACTGACAGCAAACCCTTTACAAAGCTATCAAAACCTCTCATCTACACATAAAGATGTGATTAAAAACCCAAACTTTCATAATAAGAGCTCAAGCTTCAGAGTTAGCCTAACATACCTCGTCTGAAAACAGATGCTAGCGGACTTTTTCGAAGACTGTAAAACATTTCTGTGAAGTAAATATTCAACAGAAACATGTCAGTTACATGTAAGAAAGTGTCTGGAACAGTTGTATGTGATATTTGTGTGATTTTAGGGACTAAACTCACCTGAAAGCAGTGAAAACAGCAGCGAGAGACGGAGATTTACTGCTCGTCAGTTACAGTGTTGCACACCGTTTCCATGGAAACTCCCTCCGCTGCAGCGTTTGAATGAGCGCGCGAGTCCATTTAAACACGTCACAGTCATGCAGCATTCATACACCTCTTAAAATCTTTCTTTAAATCGCGAATTTGAAACTCATTTTGTAGTTCTACGACCAATACATTGGTGCAAAATGTATGATAGTGGGATAAATAATAAAAAATATATATATATATTTTAAGATTTGTATCACTCAGCCTTTTTATTTCATTTTAAAACATGATTTTTATACTAAACTTTGCATTGGCTAAATAAACATAATACATTTTTTGAGTCATGCAAAACAGCATTAAAATAGGAGTAAAAAGTATAAAAGGACTGATCTACTGGTGTTTTTTTAATTAAACACTATTTATAACTAAAAATTTATACTTTATTGAGCTTTAATTGAACACAACTAAAAGAAAATGAGTCTGGAATGAGTTCTGGACCAGGCAGCTAGGAACATTTAGCTCACTTGATCTCACTTTCCAGAAAAAAATATTTACAAAAATGTTGATTGTGAAGAACCATTATATAGTCTAAAGAACCTTTTGTGCAACAGATAGGTTCTTCTGGATATTAAAGGTTCTTCATGGAACCATACACCCTGCCAAATAACCATTTTTTAAGAGTGTATTTTTTGTAATAACTGACAACACATTTGCCAAATTTGATTGTTTCATTTTCAGAAATCATGAGATTAATTATGATTATTTTATTGAGCCCTATTTTTTTTTTTTTTAAGAGTAAGAAATAACTAAATATGTAGTTAATACTTTTGAAAAACCATGGGTTATTTTGTAATGGTTCTACTAAAAATGCTGTGGTAAACCATAGTTTATTTTGCAATTACTATGGTTTTCTACAAAAACTATAGCTAAATCATGGTTACTGCAGTAAAACCATGATTAATTTCGTAGTTACTATGGCTTTACTACTAAAACCATAGTTAAACCATGGTTTATTATGTAGTTACTATGGTTTTACTACAAAAAAACATAGTTTAACTATGATTACTGTGGTAAAACCATGGTTCATTTTGTAGTTACTATGGTTTACTACAAAAACCATAGTAAAACCATGGTTTATTATGTAGTTATTATGGTTTTACTACAAAAACCATGGTTTATTATGTAGTTACTGTGGTTTTACTACAAAAACCATAGTTTAACTATGGTTACTGTGGTAAAACCATGGTTAATTTTGTAGTTACTATGGTTTTACTGCAAAAACCATAGTTAAACCATGGTTACTACAAAAAAACCATGGTTAATTTTCGTAAGGGGTATATAAACCACGCGGTATTAAAGAGACAGCTCGCACAATGGGTCCAAGTGAAGCCATTTAATATGTGTCCGCTGCAGCTCGGTATACACAACAGTTGAAGATATTAAGAGTTGTGTAGTAACATAGCATATGTTACATGATATTGATGAATTTGTAAGTAAATGTAATTAACATCAAAATAAATTCACAAGAGCAAGTATATTGTTTGCACATGTTTATTTACATTAAAGGCAAAATAACTGAAATAATAAGAGCACAGCACAAAGCATAGATATGGAACTTCTTTAAGTCTGTCTAAAAAACATGTAGTAATTGCAATGTCTTCTGGTCCGTATCCTTTCCTTAGGAAGGTGTGCTAGACACTGATTAATGTAACATAAAAATACTACGTATTTATATATTTTGCTATTGTATTGTGGGTGACATTTTCATAAACGTTTCTATGCTCCTCTAATTATATAATGGTAAATATTACAATATCATAGCACAACAACAGTGATCAGCAATAATCATAAGCCTAATACTCACAATAAAAATAATAAGGTCATATAGATCATAACACAGTCTCGGAGGTAAGAAGTGGCTTATCCTTCATCTGAAATTTCTTTTCATTCTGAAATGCGAGGCAAATGTTGGATCACAATAATTAGGAACCACATCCACAAATCCCTTCACTCGATTTTGGATGTTCTCTTTTATTCTGGACGGCAAGGGCAGTGACTGTAACATCGAGCGTATTTTGCAGTATTAAACACGTATTTATATCGATTTCATCAGGCTCCGAAAATTCTTCAAAAAGAACACAAAGAATGATCTTCTCAGCTGCCATAGTTGCAACACTTGCGTCATCAGAACAGGGTGTTCAACGCATCATTGTTTCCGTTTAATAAACGTTTTGCACCGTTTTTTCGGGGCTGAACGCAGCCCAGATCCCCCTGCTCAGCAGGTTCATTTGTAACGTGATTTTCCCATGTCAGTATGCTCTAACCCCGCAGCCGATTTCATTGGTCAATTTAAAAACACAGTCGCCTGGCAAGAAAATAAATAAGTAAATAAATAGACAACAAACAAATAAATAATACAGCTGCGATGCATATTTCAGTCTCATTAAAATGAGTTCTCAGAGTTGTGGATCGGTCAGTTTTTAATAAAATTCTCTGAGATTTAGATTAAAATATTTTAATGTTAATTGTAATGCCTACAACTTTTGTGACTTTTGCATCTTAATGTCTAATTATTCTCTAGTATACGTATCACCTGATGCATTGATGTAGCCAGACAATTATAGTTCATGTTGTTGCTGATGGCTATCCAGCAGTAGCCTACCATCTAGTGGTCAACAAACGAAGTACAGTCAAAATTCCTTACACTTGTCTTACTTCTAGCGCTGCTGTATTGCCTTCAACTCAGGTTCTACTTCCCGTAGAGACTATTATGTCACAGAATGACTACTCAACCTATTGGATGATGTAAGTAAAAAAAATAAAAATAAAACTTTTTTTATGAAAAGCTGCTGACATGTTATTCGAGCGGCATATTCATTCACACACGCTACTGTTCGCTGAAATGGAAGGATTCTTTAGAATTACACTCATCGGTGTCTGTGTGCTTTACATTAACGGCCAATGTAAGTATTAGACTACATTTATAAAACGATTTTATCATTTCTCATCAACAGAGTAACCTACTTACATGGAAAAAGGAGTAATACCTATTTGTCATTTGTTTTGTGCCATATTTGAACAGAGCATAGGCTATCAATTAATG
This sequence comes from Onychostoma macrolepis, assembly GCF_012432095.1. Lineage (NCBI taxonomy): Eukaryota > Metazoa > Chordata > Actinopteri > Cypriniformes > Cyprinidae > Onychostoma > Onychostoma macrolepis. The sequence goes on along the minus strand of NC_081162.1, from coordinate 10,380,274 downwards.
TGTTTTTATAGCCTAGTAGAATGCAGGCTGCAGCATCTACATTTAACATATAAGTGTAGTTGTAACTGTAGGTATATGTTTTTTTTTTTTTTTAATTTACATCCTGTAAATAGCTGTAGTTGTGCTTGCTCATAAATTATACATACATCTTCAAAAATTAATATGCATCTTCATTAGCTGCAAAATAATATCTCTGTAAAGGGTTCCTAAATTATCTAAGTATAATATTTCTGTCTATACATGTACATAGAATTACTTAGAATTATAATTAATCATAATAATAATCTGACTTGTGAAAATATTTTAGATTATCATGAATTTGGACTGATTGAAGCATACGGTGACTCAGATCAAGAAGATTTCATTGTCAAATTTGATGATGAACATATGGCACATGTAGACTTCAAAGAGCAGAAATAAATCATCACGTTACCTGACTTTGCTGGCCAAATTGAGATTCCTTCCCTGTATGAGGATGCTAAAAAGGGAGTATCTATTTGCAAAACCTTCTTTGACATGCTTAAAGAGGTATATGCCAATTCATCTGAACCACTTGGTAAGAGATAAAACAGGCATAAAAATATTTTACTGAAATGTTTTAAATGTCATATTATGATTGGTGGTTTCTATCTTTTCCAGAACCCCCCTGGAGCTCAATTTATCCCAAAAGTGATCCACAGTTGAATGTCAAGAATACCCTGATCTGTCATGTGATTGGATTCTTCCCTCCACCTGTCAGAGTCTCGTGGACCAAGAACAATGTGAATGTGACAGATGAATCAACTCTCAGCAGATATTACCCCAACAAAGATGGGACACTGAATGTTTTTTCTCGACTCAGCTTCATTCCAGAGGAAGGAGACATTTACAGCTGTTCTGTGGAGCACAAAGCCCTTCAACAACCTCAAACCAGAGTATGGGGTGGGTTTATATTGTATTTATCAATCACATTTAATCCCCTTTAAAACACATGATGAATTTTACAAATATTTGTGTCTGTGTATACAGATGTGGAGATAACAGAGTCTAGCATCGGTCCATCAGTGTTCTGTGGAGTTGGTCTGGCTCTTGGGCTGCTGGGTCTCACCACTGGAGACTTTTTTATTGCCAAAGGAAACTGATACAATAACACTGACAACTGTAGATGTTATTTTGTTTTAGTTCTCACGTTTAGTTGCTCATGTGCTTAAGTTACAATAGAATTTATTTTAGTGTTAATTTAGTTCATTTATGTTTTCAGGGTTCTATATTGTAATACACAGCAGCAGACATGTTACACCTGCAATAATGTACAATAGCTGTAAGTCTTCGTAAGACATGATATAATATTCTACTTTTGCATAGTGTGGTGGATATATTTAATGCTATGTACAGTAGCTGCATTATGGTTCATGAAAATAAAATATTTTTATGTTCAAAAAATATTTTATTTTCTCAAATAAAATGAAAGCGAAATAATAATTTTGTAAGGTTTTTTTCTCAATGTTGATGTGGAGTTATTAGTTGTGTCAAAATTAGTGCGTTAACGCAGGAGATATTTTTTTCAGTTTAATGCGTTAAAAATATTTAACGCAGGGGCGGAGCTTTTATTGTCCACCTCACTCAAAACTGCTTGGTACACGTGCCCTTCAAATTGCACGCACAAATACGACAGCGCGCTGTAGTCTGTATCATTTCATTTCATAGCACGAAAGAAACTAGCATGTAATGTTGTGGTTATGTCGTCAGTTAAATCACGAAGTTACAAAAAAAAAAAGGCGATTAAAGCTGCCTTAAAACTGTGCATGTAGTATTTATTATTTATCACATTTAAAGCAGTAGGCTATCAGATCCGCATCAAGTTCAGCAGTGGCAGCTCTTAAAGTAACAACAGCCAAAATATCCTAATTACTAGTTGCTGTGATGTCCCTTAAACAAAGAACAAAATAAAAAGAGAAAATCAATAACTTCTGTAGTTTTAAGCTTTATCTCTAGCCTATTTAGTTTAGAATTTAGTGTTTGATAACTTTATTAAATTATATTTTCTACTTGCTGTAGGGCACAGATAAATATGGCATTTAATGGGTTTATGTGAAGATTGTTTTAAGTTCACTTAAATTAGTTATTTGGCTAATAAATTATTGCAATATAAAAGTATATTTAAAAACTTTACTGTTAGGTGGGATTAATCGTGATTAATTGGGATTAATTTCAGAAAAATGTGTGATTAGTTTTTTTTGTTTGTTTTTAATCGATGGACAAAACTAAGATTTATATTTAAGGTAACTGCAATTTGCATTGTAACTGCACAGTTAAAAAGGCAAGAGAAAATACTGTGATGCAGTGTCACAGTGATGAGAAAACAGTTCAAATTAAAATTGACATACAACCTTATGCTGTGAACATAGCAAAAATCGAAACCTTTTTCTCACTGCTTCATTTATCATGCAGTGCAAAAGAACAACATTTACAGGTTTCTCTGAGTAATTTGTTGTAGTCTGTCAAGTGCCTTATTAGTGACTAAGGACTAGTCAAACAAAAGAGAACTAAGTGGTGGATCACTCAATGGTATTGGAAAATTAGATACTATCATATACAGAGCATATTACTCTGAATGAGTAAAATTAAATGTAATGGAGTAATACATATTTATTGTAATAATCTATTATTTTGATCTGATATACTTTCATGGTTTATGGTTACAGAGTGGAAATTTACAGGTCTTGATGATAAACTCTTCATCAGCAAACAAAGGTTGTAAAATTTTGGGATAAGAACAGAAACATTCCACATTTTATGGGGTGAGAGGGTGGCCTACTCCTGTGAGTCCTCATTTGGAAAATCCCAAATTACTGGAGTCAAATGAATAATTACTTTATAGACATCCGCCATTTGCCACCAAATACCCACAGACCTTTCACTTCAGTTTTTCTGCAGTTCAGCTCTTGTGAAAAAATGTCCCAGTGTAAGTTACATGATCACATGTTGTTTTGTGGATTAGTGATCAGCTTGATTGTCCAGTTTGATGAGTTGCGATGGCAAACTAGGCTGGCATTATAAGACATTTACTGTAACTGCACTCAGGCTCATTCCATCTCTGTGCCACTAAAACAACTGAGTGCAAAATGCGCTATGATTGTGTGATATACCTGGCCTTGTTATTGCCTGCTTTGTTTGAACCAGGTAGGATATAGTCTTTTTAATAATGGTGAAATTGGTCTACATTACATTTTTGTTTATACTTGAATGAGTAAATATATTTTATTTTGTGATTCTTTTATAATTATTATTTGCAAAGTTCAGCAGACTGTGTCAGAACATGTTCAGTATTGAACTGTCTAATGGTTTGTGGGCTGCTTGTATTCTCAGTTCATGGCCATTATGGATTCGTCCTAGCTCTCTGCCGTGTACTTGGTTCTCTACAAAATGTTGAGGTTATTTACTCAGTCTATTATGACAAAACTGAATTGCTGAGATTCAACAGTACTGAAAACACAGATGTTGCTTACACTGAATATGCAATGAAATGAGCGGATGAATTTAGTAAAAAGTGGCTACATAATCAGGCAGAGAAAAACATTAGAGACTGCAAGCACTTTGGACAGCTATTCCTCCCTATGATAGAAAAAGCAGGTGAGATGCACTGAACCAAACATATAAATAAAAACCAAACATATCAGTGAAAACACAAAATTAATCTCATTATTTCAACAGTAAAACCAGAAGTCATCATCCGGTCAGTAAGGCAAGCCAGTGGTAAAAGTCCAGCCATGTTGATCTGCAATGCCAATGACTTCTACCCCAAACCCATCAAACTAAAGTGGATGAGAGATGATAAAGAGGTGACAGATGATGTGATGTCCACTGAGGAGCTGGCTGATGGAGACTGGTACTACCAGATCCACTCCCACTTGGAATACTTCCCCAAACCTGGAGAGAAAATCTCCTGTGTGGTGGAGCACGCCAGCTCTCATAGACCCATGATCTATCACTGGGGTAAGAACAGAGCTGATACTGCAAAATATGACCACAGGAACCAAACTATTTAGTTTGTTGCACAGCCTAAACAATTTAATCAACCATCTGTCACGAATCTGGTCTGTGAACTTCCATTCACTCACCACCAGAGGTCACTCACTCACCACAGTATTCATTGCACTGATCACATTACTGTTGTACTTCACCATCTACTACATTTCCCATCATCCATCGCACAGATCACACAGCTGTCACAGATTACACATTGCACTGATTACAGCTGAGACCCATTAGACACTCTTTATAAGCCTTGGACTTTTTGCTGATCATCGACCCACGCTTGTCTTTGTTTACTCTTTGTCTCGTCCATGTTATACCTGTTTGCCACTGTTTGACCCTGCCTGTTAGGACCACGTCTCTGCTCATTAAAAGCTTGCACATGGATCCGCACGTCTCACGTCTCGTCAGTCCCGTTACAGTTATGTGTAAACCAAGTTAATGAGATGGGTCTTTAATATAGATTTAAACTGACAGAGTGTGTCTGCCTCCCGAACAGTGTTAGGTAGATTATTCCAGAGTTTGAGTGCTAAATAGGAAAAGGATCTGTCGCCTGCAGTTGATTTTGATATTCTAGGTATTATCAAATTGCCAGAGTTTTGAGAGCGCAGTGGACGTAGTGGACTATAATGTGAGAAGAGCTCGCTCAAGTACAGAGGAGCTAAACCATTATTAACCATAATTAGCAAGATTTTACAATCTATACAATGTTTAATAGGGAGCCAGTGCAGTGTTGACAGAATCGGACTAATATGGTCATACTTCCTGGTTCTAGTAAGGACTCTAGCTGCTGCATTTGGAAACCCAGTTTGGTCTACTCTCCAACAATCTATGCAAACAAATACTAATGGACTTTTCACTGTTTTTGATAAACACATTAGTGCTGTTAGTAAAGTTTTTTTTTAAGCAGAGATCAATTGCAAAATTAAAAATCTTTTTTGGGGGGCAAAGAATTGCAATAAGTGATCCATAAGGAAATAAGGAAACTTATTGCCTCAAAACATTTGAATAAACAAGCTGAATTTTTTTTTAAAGTTAGTAGAGCTTACAATTCTTATGACAAGGGGGGCAGAGCAGAGAGCCAATCCAAGCCTCACTTCCATGATCCCACCCCATTCATAATTGTATATAATTTGCTTCCATAAACAACATATTCATTCAAATCATTATAGTTAAGTGCTAGTTTGCAACAGCACACTGGCACACTAATGTAGTTATCTAAAAGACTCATGACACACTTGCATGTAAATAGCTAAACAACATGCAGTATATATAGTCTTTAAGTTTTGCTATCCATCCTCAACCTAACCACAGGCTCTACTCTTCACCACAATAGTAACACTACAAAACCAACATAACAGAAACCTAATGTAAATTTTAACGTAACACAACATTTAAGTACTAACTTGTGTCTCTCTATGTTAATCTTGTGCAAAAACACACAAAATAACACTTAATTTCTGCATTTATTTTCCTTGTTGTCTGATGCAAAGCATGCTGGGAACTACAAAACGCAATCATTTTAAGTTCACCTTACTACAACAACATTTTGAGTTTACAGAACTTATTTCAATTAAGTCTAATGAACGTTCATTATTATTTGAGTGAAATTAACTCATTTCATTTAATTCATTTCACTGTTCGGTTTTACAGTGTGGATATCTATTTTATGGAGAATAGCACAGTGGCTCTATTCTAAATATTTGTTTCAAGATCCACCGCCAGTGACAAGAAAAAAGAGATTGCAGGTAATCAAGTTACATACAGACTTTGAAATATATCAAGTCTGAAATTCAGGTTTAAGGTTTCACTTTTTTTCAAATTATACAAAATAGATCATCACGTTGATCAGTAGAGGGCGCAAATAGACAGATTTTTGTGTTGGTGGCATGTAATATGCACCTGTTCAACACACTGAGAAAGATGAAACATGAATGGAATTTTAGAATAACATACATTTTCGAGATCCATTTTCATTTTATTTTTTTATTAAAACAAATTAAAAATTGAGTTATATCAGAGCTGAGGCATCAAACACAACAAACAATTTCTGCTGCTAATCTGTGAATAGGCATTCTTCTCTCATCAACATGACCATGAAAGGACAACTGTACGAAAACATATTTTTTTACATTCAGCAAAACATATTTAATAATGCTGTCAAAAAGTGTGGCATGTGTTTAAAGAGAAATCATTTGCCTTCTGATCCATACAACACTTGTTAATACTCATCTGACCTTAGCAGATGTGATGTGTAAATTGATCTGTTCGCAATTCATTTTGTGTGTTTCTTTAACAACAAATAGGCCTTAACCTTTTGCCCTGTGGACTTACATAAAATAAATTCTCCTAAAACATCCATTTCATATCTTATTTATCCAACAGAGGAATAGCAGACATATATTGCAATAATTTCTGATGTATGATGCAATCCTTTCCAATAGTGTGTATTCCACAGCAGGTTTTGCAAAGCAAATTAACATGCGATCTGTACATGACGACAGAACTAACAACAAATATGGCATTGTTAGTGTCTTGTGTCAGTATAATTATATCCATTTTTTTCCTTTGGCAATAAAAACTGCTCCAGTGGTGAGACCCAGCAGCCCAAGAGCCAGGCCAACTCCACAGAACACTGATGGACCAATGCTGGGCTCTGTTATCTCCACATCTGCACACACAGACACACATATTTGTGAAATTGATTATGTATTTTTAAAAGGGATTTAATGTGAATAATAAATTCAAACCCACCCCATACTCTGGTTTGAGGTTGTTGAAGGGCTTTGTGCTCCACAGAACAGCTGTAAATGTCTCCTTCCTCTGGAATGAAGCTGAGTCGAGAAAAAACATTCAGTGTCCCATTTTTGTTGGGGTAATATCTGCTGAGAGTTGATTCATCTGTCACATTCACATTGTTCTTGGTCCACGAGACTCTGACAGGTGGAGGGAAGAATCCAGAAACCAGACAAATCAGGGTGTTCTTGACATTTAATTTGACATTGTTCCTTGGGTAAACTGAGGTCCAGGGGGGGTTTCAATTTTATCAATGCATTTAAACTTTAAAGTTTTATAATAACCACATAAAATCAGATTCCTCTAATGTATAACCTGTTTGGCTATTTTAAATCATTCTAGTTGCATTTAAAATTTTAAATGTTTAATCCAAATCGGTTTTAGATTATGTCACCGATGTTGAGTAAAAACAATGACTTACCAAGAGGTTCAGATACATTAAAGGAGAGTGTCCTGAAATACTTATCTTTGCACAAAGGCGTTAATCCAGCAGAAGGGTCTTCATTAGTGATAAGTGCCAAAACATCAGGGCCAGGAATAAACAGAAGAACATTAGGTACTATGACAATTTTCTTCTCTTCCAGGTCCATGTGTGCAGCCACTTCATTATTATAAGTGAAGAGCATTTCATTACTACCAGCTGATCCAGTGCATGATTCAATCACACCAAATTCATGATAACCTAAAGATTTCAGAATTTAGAACATCTGTTACAAATCACTTGAAAATGATTACATTAAACGTTACAAAAAATGACAACACAAGCTTTACCAATGAAAGAAATGGGGAAAGAATTGAAATAAAAGATTACATTTTAAAACACAAATTACAACATTAATTCAAAATTAGCAGAAAAGGTTTGTCACAAAAGTTTGTTCACTTACTTTGGCCCTCAGTATATAGGAAATAGGAAATGAAAAATGTTATTCCGCAAAATGTTTCAAGCATGTTTGTTCACAGAAGTGAGTCCTACACCTACAAACATTAAAATTCAGTGTGGTGCTGTGGTCAGTCATGAACTGGATATTCTGGTTTAATATGAACTGAGTAGCAGATTGTGCCAAGCCTACACATAGCCTTTATATGAAAGCTGTTACTGGGGCAGTGCCTTTTGTACCTTTTAGGTACTAATATGTATATTTAAGGTACCAATATACAGTACAAAGGTGCTGCCCCAGTGACAGCTTTCATACCTTTTTTTCCAAGAGTGTACCATAGGGTTTTTGTTTTGTTTTTCTTTTTGAAGAGTGTACAATATGAAATGCCACATTAGAAACTTTTTTTTTTTTTAATCAAAATGTATTTTATTCTTTCTTATCATAATTGAGACTGATATGCCACAAGTTAACTACTTAATTTCCAGAGGTCACTGCCACCTGAATTTTGGCTGCCTCACTTTTTTGACTGTCACTCTTGGGTCTGTTTCTATACCACAGTAGAACCGGATTTAAAGCTGTAGTTACAAAAACAGGTCTATAACTGAAGACCATCCATTAGCATTCCCATTTATCTAATTGACAGTTGCTGAACTGGAGCAGAGTGTCTTGTTAGTACTTTGACTTGTTAATACTTAGGACTTTGAAACTGTGGATTTGAATGGTTGCTACGTCACTAAAAATCTCTGCACATTGAAGATAACCGCTTGTCTACATGCTTACAGTCTCTGTATGATTTAAAAATGTTAAGCCTACATTCGTACATGTCCCTAACAATCAAATATGAGGATATTTAGTATTCAGCAACAGATTACTGCTCTTTTACACTAGTAGTGGCTATTTTGTTGAATCTGTTGTCTTTAAAGCCAGACTATGGTGAAGAATGTGTGTATTGTTGTAGTGTGTATTAAGTATCCACGCCAAAAGAAAATAACATTACATAAATAGCATTAATCAATAAACTTTCATCACAGTCTTTTGCAAAGCAGAGACAATGATCAACTACTGAAAGATGAACAGTAATACCATATTTTATATCATATTTTAATGTGATAATAATATCATATTTTACTTGATCTAAATGTAATTTTATTAGGCAGATATGATCTAGATACACTATGCACTGGAACAGTTGGAAAAACTTTATTTTTGACATATATTTTGCAATGCAAATTTACACGTCATCTGTGCAGGACAACAGAACTAACAACAGTGTCAGTGTTAACGTCTCAGTATAATTATATATCCATTTTTTGCCAAATCCAGCAGCCCAAGAGCCAGACCAACTCCACAGAACACTGATGGAATTATCGTTTTGTTATATGCATTTTCCTTTCATATTTGTTATATGCCGTTTTTTTCTAATTCACGATAGACTGCTTTTGATACTATGCAAAAATTGTCACTGAGCATTTTAGATACATATTTCAGCAGTAAAAATTTGGTGAAAAAGATTGGGAAACATCATAACTGTAGTTCATAAAAAGAAAATTAACATTTTTATTTATATAGTACATTTATTTTTTTGTAGAAATGTTACATGTAAACTGAAAATTCACCATTGCTTATTTATTTTTACATACTCTTTTGTCTTTCCCTAACACCACCCACATACTGTACATTCTTTCATTACAATCTTCCTATTGCTCTTCTATAACAATCAACTGTCAATTTTCTGTTTACACAGAGATAAATGTCCTACTGTTGCTGCTGCTGTTTAGGGTTGTGACGTTCCTCCTTGTTCAAAAATTGTAGTGATTGTGCTGGACAAACTCCATATGCTTCCAAACTGATTAATTAGCAAGATTGTGATTCCCTGTGATTGTGATACTTACAATGGTAAATATAGGGTTGCAAAGGGTGAATTCTGGAATCCACTGCTGCTTCAATATATATCCTTTAAAGTGGTTTATTAAGAGATTGAGAAGTTTTCTGGTAAATTTTCAAAAATGTCCCTGAAATCCAGGGAGGTTCTGAAAGACGTTTCAGTTGTATCACTACATTTAAACTTCAGTTTTTTTATAATAACCATATTTAATCCTACTTCTCTGCATTTGTAATGTATCCCAAAATGTTTGGATATTTATTGAACTGACAGTGTTAATGTTCAAAGCAAATGGGTTTTAGATGTCAAAACTGAAGGGGTGGATTCTGGAATATTATCTGGAATTCGATATATATCCTTTAGAGTGGTTTATTAAGTTTTTAATTAATATTATTATTGGAAATTTTAAATGATTTGAAGAACTTCCCCATGTGAAACTTGAAGTATAGAATTACATGTCTTACACTGGAATGTACTCTCTCCTTGGTTTGAGAAAAGCGCCCAACACGTCAAAACATATACATTTATGAGCTTATAGGTCATAAAGCTCATTAGGTCTCTCATCTACATGACACAAGCATTTATTTATTCTTCATCTTTAGGGGTAGTCATGGCCTAATGGTTAGGGAGTCGGGCTGGTAACCTGGCTGGTAACCTGCTGGTTCGATTCTCGCGCCGGCAGGAATTGAAGGTGGGGATTGTGAATGAACAGCACTCTCTCCACCTTTGATACCATGACTAAGGTGCCCTTGAGCAAGGCACCGAACCCCTAATTGCTCCCCGGGTGCTGGAGCAAGGCAATACGTCACAACTTAACTTAACTTAAACATTAGAAAATAGAAAAGAATATTGAAAAAGGACTTCATATCTGGATGTTTGTGGAAAGTTTCGGATTAGAGCTTGGGTTTGAACAACACAGCCTTGAAGAAGTTGCGTATTCTCTCTCTGTGTGTGTGTGTGTGTGTGTGTGTGTGTGTACAGGACTGGTCTCCAGGGAGATTCGTAAACGGCACCCAATATGGACCTCTTCTATCACCCGACACATGGGTGGCAGATATACGCCTCTGGAGAGACCTATTGCGTCTGACCTCGGATTGCTTGTCACCTAAATAATCACTGAAGATATGCTTATGTCCATGTGTGGAGATTTTCAAGTTTATCTATGCTTCGACCAACCAGAATCCTGTTTACCTAAGTAATGACAGTGACCTCTGCTAGAGTATAACTACTGTTTTATTGAGAGTTTACTCAAGAGTTTACTTAGTGTTGAAGCTGACTTCTGCTGATGTAACTGCAAGCTATTTTCTTCAGTACATTTTTCTTTAATTGATCTCATCTCTGACTCCTGGTCTTTGTTCATCATATCTGGTCCTTGGGTTTTAATACTATAATTTTATACTAACAATAATATTTATTATACATATCAGAAAAACTATAATTAATAAAGTTAATTATAAAAACACATCATTAATTGAGAAGTGTGGAAAATGTTCACTTTCTCTGGCCTTCAATATGTAGAACATAGGAAATTTAAAAAAATGTTTCAAGCATGTTTGTTCACAGAAGTGAATTCGACCATAGAACTTCTGGATCCTTGCACCTGTATTATAATTTAGTGTGGCACTGTGGTCAGTCATAAACTGGATATTCTGGTTTGATATATTCTGAGTAACAGACTAAGAGGTGTGTATTGTAATGATATCACAGATGTGATTATCATAACCAGGCGTAATGTTACTGTGCCCAGACTGTAATGCAAAAATGCAGTACAATCTTGTGGTAGTGTTTTTGTCTGCTTTATTTGAAACAGGTAGGATGATTTTTCCTACAATATACCTTTGTGTTCAGGTGATTTAGAATTCTCAATATTAAATATTTTAAATGAATTTAACGACACTAATCATCTTGTGTTAGCAACTAAACACATGTCAAGCTAAATTGTGATGTAATTTTTGAACGATTTCCTTACTACTGTAATATTCAAAGGACTTACTATAGCAAACTTTACCAAATCACAAAATCATCAAATTCTCATTCACTATGTCTCTTTCTGACAAGTTTATTACAATAATATATCTTGTTTTAATGAAAATTGTTATAAAAACAAGATATTTGATTTATTATTGAGAATTATTTGTATCAGTCAATCTTTGTTTTTGTTTTGTTTTTTTATGTCAAAATGCTGTTTAACCTTATCTTTCCTTTTTCTGTTGTCCAGTGCATGGACTTTACGGATATGTCCAAATTCAGTGTCGAGTACCTGACTCTCAACAAAACATTGAATTTATCTTCTCAGTCACCTGCAACATGATAGAATATCTGAGATACAACAGTACTGAGGATAAAGCTATTGGTAAAACCGAATTTGGGAAGAAATTGGCAGAGGACTATAATAAAAACAAGATTTTACTTGCACAAACAGAATTTGCGCTGAACCAATGCAAAATAATTAATTGTCTCTTTTTCAAGGATGACAAGTAAAACAGTTCCTTATTCACTACATTATTAATATTAAAGACAGAATATATTATTTTATTAGTTTCAAAACTTTTGTATTTTGGTTTGACATAAATAAGACATCTGGTCTAGATTTTGCAGTACAACCAGAAGTCATTATCCGGTTGGAATATGTGAATCAGAAAGCTATGCTGGTGTGCAGTGCCTATGACTTCTACCCCAAACCCATTAAACTGACATGGATGAGAAATGATAAAGAAATGGCAGCTGATGTGACGTCCATTGAGGAGATGGCTAATGGAGACTGCTTAAATCCACTCCCACTTCATCAATGCTTTGAGACTGATGTTCCACAAGTTAACCACCAGAGGTCACTGTCACCCATATTGACTGTGTCTTATACACCCATTATAACAATCATACATTCATTTTATAGGCTATACCAGACACTAGGCTTGTTTTTTTTTAAGGCTTATTATTACTCAAACATGAAAAAGTACAATGTTTGAGTAAAACCAAAAATAAAAAAAAATGGTCAACCAGTATTAATCAATAAACTTTAAAAACATTAATTTCAAAGCACAATAAACAACAAACAAACAAACTAGAGATAGGAAATTAATAACACATTTTTAATTGATCTAACTGTCAGTTTATGAAGCAGATCTGATCTAGGCTATAAACAGGTGGAAGATGCGGTATTTTTGATATAGGGTTTGCAATGCAGATTTGCATGGGATCTGTGCATAGCAAGACAACAATATATTTTCTAGTATTTACTTTTTTCTTCTTCTTCTTCTTTTTTCGTTTGGCAATGCTGGGCTCCTTAATCTCAACATTTGCACAGACACAATAATTTGTGACATTTGTGTAAAAAGGAATTAGATGTAGTCTAAATAATAAATACAAACACCTCATGTTCTCGTTTGAGGTTGTTGAAGGGCTTATGATAACTGAAAGATTTTAGAATTTAGATGTTACATATGTCGTCTGAAAAGGATTACATTAAACAATAAAAATGACAACACAAGCTTTACTGTGAAACTGTTGGGCAAAAATATGAATAAAAAAATGTAATTTGCTAAGTAGCCTACACTTTTTTTTCTCTCATTTCATGAACGATCTGTTCATTGCGTCTGTCACGTGACAAATGAATGAACGACTCGGAAGGTGAAGTAATTGTTTATGTCCTCTGTAAGTTATCTTTGGATGCATTATGATGATTTCTTAATTCAGAATACGATCAAGACTGCGTAGGTGGATGTGTTCGGGCATTCTGGCTGTTAAAAGTATAACATTTAAAGCCACTTAAATGAACGAAATGACTTAAAGATTCGTTCATTTTGATGAACGAGCTCGAACGAGAGAGTCAGTAAAGTGATTCACTATTGCACAAGTTAACCACCAGAGGTCCCTGTCACCTTTATTTTGACTGTGCCTTATTACCTTTATGACATTCATTGTTTTACATACCACTGTGAAACTGGATTTTGGCCTGCTTGTTTGCGTTTCCCAAAAGCATCGCAAACCCAAGTAGCTGCAGTTAACTATGCCACCATTGCTCTTTACAGTCTACTTACTGGTCTATACCTGGAGAAAGCTATGGTTAGCATTTCATTTTAGTACACTTTTCTTATCTACTCTGGTTGCTGTCTCTTCATTTAGGATCTTTACATATGCATTAGTTATAACTGCTTGTATTAGACTTGTGCCTATGACTTCTACCCCAAACCCATCAAACTGATGTGGATGAGAGATGATGCAAAGATGAAAGCTGATGGAGACTGGCAGGCTACTATCAAATCTACTCCCACCTGGAATACTTCCCCAAACGTGGAGGGAAGATCTCCTCCTGTGTCACGTGGTGGAGCACGCCAGCTCCCATAAACCCATGATCTATTATTGGGGTAAGATCAGTTATGGTGGAATTAAAGTGTTAAGAAAACTTCACTGAAATTGGCAGAATGTCTTCCTTCTCTGGAAGATTTTGACAGGAATAAACTCATTACTGGGGTTGTTATTGCAGATGTAGGTTTGATCTGCTACAAAAAAAAAAAAGCACACAGGTTAGTGTTATGCGCAGTGATAAAGAAACATCATCCTTTTCTGTCAGTAACATAGATTGAGATGTTGTTTATTGCTGGTGATACACTTTTACAGACAGCCCGTTTCCTACTTCTGCAAGCAATGAGCAGCACTGAGGAGCAGTGTGTTGCAAAACATTCTCACACATGAATCCTAAGTGTTTCCAGGGGTCTCAACAAGATGGACAGTGAGCTACAGACTGAGATCTTAGCATTACAAAAAGAAAAAATGCTTTAAACTTCTAAAGATCTTCAGACAAACTGATCGTCTTTATACTATGGATTGTTTACTACAGTAAAAATGAGCAATGATAGTCAACTACTGAATCATATTACAATGCAAATGAACAGTCACATATTGATAGATCACAGCTAAAAATGGTTTGTTGTATTAAGTTTGTGATCACTATTTCAAAGCTTTGTTTGTGCCCTATCATTCTTCAGTCTCTTAAGATCTTTAAGTATTTTTGAAAGAAGTTTCTTATGCTCAATGTGTTTACTCGGTTAAAAATATGGTAAAACAGTAATATTGTAAAATAATATTTCAATTTAAAAGAACTCTTTTCTATTTAGATATCTTTTAAAATGTAATTTATTTCTGTGATGCAAAGCAGAATTTTCAGCATCATTACTCCAGTCTTCAGTGTCTCATGATCCATCAGAAATCATTTAAATATGCTGACTTGCTGCTCAAGAAATGCTTCTTATTATTTATTATCATTTATTATTATCTTTATATAACAGCAGTGCTGCTTAAAATTTTTGTGGAAAACATGATGTATTTTCTTCAGGACGAATACAAAGTTCAAAATACAAAGCACTGCATGCATTTATTGAAAATAGAAATCTTTTGTAACATTATAAATGTGTTTTCTGTCACTTTTGATCAATTTAATGCATCATTGCTGAATAAAAGTAAATTAGATTTCTTAAAAGAAAAAAAAATCTTACTGACCACAAAATTTTAGCCATGGTGGAATATGATCATGTTTCATTCAAAGTCATTCAAAGTATAAGTTCATTTAAGAGGTGTACATGTTTTATCATAAATGCAGATGTTTTAATTGCATTTCTATTAAAATCATAGTAGCTGTAGGCCTAAACAAGTTTTTATCTGAATTAAGATAAACAGTTGGGAGACAGTTTGACCTGACAATGACTTCATAGATCGACTTCATAATTTGACTTGATAATGCTGCATATTGCAGTCTGTTTGAAAGATAATGTGCCCCATGTTTATTTTTTGAATAAGCTTAGCTAAAAAGAGGAAGTAATAAAAACACCCTTAGTACACATACACTAGTCACCCTTTACTTTAGGTGGGACAAAATTAGACAAACTTTATTTATTGCATCCTATTTATCCTTACAAATGCCCTTATCAATCACATAAGCAATAAAAATTATAATCTTTGTCAGTGGATGACCTTAAAAGCCAAACACACAACTTGTTTTTGATTAAACCAGATCATGTTTTGAATCCAGAGTAGGCTACTGTACTGTACTTTTTGCTTGGCTCTTTGATCAGTACACTTTAAGAACAGGAATACTGATGACTAACATTTCCATTAACAGAGAAAAAGAGTGTCATTAATTATTGCTATTCAAGAGTATAGGTATAGGCTATAGGAATCATCAGATTGTTTTGATGTTGAGCTAATAGCAGGCAAATCTATAGGCTAAGTGAGGCTTTAAAAAAAAGTGTGACATATGCTTATCATAAGTTTGCCTTTCTCTCCTTCTGTCCATCAAAAGTTTTCTCCCACCGCCCTGGGACTGGTGGCGTTGGCCTTTGATTTTAATACTGAGAGCATAATTTATGTAAGATGTTTGAATAGCTTTTTGAGTGCGGCTAGATTAAAGAGAGTTCCGTGTAATGGAACAAAAAAAAAGCATCTGCAGATTTTATTTAAATATATTTCAAACCACCAATGAATTGGATAGAGTTGACAAAGGCAGAGAGGGAGGAAGA
The DNA here is from genome assembly GCF_012432095.1 of Onychostoma macrolepis. Classification (NCBI taxonomy): domain Eukaryota; kingdom Metazoa; phylum Chordata; class Actinopteri; order Cypriniformes; family Cyprinidae; genus Onychostoma; species Onychostoma macrolepis. The sequence goes on along the minus strand of NC_081162.1, from coordinate 10,364,192 downwards.
GTTTTGGAAAACACTATTAATTCATTGTGTGTATGTGTTTTCAGTGGCTGTTTGCTTTGTTTCTGTAACACTTTCACTCACTGAAATTGCACTTTCATCTGTTTATCCATCCTTAAAATGATGTTACTCCTTTTGAGTTAGAATGAGAGGACTGTGAGGTTTTGTGTTATATATGTGCTGTGTGTATGTGTTATACCACACATCATTACAACCAGTCACGTCTGTCTTTGTTCCATGAGGCAGATCAGTTTAGTTTTCATTGATTCATTGATGCATAAGCCAGATTGTTAGCAGTCAGTATTTGTCAGTGAGTCTGCAAGTTGCACAACTTTTTTGTTATCCTCGTGCTGATGCAACAAGATGTGTTTACTCTCTATATATACAGGGTTTACAGCATAGTGTGAAACACTAAATCTTTCTTCATATTTCTAAGTTTAACACTTTAAAGACAAATATTGGCAATCTGTCATTTACAATTCAGCTTTATGTTCAGTTGTCTCTTGCAATAGTAAAACAATGGTAAACATGGTAACTTAGACAGACAGTTATCCTCTGTGGATCTTTTTACTATCAGTAGTCTTGCAGGACACCACGTGGTGTAAAAATGCAGACCCCTGCCCTCTGTGCATGGATGTGGGAGTCTTTACGTACACCTTAGCATATGTATTATGGAAGTGATTTATTTTAAAAGAATATAATTACATGTGAACTGAATTTAATGCTTTCAGACATTTAAATGAAAATGCACTATAGTTTAAATTTTATATTAAATGCAGTTAGACGAGTTTCCTAATACATAAATTTCATTAAAAACATTTAATTTGAGATTATTACAAAGTGAATTTTTAAAAGTGTGTTAAGAAATAACAACTTTATCTACAAGTACAGTTTTTTAAATATACTTTTAAAATTTAAAGGCCAATTCAAATGCACATTCAGCAATATAATTAAGCTTACTTCTTTTTTAGGGGTAGATGGCAATTATAGGGTCATCTGGGCTTCTCTTCACTTTCGTAAATATGTGTATGTGGTCATAAGAGAAGTTTGAATGTAGTCTGTTTTGGTAACTAACTCTTTTACAGCAAAATTGACCACTTTAATGATTCTTTAGTGTTCTTTTTTAAGCTAGAAAGCTAATCCCTGTTCATTGTAATTGCATTCGGGAGGGTGACTGGCACATTATTCAAAATATCTCATTTTAGTGTTTATTTATTTAACCTATATTTAACCAGAAAAGACTCTCTGAGATTAAAAATCTCTTTCGCAGGAGTGTCCTGGCCAAAATGGGCAGCAATACATCAGTTTCATCACAAATTATTACAACACAAACAGACTAGAGACACTTAAAAACAGTTACATATCAAAATGATCCACCACGAGGTGGTGTTAGAAGAAAGAATGTCATAGAGGTCTTAAACTTTTCATTTATGGTCAAACTATATCTGTAACTTGAAATGTGTGCTGCTCTCCAAAGTTTCTCCACGATACTAATATACATAAAGACACATGCACACAGAATGGAGCAGGTGGAGGGCTAATCTAATATATATGTGTTTTTTTTTTCATTAGGTCGAGCTCTTTTGAATCAGCTCATTTGTAGCCTGTTCATTGAGCTGCTATACCTCCAAGTGTGAAGTGTCCAACTGTGGGGACCGAATGAAAGAGACACTATGAAGAGTGAAAGGGGGGCGACAGAGAGAGAAATGTTGAGAAAGTTGGAACGAGGTGGTGTTCAGAAAGAGCGAGTTGAAGGGAAAGTAAAAGACTGAATGACTGATAAAGGGAGAAAGAGTTACACTGAGCGTTCGCATGTGCCCGTATATACGCGTATGATGGAGAGAAAGAGCGAGCGGTATGCTATGATGGTATTGTTTTTGTGACAGAGATCAGTGGCTGGCTGAATGTGCTTTATTTGCAGTGGGGCTGCTCTCCCAGGCTAATAAAATGTGAAGCTCCCGCTGCCTGCAGTGGCATGCTGTGCACAGCGGGAGGCAGGGCTTTTTTGTGTTCCCCTGCCCAAATTATGGAACCGTCAATACCCTCCCTGGATCCCGTCAATAGAACCATGCTTTGTGACTGATGGGAGACCAACTTCAAGGCTATCCTGAAAAAACGGAGAAAGGGAAAACAAGCGAGAGAGAGGGAGAAGAAAAACTTGACCTGCTTTTTCCCAAATATGGTCTATATGCTTCGGCAGTCTGACATGGAAGGTTGTTTTTGGGTTCGTCTGAGCCTTTGTGAAGACTGAGGCGCTCAATAGAGCAACAAACCATCGCTATCATTTCACTTTCTAAACCATGTGGGAGGGAACGCACTGCCATCATCGCTGTTGTTGATTTGCCTTGATCTGAATGGTGACATACCCTCAGGGTGAAGTCTGAGACATTAGACGCACTGTTGCTGTGTTAGCGTTAGCATGTATTCCTTATGAAACCTGAAAGGGATTTTCCAGCGTGTTCGTAGACTCAGGGTTTTATCGTTTTGATGGAGGGGGACGGCTATGGGGGATATTTGTTGTGGATGGTAAGGCTCATTAGCAATAAGCAGACATTTGATTGGGATAATTATCCACAATCGTACAAGTACATGTAAGCTTAACAGGTTAGGCGATTCAAAATGTCCTTACAGAAATTTGATTTAAAAAGTCATGCAAATTAGCACTTTTGGTGTTATGGCATAATTAACTTTTGGATGTAAATCTAAATATAATATAAATTAGCATTTATATACACACACACACACACACATAAATATATATATATCAGTATATGGCTGTATGATTCACAAAATAATTAAAAATGGTAAACTATACGGTATTATCTACTATATATTATCTCTATTATTAATATAACCATTGATAAATGTATGCAAGTTTATTCTTTGTATTGAGTCAACAGGTCAATCTGTGATGTTTTGAGTCTCCTTAGGTTAAATTTTCTATAAAAGGTCAGAGTTCACCAGATTTGAACTTTTGTACGTTCCCACTCTCTCACATTCATTATAATTAGGAATCCTGTGAGCTTATAGACAATTGGTACAGTAGAAATCAATCAAACAGCGAGTTTAACCCTTTGGTGACAGTTCAGAGGAAAAATCTGTCTGTTCTTCTGGATCCCTCACCCCAAAGAATTCTGTAGAGCGGGAGAAACATCACAGTGAATTATTAAACATCAAGTACAGAAAAGAAAAACAAGTAAATTCGTCTGTCCTCCCTCTCTATATCCAAAAAAAAGAAGAAAAAGTGAAACTTTTTCTTTTTCTTTTTCCCTTCAGTTTGGAGTTGGAACTTCAAGTCATTTTTGTGGCTGTTCAAACGGTCGGGAACACGGAGCGTTTGCTGGATTCCTGTGTGCGCATTCAAAAGCCGCCTCCCTCAGAAGTGCCACCTAGCAGCGTGCTAGCGCGGGAACCTCGTGCAGTGCAAGGATTCAGATATGCTAATTGATCAGCGGGGTAGCTCTGAGCATCGCTGCAACCTGCTTTAAATAGACAGCTGCTTCCCTCTATATTCCCCCAACCTCCTTTCCTTCTTCTCTCCTTTTCTCCTTCGTCCTCCCCTCTTCAGAAATCTCCTCCTCCTCTCTCACACTCACCCATCTCCTTACTTTCTCTCGCTTTCAGTTTAGCATTGGAGCAAACAGCAGTAAATTAACAAGAAGTGGTGATGAATTGACTTTTGGGCAAAGCAAATAGGAAGAGAACTAAGAGAGAATGACAATAAAAATGCAGAGGCTGTTTGTCTGAGAGTGAGAAAGGGCCTCCGCAGGCTCTTTATGGCAGCTATGGCCGCATTAGTGCTAAGTCCTGCGCGCTTCTTTTTTACTCCTTGTCCGGGGCTCATGCTGAGCAGGAACCTGAGCTGATTGGGTTTCATTCACAGGTCTCTGAGTCGGCAGTAAATTCGGCCAGGGGTTCCCTGAGGGGCCCCCTCGACACCTCATCTCCAGCTGGCTGAGCGTGATTGTTGAGAAGCTGAGGAGTCACGTTGGGGTCATTCACTATGGTACTACTAAGCTAACTCGCCTCGCTCCTTTCTCTGTCTCTTTCTTCCTCTTCTCTTTCCTCGCTCCCCTCCCGCAGGTTGCTAGGGCCTGGTATTTGCTCTCCGTGGCCGGGCTGTAATGACAGCCGCGGTGCCCCTGCTGGCTCTCGGCTAGCGTTTCTCTTTGTGCTGCTTGTGGTTATTGGGAGCGAGAGGGCACGAAAGGGTGATGGCTTACAAACACACACATAATTGCACATTCACACACACTCCGCATTCACAGCTTTTGGACCAGTTATATAGGAGGAGATACATGCACATTGGTATCATTTTAGTTGGGCTATTGATCTCATAAAAACACTGTTTGAATGCTTCAACCATTCAACTCTCCCATTATTTGTAATAAAATATTATTTGAATTAATTTGTGATATATATATATTATATGCACTGTAGTTTTCAACACAATAACTTTGACATATGAGTAAAAATTATGAAGTATTACATGGTCAGTCGTGCAATTCTGATGTCATATATTTTAAAATGACCTCTAAATTTTATAATTAACCATTTTCCATGCCAACTTATCAGGGTTATTATTGTCACAGGTTGTTGGGGCAAGAAGCTCAATGGAGCACGAAGGAGTCAGGTAGTCAAATGAACAGAGCCTTTTAATAAATCCACACAGGAAACGCAAACACAACCTCTTCACACAACACAAGACAAGACAAAGAAACTGGGGAAAGGCAGGCTATACTGAACCAAACAAAAGGAACTAATGGGATAATTAACAAACACAGGTGGAAACTAATGAACTATAACGAGGACAGGAACAGGAAGACCAAATAAGGGCAACTAAGGGAAACTAAACAGAACATACACATGACAATTATAGTTGAATAAAACTAAAACCATAAAAATAAAAAAAAATTAAAAACGTTTTGTTACTTAAAATATTTAAAAACTTAAAATTCTTTTAATTTCCCATTTCTCATTTCCATTTAGTTTAACTTTATGTATTAAAATAACCAAAACTAAAACTGAAGTAAAAATTAATTTTTATATATATATGGGAAAAAACTAAAACTAATAAAAATGACAAATCACTAAATTGTCAACTAAAATTTAAAAATGAAAAAGGAAACTATACAAATGAAAACAAATTCAATAACTATAATAGTATCTCAATGATACTGGTTTCAAACATATTTCACGTCTGGTACTTTCTCGCTATAAACTCTTTCTCATGATTTTAAATCAATATTTAATGTCCATTTATTTCTTTTTTGGTATGTTTAAAGTCACTCAAAGAGGTTTTGTATCATCCTGAATGGTTTTATTTTGCAGTAATAACCGACTGAATCCCTTTCATCACTTTTTATGTAACTATTTGATGAGTTTAAAATGTCATTTTTATTGACAGACTGTTTTTAGACTGCTCCATTCTCTTCAGGGGATCTCTACCCTAAAGGCAAATACAGTGTATATGTTCCCTTTGGGAGAGGGCTTGAGTGTTTATGGTGCTCAGAGGGACAGATGCTCATTCAAAAAAGCCCAATCAACACAGACATCATATCACACCTCCTCTAAATACAGCCGCTCTTAAAAAGGGGTAAACACCAGCCATAAAGCCCCTAATGACAACACTAATAAAACTACAAAGACATGAAAGAGCCGGCTAAAGCCATGCAGTGAATGGCTGGCCAAAACTTCCTTCCTGCTTCTGTGTCTACTGAGGACAGAAGGAGGAAAGAGAGAGCGCGAAAGAGACCAGACAAATGTGTGTGTGTGAAACTTTTTATCTGCAGTCTACTTTCTGACTGCCTGAATAGTTGTTTCAGCATGAAGACATCAGTTTGCCAATTGTTAATGTACTATGAACAGTGGATCACAGCCCCCACAACTTCATTTAACCCTTCAGAAGCTGGTAGCTTCATGTCTTTGATCCATATTCCAAATATTTTTATACATTTCTTTCTCTAACTGAGCAATGAAATAAGTATTAGGACACTTAAGCAACATTTACGAATGTCAGTGAACTACTAGAAAACAAACTATCAAAGCAATTGTAAGATAAGCACAATTTACAAGCAAATATTTTACAATGCAATGTCCAGCTGGTAAACATCATTGCAAATGGCAAACATGAAGTTATTTTGTAGAACAGCTCTGGAATCATTTGTTTGCAGATGCGCAGATTGTCAACTAATCCTGATGCATAATCGTCTACACTTTGTGTAGCCACTGTACATCAACTATTACAATTAAACAATATTTTTATAAACTTTTATGTGCATTGCAATGTGAACATAAGTAGTTGTACCAAACGGTTACACAATGATTAAATGGCATCAAAGCAATCCTACGAATTTCCACTTTAACTGTTTTACAGTTTGTTCAAACAGAAGAGAGGTATTTTGCACCATCTCTATTGTCCATGGCATAATTTCCTCCCCCCTTTGTGAAAAATAAGAATACAAAGAACATAACAGATGCCTTGTTGGTCTCCGCAGTGACTTTCCCCTAGTGAGTCTTTAACAAGGCTCCAGATATTAAAAAAGAGTGCAGTTTTTCTTGACTAGGGCCAAGTCTTTTTGTGTGCATGGCAAAGAGCCACAGAAGCTGTGCTTTGTTCCATGAGAGCGGGACAAAATTATGTGTGTCTTTGTGTGTGTGTCTGGTCCATGCTTTCTCAGAAAACATTTGCATGCCTGATAAACAGCAGCATTTAGAAACTTTCTTGCCTTTGTTGTAGAAAAAATGAGAAATAAATATCATATCTTTAAACTAAACAGAATTTCATTCACTTTGAGCTTTAATCCTCTGATGTGAGTCATTGGGGACAGCGAGACAAAAACCTCAAAACACACCATAATTACAATATGCAAAATTTTTCCCCATTAGAAGCTAAACTTGACACCAATTAGATATGAAATTTCAGAAAATCTCTTATCATTATAATATGCTTTTGATAAGGGCCCACTAAACAATGAAACTAATTCCATAGTGGTTCAAAAAGGACTGATTACTGGCAAATTGTTCAATTGTTTTCATATTGTTTTATAGCCATATTGTTGCTCTCAGGAAAGCATTTAGTTTTCTACTGACTCAGGAGGTAAGAAAATCATCTGCTGTTTTAAGAGAAATGTGCTCAGACACATTTGGGCTTCTTATCATGTCTCCAAAGTATTTTTCATTTATGCAAAGAGTCAAACATTCAAAAAACACAGCAAAGGAATCTAAACAGCTTAATTAGCTTGAAGAGCCTCAATGGCCTGCAGCATTGAAGCTGAATGTATTTGTGTGTGTGTGTGTGTGTGTGTGTGTGATATTGTTAATGACAGCACTTAAGAGATCAGAGGAAGAATAGATGTATGGGATACACAAAATGAAAGGTGATAATGGAAACCACTCAACCATTTAAAGATACAGCTGTGTGGAAAGGACTGACATTTTGACCTTCCGGCTTAGTTACATATAAGAGACTAATCTGATGTGAGCAGTTTACATGTTGAGATATACTGCGGAACCAAAACATATTTGGACTACTAAGTCGCACTTGTAATGTATGCACAGCACAAGCATATTTTGCAAGCAAATAATTTGACAAAAAGTACTTTTTAATTGATAAAGGTTTGAATAAGTTTAAAGAAATTATAAATTATAAAACATTATACTATTCAAAATGAAGAGAAAAAATTCTGTTTGTTTGTGAACGTTTTATTGCTTTATTTTTCACAAAAAGGCATTTTAAATGATGAATGTTTATAGAAATAATAAATTATAAAACATAAGATGCTATTCAAAGTGATGACATTTCTATTACTGTTTGTGAAACTTTGCCCATAGTTAATGTGATGAACAACACATGCGATTACTGTTGCTAAAACATCTGTGTGTCTGTGGTTTTGCTGGTTAGCATGTTTTAGCCACTGTTGGTAGATGCTTTAACTACACCATTTGGATGCAAAGCTAACAGGTTCATTCAGAACTGAAACTGAATTTGAAGTTTACAAATTCAGTTACTATGTTCGTTGGTGGGCATTACCTGTCTGACATGATTCACCACAAGTTTATTGCATATCACAGCAGGGTTTCCTGCACTGGTTTTCAGCGTCGACTCTTGTCACATTCTGCACATTTGAACAGATAGCATGGATTTGTGCAACCTGCATATACTCCAATTCACCAAAAAAATTACTCGTATGAATCAGTTCTTTTAAGAAATTGTTCAAAAGACTCGTTCAAAAGTTATCGGTTTGAATCAATCTGACAAATGTGACCCTGTAAGACAAAACCAGTCATAAGGGTAATTTTTTTTAAATTGAGATTAACACACCATCTGAAAGCTGAATAAATAAGATTCCCATTGATATACAGTATGCTTTGTTAGGATCGGACAATATTTGGCCGAGATACAACTATTTGGAAAACTGGAATCTGAGCGTGCAAAAAAAATCTAAATATTGAGAAAATCACCTTTAAAGTTGTCCAAATGAAGTTCTTAACAATGCATATTACTAATCAAAAATTAAGTTTTGATATATTTATAGTAGGAAATTGACAAAATATCTTCATGGAACATGATCTTTACTTAATATCCTAATGATTTTTGGCATAAAAGAAAAAAATATAATTTTGACCCATACAATGTATTGTTGGCTATTGCTACAAATATACCTGAGCGAGTTATGACTGGTTTTGTGGTCCGGGGTTACAAATGCTTCTGATTGAACTTACCGCATCTATCAGAGCATCTACTGAATCAGCATTTGACTCAGTGAATTTTGTGTTTCATATCAGTCCATTATTTTTTCAATAGACTTTAAGCTAATCTTACTTGCTAAAATATATTGAGAAAGCAAAATATATTCTTTTAACCTGTATTTTTGTTCATGTTTAGTCCCATTGATAGATTTCCATTAGTCTCACGTAGCCAGACCTTCAGACTGACGGCTGAAGGTCTGGAATCCATGGCAACTTTCATCGGCCAAGGCCAGCCCATGAGGCTGTTTGACCGACATGTCAAACAACCAATCACAGTTCGTTTCATTCAGCGTCACGTTTCAGGGTGTGGAAATGTCGCCAAAATAACAGACCGATGTGTAAAACTCTCGGATGTATTTTAAAGATTCTATGCCTTGAACTTTAAATATTTCACATACTTTTGAAAATCCAGCCTTTAGGCTTTCTTCTTTTGTAAGGGGGTTTGGCGCCACGGCCTCTTTGTTTCCAGGTGGAATGTTAAAGAACGCGACACACATGTCTCCCGGAAATCCTGTATAATTCAACCAATCCGACGACGACTTTGAAACTCCTGAAGTGTTTCCACTTTTGTGTGCCATATGCATCAGACGTTCAGACAACGGTCCATGGGCATGACGCCTGAGGCTGAGACTAGATTTCCATAAGCGTTATGAAATGTCTGCTCTAAATAGTGCAGCATTCTTCTCATATTTCTCTCTAAAAAGTTTGTGGTGGTCTCAAAGGTAATTATATCAAGCGGGTCCTAGCATTAAAAAAAGTTGTGTTCCCTCGCACTAAATGTGTATGGCTAAGTGAAGTTAGTTCTGAAAAAAGAATAAAAAAATCAGCATAACCTTTTTCCAGAGGTTATTGAAAGGTTTGATATTTTGTTTCATACGTTGATTAATGCATTTGAAAACATGGCTTTTAAAAAGTGAACAAATGTTTGTATACAGATGTGTTTTTAATGATAGTTGCACTCACTTCAGACTAATACTTTGAAGGCTAAGCTGCTTTAAAAAAAAAAAGCAGTAAAATGGGAACCAATAGTTGTTTGACTTGATAAGAAAGGCTTCTCTTTTATGGCCTCACTTTGTCTGGACTACTGTCTGCTGAGCACTTGCTGTTTGAACTGTCTTGGAGAAGCAGTAAAAAGGATTATTCCTCTCACTCGTGCGAGCAAATGCGGCTTCATTAAAGAGCCCGAACCCTCACCAAACAGAGACTATGTGAAAGAAAGCGACACCAAGGTCGTTGTCCCTCACCTTGGCACAAACATGTGTCATCTAGCTCTCTGCTGTGAAGGATCACTATACTTCTCTCCATTCAGCCATATTTGATGTGGCACTCACCTGTCACGCTCTCCGGACAGATGAGAAGAGAATCTCTCCTCACGAAGGCCCGCCAATCAAAGCACCTGACACTGGCCTCAAAGAGGGTTTGACGGAGGGCCTGTTGACACCCCTCAGCCGGCGCCCCTCTTCTTTTAAGCCCCATTTCTGCCTAACATCTGCAGCAAGATGAAACAGAATCATAATTGGGTGCAATCATGCAAGAGGCAAAGCCAGAGAGCTTCTTTTACAGACGTGCTAACATTACAACATGCCTAGCGCTCTTTATCCTCAAGAAAACTTGGTATAAAAGAGCTATATTTTTTTTAATGCAAACATTTTTAATTATCTTAGACATTTAATAATGAAGTATTATGGTTTTCGAAAAGGAATGAAATTTTTCCTACCTAATCTAGATATCAAAGCACATTCAATAAATTAATATGCATGGTTATAATCAATGTGGGTTTTTGCATATATATATGTATGTATGTATGTATTAAGTGGCACAACTGTTTTCAACATCTGTAATAATAAGAAATGTTTCTTGAGCAGCAAATCACCATGTTAGAATGATTTCTAAAGGATCATGTGACACTGAAGAATGACTGATGAAACCTCAGCGTTGCCATCACAGGAATAAATTACATTTTAAATATAAATGCAGTCATATATATAGTCAAAGTGAAAGTGAACTTTTAAAGTGCATGTAGAAGCACTGTGTGTCTTTCTGCAGAGTACGCACACTTATACAGATATATAAAGACAATATACATAAAAGACACTCTAAGGACAGCAGATATAAACACACACAAAGTCAAAGTTACAACGTCTCTATTTTTTCTCTCTCTCTCTTCATTCCTCTTTCACTGCATTTGTATATCGATTGCACCCACCTTTCCTTTCATTCAAGTCAGTGGCTTCGCTAGAAAGCTTCAATGTGACACTCAAAGGGCCCCTACAAAAGGTGTTTGTGTGTCAGGCACAAGAATGTTCCCTCTAATCACTTTCGCAGTGAGAGGAGGGGATGCGAGAGAAATGGAGGGCAAAAGAAAGAGGATTAAAACAGCGGAGTGTGTCTTTTCTCCGCACTATGTTTAATCAAATACTTTTGAGAGCAGCATTTCCCAAAAGATCAGTGTCTCAAAGAGACTGCGTTTGAAAGACGTACCTGACCCTGTTTTCTGACGCATGTCAGCGTGTGATGCGCTGACGTTTGAGCACAAACAGAGAGGAAGAGGGGTGTTGTCTGACTCTGTTCTCACTTCAAACTATATCATATAATTTTTTTTTATATATCAAGCCTGTAGAATATTTTGGGACCGCCCGCTTTTGACTGCCTCAGAGCAGGATTCAGCCCTGACTGCTAACTGTATTTTGATGTAAAGGATACACATTGGGAATACAGAGGAAATTGATATAGCTCAGAGAGACTTCTAAGAGAGACTTTTATGTTAGTTTCATTTAGGTAGGCCTATCAAGTTCTCTTAAAAATGAATTATAAAATGGACCATCTGGGTAAACTATAATCTAGCGTAGACATTTTATATGCATCAGCTTCAATGACAAAATGATATGGTTTTGGTAACTATATTTGGATAGAACTGGATGTCATACATGCTGCATGCAACCTGCTTGAAGAATGAGCAAGAAAGAAACATGTTTCACGTCGGACCAAGCACATATTCATTAACAAAGTTATTAGCTTCACAAACTCACCAATATTCAGGTATTCAGCTTCAGGCACATCCCTTGTAGATTTCATATTTCATTTTATGTGAATAAGAAATTAGGCTTTAATGGATAGTATACAGATCTTTGAATAGAAACACTCTTACCTTGAGCTCCTAAATCAAGTATTAATCTCACAGTCCGTTTTCACTGTATGTATGCATGCATGCATGTTTGTATTTATTTATTTTTTATCCTTCATTTGTTTTTATTTGTTTGTTTATTAACTTACGCATGATAGGGTAATGGTCAATTAAATGTCCCAATTAAAAATCCTTATTTTGTTTTTGAAACAATTTGATGAGAAATGTTTGATTGATTTGTAAATAATGACAAAGCTCAGTTTGTGACAATGTTGAGATATCTTCTGAAACTTTAAATACAGTAGATATAATGTAACTGGGGTCTTTTTTCTCAGGAGACATTAAATAATGTCTCCATTTCCTCTCGATTTAATCATGTCCAGGAGTAGCATTGAAATAATATATACTGTATATCTGATCTTATTTTCTCGTATGTGTACTTACCAAATGAAGAATGTCTTTGATTTGATTTGTCTTCGGAAATAGTTTAAATATCTCAGCCCCTCTGGTGTCATGATTTCAGGGCCTTTTCTTTCTCGAGGAATGGGAAAAGGGCCACAGGCTTTTCCTACTGTGTGTGTTATGTGTGTCTGTGTGTGAGAGTGGCAGGTGATTTGAGGCTGTTTTGATATAAGAGCTGGAGGAATGTGCATGGGTACAGTAATCTTTGCGTGCAGGAGAGTGTCAGAAGGGAGTCGGATAGGCAAAGATGAGGTAAGTGCTCACAGCTATGAAACCATATCTTGGACAGATTAAAAGGCATTTTCCTCTGTTCCTTTCAGCTTGTCCAGGTGTTAAGTCCTTGACATGTTCCTCCATGTGTAAGGTTTCTTAGTGTGTGTGTGTGTGTGTGTGCATGCTCTCTTTGAGACTTGAGGCAAACACTTTTACTGTAAACGAAGCCTTTGAACTGTAATTTAGTTACAGTGCAGATGTTAGTTTTCTGGATAAATGCTGAAAAAGTAACCTTGATAGTTGTCTGAAACACATTGTGATTTGTTTGTTACATAATTAAAGAAAAACATATTGTGTATAGTGAAAGAAGTAAAAAAGGTGGGTACTGAATACTTGTACTAAGAATTATACATGTGAAATGTTCTACTCCATCATTTGTCAAGTACAAATTACAGACAGAAAAGTATAGGTAGTTTAGAAGCCTTTCTTTCTGTGACAACTGGAGCTGCAGAAATGCTGATAAACATTGAGTTTTCCCAGACGCAACCACTGATTAGCATTAAAGACTTGACTGTTCCGGCTTGTCCTCATACCTCTGCAGGTAATGCTGTCCAACGTGCCAGCAGCTCTCAAACATACACACTGAAATCCCTTTCTCAGTTCTTGGTGTGATCTACACCTAATTGCACATAAGTGCCCATTTCATTTAATGAAAGAGCTTTTTCTGTTTTGTATTTTCCTGGAAGATAAGCTGCCTTCTGGGTAGTATTTATTTTAAATTTTCAATCACATTTAAAGGGATAATTCACCAAAAAATAAAATTTCTTTGATCATTTTACTTACCTTTGTGTCGTTCCAGACCTGCATGACTTTCCTTCTTCTGTAGAACCCAAAAGATGTTTTGTTATTGTTGCTCTTTCCCATGCAATTAGCTTCTAAATGTAAAAAAATAGCTCCATATGTGTGCTTTATTTGTGTGCTTTATTTCAAGTGATATGACAGATTTGTGTAGAGAACAGACCAATTTTTATCAACGTTCACTGATCATTTTCCAAACGGTAACACTTAACAATAAGGTGTCATTTGTTAACATTAATGTATTAACTAACATGAACAAACAATGTTAGCAATGCATTTATTACACTATTTAGTCATCTTTGTTAATGTTAGTTAATGAAAATACAGTTGTTCATTGTTTATTCATGTTAGTTCACAGTGCATTACCTAATGTTAAACACAACTTGTGATTTTAATAATGCATTAGTAAATGCTGTAGAAGTATTGTTCATTCTTAGTTCATGTTTACTAATGTTGTTAACTAATGAACCTATTGTAAAGTGTTACCTAAACATTATCTCAAGAACTACTGTGACTAGATCCTTGAGCTTGAGAACTGAATCAGTACAATTTGTGGACAAATCATTCAGATCATTTTTGTGAACCACTACAACCAAGTGATTGAAAAGATTTGACTTGTTCATGAATCGGACATTATTACTTCTCTTGTCTACTAGGATGGATGTCAAGATGTCCAGTGATTGACAGCTTACATTTCAGCCTGTTCCTCACAAAAAGCTATTGAATGACTTCAGAAGACTTTAAAATGTAGAGCATGAGTCATATGGACCACTTTTATGATACATCCTTTTGGAAGCTTGAAAGCTCCAGTCCCATTCATTGTAATTGCACAGAAAAGAGCAGCCAGTACATCATTCAAAATATCCTTTCATGTTGCACTGAATGAACATGATTTGTCTTGAAGAAATATGAGGGGGTCAAATACCTTTCATAATAAATTAATATATCTCCTTTTGCCCAAATAATTTTCCTTCTTTGTTAGCCCTCTGTCATGACTCGTTTTCTGGTTTCCCTCTTTCTGTCTCTTTACACCACCCATGATGACTCCAATGCTCATGTCATGTATTTTTTGTTCCATTCCCTTCCTCTCATGGTGTGTGTGGAATTGTTGAATTTCTGTGAGAGGTTCAGGCAAACACAGAGTTCCAGGCAAAATGTGCGAGTTCCCTTCCTCCTGTCCTGCCTAATCCAAACACAACTTCAGAGGAAGAGACGCTCCACATGTGGCTGCATGAAAGGAAACGCCGAACCTCGGGTGAAAAGACAACACATGAATGAAAATATCACGTCCCCCCATCTTATCCCACACAGTTCCTCTGAAAGAAATCTCTTTGAGTTAAAATAAGGCCGTTATATGTAAATGCCTGAGGACCGTGCCTCCTCAATATACTTCCACAAAATTAATGTATAGTTTAGCCTATTGTAACAATATTTTTGAGCACATTTTCTATTGCAGAATATCCCATATATTAGCCAAGGCCTGAACAACCATTCAGATTAGTTTGTTCTGCAGATTCGTATTAATGGAGTTTTTAACTGTTTAATGTGATGGACAGGTGAAGCAATTTACAATAAAATGTAGTTGTTTCTTTCGCATTGCCTTTGTTTCTTTCCTCAAGTCTCCCTAGCCGTTTATATACAGTTCGCTGTTCCTATGATGTTTCTAATGCATATGGCACACTAAATTGGAAACACTTTCAAAAAATCATAAGTGGAAATCTGATTGGCTGACTTTTAGAGGATTTTCAGAAGGCTAGTTTGTTGTGGTCTTTAACGTTTAACAAAGACTGTGCTGTGGCAATGAGTGCATCACATAAGCAGCTAAATGCTATATTTAAGTTTGTGAAGGTCACAGGTTAAAAAGAATAAAAGATGTGTAAGAATTTAGTTTGTAGTTAAACATAAAAGAGATGCTTTCAGGTGTTTATCTATAGGATATCGGAAAAAGTATCATTTTCCAAGCTTGGCCAACCCATTGCGAAAGGATTCTCAAGTGATCCCATTTTATTACACTCTCAGAAATAAAGGTACAAAAGCTGTCACTTGGGCGGTACCTTCTCAAAAGGTACATGTTTGTACCTAAAGGGTCCATTTTGGTACCTTAAATGTACATATTAGTACTTAAAGTGTACATATTTGAACCTAATAGGTACAAAAGTGTACCTTTTGAAAAGGTACCGCCCCAGTGACAGCTTTTGTACCTTTATTTCTGAGAATGTAGTTATATGTCTTCTCACATCTATCATTGAAGCTCAGGTGAAGTAGCCTCACTAAATGGGGAATATGTGCAGCATATGCCAGTCAGCATGAAAGTATTGATGCTGACATTGCAGTAAATGTGTTTGGGTCACCTGAATTGCTGCTTGAAATAGCCATTATACAATGGTAAGATATCATTATCTTTGCATTCATTTTAATGCCAAATTAATGGTATGGTTGCATGCTGGTCTGTTGTTTTGGCAACATTTACCTGCCTGTAAAAATTAACAAAACAAACTGTACCAGCCCCTGTCCAAATGGGTGGATCTTGGCCACTATAAAACTTAGACGTTATGTTGTCAGGCATGACTGCATGAGATTAATGCCTTTGTGGAGAATTTTAAATAACTGCTGATCAATTATCAGAACTGAGCTGTCAATCAAAATGGAGTGGAAAAGGTGATGAACAATAGAAAAAAAGTCTCTGTTTTGGGTGAAATTGACTGCAACAGAATACACAGAAAGCAAGAAACATGATAATACTAGAACGATCATACTGTAATGAATAAAGCTGTCACTCAGTGCGGATACACAGTTTGCCTTGGTTTTATTTTTATTTTTTATTTTTATGAGATTCCATTCCATTTGAAGAATATGATGCAGTTTTTGAATTTGCCTACATTTAAGATTCCTTCTTTTTGGACACCTGGGAGAACTGATAATGCTTTATAATGTTGCCTACTAGGCTTTAGAACCAAGCTCAATCACCATTCAAAATAGTTCATAGCTTTCTCAAGTTTATTGTGTGTCGTTAATTTTTATGAGTTGTATTATTGTGGCGCTTTGTCTTGGCTAGGCTAAACTTTTAGGGGTTTTGTTGTGTTTGTTCAGTCATGTCAGCACTCTGCTGCAGGACTTCTTAAAGCCTTTGCCTCTTAGAAGGAAGTCCCAAGGATCACAGGAGAAGGGGAGCGCTAGAACGAAGGAGAAAGTGAAGGAGGAAGAAATCAATGGAGAAAATTTTGCTGCAGGCTCGCTTAGTTTTATCTGCCTTTGAACGAGTCAGCTTTAATTTGACTTTGATCTCAATTTGCTGCCGCATGAATTGGCTTCCATGCACTATAATGAATGGAGAGGAAAGTTTTCTGGAGGATTTTCCTTTTCCAAAGCTCTCTCGCTCTCACTCTTTCATCATCTCTCTTTTCCCTCCCTCTGTCTCTCATACTCGGGCCCAAAAATAAACCCTCCAAAAGTGCCCTTTCTATTTGTAATTTCCTCAGATGGATCGAGAAGGCTCTAAATCATCAAATTAAGTCGACTGAAGAGTCCTATTAGATATTTTAACCAAGCTAAAACTCTCCTTGAAGCCAGTGATTAAATTTGTTTATGCGTAAGTGCTACAAACCCGAGTGAAGTTTGAGTCCTCCACTGAAAGTTTCCCAGAATGCCTTTAGTAATAGTACAGAACGTCTTACTTAGGACATAAGAGAATAAATGAAAGCTGCTTAGCGCTCGAAGCTTAGGGGAAAGGACTTCTTTTTAATCTATCTTTTCACTCACTTGCGCTCTCTCTTTCATCAGACTTTAAAGGCAGTCGGTTCACAGGTCTGCGGGATGAAACAGTCACTGACTTTGTTGAGATAGTCATAATTCACTGGTCTTTTCACAGCTCCCTGTATTCAGAGGCTTCCACGGACCTGGGCAATTAAACATAGTGCTATTTGGGAATCGCTCCCTTACGGGCACTGCTTTCTGGGTGCTTTATTCTAAAGGCTATGACATGATGTTTAGGATCAGCCTTCGGCTTTTGTTAGTCAAAACACGTGTAGACGCTCTCGCTCTCGCTCTCTCTCTCGGGAGCATGTACATTAATCTTTGCTGAGGCCCACTGCAAACACCCAGTTGTAAATGCATTAGCGAGAGGTTTCATGGCTGAATAGGGTGAAGAATGAGAGACAAAGTGCGGTGATGGCAGTAATAAAGAGATTGCTCTCAGATTCTCTCATACACACACAGACGCCTCACTTCCTTTCTCAAGGGAAGTAACAGGTTGACACAATGAACAGCTGGACAGATTCTCACTGACACCCCTCCCTTTAAACACACACACAGACACACACTGCTCTAGACCTTTGCCTGAATTTTAGTTTTACACACTAGTTCATTCAATCACTATTGAGAAATAAAAAAAATTTTTTTCATTATCAGCTGTCCTTTCTAATGACAGTAAATAAAAGTCATAATTTACTCACTTTCTTCTGTGGAACATAAAAGAACATAAAACAAGACAAACAAAACAAAATACAGAATAAAAACATGATATTTTAATATCATAGTATTTTTATTCTGTATTTTGTTTTGTTTGTCTGTACAATGGAAAATTAATGGTCAACAAAATATTAGCAAAATTCATAAAAATATCTTTTGTGTTCCAAAACATCAGTATGCTGTACATTTTAGTTTATTAACTCATGTAACACCATACGATACCTAACAATGAAATAAGATATTTAATCATGAAATAATATAATATGTATTTTTTTATGTAAAAAATTTTCAAAAACCAAAAAAAAAAAAAAGACATAATCATTTTATGATTGATTTTTATTTGGCATACAAAGACACAGCGATGTACACAGAGGTGCTCTGTTTAGATTGTGTTCATATTTAAGAGTCATTTATTCACATAGTGTTCTTTCTCATAAATTTAAAGGATTGAAAATGTGAACATTATCATTTACCTCAAGTTTGTGAGTTAAAACATGAGCTCATTGATGCAATTCAAATTATTCTCTTTTAATTACATCCATTTCTTCTGATATTTAGATTATATGTATGTCTCAACTAAGCAATTAGCGGTGCGCAAATAACTTATTGCCCCATTACGGACTAACATATAGCTGGTTCAACCCAGAATATCATACAGGCAATAGGGTCAATAAGTAACCACATACAACAGTCTTAAGGCTAGAATACACTGCACAGCTTTTTTTCCCCAGATTTTTCCCCAATTTACAGTCAGCGTTCCAAAAATCAGAGCCAGTCTACAGATTTTGAACAATCAGAGATGACAGATTTCACAGAAAATCTCATAGTAGATGATGGCCACAGACTGTGTTTTTTTTTTTTAACTTCAGACTTTGATTCCATTCAGTTGGAAGAAAAAAAAAATGAAATATGCTTAATACTTTTCATTTGTCATGTGTCTCCTAGCAACAAAGTGCATGTTTCTGCATGAGTTTGTTGTGTTCGGAATGACTTGGAAGTAGTGTGTGATCTTCAGTTGTTTAATGTATGATGCCCAGTTTTTCTCTGTAACCATTTACAAAGTCATCAATGACGCCTAGTGTTTTAAAATCTGTTCAGATTTTAAAAGTTGTGTAGTGTGTTCCAGCCTTTAACAAAACCCAGAACACCTTAGCAATCAACCTAAAGTTGTATATCATCTTGTGTGTCTACAAAGTAATAAATATAGTCTTTGTCTATATGCGTTGGTGTTAGAAGATCTGGGTTATCTGAGAGGCGAGTCAGGGGTCGATTGCAATGAAAAGGCCAGCATTTTAGTATAGGGAGAAAGAAGAGGACTCTAATCTAATTTGACTGGAGTGTGTGTCTGTGTGTGCGTCTTCTCAGTAAGCGAGTACTGTGGGAATGACCCAAGAAGGCCTTCTGTGTGAATGGTTCCTCCTGAGCCAAAAACAGTGGGGTGTCCCCATATCCTCATTTTTCCATCCCTCTCTCTTTCCATCACCCCTCCTCATTCTTAACCCCCAGGACTACTGATTCCAGCCTGGCCACTCAGACAGAGACAGATTAGACGACAAAAAGAGGGCAAGAGCAAGAAACATAGAGTCCCTCCTGATTAGTGACCGACACTCAAGTGCCCCAACAAGAACTCTGGGTACTTTTCAGTCACTTCATTATGTCAAAAGTACTTTGCAGACTTAAACACTGTTCTAAAATCTAAATATTGAAGAAGGATTCAAGATCTTCACACGAGACAGTTTCAATGCCTTTGCATTTAAAGCCATGATTCATATATACCAACCCACATTTAAAGGTTTAATCTTTAATAAGCACATTTGCAATTAAATGACACAGACAAATCATTTCGCAAGCATTGGGGCTGCAAAAGATGTCATTTCAGTGCTTGGCCTGCCTGTTCGTGAACACTCAAAGTGACTAAGTTCAGTTAAAAGATGGCCACTTGAAAGCTGAATGAGGTCAGAGTGAAGAGTGGCTCTGAAGACGGGCTCTCAAAGTGAGCTTCTGACACTTCTATTACTAACACAACACATGAAGTCATCCGTGTTTACAACACACATCAGAGCTCTCCATCAGCTCAAGCCCACAAATCAACCTGACCGCAAGAACTGCAATGTTTTGATGTTGTTTCTGAGGCCTTTGTTTATTGATTATCTCTGATGTGATCCAGTTTTGGGTTGGGCAAAATAAGCTTATAATGTGGATTATATGTGTCATAAATTAAAATAAACTAAGCCAAATTTGTTAATGCCCAATGAAGGTTTTTTGTGGTGAATCTTATAAAAATATAAATGTGTCATACATCAAGAAAAAAACTGTTTACAATTCAGAATTTACTTTTTGAAGTTTTTTTAATGCAATGCTTTTCAGCTGTCAGTGCTAATTCTTACAACAATGGAAAATCTATTCATGTTTTTAAAGTGAGTCTAGATGATTATGTGTCTGATATATAAAGGGACACATTAAGATTCATTAATAAATTATATGTTACTGAACCATTAAAACCATATGTGCATAAAACACAGCAGGCTTTGAAGTAGTCAAGCACTTAAATTATTAATCGAAGAGCTCACAAGCCTTTCCTCAAATCATCTGACCCTTTAGAGAAGTGAGGCAAGTTTTTAAACAGCCCTTTGCATTTTGAAAATGAGGGGAATCTATGCAATGAGGGGATTAATTTTGTAGTCTGTGATTCTGAATTCTTACTCAGATAGACATGTCTGCACTGCTGTATAACTTTCATCCTTTGCTGGTCTGTCAAGAATGAATGAATTTCGCACATGCTCACGCAATCACAGAGAGATCTGACTTAAAATTAAAACTTTTGGGTAGAGACTATAGACGCAGAATATTAATAGCAGGCTCTTCTTTTAAAGAGCAGTCTGCTCAAATAAATACATGACACAATATTTTTGATATAAGACTGGTTGCATAAGTAAAATTACATATATATATATTCATTTAAAAGTGTGAGGTCTTTATGTGGTTTTTGAAAGAGGTCTCTTATGCTCACCAAATCTACGCTTATTTACAAAAATACAGTAAAAACAGTAATATCGTTAAATATTATTACAGTTCAAAATAAATGTATTCTTTCTTTATACTGTATATTTTAAAAAGTAATATATGCCTATGGCAAACCGGAATTTTTAGCAGCCATTACTTCTTCAGTATCTTCATATTTTTTTTATTTTTATTATTATTTATTATTAGCTTAATATTGTTGAAAGCTGTGATATTTTTAGGATTCTTTGATCAATAGAAAGTTCAAAAGAACAGTGTTTATTTGAAATAGAAATCTTTTGTATTATAAATGTAATTACTAAATGATCAATTTAATACATCCTTGCAGAACAAAAGTTTTTATTTTATTTTATTTTATTACAAGCATTGGCATCTCAATTTTATTTTCTTAACTGTTAATATTATTATATTAATGATTCTTATAATAATAAATTATATAATTCTTAAACAATAATATAAAATATTTCTTTTCTTTGATGCATATATTTAGGCTTTGACAGAATTTCTTAATTTTACCAGACCAGTCATGCCTTTAAAGTATAAAAAGTATAAAGAAGCACAAAAAGTATAAAGAAATATATAAGCTTTATACAAATACACTTGATAACACAAGCATGCAGCCTGATTCAAAGTACAATATCATTTGAGAGGAGAACAGAGACATGCTAAGCAGATTAAGACGGTGGTCCTCTTGTATCTGTAACCAGCATGGCCTTCAGGGCCTAAATCCACCAGCAGCTCCCACTCTTCAAACCACACACATACTGCAATATACGAATTCAAGCTGATACTTGCTTTTTTCCCCCCAACTCACAGTTTGAAGTGTAGAAAGATTCACTTTGACTTTTGCAGCTGACGACTATAGGAGGATCAGTGAGGAAAAAAGGAGTTTTGTTGAGGAGGATGAGGTGGTTGAGGACGACCTTCGTGTCCACCTCGTCTCAGATGTAGGCCTCTCCTGTTGTACCACAGTCTCGGCATGTAAAACGTCACCAAAAACATAAGCTAAAAAAAAAAGAAAAAAAAAAGCTAATAAGATTTCCATTCATTTAAACTTATCAAAATTCCCACTAGAGCCCGGGGAGCTTTCTTTCTCGCAACCCTCTTTTCTTTCATCCATGGTTAAATATGTAAATAAAATGTCTAAAGTCATTCTTCAAAGGGGAACAAAAGAAAAAAGGGGGGCTGAGAGAGGGGAGGCAGCCCTAAAATGCCTTCCTTTCTCCATAACATTAGCTAGAGGGGGCAGCTTCTAGGCAGAGAGGAACAGCAGGGGAGCGCACAGGCTCCATAGAATCACACATCTCCCCAATCCCTCACACACAAAAAACATGAAATATCTTTTCAGTCTGAGCCATCAAAGGGCCTCCCTTCTCTTTATTAGTTACAGAATTATCTCACACTTTCTGATTTCCACCAAGATGGAACCCAGCGAGCTGCTGCTGCTGTGCTTTGGAAGAGATAAAGTTCATGCGTGTGTATGTGTGTGTGCGTTTGTGAGTGGGTGGGTGTGTGGGTATAAAGGATAACCGTAGAACGGACCGAGTATGAAACGGTGAGGGTGATGGATGCTAGACGCAAAAATAAATAAACACAAAACATGAAAGGGAATGTAGGAGCTGCCAAGGCTACTGATGATAAAGATTGAATGGTCATGATTCTCCGCTCTGTTCTTCTCCTGTTCTTCAAAGCGATATCCTCACGGACTGCAAAACAATCACAGAAAAGAAACGTGTAAAATAAACCGGGAACAAATCAGCTAAGGCTGAATGCGCAATGGCACGGCACGGGTATCCCGTTAAGATTCTATCTCAGTATTATATGTATGTTTTAGAAGCGTCAATCAGTGAGCTAATGAGGCCGTCTGTGTGCTTCATACAGCGCTCTGATATGTTACACATCCTGAAAGGCTTCATTAATAGCAAATGCGATGAAAAGGTGTTTACATATCAAAGCAAAGGAAAATGATGATTTGTATGTACATGTGATCATCATTATTAACAACACCAGGGTTAAACGGCATGTCAAACAGGCATTTATGAATGAAAAATCCTTTTATTAAACCAGCCTAACCTGGTTTACTGGTGTTAATTGGTCTTCCACAATTGTCAAACTGGTCTGTTGGCTGATTTTAGGGAGGTTTTGGGCTCTTTGACTTGGGTTCAAGACTATTTTCAGCAGGGTTGTAGGCTAAATTTGTACTTTGAGTTGGACTATAATACTGTAAGATAAGAATAAAATGTGTAAGGTCTTGTAAACAACTCAAACTGGGTTTAGTTTACATTCGGCAGACACTTTATTGCAAAACAGTTTGTGCATTCCCCTGATCAAACCCATGACCTTAGTTATGATATGGCATCGTATGTTTTTCCATAACTTGAACTCATCAAAATAATTTACCAAATTTAAAAATTTGAGGCAGCAATTTAAGCTTACATTGAATTAGGTGGATTTTTATTGCTCTGCTGTTTAAGCTGAAAAATACCAGGTGAATGTCATAAACCTTTTAAACAAAACCTGTTTGACAGACTGTCTGTTTACACTTTGACATACAAATGAAAAAAACTATTGCAAAATAGTCTTTTCTGAGTTATCAGGTTGCAACATGTGCTGAGTAATTAATGAATTTATAATACAGTACTGCAATACCAAATTTCAAGAATCATTTGAACCAATTTGATTCAAATTACTGACCAAGATGACCAATTTGCATACCAAGTAGTGCTCAGTATGGCTTCAAGTGTATTATATTGAGTTTTTTAATGACTCTGAGGGATATCAATAGTGATTAAAGTGACTGAGACTATCTCAGTCTTGTAAACTGTCTCACAACTCACAGTAGGACTGGCTTAGTTTCGTTTCTCAAATACGTTGAAAAGAACTTTACAAGCTGTCATAAAAAAGCTCTTAGAGTGTTCTGACAAAGATCTCCAGAAAACCATGGTCATCAGGTGTTGCACAGATAAATCATGGTTTTACTGGGTAACATGAGAGAGCACTATGCTATCTGGTATCTCTTGCTCCATTAGGCCCTCTGTGCCTTCTTCGTAGCTGCCACATGAGACTTACCAGCAACAGCTAGCTCAAGTAAAGACACTTTTCACCATCTTTTTGAGATGAAGTACACTTCTTTTTCATTAACATTGTTGAGTGTTTTTTATTACTGAAAATGGCCAACAGAGCATTAACCCTCAATCCCTGCTTCCACAGTGACTGTTGAACTCTGACATGTCACCTCCAACATACCAATACTTTAACGCAGTGTGCTATGGGAGTTGGCATGCATATACCCCTAAGGAGTGTGCCGTACATACAGCCGTGAGAGCTGAGGTAAGAAAAGGCCCTGGCTTGCCAGTCCTTAGCGCCTCGAAGATGAATCCACTAAAACAAGACTGAAAAGCTCCTTTGTCTAAGAATTCATCCTTAAGGCATTTTTATCCTGTACTCATGCAAGTATTTACGATTGAGAGCAGAGGGTGAAGAATGGAAACTGCCAGAGTATAAGTTAAGAATGTCTTTTATGTCATTACACACCCACATCTGCTTACAAGGCCACTTGTTCTACGATTGCATGTTGAGGACACAATTTTACATATTCATTTGAAGCACTGAAATGGCAGCAGATTTATAAAAGCACTCAGTGTTGTGTACAAAACTTATGAATTAATGTGATTTCTGGCACAACGCAGTCTTTGTTATTTGAGCATTGGAGTGAATTGTTCATTTGTGACAATTGAACCATGGCAAAATCACACTTTGGAACTTAATTAATGCATTTTAAAAAATCGTGTTTATGTTTGAAGAAAGAGGCAGTCGAGGGCCCAGGAACACTAAACATGTCAGTAGTCTTTTGATTTATGAGTAAAATGAGGTCTGTGGTTAACATTCCTGTAAGAGACTTTCATTTTGTTCTAACATAAATTACATACAGTCATAACTCAAATGTGAATTTTGAAAATTGTGTTGTTTTTTTAAACATTTAAGCTGCAAGCAAGGGTGTTGAATCTATGCTTAATGAACCACTGTTGTCTTTGTACAGTAGCCTAATTTATACTTGCATAGCAATTTATGTAAAAAAAAAAAAAAGTTTAAAAAATTTACATAACGCTACATTATGTTATTTTTTACTCATAAACTGAAAACCAACATTCTAAAATAAACTCCGTAGGAATTCCAGAGGGAACGTTATAACTGAACAGGATATAATTTCTAAATACATAGGTTACAACATAGGCTATACATATATAAATAAACGTCAACAATCTCTTTGGAAATTGTCTTGAAGAAAGTGAAAGTTGCACATTTTTGATCATAAACTATGACATTTCCCTTTTTTATTAATAACATCTCAAAACGCACATGGTTTCACTTTTTTGTCATTGATGCGTGGGGTGAGAGTAAAGACACATATACTTTAGCCATCAGTTGTAGTTCAGTCAACAACAAAAAGCGAGGGGAATTTCAAGGAATAAAAACTCTCCTTTCTCTCCACACTCTCTTCCCACAATGGTCGGAGCGTGAAAATCGTCAGTTGTGGAGAGAAAAGGGACACATCTCGACTGGAAAGCCACAGAGTCCTTTTGGTCGTCCTCGGCGAGAGATTTCTCGCTGACTTGCGCCGAAAAGTGTATCGTAAATCATCAGAGGGATTTCGTCGGGGGAAGAAAACAACAACAAATGGCCAGTGAGTAATTTACTGTGATCTTGTGCTAAAATAGTGACGAGGATTTGAGGTCTACACAGCCAGTTCCGCACGGTTTAAGGATAATCAGTGTGTCAGTTTGGGCTTTCTTATGTAAAGCAGCTGTCTTTGAAGGCGGATCTTTTGGCAGGTTAGTTCGGGACGGTGGCGGAGGAGCTCAGACACACACAGACAGCGCGCGAGGCAGCGAGCAACTCTTGACGGAGCAGCGGAGTGTCTGGAGACAAGCTGAAGTGAATATTCACACGTTTACTGAGCGGATTCATTCATTCGTTTTCGGATGACTGCGATAAAACGACGCCGTGCCTTCAGTTTGTTCAGTTTGGATACATTTTGCGGAGGATGAATTTGGAAAGTAACGCGAGAGCGAGTTGAAAAGTAAGTGTACTTTCTTGAGGGAAACGGACCGTCAACATTATCTCAGGCGAAGACCAAAGGAGCTTCAGAAGAAGGAATTATCATCTGTGGACTGGGAATTGAACGTAAACTGTGTGAAACCTCTCTATATGGTGAAAGCTTTCTAATACTTAATTATCTTAAGATTTTTTGACAGATATTTCTTTTGAACTGAACTGATTGTCTGGAAGCTGAGTTACTGACTCAGAAAAGTTTTATTTTTTAATAATTTATCCTCACCTTGCTCATTTTTTTGGGTTACAATAACTTTTTAGTAAACCAGATAAAATTATAAGGAGCGACAATGAAGCAACTTTTCTAGAAACAAATACAAAGATCTTTTGAAAGACAATCCCTGCTACATGAATTCATATTAAAAGACAATGTTTGCTGCCACTTTTGGACTCAGCCTTGTGCTGCTGTGCAAGGCTGGGTTTTGTTCTGCTATCAGCTCCATCGACCCGGACCGGCCAGGTGAAGGAAGATGCCAGGAGATCGCCATTCCACTCTGTAAGGACATTGGCTACAACCTGACAGTTATGCCGAACTTAATGGGACATGAAGATCAAAGTGAGGCGGCCATAAAGCTGCACGAGTTTGCTCCACTGATTGAGTTTGGCTGCCACAGTCATCTGAAGTTTTTCTTGTGCTCACTCTACGCTCCCATGTGCACGGAGCAGGTATCCACACCCATCCCAGCGTGCCGAGTAATGTGTGAGCAGGCAAGGCAGAAGTGTTCTCCAATCATGGAGCAGTTTAACTTCCACTGGCCTGAGTCACTGGACTGCTCCAGACTGCCAAATAAAAATGACCCCAATTATCTCTGTATGGAGGCACCCAATAATGGCACTGACGAGCCCCCAAAAGGCTCCCACACTCAGCCACCTGACTCCCGACCCCCTCGGCCAGGTAACAGCCAAGAACTGCCGATAAAGGAAAGGGTCGGTAAGACAACATGCAGCAACCCTGGAAAGTTTCATTATGTTCAGAAGAGTGAGTCTTGTGCTCCCAAGTGTTACTCCAATGTTGATGTGTACTGGAGCCAGGGTGACAAGCGCTTCTCCATGGTGTGGATTGCCATCTGGTCCATTCTGTGCTTCATCTCCAGTGCCTTTACTGTCCTCACCTTCCTCATTGATCCACAGCGCTTCAAGTACCCTGAGCGGCCAATCATCTTCTTGTCTATGTCTTATTGTGTCTACTCTGTGGGCTTTCTTATAAGACTTTTCGTGGGGGTGGAAAATGTGGCCTGTGACCGTGACAGTGGCGTTCAGTACATCATCCAGGAAGGCTTGGAAAGCACTGGCTGCACTATAGTCTTCCTCATTCTTTACTACTTTGGAATGGCCAGTTCCCTGTGGTGGGTCATTTTGACTCTCACGTGGTTCCTCGCAGCTGGGAAAAAATGGGGTCATGAGGCCATCGAAGCCAACAGCAGCTACTTCCATCTAGCGGCATGGGCCATACCAGCTATTAAGACCATCATGATCCTGGTTATGAGGAAGGTAGCGGGAGACGAGCTCACGGGGGTCTGCTACGTGGGCAGCATGGATGTCAAAGCCTTGACGGGTTTTGTTCTTATTCCCCTCTCTTGCTACCTCATTATTGGCACTTCCTTTCTGCTCTCAGGGTTTGTGGCACTCTTTCACATCCGTAAGGTCATGAAGACCGAAGGAGAGAATACGGATAAGCTTGAGAAGCTAATGGTTAGGATTGGCGTCTTCTCTGTGCTCTACACGGTCCCTGCCACTTGCGTCATCGCCTGCTATTTTTACGAGCGTCTCAACATGGATTATTGGAAGATTCTAGCAGGAGAGCAGAAGTGCACTGAGGACAGTAAGAGCGGCGAGGAGTGTGTGATGAAGAGCTCCATCCCGGCCGTGGAGATCTTCATGGTAAAGATTTTTATGTTGCTGGTGGTGGGCATCACCAGCGGCATGTGGATCTGGACCTCTAAAACACTACAGTCGTGGCAGAATGTTTTCAGCCGCAAACTTAAAAAGAAGACGAGGAGGAAGGCTGCATGTGTTTTCACAGGAAGTGGACCTTACCTCAAGCCTCATCCTGCACTGAAAGGACATAAAACCAAGTATGAACCGGCAGGTCCTCCTGCGACCTGTGTATGAGCTGGGCCTCTATACACAAACAAACGGCCAAGAAATTAAGTAAATCTGGACTTTAACAAACTGCTTATTGGAGAGACAAGCCAGCAAAGGACACAACAATGCTCGTATTTATTTTATGCAAACTTCAGATGCAACGTCCCCAGCAGGCTTTTTTAGTTCTTGGTGCTTGTACTACATCTGAAACTTTGCATACTTTGGGGACAGTTTTGTGAAACAAAGAAAAAGGGAGCGAGTCCCTATTGCTGTCATTGCGATGCCTGTATCATGTCATGTGCAATAGTTGTTTCCCTTAGTGACAGAGAGAAAGGGACTCTGATACTGTAGGGCTGTGATTAAAGACAATGAAAGGACTCGACAAACAATGGGTGTGAATGGCTCGGGGAAAAGCGGCTCCTCCATGGCGTAGTCGTGTGGCTTTTCTATGGAAATGAAGGCCGTGTCATACACAACTGCATTGACATTGGAGTGCAGCTGCTCAATAAGGCCTCGGCAGAGAATGAACTGCCTATTTTTAGGCCTTTTCATGGAACAAAGTAAATCTTTAAGCACTAAATATTACCAACACAAAGAGAGAAACTTGTTATTTGAGTTGTTTTGTACAGTCAGTTCATGCCCTCTGGTCTGTTTTGTTATACCAAGCTCTTTTTGATGTCCTACATTCATTTGTGTAAATTTTGTAAAGGTTCATATTTTATAAGAATAAATAAAACATTTTAGTTTTAAATGTTTGAAATGAAAGCAAACTCTTTTATTATTTGTGATGAGTTTGAAAAGTTTTTCTCCAATGAAGCAAAAATATGTCGCGATTCCATTAATATTCCTTATCGGTAATACCTTACCAAACATCCCTAGGCTAAAAAACTCAAAACCTACCTTAAAGGGCTCATCAAGTCATTATTTACTCATGCTTATGTATAGTTCCAAACATGTATGACTTTCTTTTTTCTACACAAAAGAAGTTCATACAATGGCAGTCAGTGGGGTTCACAGCAATATTGAACCCAGACTTTCATTGTATGGAGGGAAGATATTTTTCAAAATATCTTCTTTTGTGTTAGAATAAAGAAATGTTGTACAGGTTTGGAACAACATGAGGAATGAGGATGAGTATATATATATATATATATATATATAAACTTTGATGACATCAAAGATTTTGAAAGACCTTTTTCACTTTTTAAAATGCCCTGGCTTTCATATTTCTGTCTTATTCAAATTAATCTATTCACTTCCATGTTTCATTGATAAACAATACTAAAGCAGAGGCTTTAAAGTTTGTTTTGTTTTGGTCTCCAGGTTTAGCTTTTTTATCTCGGTTTTATTTGTAACATCAAATTGGGTCATTTTTGAAGTGTTGCCTTTGATTTAAGAGTGCCTTTTTCACCGTTGCAGATTAGATCGCTAAAAAAGTTTGTTATCAACAATCACATATGAATGTTCTCTGTGCTCAAATCTTTTTAAACTTAATGCTAAACTTTTTAGAGCATATCAACAGTGGAGACATCTAGCGAAGTCTAGAAATCTCGGTTTTTATTTATACATCTATCTATCTGTCTGTCTAGTTTGAATCTCTTTTTTGTGCCTCCTTGGCACATCAATACCAGTGCACTCATAATTTTATGGTGTTAATACCTTAATACTGGATTGACCTGAGAAATTCAAGTTCACAGTATACACACAGTGAGCCTTAAGGTTGTTTGTCTAGAGAATGCAGAAGTATATTTTAACATTACGCCCTTTAGTAATCTAATGACATCTGTCATTAGCTTGAATCCATAGAGCACATTTGTGTAGACAGGTGAGGCTGACCTTCAGGCGTTGCGCGGTTAGATGAAAACTATAACATGCAACAAATAAGGAAAGCACATTTCTCTCATTACATGCCCTATCATGCCTTATAAGCTTCTTATAAGCTTTTCCTGATGTGTGTTTTTGATTTGGTTTAAAATGATTTGTGTTAGGGAATCAGAAATATATTTTAAAGAATGAAATGCTTCTAAAACGATCGCATTACTTAGTTTGTAAAAAGCAGTTTATTTCTCCTAAAAATGCACACACCCAGATTCAGCATCAGTTTTGATCTGTCTTCATACTTAATGTGCTTGTTTTGTAAATAAATCCACTCTAAGTATTTCATTTGCTATTTTAAGTTCATGTTGACTTTGATCTGAAATGTTCATAGGAAACACACTAATAGAAATGTGCAAGAGATGTTTTGCCAACCCATTTCAAATAATTACTGTAAACCAACTCATTCATTCAACCTTCTTCAAAGACAAAATGAAATACACATATATATATATATATATATATATATAAAAGAATTAACTGTGACAGTGAATCAAACAAAATATTTCCATGTAGTTTTTGTTCAAAATATTGAAGCACACTAAGCCCAAATACAACAAACAGCAAGTGGCGAATGGCAAAGATTTATTAGGTCGTCTATTACATTTTCAGTCATTAAGAGATTATGGTATGTTTGGACAATTTCTCTGCCCTTTAAAAGCTCACTTTAGGTGTCAAGTGCAGCGTGTGTGTGTGTGTGTGTGAAAAAGATCTAAAACAGGTCTGATCTGATGAGAAGGATTGAGTGAAGTGTGTGTTCTGTACTTTGCCCAGGGGGTATTCAAGTCTCTACAAAGTCCTTGTAGTGTTTCAAAATTCAGGCACATGAATCAGAGAGGCCTCGTTTGACACACACACACACACACACACACACTTCTGTTATACTCTGTCACACCACCCCGTCTTTCGCTCTCAAACACACACACACACACACACACATACTTGTGTACACACCAGGCTGTTTAAGGGCCACCTGGACTCCGGGCCCTGGGGTGTGTGAGTCGAACTGTAAATATCAATGACAGTTACCACTCCACCTTCTTCTAAAGACTATCTCACTTTTTTCTTTTCCCTTTTTTCTTCCTTACCTGCTATCTCTAGTTGCGACTTAAAGGTGGGTTCACCATGTGAAGATGGAGTGTGTTTTTGAAGTAAGGTAAGAGCTGAAGTGTAAAGGACAGCAGCCCGTTTCGTTTTAATGCCACATCCAGTTCTCTGCACATATAAAAGGGCTTCTACTTGCCAGTGTCCTAACAGCTTTATCTAGGTGTTTGCTTGCCCTGTTCAGATGGTAAACATTAATTTAATAGTTTCTCAGGTATGTTTCAGGAAAGAAGGATAAACCTACACATATTACTCAATTTGCTTTTGTACATTTTACACAGTCATTTCATTAGTGAATTGGCTTGGGAAACGCAAACTAGTTTTAATTCAGAATTCTTATGGACCCTTACGCATTTTGGGTTTCTCATAAGTATCTTCTGTAATGGTGAAAGAAAACTGCAATAAGTAGTGTTCCCATTTGCTCCAATACCAAAAGAAAAAAAAAAATCCATAATGGAGTTTCTATGACTTTCCAAAATAGGAAAAAATTATTGAGAGATTGGTTAAATTATCGCATTAACCAATCACAGCTGAATATAGCCAGTTATGTCCAGTCATTTCGCAATGGAGGAATTGCGTCCTCTTACGTAACTTTTCCCCATTCATTCTCAATTACCCCCCACCAATATCATGGCACGCATTAGGGGGGTCTGTTAAAACTCAATGGGCTCAGGGGAGGCGATAGATACGCGGACTCCTGCTGTAACTTTACCTGCTGGTGTCGCTGTTGGACAATGTTTCTTTAGAAAAATGAGTGATTTGTACACTTTTTAATGTTACATTTTGTAATATTGGTGTTGTTTCATTTTTGGGTTACACTTTATATTAGGTGGCCTTAACTACTATGTACTTACATCAAAAAAATAAGTACAATGTACTTATTGTGGTCATATTGTATTGCACAGCACTTTTGCTGCTATTGAGGTGTGATACGGGTGAGGTTAGGGACAAGTTTGGTGGTATGGGCAGGTTTAAGGGTGGGTTAAGGTGTAAGGGATGGGTTAACAGTGTAATTATAAATGTAATTACAGAAATTAATTACAGATGTAACTACATATAGGTATTTTTAAAAATATAAGTACAATGTAAAAACATGTATGTACACAATAATGCATTGTATCAAATGATTAATTTAAATGTAAGTACAAAGTAGTTAAGGCCACCTAATATAAAGTGGGACCCATTTTTGTACAAAATTTTTTTTTTTTTGTCATCCAATATTTTAAGGAGGCACTTCCTCTCTTGCCGCCTCCTCGCACATTTTCTTCCGCTGATACAGGCAGAATGCCGTTCTAAAATACTCAGCATTTTCGCAACACCTCTACAGCACAAAACAGATATGTACAGACCAGACAAGTGTAGTGGTGACTCTTATGAACTGGTTCTTTTTAGTGAATCAAAATGTATCTATGTAGTCCTAACTGCCAAACAAATTTATCTTAAAAGCTTGTTTTTTAAACTGAATCAAATACCTCCAGAGTCATTGGAGATAATTGTTTTGTGACCACAGTCCCAAAGCGTGATTAGTGTCTGATTCTTGAAATAATCAATCATTTTTTGATGACTCAAATACAGGTTACTGTTTACAGCTAATTGTTAGACTTGATTCACTGTTGCTGACTAGTTGTTCATATGACAGTGTGTAATTATGAGTTTGTCTGTAGAAGGCCTGTTTTATTATAACAATGAATTAAATATTTTTATGAAATCATGTTTTGTTGGTTTAGTATAGTTGTTTAGTATATTATGCAAGCCCATTTCCTTCACAGAATTTAAAAATGAATAAATAAAAAAGGTAACTGTGACTTTTTATCTCACAACTTGGACCTTTTTCACACAATTCTGAGTTTATATCTCACAATTCTGAGAAAAAGGCAAGAATTGTAACCTCTGAATTCTGACTTTCTTTTGCTGACTCTGACTTTTTCTCACAATTGTGAGTTTATGTTTAACAATTCAGACTTTTCCTCCGAGAATTGCAAGTTAATATCTCACAATTCTGAGTTTATATCTCACAATTCTGACGAACCTCTAAATTGTTAGATATAAACTCAGAATTGTGAGATTAAAAAGTCACTATTACCTTTTCTTTTTTTCTTTTTTTTTTGGACTGCATTTATGTTGCCTCTAAAAAAAATGTAAATACACCTTTGTCTTGAACTGTTAGTGAAAAGGCCTTTACTTGTAATTTTGCATGAACTTAATCTTTCTTCCTCAGAAACACATTATGATAAGGTCAGGTTGCCTACTACGTTGTGCTGCTGGTCTAAGTTGTGTGCTAAGTGTGCTGACATGCTAACATAAATCTGTAGGCTGACTGACTGCAGGCAGGGTTGGCTCTCTTTGATCAGATCTTTTTTGAAGACGCCCGTACACTCATCACCACAGGCCCTTCAGCACCTGTTTTCCAGTCAGGACCTGTTTAAGAAAAGCGTCGCTCCGGTCGTCTCACACATAAACACGCCGGAACACTCACTCTCACAATGGCTCTGTTTCTTAAAGTCAGTTGTCAAGTCTTGTATTACCTATCTATAACTTTTTCTATGACTAAAAAACCCTTTCATATGCTTTCTCTCTTGTCTCCCGTCTTCATGCAAATTGCCTTTGAAAACTGCGCCTGTGAAATGGCTTGAAATAACAGCGCATGAAAGAGATTAGAGAGGAGACACTGAGAGGGAGTCACTATAAAGAAGCTGTGTAAGCACCTTCGTGTCCCTCCCAATGGCAGTTTGTTCCATCTGAAGATTTAAGATTTCTATTGAACTGGTTGATAGGACAGAGCCTGGTTTTATCACTGTGAAATCTTCATAATTGTAGCTTCATATCTTTAGAGAAAAGCTTCCTGATCATTGTGTTTTTAGACTGCTCTTTGATCCATCATCATTATTAATTCTCTTTTAGAATGCACACAAAATAAATCATTTTGTTGTTGTTTTGGTGCAATTTGGCAACTAACCACAACAGTAAAATGGGTTTCACCTGTACTTCACATTACTCTTGCTTCATTACACATTTTATTAACAGCGTTTCAAGCCTACATCACATGCAAATGTATCGGCAAATTTAAAAACAGTACTTGCAGCAGTTAATAGTTCAAAAATGAGAATAAGAAAAAGTTCAAATACCCATAATAATAAAAGATGCAAAACTTTACTAATAAAATTATGGAAGTTTGATTAGTGTGTGCGATATGCATTTCCTAAAGTTTATATTGAACTTTTATTCGATGCACATATAAACAATTTGGGTCTATGAGGCAACATAAAATAAATTTATATATACATGTATGTTCTATTTACTCATTTTAAAAAACATGCAGTTTTTGACTTTTAATTTTGAGCTTTGTTAAAAGTTTGACATGTTTGAGTTATGAGAAGGTTAATGTTTTATTTTCTTACATTTCATACTAAACTATTTTTAACAGTGATAAAAAAAGAAAGATAAATAACTTTGTATCTGTATTATCACTGAATTGTCATAATGTCAGTCCAAAAATATGCAGCAACAGTTTCAGTCTTTTAAAGAGATTCCTCATGCATTTGGTACACTGCCTTGACAGCCATGTGATTAAACCAGTACTGCTGCATTACTGTTTGTGTGACTTCTGGTAAACGCAAATGAAGTTCCGGAAAAAGTCTCACACCTGGGTGAAAATCAAGGGAAAACATCTCACTTTGTAGGTTCTATATGCATTTTGTCCTAAAGTGAACTTGAATGAAGTTTTGTTGCAAAATGATCAAGCTGATAAAAAGGCTAGCGGATACACACATGTGCGTACAGGTGTGAGCATTGTGTGATTGAAAGAAAAGAGGTTAAAGAGGCAAAAAGGCCCTTGCGAACAAGCACGCCACTTTCTTGAGTGCCGTTTGGAGAAAAGTGGCCCTTTGCAATTATCAGTTGTGAGAGTCATTACAGAAGAATCTGGAACAATGGCAACACTCCCATCTGCCCTGCAGCAGGGGCACTTTCCTTCCCTCTCTGTCTTCTTTCTCACATTTTCAGTCACAACTCATATGGGGCCACCTGCAATCAAACACCTTAGAGCGATATCAAGCCACAGACAGATAGAGAACGAGAGATAAGATCTTCTATAAAAACAAACAGCAGAGATGTGTGTGTATTTATGTCTGCGTCTGTGTGCTTGATGTGTGTTTGTGGTAGCGGGTGTGTGAGCGAGATGATGTGGGGCGTATGTGTGTGTTTGCGTGTCTGAAATTGCCCTTTGATGTCTGCACCTTGTGGTAGAGGTGGAGGACTTCTTGGGAGAAAGTAAACAAGAGAAGCGACACTTTTGTAAACACTCAGATCATATTGAAACTAAGCACAACCACCCAGGTCAACCTGAAGAGTCTATTTTTACTTTGCATTCTTATGCTTAAAGCAGACTTAAGATTTTTTTTTTCTTAGAATATGTTCTGTCTCAGAAATGATGTGGAATGTGGAAGAATGGAATATTAATATTCAGAGCTTGACAGAGAGACTAAAACCATACACAATCTGGAAAAAACAAGTCATAGTTAAGACTTTTAAAAGGATAGTTCACTCAGTGAAAATTCTGTCATTATTTACTTACCCTCATGTCATCTAAAACCCATATGTTTCTTTTTTTCTATGGAACAGAAATGTGAAAGATGAAGGGTTGTGAATCACTACAGCTGGAAAATGTAATCAGTGAGTTGAACGGAACTGAATTAGTCTCAGTGAATCTCCAATGGATCATTAGGACCAGTTTTATGAATTTGAAAGAACAATTCATTGGAAAGTTTGGACTCAAATCAATGATTGAATTAAACATTGCATTGTGCAAACTTAAGAAGTCAACCAATCATTAAGACCAGTTTTATGAATTTGGCAAGATAGATAGATAGATAGATAGATAGATAGATAGATAGATAGATAGATAGATAGATAGATAGATAGATAGATAGATAGATAGATAGATAGATAGATAGATCAGAATGTGATACAAAAAATATTTTATTAATTATAATTCTATGTGCTCACATCTGTGCATTAACTTTAAATACAGCTCATCTAATCAAATTTTAGAGTCAGAACATGATTTATTTAGTGATGTGGAGATTTATTTCCATAGATAAATAATAGAAAATATTTAGCAGGAATTTCTTCTTAATGATTATGAGTTTGAAAAGATGTGAGTGCTTGTGTGTGTGTGTGTGTGTGTGTGTGTGTGTGTGTGTGTGTGTGTGTGTGCGCATCAGATGGCAGCGGGATGTCTTCCACGGTGACTTAGCAGAGCATGATTGTGGGATTGTAAAGGTCTAATCTGCCCCCTTTCTAATCCTCCGAAAACACACACACACACACACACGCACGCATACACACTAATCTGCCCCTCTTTCTAATCCTCACTGCAAAGTGCCCAGATAATGAAAAGCCATCTGAATTCCAGAGCTCAGGAGCTCATTGTTGCTTATGGAGGAGATGAGTCTCCATGCTTCACACACACACACACACACGAGGGTCTTATATGTTCACAGAAATATTTTCTCCCACACAGCATCTTTAGGAAAACCCACACACATTTTTCTGACCATATAATCTGTGCTACACCACTCGGGCTCCTCAAAGAGTCTGTGAAATCCAGGCAGGAGCAAGTATACATGCAGTATTTGTGATTTACTGCTGAGTTGTGCAGTTCTGGTCTCATTTTTGTCATGCTTGAAAACCCTGCACTTACAGACACAGATACAGATGTGCAGAGGAGGTGTCAGATGATGACAAAGGAATCCCGATGCACAAACAGCACGGTGTGAGCAATACCAAGGTCATGGGTTTAATTCCCAGGGATTGCAAGAAATGAAGCCAGAGACATTTTCACCCGTCTTTTGCAATATAGATCTTTATGATTGCCACTCGCTCATGGTTTTGATTTTAGATGTCTTTGTTGATTTAAGCTGTTTAGAAATAGTTTTATTCCCCACGAGAACAGCGAGAGCATTTAGTGGGCAAGATTAGTTCAGTCAAATCCACACGAACAACACAAAACATGTGTTCCACTGCAGTGGTCCATGACTGTCCTCTTTCCTCTTACCCAGTGCAAGGACACAACTGGAGACAATTAGGA
The DNA here is from genome assembly GCF_012432095.1 of Onychostoma macrolepis. Taxonomy (NCBI): domain Eukaryota; kingdom Metazoa; phylum Chordata; class Actinopteri; order Cypriniformes; family Cyprinidae; genus Onychostoma; species Onychostoma macrolepis. The sequence goes on along the minus strand of NC_081162.1, from coordinate 10,327,035 downwards.
GAAAATGCTATGAGCAATATCAAACTTAACAAATGTTCTTTGTTTCCTGCTCTTTGTCTTTCCATGTCACAGGGTATGTTCAGAAAGGAACATTAGTTTATTACTTACAGAATACTGTGCAGTATATTTTATATTGTTTTTTTGGGGTATGCTACCACACCACTTTTGTCATGTGATCTCTTTTACACCCAGTTATTGTGAAAAACATAACATCTGAATTCCAGAGCTCAGGAGCTCATTGTTGCTTATGGAGGAGATGAGTCTCCATGCTTCACACACACACACACACACACACACACACACGAGGGTCTTATATGTTCACAGAAATATTTTCTCCCACACAGCATCTTTAGGAAAACCCACACACATTTTTCTGACCATATAATCTGTGCTACACCACTCGGGCTCCTCAAAGAGTCTGTGAAATCCAGGCAGGAGCAAGTATACATGCAGTATTTGTGATTTACTGCTGAGTTGTGCAGTTCTGGTCTCATTTTTGTCATGCTTGAAAACCCTGCACTTACAGACACAGATACAGATGTGCAGAGGAGGTGTCAGATGATGACAAAGGAATCCCGATGCACAAACAGCACGGTGTGAGCAATACCAAGGTCATGGGTTTAATTCCCAGGGATTGCAAGAACTGATAAATATTTGAATGCAATGTAAGTTGCTTTGAATGAAACTTTTTAAAATGCTTAAATGCCAGATGGCCAACTTGTTCTGTTTATTGTGAAGATGATTTTGAACAATTGTATGTGACCCTACAGATCAATAAAAATATTGTGCAACTTTACTACATGCATGCACACACACACAAAACAATGGAGCAGAAACAGTTTTCTCTCAGTAATTGCTACAGTTAATTAGAACAAAAGGCAAGTAACACATTGAATTAAACATGACATTTTGAAGTAGAAAGCCTGAAATAGTTTTTCCTTGTAAAACCTACTTCAATAAGGTTTAATAATTAATAAAACAATTTTTTTACAGTTTAGCAAAAACCCACAATACAAGGAAAAACTTAAGTTAACTTACACTAGCATTGTTCAAATTCTCTCCAGGAAGTGTAAAACAGGATTATTATTAAACCTAAAACTAAAACTTAAAATATATATTTTTAAAAATTCAGATAGTTTTCAAGGCAACATTTCTCATTTTCATTTAATGTACTGTAACGTTTTGTACTAAATAACTTAAAATAAACTGGAACAAATAATCAAAAAATGTTTTTATTAAAATGACAAAAACACATGAAAATAGAAATAAAAGTGAAAACACATTAAAAATATGAAAACTATAATTATTTCTCAATGACTTTTCAATTATTTTTAATTTTAGAGTGTAAAACATCATAAAAACTGTATAATGTATTTATAGTATGAGGAATAGTGAAAATTTGCTGAAATGTACTCACACTCAGGCCATACAAGATATAGATGAGGTTGTTTCTTCATCAGAATAGATTTGGAGAAATGTATCACTTGCTCACCAATGGATCCTCTGCAGTGAATGGGTTCCGTCAGAATGAGAGTCCAAACAGCTGATAAAAACATCACAATAATCCACACGATTTCAATCCATCAATTAATGTCTTGTGAAGTAAAATGCTATGTTTATAATAAACAAATCCATAATTACAATATTTTTATTTTCAAACCGTGGCTATAATGTGAGTCCTCTATCCATAATATTACTTGCTCCAGTAAAAAAGTCATCTCGTATGAATCAGGAGAGAAATATGCATAGATCAAACACTGTTTACAAGCAGTCCAAAAAGTTATAAATAAACATGTTTGTGGATTCTGGCGATGTGATGGTTTAAATTTAAAATGCCTTAATGATGGATTTGTTTATTACAAACACTTTTAGCTTCACAAGACATTAATTGATGGACTGGAGTCATGTGAATTATTGTAATGTTTTTATCAGCTGTTTGGAATCTCATTTTGACGGCACCCATTCACTGCAGAGGATGCATTGATGAGCAAGTGATGAAATGCTCAATTTCTCCAAATCTTTTCCAATAAAGAAGTAAACTCATCTACATCTTGGATAGTCTGAGAGTGAGTACATTTTCAGCAAATTTTCATTTTTGGGTGAACTATTTATTTATTTTTAAATATTGTACTATATACTGCAGCATTAGTAAGAGCACTGTTTATGCACCGTGTTTTTTTTTTTTGTTTGTTTTTTTTTAACTCTTCCGCTATATCTGATGTGCAGGTTGTTGTGATTTGAACAATCAGGCTAATTTTAGGGAGGCCGGGTGTGGGTTTCCTGAGGATAGATGTCAGTACAGATGGAATGGGGTCAATAGCTTGTGCTTTAACTGCTCCGCTGAATCTAAAGCACTATGGCAAAACAAACCATGTGTGTGTAAGCACAGATATATGTGTAGTGGCAAACCATATATATAAGCATGGATATTTGGATATACATGTAGTGGCAAATTCATACACCAAAGCAGGAGATCACATGTACACACATGTACACTGACATACTAATGCATGAGATTCATGAGCCACTTGTCCTGATCTTAGTGGAGAGTCCTGTGGCCTTCATGCTTCACACAAACAGACGAAAGTGCCGCTTTCTAAACTTCAAAACAGCTGTTTTACTAGTCTGAGGCTTTGAGCAATGTAATCCTTGGATTTATGACTGTAACAATGACATACAAACTAGGAATGACGTACATGTGTTTGGTTATACATGCGCATACAGGCCTATACAGTGACGTCATACAGTCTGAATGGTACAATCTTATGGTTTAATAGGTGAAGAAGTTGGAGGAAGAGGACGTGGAGGTGAAGAAGTTGGAGGAAGAGGACCTGGAGGTGAAGAAGTTGGAGGAAGAGGACCTGGAGGTGAAGAAGTTGGAGGAAGAGGACCTGGAGGTGAAGAAGTTGGAGGAAGAGGACGTGGAGGTGAAGAAGTTGGAGGAAGAGGACGTGGAGGTGAAGAAGTTGGAGGAAGAGGACCTGGAGGTGAAGAAGTTGGAGGAAGAGGACCTGGAGGTGAAGAAGCGAGAGGGTTAGAGGAAGTTAGAGGAAGAGGACAAGGAGCAGCAAGAAGAGGACGAGGAGGGAAAGAGGAAGGGTAAGAAGAGTAAGAAATAGAATAACTGATGACATCAGAGCTACAATAGTGGACCATGTAATCAACCATGGAATGACCCTGAGGGAAGCTGGCCAATGGGTTCAGCCTAATTTGAGCCGCTACACTGTGGCAAGCATCATTAGGACATTTCGAAATGAGAATCGGTAAGTACTTTGTAGCACTGCCATACTCTAATGAGAAACACAACAGTACCATAAATGCAAAAATACTGAAATTGTTACTTTGTTACAGAATTGCTAGACGTCCAGATGTTGGGGGCAGAGGAAGAATGTTCACTCCAGAGCAAGAGACCCATATAGTGAACATGGTCATTGCCAATAATGCAATAAGACTGCGCGAAATACAGCAGCGCATAATTGATAATGACACCATCTTTCAAAATATACACAGTGTAAGCATTTCTGCACTAAGTCGTGTACTTGCACGCCACAGAATAAGAATGAAGCAAATTTACAGAGTTCCTTTCGAGAGAAACACAGAACGTGTAAAGCAACTGCGATATGACTATGTGCAGGTAAGCTATAGTGTCATTGGTTCTGAATTTGGAAGTGCATACTGTAGTGCTGTGCATGGGCCTGATGTGTTGCATTTGTTTTGTCTTGTCCAGAGAGTGATGGAACTAGAAGCAGATGCCATGGGACATGAGCTACTTTTTGTAGATGAGGCCGGTTTTAACCTCACTAAGACAAGGAGACGTGGCAGGAACATTATTGGACACCGTGCCATCATCAATGTCCCAGGACAACGTGGTGGTAACATAACCATGTGTGCAGCTATAAGTCAAAATGGTGTTGTTCACCATCATGCAACCATAGGCCCATACAACACTGCACACATTATTACATTCCTGGACACCTTACATGACATGCTCACTAATGTTCAGAGACCAGAGCATACCCGATATGTCATCATATGGGACAATGTTAGTTTCCATAGGGCTGCTTTGGTCCGCAACTGGTTTACAGACCACCCATTCTTCATGGCACTCAACCTCCTCCATACTCTCCATTCTTGAATCCAATTGAAGAGTTCTTCTCTGCCTGGCGCTGGAAAGTGTACGACCGTCATCCTCATCAACAGGTAGCCCTTTTACAGGCAATGGAGGAGGCATGTGGAGATATTGACCAGGCATCATGTCAGGCCTGGATACGGCATTCAAGGAGATATTTTCCCGGTGCCTTGACTGGAGGATATCGCATGCGATGTGGACGAAATTTTGTGGCCGGACCCAGAAAGACGACATGATGTAGACTGATTTTTTTTTTTTTTGTGAAATTAGTAAATTACTATTTTGTGTTCTGACTTTGTCTTGGTTTTGATGAGTGTGAATAAACACCAATACTTGAAGTTTGGATCCTTGTATGTTTACATGACACTATGACAAAAGTATGACCTCAAATTGACATCTGTACACAGAGAAAGCAAAAGCCAGATGTGTTTTGTATTCATACCATCAGTGTGTAGTTGGCACATTGTGTGCTTAGTAGATGATGGCTTGTGTTTACTGTTTGATACGAAAACACCATTTTTACGAAGGTGTGAAGAGTTAATCTAGCTGTGTTTGCTTTTGCAAGAGAACTACAATGTTTTGATAATTGGGTGAAAGGTTTTCTTATTTGTGTGTAGAGTTTAGCAAAAATAGCCAATAGTTACAAAAAATGTGTTTAAGCAATCAGAAAAAACTGTAAAGTGTACATATTTGAACCTAATAGGTACAAAAGTGTACCTTTTGAAAAGGTACCGCCCCAGTGAGAGCTTTTGTACCTTTATTTCTGAGAGTGTAGTGCTTGCACCTGATTGTTGAGTTTACAGTTAAGCACCTAAGTGTCTGCACACCTGAGGGCTGTGTTTGATCAATTGGTTTATAGGGGTGGTATTTCGGAAAGCAGTGTCTTGAAATGGCAAAGAAGTGACATCATGTTAGATTTCTGTGTCTAATGTAAAGAAGTGCGTTCAGTGTCTTGCAAAACACTGTGTGTAGTGTTTTGCAAAAAGTGTGAGGCTGAGAATGTGCTTATAGTTCTGCAGATCTGGACTGAGGTTTTGCTCCTTGAGTGTAAGGTTTCACTAACTGTGTGTTATTTTTAATTTTAGAGTGTAAAACATCATAAAAAACTGTATAATGTATTTATAGTATGAGGAATAGTGAAAATTTGCTGAAATGTACTCACACTCAGGCCATACAAGATATAGATGAGGTTGTTTCTTCATCAGAATAGATTTGGAGAAATGTATCACTTGCTCACCAATGGATCCTCTGCAGTGAATGGGTTCCGTCAGAATGAGAGTCCAAACAGCTGATAAAAACATCACAATAATCCACACGATTTCAATCCATCAATTAATGTCTTGTGAAGTAAAATGCTATGTTTATAATAAACAAATCCATAATTACAATATTTTTATTTTCAAACCGTGGCTATAATGTGAGTCCTCTATCCATAATATTACTTGCTCCAGTAAAAAAGTCATCTCGTATGAATCAGGAGAGAAATATGCATAGATCAAACACTGTTTACAAGCAGTCCAAAAAAAGTTATAAATAAACATGTTTGTGGATTCTGGCGATGTGATGGTTTAAATTTAAAATGCCTTAATGATGGATTTGTTTATTACAAACACTTTTAGCTTCACAAGACATTAATTGATGGACTGGAGTCATGTGAATTATTGTAATGTTTTTATCAGCTGTTTGGAATCTCATTTTGACGGCACCCATTCACTGCAGAGGATGCATTGATGAGCAAGTGATGAAATGCTCAATTTCTCCAAATCTTTTCCAATAAAGAAGTAAACTCATCTACATCTTGGATAGTCTGAGAGTGAGTACATTTTCAGCAAATTTTCATTTTTGGGTGAACTATTTATTTATTTTTAAATATTGTACTATATACTGCAGCATTAGTAAGAGCACTGTTTATGCACCGTGTTTTTTTTTTTTTTGTTTGTTTTTTTTTAACTCTTCCGCTATATCTGATGTGCAGGTTGTTGTGATTTGAACAATCAGGCTAATTTTAGGGAGGCCGGGTGTGGGTTTCCTGAGGATAGATGTCAGTACAGATGGAATGGGGTCAATAGCTTGTGCTTTAACTGCTCCGCTGAATCTAAAGCACTATGGCAAAACAAACCATGTGTGTGTAAGCACGGATATATGTGTAGTGGCAAACCATATATATAAGCATGGATATTTGGATATACATGTAGTGGCAAATTCATACACCAAAGCAGGAGATCACATGTACACACATGTACACTGACATACTAATGCATGAGATTCATGAGCCACTTGTCCTGATCTTAGTGGAGAGTCCTGTGGCCTTCATGCTTCACACAAACAGACGAAAGTGCCGCTTTCTAAACTTCAAAACAGCTGTTTTACTAGTCTGAGGCTTTGAGCAATGTAATCCTTGGATTTATGACTGTAACAATGACATACAAACTAGGAATGACGTACATGTGTTTGGTTATACATGCGCATACAGGCCTATACAGTGACGTCATACAGTCTGAATGGTACAATCTTATGGTTTAATACTTTTTTTCATTACAAGTTATATTATTAGCATAATAATTTTACGTAAAAGATGAACTGAAACAATAAAATGAATGTCAGAATGTCTTAGTATCAGGTTTGCCACTCTTTTGCTTTAATGACAGCAGACCTTGAACCTTGAAGCTGCATGAACTCCACAAGTTTGTATAAAACATGACTATTATGTTCTCCAGCATGATTTGAGAAATTGCATCTTGAGCTTCAACATCTGATCGTCTGTACAAAGAGTCACATAATCGATGCCACAGATTTACTTATATTTATTGTTGATCTTTAAATAGTGCAGAATCTGAAATATTTCATTGATAGTATGACAATAGTGAGCATCTGTCTCTTAATAATGTCCTCTAGAGGACTGCATGCTAGTTTTGGGCTCCTCTTAAAGGGGTTAATTTGGACAGAGGCAGTTCATTGATATTCAGAGATGTGACCTTTTAACAAGAGCGGGGTCAATAAGGTTGAAATAACTAAGCCTACACCTTCAAATCTATATACATTTTTACTTTACATTAAACTGATCTTCTTGTTAGTAAAGACTTTTATAATGTTGCAAAAGATTTCTATTTGGATTAATGCGATTCTTTTGAACTTAACATTCATTAAAGAGCCATTACCCTAAGACTGGTGTAAGGCTGCTGAAAATCATCTTGTCATCACAGAAATACATTACATTTGAAAATATATTCAAATAGCAAACAGTTATTTTAAATCGGAATAATACTTCACAGTATTACGCTTGTACTGTATGTTTGATCAAATAAATGCAATCTTGATGACCATAAGAGACTTTTTTCAAACACATTAAAAATCTTAAAGAGCCCAAACATTTGAATGGTAGTGTACTCACGCAGAGAAATGCTGTACTTTTCATCACCTTCCCTTCCTTAAATACATTACCGTAAAACACTATACCTGCTGACTTTGCGAATAGTTACAGAGAAAAAACTGGGCATCATACACTACACAATTGAGAATCACAACAAACTCATGCAGAAACATGAAATGCATGACAAGTGAAAACATTGTGTTCTAAAATTGGTTCAAAATATAGAAAGAAAAGTGATGAGAGAATGTGACCTCCAGTAAAGTAGCAAGAAATCAAATGGAATTGTGCGATAAAAGTATGATAATAACTGAAGGCAAGCCATAACCCTTTGGCCTTCTGTAGTTTTATGTGCACAAATACACACTCACACATGTGCACACAACACACACTTTGGACTAACAGAGCTGGCACTAGTTAAGAGGAAACAGTAACAGCTGCTGCTGTGGCATCTGTGACTGGATTCCATTTTTCACATTTTTCACTTGATTAATTTCTCCTCACAGTGGACACTGCAAACACACACACACACACATCCACACACAATCAGTCATTTTTCAGCTCTGTAATTTAGACTGCTGACAGCTTAATTGCTGTTCAAATGAAAAGGGAAAACAATCAAATGAAAGTATTAAAACTTAATCTGGTTGATTATGTTTTTGTTCTATCTAGTGTATTGTTTTACATTAGTCATGCATAGTAACATTTACACTTAGTTTTATTCACTAAGGTAATAATATAATCCAAATGAACACCTGTTCAGTTCTCTACAGAAATTTTAATGCTGGCTCTCAATTTTCCTGGACCAATGCTTGGACCAATGAATTAGAAACCGACCTTGAAGGAGACGAGTTTGAAAGACTGTAGACTCAGCTGTTGTGTCACATCAGCAATCCATACCCATCCACAGGTGTTGGTTCAGCATGTGCTTCTCCATTAAACTAAAAACAATGCTCAATACAACTATTTTGAATGAATAGATGAACCACTTGCAGAAAAATGAATGGGAGGTGTTGTAATGTTCAATATGGCAGCTGTAGGACGCCTGGTTGGTAAAGGCTCTTCGGTCGTTATTGCTCCAAAATGCACATGTGCATTAGCTTGAATCAAAGAACCAAAATTTATAATTCAATTTTCATTCGATTTTATTGGTAATTTAAAATATGCTTTTAAAATTTAAGCTTAATTTAACTGCACTAATTGGTGTGCCCACTAGGAGGTATAGGCAGTGTCTGAAATTGCATACTGTCTGAGTAGGTACTTCTTTTGAATAAGTACTTCTACTATATTGTATGAATGCTCGTATGAATGCAATCTGGATATACTACATTTGTCATGTTATCATTATCATTTGGCCCACCAGTATCAGCTGCATCACTTCACTGCCATTCACAAATCCTCCCGTCTGACCTTATAATATCAAGTGCCCGCTGGAATCTCGCTAGAAGTAGTAGGTCATCTGGCTACTTTTTGCTTTCTGTTTTATGAACTGTAAATTTGGACATACTCTTCACCTACTGTTTTTCGCCTACTAGGGAAGTATGTCAGGAATTACATATTTTTGTAGGCCAAAAAACGTAAACAAGCACTTTTAGCACTTCAAGTGCCTGAAGTCAATGGGTTTTTGGTTAAATGCCTGAAGTAAGCTCTGTGGTTAGAACAAGATATTTTCACATTTTATTCTACATCATAAAACACATCAGTAAAGAAGTGATTTTTTTAAAGCTTTTACTTGTCTTGAAAAAGTCAGTTACTGACAAGGCTAAATGGAACTACAGATGTTGTCAGGGATGTTAAACCGTCTCCACGCTGTCCTCTACAGGTCAGGTGAAGTATAACGAAACAGTGACACCTTGGTCTTTTCTCACTGTAGTATAGGGTACTTGTGTGCATAATGCTTAGTTAGAAAGTAGCTGCCTGGGGGTGTAACCAAGATGGCTGCCAAGTGAACTGACTTGCCTTAAAAAGATTTAGATTGTGGTCATCTTTTTCATTCCTATATAGGTGCTGATGCTTTGAAATGAGTAAATATGTTTAAATGAATAAAGTTGAGTGTAATTGTGACTCATGACACTGTGTTCATCGAGAGTAGTGTGTCAACACACCGAGACATGAGAGTCAAATCAACAGCTTTGACTTTCTTTTGTGTGTACAAAAGATGAGAGTCCCACTGATCCATAAAATCATTACTGCTTCTGCCAAGGAGCGTTTTAACAGGTTCCAAGGACCACGGCTTACTTTTTAAATAAAACATAAACAAGGAAAATATCAAACCCATTAATCTTTCATTAAGCTCGCCTGGATAAAAAAGAATCGCTTAAAGTATCATTCGTTACCATCACTGCAAGAGCACAGGCCCCCCTGCTAACTTCAAAGGCTTTCTCAAAGAAAAAAAGAGAGGATAGAAAGAGTGGATGAGAGAAAAAGAGAGAGAGAGTCAGTTAGCTAGCTGCTTGCTACTTTGCGTTTGGCAGCGAACCAGCTTGTGGTCTCGTTTTTATCTTCTGAGAGAGAGAGAGAGAAAGACAGAGAGTGAGATTGTTAGCCTTGTAGGAACATTATTGAGATAGTTCCTTATATCACGCACCCACTATAAACAAAGCACGGCATATAGCGCCAAACTGTCTGCCAGTGTCACCATAGCAATAAGGAGCTGTTCATTCTAGAAAATGATGATCTTTTATTGCTTTGGTGACCTGCATGTTTTAAATGTTTTGCTTTTTCTGTGGAATCCCTGCTAAAAAAAAACAATAGAAGCCCAATAGAAACCATCACAGAAATTCTAATGGTTTCCATTAAAATACCACTATAAACCATTAGCTTTTTCCAGTAAAACCATTACAAAATTCCTTTTTGTAATGTGTTTTGGGCATTTTTCCAATAGGATTTAACATCCCACCAATAGAATCCATCAGTAGACTCCATTATATTTTCCATTAAAACTAATACAATTCCCATTATAAGCATTAAAACCATTACATTTTCTATTGTTTTTTTCAGCAGGGATTACACAAAATGTGTTCAGTGAGTAATTCATGCGCCTGTTTTTTTCTGTATGTGTGGCTGTAATTTCCTAACTTCATTTTGTATCTCTTATATAATTTCCTGTCTCAACTCAACCTCTTCCTTTTGATTTTGATATTTCAGTCAGGAGAGATCTATTTTTCATTAAGCCTGCAGCATACAAACCTTGTTGTGAACAAAGTTAGAGAAGTGTTTTTTAAATTAATCCACAAATTGTCCCCAAATTTCAATCTGACATTAATACAGTGTGCAAAGTGCACGTTTTGTAGGTGTACACACTGCAAAAAAAATGCTTTTCTTATTTAGATTTTTTGTCTTGTTTCCATCAATTTCCATCATTTTAAATCAAAAAGGATTTTCTAGAAAACAAGTCAACAAGCAAAAACAAGTCAAAATTAAACAAGCAAAATAATCTGCCAATGGTTATCATTATTTGAATTTTTTATTTGATTATTTATTTTAAAGAGCGTGTTAGTAATATGTGCAGGTTAGTAATATATAAGCAGGTCAACAACGTGTAAACTCTGCTTATTACACACACAGCAGCACACAAACATGCCAAATATTAAAAAATTTAAGGATTACAATGTAAAAGATTATTATTGTGTAGGCTACATAAATATAAATATGCCTAGGCTACATGTCACTATAGATAGTCATTGCATGTATCAGAATTAGGCTACGTATCTCTATTTCCTATACCTCACGCATGAGCAGGTCTGTTTCCTCTCTGAGATGCGTTCAGTCTTTTGCGCTTTCTGTGTAAATAGCGATTCCGCCATGGCGTGAGCGCAACTGGCTCTTAAGGGGAATGGGAGATGACACTCTGATTGGTTTATTGCACGTTATACCCAAAACACACCCATTACTCATTAAGAGATTAGAGACAACACTTTTAGACCATGCGTCGGGCATGCCGACTGTTTTTCCCGTCATTAAACTAGCACAAGTGGATTCGGACATGCCCTAAGTGCACCTGTGCCTTGCGCTATGATCTTTAAAATAATCTCATTGTTTAACTTTTATATGGCACTTTTGGTTTTTGGTGATTTCAATAAATTCTGATTTATCTGATCAGAATAAACAGCAAGTGAACCCAGCCACTTACTCTGTTAAGTCCAAAATTACTTTTTTAAAACACCACACCAGACTATACCAGTTACACATGTTTTCACAATCACTGTTCACTTAACGCTATAACTAGACCTAAATTGTGCATCAAGAACAACTTGAATTTAGTAGCATGAGCCATACCTCTTTCTCTACAGCGCTTCCCTTTGAACCTTTGTCTCCATGTATCATTAAAAATGTAAATCAGACCCCCATCCTCACATGACTCTCACACGCCTCTCAACATGTTATGCATTGCAGCTGTAATGGACTGGAAGCTGGGATTCTTGCTTTGATTTGGCTCACAGACCGGAGAATGGGCAAACGCTTCAGCTATCACACCTGTGCCAGTCTGATACGAGCTGCTTGGAGTGCCCGCTTTGTAGCTGTGCCAGACTGGGAGAGATAGGGCCTTGTGCAGCGATAGTCCGTGCTGGTAAAGCGGGTCAGGTTATGATGCTCTTAGGGTGCCAAGTCGAGCAAAAGTGAGGTATGATGATCATTGGATGAGTTGTTATCCATGTCAGACATTTTACAATGCCCATTTTCCACAAGTTGATATGATTCTTTAGGGTCTTAATGAAAAGTCTATAACATACTTTGGTTTAAATTTCTCAATGGTAGTGTAAACAACACCCTTTTTTCCCTGTTAAAGTCAGATATGTTTTCAGCAAGCCGTTTTAGTCCATGTTCCTTTAAATGCTAATGAGCTCTGCTCACCCCGCCCCTCTCTTCTGTGGGGTGACGAGCCGTTCTCATGATACTTGGGCTGCATCCGAAAACTTAGGCAGCTGCCTTGCTGCCTCGCTGCCTCATGAGGTAATGACTTTGCAGGCAGCGTTTATGCACGAAGGCACCACACGAAAATAAATTCGGACAGGCTTCTGAGGCAGCGTAACGGTTTAACGATCTACAACAAAATAGAACGAGTTTTGGTGATAACTAAACAAATATTTAATTACAATAATACTCATTTCTCGCTAGAAATAACATCAAAAGTGCAAAAAGTTAATCAGAAATATACATTTACACACAAACTAACCATCAAACGCAACTTCCAGCCGCCATCTTTATTTTTTAGCTCAACCGTCTCGGAATGGAACGCACAGGATTGTGGGATATTAAAGGCAGCTAAGGATACATCTATGCTGCCTTCAAAAATCAATTAGATGAAGGCATCTCAGGAGACAGGAAGTGAAGCTAACTTTGGATTCGGACGTGCCTTGATGCCTTCCTACCTTGGAATGCTGCCTCCGATCAGTGTATGACATCAAAGTATACAGCAAGAGCGATAAGAGAGCAGACAGATACTTATGCATTCGAATCGTACTTTTAATGTCATACACTGATCATTCTGCGCAGCGCCGCATCAAGTCAAACACACCTACTGTTTACTTTAGCCACAGAACTTCCTAACTAGCACGTTATTAGGAAAGGCGATTTGCAAAGATTCATAAAAGAACCTTATGCTCACTTCTTCTGTAGTTGAGGCTGGATCACGAATGATTCGCGCACACATTGATGCATATATGTTGATTGGGGGACACATTCCCTTCAAAAACAAAGGTAATCCACTGCGTCTTCAGTGGATCAGATGTCAGGAGTAAAAGAGAACTGCTATGTTCATTATTACATCCAACAACAGAACACCTCAATCGCTTAGGAGCCATTCTTGTCTACATCTGCTCCAGTGTTGAAACAATGGAGGACTGATGACAGCTCACTCAGGGCAGGTCTAAAAAAACGTTAATGTCAATCAAGTCATTGGACGTAATAATCAAGGAACTTTGTTGCCGTACCATGGCCGCAGCAGGTGCAGTGATATTACGCAGCGCCTGAAAGTAGTCCCCAGCTAGGTACCTATTTATAATATAGCTGGGGACTACTTTCAGGTGCTACGTAATATCACTGCGCCATGGTACGGCAGCAAAGTTCCTTGATTATTACGCCGGAATTACGCAACTTTTCATTTTCCGCCGGTCTTAGTACACGATATAACTACAGAAGAGTCAAGTTTTAAATAGGACAAATATCGAAACTCTTTGGTCATTTTTGAACGCGATGCTACTGGTCTAATCGGATTCAATGATCTATGCTAAGCTATGCTAAAAGTGCTATCGCCAGACCCGGAGATCGGCTGAATAGATTCCAAAACTGTAAAACTCAACTTATTAACTCTGAGGGAGTTGGAGAATGAGCCTATTTCCAAAAAAAGTGGAGTGTTCCTTTAAGTCGCTGGGGTATATCTGTAGTAATAACCAACAATACACTGTATGGGTAAAATTATCGATTTTTCTTTTATGCCAAAAATCATTAGTATATTAAGTAAAGATCATGTTCCATGAATATATTTTGTAAATGTTTTACCATAAATATATCAAAACTTAATTTTTGATTAGTAATATGCTTTGATAAGAACTTAATTTGGACATCTTTAAAGGTGATTTTCTCAATATTTAGATTTTAGATTTTCAAATAGTTGTATCTCGGCCAAATATTGTGCGATCATAACAAACCATACATCAATGGAAAGCTTATTTATTCAGTGTTCAGATGATGAATAAATCTCAATTTTGAAAAATTGACACTTAAGACTGGTTTTGTGGTCCATGGTTACATATAGCACTGGAAAGTCCTATTATAGTGAACTGGTTTTACAGAAATGGTTATCTCTCATATAGCTTTGGCAAGTCTGATTCATTCTAATGAACCGGTTCATCATACACTGTTCTTTTTCTAATATGATATTACAAAGTCTGAATCATTCTGATTCATTTTAATGAATCAGGTCATCTTAAATGATTCACTCATGCAGTGTTAAGAAGTCTGATTCAGTCTAGTGAATTGGTTCATCTTGAAAGGTTCTATTTCATATTGAGCAGTCCGATTCATTCTAGTGAATCGATTCCTCATAAACTGTTATCTCTCTCATGTAATGCTGGGAAGACAAATTCATTCTAGTGAATTGGTTCCTCATAAACAGTTATAGCGTTGGGAAGTCCAATTCATTCTAGTGAATCAGTTCTTCAGACGCTTCCCTCTAAAGCGTTGAGAGTTTAGATTCATTATAGTGAACTGGTTCATCATATTTCTTTGGTTCTGTCTTTCTCATATAATTCTTTCAACTTGTTTGGATTGATCTTGTAAGTGCAGATTTTAAAAAGTCGCATTTTAGTCTTTTCTGTTGCAAAATATTAGTTAATCGCTATGTTTTCAACTTATAAAAGGTACAATGTATACTGTTTTTCAGTTCTGTTTAAAGTAATTTCATTATTTCAATTTTGTTGTTGTCCCCAGAATTATTAATCCAAAAACACTCATTATTTATCTGATGTTGAAGGTCTGCATAACAACATTAACTTCTATTGCTCTTTATAACAAGTCATATTAATAATCTATGCCAAACGCACTCATATACAAACATTAATAAAAACATGTTTTCATATGCTGTTTCAAATGAGGGTGATTAGGTTCAGGGAGTGGACTCATCAGAGCTCACTGGATATTTCCTGTTTCTGATGGAGCTGAAAATGGAAAAACTGTTTTTGTGATTGACGCCCAGTCTCCATTTCAACACTATGCACCATGATTAGCTGTAGAATGTGTTAGGTTTAGCCTTGGTTGTGTTTGTGTGATGGTGTTTGGTAGATGGATGGGTGAAAGAAGGAAAACGGAAGGGTGCTGAGATTTAATGAGATGCTGGAACAGTGGGGGAGATGGTTTTAATTACTGCTGAGGACTCGTCCGGAGGGGTGGAGGAGATGGGTGTGTGTGTGTGTGTGTGTGCAGGGGCTTTGCTGTGTGTCTTAGGGTGGGAGTTCACACACTGCTACAGGAGCATGCTGAGATCCACCGCCTTTGATGCTCACTTCTCTGTGGCCTTTCTCCACTCTCTCCCACACTTTTTCCTCTTTTGCCCTGTCCTTCGTATCCTGCCACATTGTAACTGCACAAAACTTTGTTAAGGCCATGGTTTGAACTAAGAGAAGAGACATAAAAAAGGCTTAACTTCAATGACCTCCAGGTTTCTGTCAGTACATTGTGGAGGACAAGAGGAAATCTATCTGTTAAATATAGTTTAAAAGACTTGTGTTAAAGTCTTGTTATATCCCTGTTGAAAAGACCAGCATTGCATTGGTACTGGCACTGGTTTTCCTAACTATGCTTTTAAAAATAAAAGTTCTTTATTGGAATCTATGGTTTAATGAAGAACCTTTAGCATCCATGGAACCTTTCCATTGAACAATAAGTTCTTTACAGTGAAAATCTTAACACTGAGATGTTCTTCAAACAAAAAGTAAAATGGTTCTTTTAAGAACTGTTCACTGTATCACCATGAAAAATCCATTTTGGAAACTCCCTTTATTTTTATGTAGATTCACCAGCACAAGTTTTCCCACTGAAAGTCAATCAGCTTCTCCAGAAATATTATTTTGCTGATGAAAAGCATGACTATGGTCCACTTGCTCTAAACCAGTACTAAATTAACCATCATAAACCAGCCTGAAAATGCTGATCTAAGGTGGTCTTTCTAGAAAAAAAGTTCAAAATATTTTACGCAATTACATTGTAAGATTTCAAATGTCCAAATGAACCATAAATCAAGACCAAAAATCCAGTGTGTCATTCCAGATGAATCAAAGTGAATCAAACTGTCTCCAGCAGTACAAAAAGCTCCTAAACAATCTGGCTGACAGTTGATTCATGTGAATTGGTTGCGTAGTTCGGTCCCAGTGCCCTCAGCAGGAGTCTGTTGCTACGCTCCGTCCCTCTGTTCCCCTCTGCCGCCCAGCTGTGTCCCCACTCTTTTGTTGACTTTGAAAAAAGATCACATAGCTTCCCTGCTCAGCGTGGGGGGAACAAGAGAGAGGAGGGGGGCACGGCAGGGCTCCGCTATGGTCAACATGAGATCCCCCATCCAGCAAAAACTCTCACTCCTACCCCTCTACACAAAAGAACAACAGTGAAGTAAGCTAATGTTTGTGCATGCAGGCTTCTATTTGAGGTTAGAGATACCAGTGTGGATAGGATCTCATTAGGCACTTTTTAATGTTTCATCAGACTCACCAATCAGGATCTGAGTTGTGGGTCACATGACTCTTTCTTAAATGTTTGAATTGGAGGAAGTGGGTTAAGTTTTGGATGGTTAGCATTAACCCTTTAGCCTCTGCTGGCAGATATATGTAATTGCACCAGCTGTTACTAAAGTATCTTACTTCAAAATGTATTCTGATGAACATCTACTTTTACTCTACATGCACCTCTACTGTAAGTTTGGGGTTATTAAAGAATTTTTGTTTTTATTTTTATTTTTTTAATTAAATATCATTCAATTTAAAAAACAACAATATATTGATTGAAAGTGACAGTAAAAAAGGATAATGTTACAATAAATTCACTTTCAAATAAATACTGTTCTTTTGAGCTATCTGTTATCAAAGAATCCTGAAAAAAAAATTCACAAAAATATTAAGCAGCACAACACTGATAATAATAATAAACATTTCTTGATCATCAAATCAGCTTATTAGAAAAATGGAAAGTTGTTTTAAAAATAATGTTTCGCAATAATAAAATTTTCAACTTTATTTCTGGTCATATAAACATAACCTTGTTAAACATAAGATTTATTTAAAAAAAAGAGAATAAAAAAAAAAAAAACATAACCCAAAACCTTGAATCATGGTGTCAATATATTGGTGTAATATTTTTGCAATTAAAATATATCACTAATTTTTGTTAAATTACAGCAGATGTTTTAGCAGTGCCTTTATTTTTTATTATTTATTTTTTTTATATCTTTTATACACCTTTATTTTATTTTATTTTATTTTTATTTTTTTTTATTTTTTTTTATTGCTGTTGCCTTATACAATGGCAGTTCTGCAGACCTTCTACAGTGTAACATTTTCCACAAAATATACATATTCTCACTTATTGTGTTTAAGCTTAAATATAAAAAAAAAAAATTTTTAAATCCTCAGTGTCTGATTGCTGCTTCCTAAAAGACAGGCACCTTTATCTAAAAGGTTTGCCTCTTATTTTCTCCTTTTGGCAAACATTTTTTCCCTGACACAGAGCTACCTTGTTTTTCAACGGCAGCATTATTGTTAAATAATGGCAGAACTGGCCTCAGCTCAGCCTAAATAGGGCACCTCCATGAACCCCCTATAACAGGGTAACCTTCACTGGTCTTTATCTTACGCCCCCATTCTCAACACACACCTCCTGCATGCCCACAGACCCAGAGCAGTCAAGGGCACAGTGCTGCCCGGACTTGATATGTTTTTTATCAAGTGTGAAGGAAGTAGCATGTGCCAAGAAAAACACATCTATCTACAGTTGAGGAAAACATGCACTTGGGCAAGAAGGCCTGTCTTTTGTTTGTGCGTATGATTAAAAACATTTCAGTGGGTAGAACATAAAGACTGATAATTGCCTTATCTGTGAGTGCAACCCACATAGCAAATCCACCCCCCAGTGGTAAAAGCCAGCAGGACATTTTCATTAGCTGAAATATATTCTCAGACGGAACAACATCTAAAGTGACGCTGTCTGAAGCTGCTATAACACGGAGCAGATTACTGTGTGGCTCTGTCAGTAAGCGCAGCTTGTTTCTCTTCCCCCAGCTTTACCCTTCTTTACTTTATATTGAGTGTTGTTAATCAGACTGACATCCTGAATGTGCAGTGATAGGCGAAATCTGTCATAACTGATCAGTCTCATCCCCATTCCGGCTGTTAGTATTGCAACCACACCAGCAGACATGGTAGCAACAGCTAAAAATCATTCCTAGACTAATAGCTTTCAAGTATTGTTCAATGCTGCCTCTTAAAGGTGCAACCCCCCCCCCCAAAAAAAAATTGTATGTAAATTAATAGTTGTGTGTACTTTTTTTTTTTAAGATCAGATGAAAGCTCCCGTTATACCGTTTTGTTTTACATGGAGAGGGTCTCCTCATGGTGGCAGCCATGTTGAAACCACATGACCAACTGAATATAATGTTGCATTCACGGACTCTTGCACTATCAATGCCTCAACATAGCAGCTAATGAATCTGAGGTGGTGGTTACAAGTCGTAGCTCTCAGAAAGCTCCCAGTTGACAAGTTGTAATTACGAGTTGTACGAGGACGTGAACGCTTTTTACAAGTGATATCTTGTAATGACAGTAATTACAATATGGTGTGAACGCACCTTAAGTCAGTAACCATCACGTTATTGGATGTTTACCATGGAATTAATTAATTAATTCTATCTGCAAATAGAGTATTTTTACAAAGGCATTGGTAACCAGAAATGTTTGCTTTGCATTATTCCTCAGCTGCTAAGTGGCTTAAGGTGCAGTCATTATTAGCGAAATTTATTCACATTTTCATCAATAATTGTCAATTGTGGAATAAATAAATTAATTCCAACTGCAAATAGAGTATTTTTTACAAAGGTATTGGTAACCACAAATAATTACTTTTGAATTATGCCTTAGCTGCTAAGTGTCTAAAGGTGCAGTCATTATTTGCATAGTTTATTCACATTTTCATCAATAATTGTCATGTATGAAGCACAGCTCACACAGAAGTCACTTTCAAAAAAAGCTGATTTCTGTTAGTCGACGTGGCAAATCCATGTGATCAACTTGAATCTGTTGCGAAATCTGCATTGGGAAATGTTTACAGGAAATTCCCAATCACTTAAATTTTTATTCAAATGACTGTTTCACACACATATCAACAGAAAAGTTACTGAGAGCACCTCAAAACCATTAAAAACTGGATTGGCCCTCTTTGTTGACACTGCTTTGTATCTTCACTGTATTCCTCAATTGACATCAAGTTCCAAAGTCATTTCTGGGATACAAAACATAATGTGTAACAGTAATGAAACGAAATAATTTTGTAATATATCATGCTGCTAATTCTGATTTGAGTTTCAAATATACCTGATGTGCACAACTTATTTTTTTCTCTGTGGTGCATAAAGTACTACAGTAAGATGTAGTGTGATGTATTGAAGTCAATGTGTTTCTTTGTACATGGTGCCTTACAATTACTGTGACATTACAAGTAACCTTCAGAAGAAAATTTGCTTTTAGGGTCACGCTAACATCCATCAAAGCAGAGTCATTTAATTCAACCGAGTGCATGGTGAATTAACTGAACTTGGACGTATTAAGAGTGTCCATTGTAGTCATCAGCTTCTAGTAGGATTTTTATCTCAAAGGCCATTTGTTTCCACTTATTAGTTCAAAGAAGCCCCTTCATGTTGGTCATTGCTGTTCAGCATGAAGATAATGCAGTAATTTAGTATTTTTTTATAGATTAAAGGAAGGAGCATTTGGCTTATCTTGCAAACTCTGCCCCTCTTCCATGGATTTTTCCCCTCTTTTTTAGATGTTTTGCTTATTTGAGCAATGGAGCATTTGATCACACTGCGCTTATTATGGATTAGGAAAGGAGAAAGGATGATGAACTCACTTGAAACTGTGGCTGTATTAATTATGAAACAAATTATAACAGAACTATGTATGTTTTTTAGTCTGCATGTACTAGCCTCCGTACCCATGCATGTTTTATAAAGATGACTTTAATAGCTTAAACTATTTTATATGTAACCTTTGACTACATATAATATTAGATATATATAGATCGCAATCAACTAATGATCATACATTGGGATTTTACTATAAACTTGTATCAGTATCAGATACTGTAAGCATTACATCAGGCTAAAATGTGACCTCATTTCCATCGTTTAAATTATTGTTTATATTTTCAGTTTATTTTACTGTGTTTTATTCTTCTTTTTTTTTTAAATGTACTATTTAGGTTTATTTTTCTTTCATTTTTCTTTATTTCCAGTAAGTCATTTTTAGTGCTTCACCTTTTTTCAGCGAGCTGTCAAGGCAACATTTCTTAGTTTAAGATTTTCATCTAATATTTATATTTTATATTTAATTTCAACTTTATTTCAATTAACAAAAATATTTCCATTAGTGTAAGTGAGGTCTATTTCTATTATTATTATTATTATTATTATTATTATTATTATAAATGTTGTCTAATTTATTTATAATAAATAGTATAAATGATTAATTGATCAATAAAATTGAATCAAGTAATAATAATATAATACTGTAAATATAACTATATATATTACTGTACTGTATACTGTATATATTAGTGCTGTCAAACAATTTATCGCGATTAATCACATCCAAAATAAAAGTTTTTGTTTACATAATATATGTGTACTGTGTATATTTATTATGTATATATAAATACACACACATACAGTATATATTTAGAAAATATTTACATGTATTTACATGTATATATTTATGTTCATATAATTTAATTTATATACAAATATATTTAATATATAAACATAACATATTTTTCTTAAATATATACATGCAAGTGTGTCTATATATATATATATATATATATATATATATATATATATATATATATAAAATATACACATATTATGTAAACAAAAACTTTTATTTTGATGCGATTAATCGCGATTAATCATTTGACAGCACTAATGATTAATATATATATATATAAATGACAATTGATCAATAAAATTGAATCATATAATAATATAATACTGTAAATATAACTATATATACCCTAGTAAAATGTAAAATAGTATAGTTCAAATCTGTTAACATATACTGACATCTTAAGTTGGACTTCAGCTTTACATCTGCACAATTAAAGTACATTAAGTACAGAATTAGAGTAGTAAACCAAAAATTTGTGTAAATGTATAAATATGTAAATGTATTTGTAGTATACTTAGTATTAAATAAATGTGTTTCAAATAAAGTTTTGTATATTTATTTTTCAGGGTATATATGACTTACTGAAGAAGGTGATTTGATTGGATTGATGTCAAATGAATATGTGATTTCTGCCACAGCATTTCAGGCAAGATGACCACTGATTTCCATAACTGACATAGTCATAGCTTTGGATAAATCACCTGGCTTCATTTGCACTTTGGTGGAACAACTTCAATCCAACATTCCTGTGTCTTTCTCTATCTCACTCTTGGACAGGTTTGGGGCCTGGGGGGCATTCATCAGCTCACCAGGCAGGGGGCACCTTTACTCTACACCTACCGCTGCTCGCACACTCTCTTCTGTGCTTTTCTTCTTAGCTCTTTTATTTCCACTCCTCTTTAAGTTCTTGCCTTTGCTGTGTTTTGAACATTTTTAGGTTGAGAGAGAGAGATATATATATATATAGTGCACTGTCGTTTTTAAATCAAAGTATTGTGACCCTTTTTACACACTTTCTACATCTATGTGTATAGATTAATATGTAATAAATGAATGTACCCTTATTATGTTTTTGATATCTCTTCTTCTGTTTCAGGTTATAGATGCATTAATCTTGCGCCATCAGGATACTTTTATTTTTGGAGGATAAAAAGTCACTTGAAGCCAAGGACCATATGTCAGCGGTCTTCTCTCTCAAATCAAATGAAAGAGAAATCATTACAAGAGATCAAAGCTATCTTTTTTCATGCATATTTGCATAAAACTGTATTATACAACTTGTTTTGCCAACTTTTGTTCGCTTTGCACTGTGTCACCAATGAAAGAATTTGAGAAAAGCCTTCATTAAAGGAAGTATCAATGTAACTTTGTCCAATGTGAGTGTTTGTGTACTCACTCTGTGACATTAATCTATCTTGTTGTTGTTGTTGTAGGTAAATAGTGATGGGAAATTCTGCTATCTGACTGAATCCCACCGGACTGAATCGCTAATCATTCTTAGATCTTGACATGAAAGTCTACCGTAGATCTGCCTCCAAAATGCCGTTCAAGGTGCCAAGTTCCCAGTCAAAAAGATGAGGGTGCGAGTCTGAAACTGATAGAGGAGGGTGAGGCTTCTCTGGAAACAAGAGAGAGAGAGAGAGGCTATGCTGCAGAATCCTTAACATTTGAATCATTAATCTTTCATCAAAGTCTGAGAGAGGCAAAAAAGAGAACAGCCCAATCTGGTAAATGGAGGGCTACAGATGGACACCGTTATGAAGAAGAAAGCAGAAGTTGAGATTCAGTAAAGCACTTGAGCGTGAAAATGCATTTATCAGGTGAAAGTGAAACTTAATTCAAGTAGTTTTATTGAATTCTCAAATATTTGGTGGTTTATTGGTTGGTTTCTTTTGTCTAGAAATTGCATTGCTATAAAAACCATATTAGCAACAATAAGCAACAAAATTAAAAACAATAGGCTATCATTCCCCATTGATTATACTTAGAAATTCCTATCTAGGAATGCTGGGATAGACTCTGAAGGCCTGTTCACACCAAGAACAAAATATATTAGTGTCCACACCAATGTAAGATATAATTCTTTTCATAATAAGTATGCTCTTGTTTTGTTATCTACCGCTTTAAATGCTCAAGGTCTTTGAAGTCATGTGGATTCTGATTGGCTGTCGGTGTTTTTATCATTCATCAGCTGGAAAAAAAAAAATCATTCTGAAAGTGAATCCAACAGTGTTGTGCTTTATCATTTTAGTTACCGTCCTTGGTGTGAACGGGCCTTCACCTTAAAAAAAAAAAAAAACTAAGTGAGAGAGGATATACAGTTTAAACACTTTTTTAAATGTTTTATCCAAAAACATTAATCAGGTCCAAATGTGCAGTTATGTCACCTACATTTATTAATAATGAGTCTTATATCTCACAAAGCAGCATCAAGCAAATACAGCAAAACAAGATGTGTCGCTTGGTAAATGGCAGATCTGTTCTAATACATGCTGGGACTTTTTTTTTGAGGATGGCAGATATTAGGAAAAATAACCATTCAGTATTTATGTCAAAGCCTATTTTTGTACATCCCAGATCTTTTTCTGATCATGCTTATATCAAAACAAATTATGGATGATGCACACAAACATTAGCACTGCAGGAGCATGAAAAGCTGCTTACATCTTGTTTGCCTACCAGATATAACTTTCTTGATGAGGAGCAGACAGCAGCGTATTAAACTAAAAGAACATCTCACATTATACATTGTGACATATCTTCAGCCTCCCTTAATTTACAGTAAATGATTTATATGAAAGGAGTATTGCAAATTGTTATTCTCGGGGGTAAAAAGTAGTTGTTAGTACAACCTCTTTCTCACCAAAATGGACATTTTGTAGGCCTATCTATCTTCTGAAATCTGTTGGGTGAAGCACCTGAATGTTACTGCTGTAGTACAATGGCTATTAACTGTGCTCTGCTTATTGATCAGTAATAATAGGACTACATTAAATTTGTCTTAAGTAAATCATCAATTAATCTTTTTCACTTCTAATAGGGAACTTGAATTAGAAAGTTTTAACTTTCATTACTGAACCACCCCAAGATATTTAAGGACATCTCAGAAATTAAAATCTAATTGTGAGCAACATTTATAGCAATTAACATAATTTGAAATGAGTCTTTCCCTCGGTGTTGACTGGAACAATCAGTTGTGTTTTGTGTATTTGAGCGCCATCTGGTGGTGAACGTCTATCATCATAAACGCAGGACCAGGTGACCCCCGTAACAGGTAGTTTCGTATCCTTCCAAATAAAATAGTTTTCCTCAACAGCCTTTTTCCATTCCATTTTCAACAAGCTTTTCAATCAAAATAAGTAATTACGACTTGAAAAGACGGTAAAGCATGAATTATTCTGAAAAATATGAACTAAATTAGATGATAAATATATCTAGCAGCGGAGGGATACAGAAGAAATCGGGGTAACGGCCAGTCGGGAGTTAATTGAAGTCATTTGGCGCTTGTCGAGGCAGGGGTAAGAGTTGGTCGTCGATTTCTAAGTTTTCATCGACTTTATACATATATAATTAGTCATTTGATTGCTCCTGATAGTTGTGAAATTGTTTCTTATGTTATAAACAACGGAAAAACCGTGTAAAATGTCTTAAACCACAAAATTAAGTGTCATTTTCTGGTTACTGTTGGCCAATTAAGTCATTAACTAACGTTATATCAGTTGCACTATTATTTACACGATGACAGAGCACTTTCCTTGAATATTTAAGACAGATTTATATATATTTCGAACCATTCAAGTAAGCTTTTAAACTTTGTTCTATCTTAGCAGACAGAATTTTAGAACTTTGTTACAGACACCAGGGCCTGGCGCGCCAAGCACGTGCTTATTATCACTAACGGACACAATTAACATTTAATATTTAGTAATTTAATTAAGTAATGTGGTCTACAATTGTTTCTCAAAATGTCACACTGTAACAACGTATGACATTTACGTTACGTTAAACGATTATCCCTTAATTGTTGTGTAACGTTAGGCCTAAAATTAATCATTTAACGTTAACGTTACACGTGTCAAGTGCGCACTTGTCAGAAAACTAGTAAAAGCTTTAATAAAGAAAGTGCACTTTTTTTAACGTAGATAAACTGTTTCGTTAAAAAAAAAAAAAACATTTTATTGTATTTAAAAATGTCAATTTAAACCGGGTTTAATAATTACTAATAATTAATAGACCCTTAGATTTTGAATAATCCTCACGTGGCCATACACATGAAGAACATGGGTCAGTCATGTTTTAAGTAAGATTTTTCAACATTTCATACATTTTCATATATATAAGCATTTATCTCGGTTGGCCATGAAATAACTTTTAAGTCACAGTTAACACAAATAACGTTAAGTCAAATTTCCTCACTCTCGTGTCCTTTCAGATTTGTTTATCTTTCTTCCCTGCAACATTAAATGTTATAGGCACGCGTCCATTGAATCACTCGTTCACTCAACGAAAGTATGGTGATTGAGGCTGTCATTCTGTCAAATATAGTTTAGTTCCACCGAAGAAAAACCCTATGAAATTTGCTAAATAAAAAGTATACTGTAAACGTGGCCATTGTGCGCCAAACAGTAGAATGATTAAATGATAGTGTTTTGTATGTTGTAACCTTAACTTGTTTACAGTATTTTGAATTGACATATACCGAAGCATTTGAGAAGAAGCACCAATATGACAGGACGAGCAAGAGCGAGATCAAGAGGCAGAGGTCGTGGTCAGGAGCCTGCGGCTCCTGGCGCGGTAAGTTTATATTTATATTAAAGGAATATGAGATAACTTTATTGAAATAGACTTATTATTTTACTAATTCCTCTGCAGCAACCATCTGTATCACAAGAGGCTGCAAAGCCTGTTATGCCCCCTCCACCTGAAGGACAGCTGGTGGGTAGAGGGAGACAGAAACCTGCTCCTGGAGCCATGTCTGAAGAAGGCAAGTGCATTAGAGCAGCAAGTGGGAATACTGTTGCATGTTTGCTAAGATGATATTCCCTCATCCCATTTCTCACTCTTTTGCTTATTTTCTCCCTGTAGCGATGATGCAGATTTCTGCAGGCTTTCAGCAGGTAAAGATTGGGGAAAGAGGTGGACGCAGAAGAGATTTCCATGATTCTGGTGTCCACACTCGCCAGCTAATGGAACATGTGAAAGAGTCCAAAACAGGTAACACCATATTTAATTAGCAAGACTTGATTTTTGCTCTTTTGCAAATGTTTTGACTGCTTAGTGGCACTGGCTTCTTGATTTCCTAGCTTTGATTTGATTATTAATTGGATTAAGTTCGACACTTTAAGTGGGAGTATTTGTTAAAGACAAATCTGTGACAATTTCAATTTTCAAAATCTATTTCAGCACTAAATCAGCATATTAGAATGATTTCTGAAGTATCATGTGACACTAAAACTGGAGTAATAACTGCTGAAAATTGTCTGCTGAAAAAAAAAAAAAAAAAAATACAAGTGCTTACTGCTCCTGACAAAATAACCTTTGTAACATCAAAAATGATTAATCTATATTTAATTTATACAATGAAATCTAACTGCGATGTTAGATTTGACACTCTTCCTGTAACCACAGGTGTTTCAGGCACTGCCATTGAGCTGAGGGCCAATTTCATGCGTCTGCTTTCACGACCTCTGTGGGCTTTGTATCAGTACCACGTGGACTTCAAGCCACCTATGGAGTCCCGACGTGTGCGCTCAGCTTTGCTTTTCCAGCACGAGGAGACTCTGGGCAAAGCACACACTTTTGATGGAGCCATTCTCTTCCTCCCTAACAAACTGCACAATACTGTATGTTTTCAGATCCTGAAAGTGCTCATAATTTCAGTGCCTCTTAAGTGAGGCTTTGGAGTATGGATTTGATTTGGTTGTCAATGATAAATTGCTTTATCTGTAGGAGACAGTCCTGTGCAGTGAGACTAGAAACGGAGAGAAGGTTGAGATCACGGTTACACTGACCAATGAGCTCCCACCATCTTCTCCTGTGTGCTTGCAGTTTTATAACATCCTTTTCAGGAGGTAATCACAGATGGCACTCTGCTTGAAATAGTGGTGTTTACAAGGTAATTAATTTACACTCCTGTTTATTTTGCTGTAGAATTCTGAGGATACTAAACATGCAGCAGATCGGACGTCATTACTACAACCCTGATGATCCGTTCAACATCCCCCAGCACAGGTTTTGAAACAAATGTGTTGTGTGACATTTACCTTCTGTTGGAAAGTGATTGAACATTGGAGCCTGTCTAAATCTGTTTGCAGACTGACGATTTGGCCTGGATTCGTGACCACCATCCTTCAGTACGAGTCCAGCATCATGCTGTGCACTGATGTGAGTCACAAGGTTCTGCGCAGTGAGACTGTCCTTGACTTCATGTATAGTCTGAGGCAGCAGTGTGGAGACCAGCGCTTCCCTGAAGCCTGCACCAAGGAGCTTGTGGGCCTGATCATTCTGACTAAGTAAAATGAGCACACATTTACACACATGGACACTGCTGTTCAAAAGTTTGGGGTTGGTAAGATGTATTTTTATTTTTTTTAAGGTCTCTTGTGCTCACTTTCATTTATTTGATTGCAATATTATAGTAAAACAGTAATATTATGAAATATTATTATCGTATAAAATAATGGCAAAGCTGAATTTTCACGTGACCGTTCAGAAATCATTCTAGTGTGCTGATTTTCTGGTTTAAGCTGTGCTGCTTAATATTTTTTTTATAAACCGTGATTTCAGGGTTATTTGATGGATAGAAAGTTCAAAAGAGACAAGCATTTAATTAAATTAGAAATCATTTTGTAACATTAAAATTGTCTTTACTGTTACTTTCGATCAATTTAATGTGTCCTTTTTGAATAAAAATGTTAGTTTTCCTTTTTTTAAAAATCTTACTGACCCCAACAATTTAAATGATAGTGTGAGATTTTCTTTGATTTATTACTGTAAAAGTTGTTTAATGTATGGGAATTGTGAAGTAGCAAGTAACGGTGTGTAACAAATTATCGTTTATAGGTACAATAACAAGACGTACAGGATTGATGACATTGCCTGGGATCATACACCCAACAACACATTTAAGAAGGGAGATACAGAGATCTCATTCAAGAACTACTTCAAAACGGTAAATTACTGATACAAGGAATTATTTTACACTAGTTGCAGAATTTTACTGTCACACTCAATTTATTTGCCTCCTCTCCAGCAATATGGTCTGGACATAACAGATGGCAACCAGGTTCTTCTGGTTAGTCACGTGAAGAGACTGGGGCCATCAGGTCGGCCTCCACCAGGACCTGCCATGCTCGTCCCAGAGTTCTGCTACCTCACAGGTAAGTCCTTTTTGAAGATTCATTAAAAAAATGGCTTGAAGAGCGTGGTTTTCTTTCAGGTTATGTAATTTTGTCTATTTCTATTGAATAGGAAGCTGGGGTGGGGCATATTGAAGGACTCATTCTTTTTCATATATAGACAGTATTTTGTAGTTTAGAACAACTGAAGACACTGACAACCCACATATAGTAAGTCATGTAGCAGGTGAAAATCAGTATGTAAAATTAGTATGCTGTGTTCATAAAACTGCAAATGGAAAGTACCTGGATGACCTGCTACTTCTGCTGAGATTCTGAAGTGCCAGTGCTTTATTATCCCATGAGGCCATGGGAGTGAAATTTGTAAATTTGTTCCCCCTTTAATTCTACTACCTAATCAGTATGTGAATGAAGACATAGCTCATGATTTGCAAGTTGATGGCCAGTGGTATATGTAGTTTTGGTATGAATACACTAGCTTATAGATGAGATTTAAACTAATAGACAGAGCTAATAGAGTACAGTATGGAGTAAAATGAGTTAATGTTTTTAGTCTTCAATTGCAAACAACTCTGATGTGCATGCATTTGTTTCCTTTAAAGGTCTGACAGATAAGATGCGTGCTGATTTCAACATCATGAAGGATCTTGCCTCACACACAAGGCTGAGTCCTGAACAGAGAGAGAGCAGAATTAACCGCTTAATCTCCAACATCGACAGGTACAGATTGGGGGTGTAACGATTCATCGATATGGATGCAGGGATTAAAGTTCTCCGTCGCTACGACGGATTTCCATCATTTGCAGGGTTCCCGCCTGTCTTTAATGTCTTAAATGCACTTTTCATAGTTTTAAGGCTGTAAATAGGCTTACATTTCTCAAATAGTGTAATAAATTTCTTAATTTTAGTTTGAATAGGTCTTAAACTAAGGAAAGACGAGGTGTATTCAGCCTGCTGAGGGGATGTGATCAAAGCCTGGAGTGGAGCGAAAGCACGTTCCTCTCTCCGCTCTAAGCGCTCTGTAATCACTCCGCTGTGGATCCACTCCGGGTTTTCTGCTCCCGCTCACGGAAAAACTGCTCCGTGTTCACTCCATTAGTTATTAGGGATAAATGAGAGGAAAAGAAACATGTAGTGCATTGTTGTTGTTCTGCCGGCACACCAAAAATCATCCCTGCCACGGCTGCAGCTTCTCACTGACAACATAGTAACGCCGCTCGCATCATTCACAGTCGGGTTATTAGCAGAGAACACGGAGCAGAACTTGAATTTCGGTGCAGGATTGCGGCTATTACTAATAATAATTCTACTCATTCCCGCAGGTTCCGACGGAATGTATCACATTTGCACCTGCTTTTGAATCTTGAGAACTCACTTGCACGCTCTCATCTGTGCACAGATCGCGACAAGGAGAGTGACAGTTTTAAATAATTATTAAGGGAGTTTGCAAAAGTGATATTGATTTAATACAACAGATCAATAAACAAGTACTGCATTTTTGCTCTATATCATCAACGAAAATAGTTCTAAATAAAGTAACAGCTGAGCCGCTGTGCATCTCTAAAAGCAAATGCAGGGGCTACTGTATAATTTCAGTTATTTAAATAATTTAATAGTTATGTATTCAAAATTGTATATTTAACCTCTTAACTGTCACCGTCCACCCTGTGGGACGCCTACGTTTACTTCACTATTTTACAATTAAATCCTAATCTAATCATGACAAACTATATATCGTTGGAAAGGTCTAAGACTCCTAAATAGGTATTTTACCACTTTTTGTAAAAAATTATGTAGGAAAAGTAATAGATTAATTTATGACAAGAGTGCACCTGAAAAATCTACATCATAACAGGAGTTCTGACCTTTGTCACAGAAAGTCTTCTTATTTGCCTTTTCTCTATCACGCTTTAGAAATCATAAGAAATTATATATCAGTTGAAAACTTAAAATCTCAAAATTCATCCTTTGAAACCCATTTTAAAATCAGACATTGCATTACCATGGAAATGGTACATCAAAATCACGTTGGAAAATGTTTTCATTCATGAATTATAAAAAAATAAGTTTGGATAGTGCACTATCATGTCTGTGTTCAAAACCGTGAGTGACAGTTAAGGGGTTAAAACATTAATCTCCACATGAATTTATGAATTTAATTGCACTCATGCTACCTCTGAGCCTCGTTAAATGTCTGAAAACGCCACCTCTGTAGTACAAATTAATTTCTTATTAATAGTAATTTCATATAATTGGTAACTTATTTGTCTTATTCTACATCTTATTAATAATTAAAAAAAAAAATTAAAAAGCTTATTAACCATAATTTTTTAATTTGACAGATGAAAATGATGCCATTGCAAAAAGAAAATGCCCTGTAAATCACTTTGAGTCAAATGTCACCTCGAATTAGGAAGGTATTTATATTAATTATTTATATTATATTATATTAGATTATTGTTCAGAAGCTGCTCCTAATTAAATTAGGAGGACAAAGCTCCTAAAAGAAAAGAAAGCATAGAGCCATGAGTAACATATTAGATCCATACATGAGGTCTTAAAGAGACAGCAGCCTAAATAAACCTGCTGCTGTCTTTCATTATACAGTGAAGACTATCCAGTGTTATTTTACAGTTGAATAGATTATAGTTAGACCTAACTGAAAAAATGTAAGTACTGATAATTTAATTTGTATCTTATTATTTTTGTTTGTGCTATTGATTGTCATTAATTTATTTGTTCTTATATTATTATTTACTACTGTTATTAACGAGCTAACGCTAACTTGTCATGCTTGTCAAGCTGGATAACGAGTAAACACCAGCACCAGGGACATTACATTCCTCACTTCAAAACGGAACAAAAGTAGGATTCTGTAGTGACTTACCCTGCTGTTGAACTCCCTTCCTCCTCATCAAAGACTCCAACATGTTTGCGTTTCAGGTGCTGGATCATTGCCGTGGTGCTCCGTGCCATGCCATGTCGCTTTGCATATTTTGCAGTTAACACACTTTTTCTGTTTATTTAGTGTGAAATGCTCCCACACCTTGGATGACTTGGGTCGCACGGATTTCTCTGCCTCCGCCATATCTTTCCTCTACCTCCGCTCGTTTTTTTTTTTTTTTTTTAATTTTTTTTTTTTAATTTATGAGGCGCCGAACTCTGCTAGCATCCGTGCGCGAGAGAGACCGAGTGTGTTCACTCTGCTCCGCTCAACTGAAGTTTTTAATAATCAAACGTCTCCGGCGTCGCGCGACAACGAATCGATTATGAAATTCGTTGCCAACGCTTTTAGTAATCGATTTTTATCGATTTAATCGATTCGTTGTTGCAGCCCTAGTGACATTTACCTTCTGTTGGAAAGTGATTGAACATTGGAGCCTGTCTAAATCTGTTTGCAGACTGACGATTTGGCCTGGATTCGTGACCACCATCCTTCAGTACGAGTCCAGCATCATGCTGTGCACTGATGTGAGTCACAAGGTTCTGCGCAGTGAGACTGTCCTTGACTTCATGTATAGTCTGAGGCAGCAGTGTGGAGACCAGCGCTTCCTGAAGCCTGCACCAAGGAGCTTGTGGGCCTGATCATTCTGACTAAGTAAAATGAGCACACATTTACACACATGGACACTGCTGTTCAAAAGTTTGGGGTTGGTAAGATGTATTTTTATTTTTTTTAAGGTCTCTTGTGCTCACTTTCATTTATTTGATTGCAATATTATAGTAAAACAGTAATATTATGAAATATTATTATCGTATAAAATAATGGCAAAGCTGAATTTTCACGTGACCGTTCAGAAATCATTCTAGTGTGCTGATTTTCTGGTTTAAGCTGTGCTGCTTAATATTTTTTATAAACCGTGATTTCAGGGTTATTTGATGGATAGAAAGTTCAAAAGAGACAAGCATTTAATTAAATTAGAAATCATTTTGTAACATTAAAATTGTCTTTACTGTTACTTTCGATCAATTTAATGTGTCCTTTTTGAATAAAAATGTTAGTTTTCCTTTTTTTAAAAATCTTACTGACCCCAACAATTTAAATGATAGTGTGAGATTTTCTTTGATTTATTACTGTAAAAGTTGTTTAATGTATGGGAATTGTGAAGTAGCAAGTAACGGTGTGTAACAAATTATCGTTTATAGGTACAATAACAAGACGTACAGGATTGATGACATTGCCTGGGATCATACACCCAACAACACATTTAAGAAGGAGATACAGAGATCTCATTCAAGAACTACTTCAAAACGGTAAATTACTGATACAAGGAATTATTTTACACTAGTTGCAGAATTTTACTGTCACACTCAATTTATTTGCCTCCTCTCCAGCAATATGGTCTGGACATAACAGATGGCAACCAGGTTCTTCTGGTTAGTCACGTGAAGAGACTGGGGCCATCAGGTCGGCCTCCACCAGGACCTGCCATGCTCGTCCCAGAGTTCTGCTACCTCACAGGTAAGTCCTTTTTGAAGATTCATTAAAAAAATGGCTTGAAGAGCGTGGTTTTCTTTCAGGTTATGTAATTTTGTCTATTTCTATTGAATAGGAAGCTGGGGTGGGGCATATTGAAGGACTCATTCTTTTTCATATATAGACAGTATTTTGTAGTTTAGAACAACTGAAGACACTGACAACCCACATATAGTAAGTCATGTAGCAGGTGAAAATCAGTATGTAAAATTAGTATGCTGTGTTCATAAAACTGCAAATGGAAAGTACCTGGATGACCTGCTACTTCTGCTGAGATTCTGAAGTGCCAGTGCTTTATTATCCCATGAGGCCATGGGAGTGAAATTTGTAAATTTGTTCCCCCTTTAATTCTACTACCTAATCAGTATGTGAATGAAGACATAGCTCATGATTTGCAAGTTGATGGCCAGTGGTATATGTAGTTTTGGTATGAATACACTAGCTTATAGATGAGATTTAAACTAATAGACAGAGCTAATAGAGTACAGTATGGAGTAAAATGAGTTAATGTTTTTAGTCTTCAATTGCAAACAACTCTGATGTGCATGCATTTGTTTCCTTTAAAGGTCTGACAGATAAGATGCGTGCTGATTTCAACATCATGAAGGATCTTGCCTCACACACAAGGCTGAGTCCTGAACAGAGAGAGAGCAGAATTAACCGCTTAATCTCCAACATCGACAGGTACAGATTGGGGGTGTAACGATTCATCGATATGGATGCAGGGATTAAAGTTCTCCGTCGCTACGACGGATTTCCATCATTGCAGGGTTCCGCCTGTCTTTAATGTCTTAAATGCACTTTTCATAGTTTTAAGGCTGTAAATAGGCTTACATTTCTCAAATAGTGTAATAAATTTCTTAATTTTAGTTTGAATAGGTCTTAAACTAAGGAAAGACGAGGTGTATTCAGCCTGCTGAGGGGGATGTGATCAAAGCCTGGAGTGGAGCGAAAGCACGTTCCTCTCTCCGCTCTAAGCGCTCTGTAATCACTCCGCTGTGGATCCACTCCGGGTTTTCTGCTCCCGCTCACGGAAAAACTGCTCCGTGTTCACTCCATTAGTTATTAGGGATAAATGAGAGGAAAAGAAACATGTAGTGCATTGTTGTTGTTCTGCCGGCACACCAAAAATCATCCCTGCCACGGCTGCAGCTTCTCACTGACAACATAGTAACGCCGCTCGCATCATTCACAGTCGGGTTATTAGCAGAGAACACGGAGCAGAACTTGAATTTCGGTGCAGGATTGCGGCTATTACTAATAATAATTCTACTCATTCCCGCAGGTTCCGACGGAATGTATCACATTTGCACCTGCTTTTGAATCTTGAGAACTCACTTGCACGCTCTCATCTGTGCACAGATCGCGACAAGGAGAGTGACAGTTTTAAATAATTATTAAGGGAGTTTGCAAAAGTGATATTGATTTAATACAACAGATCAATAAACAAGTACTGCATTTTTGCTCTATATCATCAACGAAAATAGTTCTAAATAAAGTAACAGCTGAGCCGCTGTGCATCTCTAAAAGCAAATGCAGGGGCTACTGTATAATTTCAGTTATTTAAATAATTTAATAGTTATGTATTCAAAATTGTATATTTAACCTCTTAACTGTCACCATCCACCCTGTGGGACGCCTACGTTTACTTCACTATTTTACAATTAAATCCTAATCTAATCATGACAAACTATATATCGTTGGAAAGGTCTAAGACTCCTAAATAGGTATTTTACCACTTTTTTTGTAAAAAAATTATGTAGGAAAAGTAATAGATTAATTTATGACAAGAGTGCACCTGAAAAATCTACATCATAACAGGAGTTCTGACCTTTGTCACAGAAAGTCTTCTTATTTGCCTTTTTCTCTATCACGCTTTAGAAATCATAAGAAATTATATATCAGTTGAAAACTTAAAATCTCAAAATTCATCCTTTGAAACCCATTTTAAAATCAGACATTGCATTACCATGGAAATGGTACATCAAAATCACGTTGGAAAATGTTTTCATTCATGAATTATAAAAAAATAAGTTTGGATAGTGCACTATCATGTCTGTGTTCAAAACCGTGAGTGACAGTTAAGGGGTTAAAACATTAATCTCCACATGAATTTATGAATTTAATTGCACTCATGCTACCTCTGAGCCTCGTTAAATGTCTGAAAACGCCACCTCTGTAGTACAAATTAATTTCTTATTAATAGTAATTTCATATAATTGGTAACTTATTTGTCTTATTCTACATCTTATTAATAATTAAAAAAAAAAAAAATTAAAAAAAGCTTATTAACCATAATTTTTTTAATTTGACAGATGAAAATGATGCCATTGCAAAAAAGAAAATGCCCTGTAAATCACTTTGAGTCAAATGTCACCTCGAATTAGGAAGGTATTTATATTAATTATTTATATTATATTATATTAGATTATTGTTCAGAAGCTGCTCCTAATTAAATTAGGAGGACAAAGCTCCTAAAAAGAAAAGAAAGCATAGAGCCATGAGTAACATATTAGATCCATACATGAGGTCTTAAAGAGACAGCAGCCTAAATAAACCTGCTGCTGTCTTTCATTATACAGTGAAGACTATCCAGTGTTATTTTACAGTTGAATAGATTATAGTTAGACCTAACTGAAAAAATGTAAGTACTGATAATTTAATTTGTATCTTATTATTTTTGTTTGTGCTATTGATTGTCATTAATTTATTTGTTCTTATATTATTATTTACTAAATTATTCAAAGACACACTTGTTTTTTTAGTTAAAATAAATTTGATTCTGAGTGCAGGTGATTCTTGGGTGGGGAGGGGATGTGGTCCATGGGAAATGGTCCTTCCACCACAGCTGGAAAAAATCCTAGAGGAAACACTGCATACATTTAATAAAATTAGAAAAATGCATGTACAAAAGTAAAAAGAAAACTCCCCTGTTAATCACTTTGTCAAATGTCACCTCGTATTAAGAAGGCTAATTTTTGATCAATTTTTTATTATTGATTAGAAGGAGCTCCTAAATTTTTTAACCCTTTAGGCGCCAGGGTTTTTTTTTTTTTTTGGAAAAATGCTGAATTTTGACATCAAGATTTCAAAAACTTGTGGCTTGAAAGGGCTTAAAGATAGAGATCTACTGTAAATTAGAAAAATGTTGGGCATGACCTAAAGTTTATGTGGGGTGTAAATACAGTCATCTAATTTGCATATTATGATGTCATCAGGGGGCGGCCCTCTTCAATTTCATAATATTCAGGAAATAGTAGATATTGAATTGATATTTGAACTTATTTGCATGTTTTTTTTTTTTTGTTTGTTTGTTTTTTTTGTCTTTTTACTCTCATTCCAAACGATCAGAAAACAGGAAACCAACAATAAAACAGGATGAATTACTAAATTATTACTATATTACTACACTATATAGTAGTAAAACACATGTGAACAGTAGCCTACTTTTTGATCAGTTCATCAGTAATATTCAGGAAATAATAGATATTGAATGGATGTTTGAACTTATTTGCATGTTTTTTTTTTTTTTTTTGTCTTTTTATCCTCATTCCAAATGATCAGGAAAAGAGGAAATCAACAGTAAAACAGGAGAAAGTAGTAAATTACTACATTACTGTGCCATAGTAAAATACATGTACCTATTTTTTGATCAGCTGACCAGCTATCTGCCCAATCAGGTACGTAGGTGACAGTTTATAGTTCTTGAGAGTATGGTACCTCTCATTGCATGGCACAGCGCACAGACCTACCCCTCACTGACTGCAACTGTACTGTCTGCCAGCGGCCCTTTGAGTGCGCGCGATCAGAAAAAAAGACGCAATCTGGCTGATCATCAGCAACTCGATGCCTCTCCTATGGACACTACGACCACGTCCATCCCTGCCACCCCCATCCCTGTTGGGCAAAGGCTCGAAATCATCCCTTGATGGTGCTTCATGAACACTCGCCTTTTACTGCGGCGCCATTGCGCATGCAAAGATGTATCGGGAGATGCGCGATCATTAGACGGCCGATCGTGATTTCCAAAAGGCAAATATTCCCCTTCAGAGTCAGAATCGGCGAATAACATTTGCAACACATCCTCATGGTACAACTTTTTATTAGCCATTTGGCGATTTTTCTCTCACAAATCTCACAATTTACTCAGATGTTATGAACTGAACTGCTTCCACATCAATGACAAGATAGCTCACTTGCTCTGCTATTTCCTCAAACAATTTTGGTCTAGAATCGAAGTACTACATGTCTGCCATCTAGTGGTAGGGAATACAAATGAGATATTACACCATATTAGGAACTACAGTCTATTTAATGAAGTATGACATCTTGTCGCAATTTTGCGACTTTGGCGTTTAGAGGGTTAAATTAGGAGGACAAGCGCTCCTAATTACAAGAAGAAAAACACGGCTCTTAAACTGGGTGTGTGACAGGATTTTTTTTTGCTTTAACCCCTGTGGATGTCTTGAAGATGTGATGCATCGATGCCACGTGTAAAATATCGATATCTGTAGTATAAATAGGCACCTTTATTTTGGCACGGTCCACATTTTTACATAATGTCTGTCTATGCTTTACCGCCAACGCGTGTGTTGTCGTTCAAACTCGCGTATCAGGACTCGATCTAAAGGCTTGCCCGAAGGCACAAGGCAAGCATAAAAGACGCTCGGGATTGTTTGCGGAACAGTCGAGCGCTGTGTAGGGCTGGGCGATATGAGCAAAAATTCATATCTCAGTATTTTTTGGCTGATTTGTGGTATAAGGTATATATCTCGGTATTTTGTATTTGGATTAAACAAATACAGTGATCGCTCATAAAAAATAAAGATATATCGTACAAACTCGATATACCGCGCAGCCCTAGCACTGTGTGAGAAGTTTTCTGCGCACACATCTGAAGCACACGCACACAGACAGCCGTGTCTATACCACACGAATACTGAGCTCTCTTCCGCTTTTTTGTGCATGGATGAATAAATACAGACAAAATTACATCAAAATGCGCGTTTTGGCGAATATTCTAGTAAACACAGCCGGTTAGGCAAATGTCTTAACATAAACAGTTGAGAAAGAAAAAAAGCATGTGTATCAGTAGGCTATATTAAATCCGTGCTTTCGTTCTTAAAGTGAAAGCAAACTAATAATAAAACTAATGCTGTCAAAGGAAAATACAAGTGCTTACTGCTCCTGACAAAATAACCTTTGTAACATCAAAAATGATTAATATATATTTAATTTATACAATGAAGTCTATGCAGTTATTTTACATTTGATTATTACATTTCTGTAGCATACCTGAAAATTTCCTTTAGAGTGAGATGAAAACGCGCTGTTTATTGAATTTGTGTTTTTGTTCTGTTGTATTTATTTTCTGCTATTGCTTGTAATTTGGTTATCTGTAGAAAAGATTTTTAGTACTGAGCCCATAGTAGCAGTAAGAATTGCTTTTCCAATTGTTTATTTTTTTTATAATTAAAAAAAGAAAGTATAGGCCTATTTTCTTTTGTTGTGAATGTCCCAATTGAGGTACAGGATGTGAACATTTCAGATAAATGTTCATGTTATATATTTTTGTTGCATTTGTGAGTTAATAAAAAATGTAGATGGTTGTTTAAAATAGGTATATAGTATCATAATATGGATATACTCCTGTATCGAATCGTATCGTAGAATTTTTTTTTTGAGGTATCGCCAAATATCCACTCTACTTCCATTCAGAAATGCAGACGTGCAGAATGAACTGACTACTTGGGGTCTGAGCTTTGAGAATCGACTGCTGAGTATGAATGGAAGAGTTCTGCCCTCCGAGAGGATCATCCAGGGAGGCAGAGCGGTAAGAGAGATGACTTCATATCCCAGCAGCAATTCATAATGTAACAGGCTTGTTAATTTTCATTTTCATCTCTTAGTTTGAGTATAACCCATGGACAGCAGACTGGGCTAAAGAGATGAGAGGTCTTCCTCTGATTAGCTGCATGAATCTGGACAACTGGTTGATGTTCTACACACGGCGAAATGCGGACGTTGCCCAATCTCTGCTTCAAACTCTCAACAAAGTGTCTGGGCCCATGGGTATCCGCATGCAAAGGGCCATCATGTGAGTTGTGTGAAATTTTGAAAGTTAAAATCTTTGCATTTCATTTTCATGTTGATAATTATTTCTGTCCAAGCAGGATTGAGTATGAGGATCGTCAGGAATCTCTCCTGAGAGCCCTGCAACAAAATGTAGCACGTGAAACACAGATGGTGAGTCTGGCAATCACATGCATGTGCGATTTGCATATCCAGAGCTTTTCTGTCAACTGCTGCTATGCCTTTCATAGGTGGTGGTGATCCTGCCTACCAATCGAAAGGACAAGTATGACTGTGTAAAGAAGTACCTGTGTGTGGACTGCCCTACGCCTAGTCAGTGTGTGGTGTCTCGCACCATCAGCAAACCTCAAGCACTTATGACTGTGGCCACCAAGATTGCTTTGCAGATGAACTGCAAAATGGGAGGAGAGCTGTGGAGTGTAGAAATCCCAGTAAGACTCAAATTATTGCTGTTCTGCAGGCTTTTGCCCAGTGTCAGATTCCACAATGAATCTTTGTTTTTCAGCTTCGGCAGCTGATGATTGTGGGCATAGACTGTTACCATGATACTGCTGCTGGCAAGCGATCCATCGGAGCGCTGGTGGCCAGTCTGAACCAGGGCATGTCCAGGTAAAACAATAATTAGAAAATGGCACTGTTTAACCAGATTAATTTAAAGTTTGTGCTCAGTATTATGTTGGACTAGTTGAGCAATAAAACAAAAAACATATTGTCACGAATAGTACTACAGTTAATAAATAGTAATATTTTAGAGACTCCGATTGTGTGGTTGGGCATAATTGTTGTAAAATGTCGCTTTTGTTACCTTTTTAGGTGGTTCTCCAAGTGCGTCTTGCAGAACCGTGGTCAGGAGATCATTGATGCACTAAAAGGGTCATTGCAAGGTGTGAAATGTTAAAAAATTCTCATATTTTGGTTGTTGATCAACTTGTTACTTTACCTTTTCCTACAGAGGTTGCCGGACACATTAAACATCATCACACCGAACAGGGAAAACTCATTTACTCACTAGTGCGCTTTAACAACTTTCCAGCTTGTAGATTTTAAATAAACATTGAAAAAGGTGCTGGAAGCTTAATAGTTGTTCATTTATAATAGCTCAAGTTATTAACCTTAGCTTTTTATTTCTGGCTATTATATTTAGGCTTCAGAATACATAAATTGTGTTAATTTGATCAATATAATCTTTTAGATTATTTATTATAAGTTGGGTTGAAATCAATTTATTTTGGTCACATCTTATTTTCTGCAATAATCCAAAAGCCATTAAAAAAAACTCTTTTTTTTCTTTTTTTTTTGTAGGGAACTAGGTTGATGCTAACAAGTGGCCTACAAAATGATGTCTTTACCGCAGCACTCTATACTGAAGCCATTTGTCTTTTCAGCTGCTCTGAAGGCCTATCTGAAGTACAACAATTCTCTGCCCTCCCGGATCATTGTGTACCGAGATGGAGTTGGAGACGGCATGCTACGGAGTGTGGTGGACTATGAAGTCCCTCAGATCATGCAGTCAATCAAGACCATGGGGCAGGATTACGAGTGAGCCACACTTAATATTGACATATTTACACTTTGGGGATGTTGAATTCCCTTGGTTGCAATCATATTTACATTTCTCATACAGGCCCAAGCTGTCAGTAGTGGTGGTGAAAAAGCGCATCAGCTCCAGATTCTTTGCCCGGATTGATGGCAAAATTGCCAACCCTCCTCCTGGGACAGTCATTGACACTGAAGTCACTCGTCCAGAGTGGTGCGTATAGAGTCACTAAGCCTGGTCTCTATCCATAAATCACGGTGTCCAGATTCGCCTTGTCTTCATTTTAAACAAATTTAAGCACATAAAAGGTTTTAAATGGAATAACAAATGTCTTAAATATCATTTTAAGATGTTTTAAATCTGGGGACAGAAAAACTAGGGTCAAGAAACAGCCAAGTGTGATTAAACTTAACAAAAGGCTATGATTTTAGATATGAGCGTTGCATGTTTCAAAGCAAAAATGCAATTTGCAATCTGTAAATACCATGGATTTATGTTAAGTGATTATTACTGTAGAATTAAGACAGTGTTTACTATTAAGACTATTTTTTGCATTTATTTAAACACATTAAAGGCACAATATGTAAGTTTTCGCCGCTAGATGGCGCATATTCAAAACAAACCAAGAAACAAAGGTGTAGTTTGACGCCTGGAATCATGGGAGTTGTCGTCTTCATCCCCACAGTCGATACAATCCGACGGGACTCGGGCAGAAATCGTGTTCATGGATGAGCTAATGTATTAAAGATTTATTAACGTTTTAGTATGAAGCAGGGTGAGGCTGAAAGCCGTCAAAGCGAAATGAGGCCGCTGAACTAGCGCAAAGATTTTGACGAGCGTGACGCGGCTTGAAAGCAGCGAAGCTTTTATTATGCCACAGTCCAGTGGTTCCCAACCTTTTTTTCATGGGCCCCCCCTACATACACATATGATAATCTGACATTGAGTTGACAGTAGTAGTTTGAGTTTGTTCATTATCAAAATCAGTAACATCTGTAAAAAAAAATTGCAACAACCTTCTTTTTTATATGGTGAAATTAAATTTTTCTGACTGTTTGAGTTTTATTAAAATTAACCATTGTTCTTCCATAGTAGCATACATTTACATCATGATAACCAGAGTTAAAACCACACATATAGCACCTCAATACTGTGGTAAAAATCCAACTAAATGGTTTCTAGGTAGCCTATTTATATGTAATACAGTAGTCTAAATACATTTATTATAAATGCACAAACTCTAGCTTATAGCTTAATCACAGAAATAGTGTAATTACATTCCATTACTCCTTTAATACATTTAGTACACGTCTACATTAATATAATAAATTGAAATTACATATTTAATACTGCCACAATACCATGGTGCAGTTAATGTTACTACAGTAAATCCCTGGTAAACGATGGCGATTTGTAGATTGAAAAGCCTTCTGACTGTATCGTTGCACACTGTTTTTCTGCTGTTTGTCAGCGCTGTTTTATCTGGATTTAATTATATCAGTTGACTGATATCGACTGATACTAGTTTATACCAGTCATTTGTGTTCTTCGCTGAATTCAAGCGCTTCTCACTGGATCACATAGCGCTGTTTAGTGGTTGCGTGATCTGCTCGAGTCTGCTCAGGCAGATCACGCCCGAACCACTGCCACAGGCGACTGATTTCCGCTCCTTCCGGTCGTGCGTATGTGGGGTAAAACAGCGCTGTTTTATCATACTAGATATATTTGAAAGTTCTGTTATAATGCTACTCTGCAATGACCAGGGACGAACCACTATTTAAAATTGCTGTTTTTCTGGATTGAAACATTCTTCGAAACATTTGGGATAATGAGTACACAGGTCAGCAAAATATATAACACTGTTCTAGTGATTTTTGGGTATTTTAATTAAAAAGTCTTACATATTGTAAAATCCAATATCAATCAACCTCTAATTTGCATATATTGATATGCTGGTACATAAATCAATTTCAATAAATGTGCATATAT
This sequence comes from Onychostoma macrolepis, assembly GCF_012432095.1. Classification (NCBI taxonomy): domain Eukaryota; kingdom Metazoa; phylum Chordata; class Actinopteri; order Cypriniformes; family Cyprinidae; genus Onychostoma; species Onychostoma macrolepis. The sequence continues at coordinate 10,284,664 of NC_081162.1, read as the reverse complement.
TAAGTAAGGAATATCTTGAGGTTTTCAAAAGTCTTGCATTTGATTTTAAAAACCAAAACAGATACCTTTAATATTAGCTATTTTTTGTCAAATGTAAACTGCTCACATTTATTCAATACTACATCTGCTTTCACTCAGGTACGATTTCTTCATAGTGAGTCAGGCTGTGCGCTTTGGTTGTGTTGCACCTACTCACTACAACGTGGTGTATGACAACAGCGGCCTCAAACCTGATCACATGCAGAGACTCACCTACAAACTCTGCCACATGTACTACAACTGGCAGGTAACAGCCAATGTAGATCACACCAGTATCACACTACTGATAATAGTCTATAATATGTCATCTCACACATTCTTTCTGGTTCTTCTTTTTTATCTTAAGGGTATCGTCCGAGTGCCAGCACCATGTCAGTACGCCCACAAACTGGCCTTCCTGGTTGGTCAAAGTATTCACAAGGAGCCCAACATGAACCTGGATGACTTCTTGTACTACCTGTAACCTGCATTGCAGTGACAAGTTGCAGGGTCACGGAGAATGATAGGGCCATTTTTATTAGTTTCTTTTCCAAGTCAAATTGAGTTGTGGCAAAAAAGTACACTGTCAGAAGAACGTTTGTTTATATTTCTAGGTATAGTGCTTTCATAGAGAAGCAGGTACAAAGTTGTTTTCTCTTTGTAATGGCAAATGCATATGGTCCTACTTTTATTTCTTTGTTCTTGTTCTAGTGTCTTGTAAAGATGAAGAACATGTATTTTTTGTGTGTAAACAGATGGTTCAAATTGCAGATTTCTTGGATTTTATATTTAGAGGCCCTGATTGTTAAAGAAATTAAGTAAACATTTATTTTCTGGTTTCCAGTATAAAAGATAAGTGGTTATATCTGATTAATACCTTCAGCGTTCACATACTATGCATGTATGGTTTTCATGTTTGTCACAAAATTAAATGTTGCTGCTCTGTTAATCATGTTGCAGCTCTGATACTTTTATTTGGTAAACTGAATTGTAGTGTTGATTACAGCATGAGACAAAAGAAAGGTAAACAAAGATCAGAAATGTTGGGAAGAGCAGAAGCTTAGAAAGCTGTAATTTAGGATTGTATTGATGTTTTGAAAGGATACATCAGGATTGAAATGCATTGATGCTAGAGAAATAAAGCTCAAGTTTAACATGACTTGGTTTTTTAATTTGCCATAATTTAGTCTACAGTGAGAAGGATTTGAGAAAAGGTGAGACAGGTGAAAATGTAATGCAAAACTCGAAAGATTGTTATTTTGACATTAAAGTTAATTGCGGACAACCCAGTTTTCTTCGATGTCACCGTCTTGTTTCATATTGTTAATTACTAGGAAAAAAAGTGGAAATTTTATTAATGGCTGTTAAAGAGTAACTGCAGGTGGCGCATGAAGGCTCAGAAAGCCGAATCTCCGTTTAGTCGCATTGCAATCTGTGTTTATCTTAATGCGGACGATGACATTTTTTAAAAAACACAATTGAAAGTGTTGTCCCTTGACATACAAGTTAATTATACCCGTGTAATTTATATAAGGGCTTAAAGTAGACCGCAGTTTTATTAGTAAACGGAAATGTTTTTGATTGGTCCCTTTAGAAGAGTGCTGAAAAAGGTAACAGACATCACGTGACAGCGTCTTCTATATGCTTCGTCGTTGGGACTCAAATTTACTCTCGAATAATGACAATGAGAAACATAATATCAATTTCATCGAAACACTGTAAATAGTAAAGAGATATAGAAAAATAAAATAACCTGACAACGCCATGCTGTTTCTATGGTTACTACCGCGCAGTTTCGTGTAGCTGCGCCCACTGTTTTCAAAGAGAAGAGCCGTGAACTGGTGACAGGACGGTGAGTGAAAGGATGGCAACCAAACAGACGCACAGCGCTTCATAACTGGATGTCTCTTTGAACGTAAACACCTTATTTATAAACTTTTATCGATATGTTACGAACCCCAAAGGGGAATTTAATGTACTTTCGCCGACGTACATTAGTTTGTCGCGGTCTGGTCAGGACTTGCAATGGACTTTAACGCGCAAGGACCGCAAGGGACGCGTACAATCAACAGAAGATAATCGACATTTCAACGACATTGTTATGAGGGACCGACTGGCTGATTTGAATGGGGCAAGTGATTGATTAATAATTAACCAATTAGACTAATTGTTAACATTGGCAATGATATATTGATATCAGTGTTTTTACTTACAGAAAAACAACATTTTACATGAACTAACACATATTTGGCAGTAACGTTCTTTACTGTTAATGTCTAAATTACGTCCCATGCTGATATCAGTGTAGTGGTCTCTCTCCATGCTTGAGGAATGTGTATCTTTGTGGCTTGTTTTAGGGCACGCAGAGTGCCAGTGAAGATGGGGGTGTCACTGTGTCCATGGAGAGAGATGGCTTCATGCAGCATTTTTTCAGAAAGGTACAGTCAGTCACCTGTATGAAAGCTGCTCCTCTTCTGTACACTACATATTGGTGATGGACCGAATAATCTTATTAAGAAAATCTAATTATTTTCATGTGTGTTCATTATCAGTAATTATATATAAAATTAACATTTTATATATAACTTTAGTTTTAATAATTGATGTGCTTTTATAAACTTTATTTCAGTTTTTGTTTTAGGAATTTTAGTACCCTACTTTAACTTGTTTTATTTTAGTTGGCTGCCAAGTAATATTACGTGTGATTTATTTGTTTCAGTTTATTTAAACTTTATTCCAGTTTAATATTTTTTAGTTTTTGTTAACCGTAACACTGAAATGTAAAGAGAAATTTCATAACAAAACATGTTGTAACATGCATCCCTAGTAGTTCATGTCTAGAAGCACACAAAAGTAAAACTATTAAAGAATACTAAGTTTCTGAACTTCGCTTTTCTTGATTTCAGGTGGAGGAGGTCAGAGGTGTCATTGACAAGATCTCCTCCCTAGTGACTGAGGTGAAGAAAAAACATAGTGTGATTCTTTCAGCCCCAAACCCTGATGAGAGTGAGTCACCCTTACTCAAAGACTGTGAAATCTGAGCGAAGTGACAAGGTTGTGCAGGTTAGCAGGTTGAAGTGGTTTATCACCCATGAGCCCGTGAGCGAGGAACTTAACCCCAGGTTGCCCCATTAAGATGTCACTTAGTGTACCGTGAAAGACTTTCAAACTGTGCTTAATGGATAGTTCACCCAAAGTTTTTTTTACTCACTGTCAAGTTGTTCCAAACCTGTATGAGTTTGTTTCTTTTGTCACAAAAGAAGATGTTTTGAAGAATTTGGGTAACCATACAGTTGATGTTAGCCATTGACTTTGACTGAAAAAAATACTATGGAAGTCAATGACTACCTGCAACTGTTTGATTACCAACATTCTTCAAAATATCATCATGTTCAGTAGAAGAAAGAAATTCACACAGGTTTAAACAAATTGAAAGTGAGTAAATAATGACAGGATTTTCATTTCTTGGTGAACTATTCCTTTAAGTCTTATTAAACTTTTTTTTTTTTTAAACTCGTTTTAAGGCCAGTTTTAGCGATGTTTAACCTTCTTCATTGTGAAAGTGGGTTAAAATGACACCACAGCTAGTTTATACTGATTCTTATTTGAGCTGTAAATTTATCCAAATTACTCACTTCATTTTAGCTTTCAACCTCTTTGTTTTATTACGTAATTGATGACAATGGCTTTGTGTCATACTCTTGTTGTCTTTGACTGAGCGCACATTCAAACTTTGTCATTCATATAAACACAAAATACTCTGATACTCAGGGTTTAGACAAGAACAAAGAAACTGTTTTATAACTCTCTGACCAGCAGCACATAGCCTTATAACAGCGCAAGACCATGGGCTTCCTCTGTCGGAAATATCACATCACTTTACTCTATACAAGCACACCACTGGAGCAGCCAGGAAACTGCTTCAGGGAAAACATTTTTCACATGCATTGTACACACACACACACCGTTAAAACATTTGTAATATCTATCCAGTGTTCATTAGGGATTGTGAATGGGGTCCGCTTATATTGACTATATGTACAGAAAATCATTCAAATGAATAGGGAGAAGAGACCTCTTAAAAGTTACCATAGGGGAGTCAAGTTTGGGCATGCAAGGAATTGTAGTTTTCCTATCACATTTAATTAATTTTCAGTGAGTGTGTTGGGTTAGTTTTGCTGTTACTCGCAGGGCATGTGTAAGACATGCAGGCAGGAATGTGAGATTGAGATAAAGACATCAGTGAGGGTGTGAGTGTTTCTGCAACGAACTCTATGCTTGTTTTGTTTTTTCTTCTATTTCTCAAGTTGATAGTAAAATGTAATGATCTGTTTGAGGATTGTACTAATGGATGTGTATTATTTCTCCTTTTTACAGAGCCTTCTATAGTCACTTTTCTTCCATATACCTGCCTGCATTTTATATTTTCACATATAACACCACAATATTTCTCCAACATGACACATCGTAATGTAAAAGTGCTTTTTAGGGGCACAGTTTTTCTGGGACGGTTATCTGTAATAAAAAAAAGACACATATTTTGATAGCTGATGGTTTATTTGTAGTCTAGCATGTGTTGAGTTGTATATCAAGTGAACATCAGGCCCTGAAATATCAGGAAGAAGCCTCTATGTAATTGAATCTTTTAAATAAATGATAATATTTCTACAGCTACACAATATAAAATATAAATATATTTACTGAAAGAAGTCTCTTACGCTCACCAAGGCTGAATTTATTTGATCAAAAATACAGTAAAAACAGTCATATTGTGAAATGTTTTGTTTTCTTTTTTTCTTTCTTTTTTTAGAAACATAATTGTGATGCAAAGCTGAATTTTCAGTGTCATTACTGCAGTCTTCAGTGTCACATGATTCTTCAGAAATCATTCTAATATGCTGATTTGCTGTTCAGGAAACATTTCTTTGTAAAAAACAGTTGTGCTGCTTAATATGTTTTGGAAACTGTAATATATTTTTCAGGACTTTTTGATGAATAGACAGTTCAAAAGAACAACATTTAATTGAAATCTTTTGTAACATGAATGTCTTTACTATCACTTTTTATCAGTTTAATGCATCCTTGCTGAATAATATTAATTTCTCTTATTCTAAAATATGCCTTTGCTTTCAGGGACAAAAGAAGAGCTGGAACAACTCACAGTGGAAATCAAGAAACATGCCAACTTTGTCCGGACCAGCCTCAAATGTGAGTTGGCTGTTCTGCTTCTGTCTGTTGAGGATAGTGAAGATAAGAGCGCCAATGCACTTGGACAAGAAAATTAAGTTCCCATCTATTTTCTCCTTAGCAATGCAACAGAATCTACCTCTAGATGAACAGATGAATCAAGCCTCAGTGGATGCACGCATTCAGAAAACACAGGTGTGAAATCCTTCTCTTCTTTTTCATCCAACCATCCAGTATGATATTTTTAATCCCAAATTGATTTATTGCTCTGATTTTATCCTTTTTTAGTACACTAACTTGTCACGCAAGTTTGTGGAGGTCATGACGCAATATAATGAAGCCCAAATGTCCTTCAGAGCGAAAAGCAAAAGCAGGATTCAGAGACAGCTGGAGATCAGTAAGTTAGACGTGTATCTTTATACATTCACAAGCATATACAGTGGGGAAAATAATTATTTGGTCCCCTGCTGATTTTGTTAGTTTGCCCACTTAAAAAAAAAAAAGAAGAAAAAAAGGGTTTATCATTTTTATGGTACGTTTATTTTAACTGATAGAGACAGAATATCAAACAAAAAATCCTGAAAAAAGCAGCATACAAATGTTAAAAAAAGATTTACATTTTAAGTCAAATAAGTATTTGATCCACAAGCAAAACATGACTTGGTACTTGGTGCAGAAACCCTTGTTGGCAAGCACAGAGGTAAGATGTTTCTTGTAGCTGGTCACCAGGTTTGCACACATCTCAGGAAGGATTTTGGTTCACTCCTCTTTACAGATCCTCTCTAAATCATTAAGGTTTCTTAGCTGTCTCTTGGAAACTCGAAGTTTCAGCTCCCTCCACAGATTTTCTATAGGATTGAGGTCTGGAGACTGGCGAGGCCACTCCATGACCTTAATGTGCTTCTTCTTGAGCCACTCCTTTGTTGCTTTGGCGGTATGTTTCAGGTCACTGTCATGCTGGAAGACCCATCCACGACCCATCTTCAGTGTTCTGGCTGAGGGAAGAAGGTTCTCATGTAACATTTTACAGTACATGGCCCTGTCCATTGGCCCCTCAATGCTGTGAAGTCGTCCTGTACCCTTTGCAGAGAAACCGCTCCAAAGCATGATGTTTCCACCTCCGTGCTTGACTGTAGGGATGGTGTTCTTGGGGTGATAGTCAGCATTTCTCTTCCTCCAAACAAAGTTGAGTGCCAAAGAGTTCAATTTTGGTCTCATCTGACCACAGCACATTCTCCCAAGCCTTCAGGAGGCCTCAAACTTCAGACAGGCCTGTACATGTGACTTCTTGAGCAGGGGACTTGCGGGCACTGCAGGATTTCAATCCATTGCGGCGTAATGTGTTACCAATGTTTTGCTTGGTAATTGTGATCCCAACTGCCTTGAGATCATTAACAAGCTCCTCCCGTGTAGTTCGGGGCTGATCCCTCACCTTTCTCATGATCATCCTTACCCCATGAGGTGAGATCTTGCATGGAGCTCCAGACCAAGGCCGACTGATGGTTGTTTTGTATTTCTTCCATTTCCAAATAATCGCACCAACAGTTGTCTCCTTCTCACCAAGCTTCTTGCTGATGGTCTTGTAGCCCATTCCAGCCTTGTGCAGGTCTACAATCTTGTCCCTGATGTCCTTTGACAGCTCTTTGGTCTTGTCCATTGTAGTGGAGAGGTTGGAATGGAAGATACAGATTCTATGGACCGGTGTCTTTTATACACACAATGAGCTGAAATTACGAGTATCTTCTTAAAGTGGCAGGACTAATCTGTGTTCCACATGTGCACATAACCAATCTGTGGGAGCCAAAATTCCTGCTGGTTGGTAGGGGATCAAATACTTATTTGACTTACTAAAATGTAAATCTTTTTTTAACATTTGTATGCTGCTTTTTTTCTGGATTTTGTTTGATATTCTGTCTCCATCAGTTAAAATAGACCTACCATAAAAATAATTTTTTTAAGTGGGCAAACTTACAAAATCAGCAGGGGATAAAATAATTATTTTCCCCACTGTATGTATATATGATACCTTATAACTATCCCTGTAAGCTAGACCATTAACAGCTGACAAATTTACACCTTAAAAGGATCATTTATTTTTGTTTAAAAGGATTGTGCATATATATAAATTAATTTAAAAAAAACACTTATTGTCTCTGAGAACTATTTTTGCTGGGGATGGATGATTTATTAGTGCCAATCTTAGATATTTTAAACATGTCCCAGGTTGATATTTGACACATTATTAGCTAAAATTGGATATGTAATTGTGCAGCTATTTCCTCTTTTTCATATTTAGATTACCTTGCCTGTCGTTCACTGCTTACTTAAAATTAAATGTAAAAAACACTAATTTATCATTTAATAGTTTATCATTTAACACTATTAAATGTCATCTCATAATATATACATTTTTCGTTGTTGAATTGTTCAATAAGGACAAACATATTGCCTAATCATTTTTGTCTACTTCCCCTCTTTTCACCTGACATGCTGCATTTCAATTTATTTTGAGTAACTTGTAGACATGTAGTGTAGACCTCTGAGTAGACTGTGTAAACACACGTGTGTGTGTGTGTGAAGTAGTCCCAGTGTGAGAGGATTAATGAGGTACTTTCTGTGCTTTACGACATATGAAACTGAGCGGGCTGTCACCGGAGACTCTAAGGCAAGCGTTACCTGGGCAACAGGGCTCCAGAGATCCTGCTGTACCTCTGCACAGTGGGCCAGGAGCAGAATGTCATGTGATAGGATGATGAGTCATCAGTCATGTGACTGATGTGATTTGCATAAAGACCCAGTTACCTCAACTTTGCATTTGAAACCAATTTCCATGAAAATTGGAAACCAATTTCCATGTGATTTGTTAGGAAACATTTGTTGAAACTTTATTTCAGTGATGTGTATTTTATTTATATATATATATATATATATATATATATATATGTATGTATGTATGTATGATGATATAACCAGGAAAAATCATACCATACACATAAAATATAAGTATGCATATAAGTGCTGATCATTGCTCAGGGGTCATATTATATGAGTGTGTGTGTATTTTTCCAGTGGCCTTTACATTGATGGTTTCAGCCATTATAATGTTCTCTCTCATTTTCCCAGCTGAATCAATATAGTCCCCAAGGCGTACTTAACATGACCACACACACACTTACAAACACACGGTACACACATACACTGTTCCATGACACAAATCCAAACAATTATACAAATGGACTAGCCTATTAGCAATTGCTGGTCATCATTTCATGTTTACCCTTGACAAATTCACACACACGCAGCCATTTATCAAACAAATAATGGCCTGAACAGGATTGGCCAGTTTGTGAGAAGAGTGTTTCACTAATCTATTACAACTCTGAATCTTGTAGCTGGAAGAATAACAACGAATGAGGAATTGGAAGAGATGCTGGAGACTGGAAACCCTTCTATTTTCACCTCCGATGTGAGTTTGCTTCTTAAAACGACGAAGGAGGAAAGATTAAAGGACTGCAGTTCTCATCCAGAGCCAGCTTTCTTTGGCTTCTCAGTTTTCTGTCAATGTGGCATGATATGAGAGCAACACATTTTTCAACAATTAGCACCCTCTGCTGGCTGCTTCTTTGCATTTTATGTAATTGTCTCTTTAAACTTTAAAGCAGGGGTGTCCAACTCAGTTCCTGGAGGGCTGGAGCCCTGCAGAGTTTAGATGCAACCCTAATTAAACACACCTGATCCAGCTAATCAAGTCCTTCAGGCTTATTTGAAAACTACATGGTTTGTGTGTGTTGGAGCAGGTTGGAACAAAACTCTGCAGGGCTGCGGCCCTACAGGAACTGAGTTGGACACCCCTGCTTTAAAGGGATGGCTCAGCCTCAGCTAAAAATAATAGTTCTGTTATCATTTACCCCCATGTCCTCTCATATTTCTAACATGGAGTACACAGTGAAAATTTTGAACAACGTATTGGCCTTTTTAACAATTTCACTTCAAAGTTTGGGGTCGATAAGATTTTTGGTTGTTTTTGAAAGTTTCTTCTGCTCATCAAGGCTGAAATAGAAAGTTCATCCTTGCTGAATAAAATTATTAATTTATTTAAAGTCTTACTGACCCCAAACTTTTGAATGGTTGGGTACAAAATGGAGACTTTAAAAGGACACCAAAAAAGTATTATAAAGTGGTCGATATGATTCTCTAAACCAGGGGTCATCAAACTTGATCCTGAAGGGCCGGTGTCCTGCAGAGTTTAGCTCCAATTGCCTCAACACACCTGCCTGGAAGTTTCAAGTATACCTAGTAAGACCTTGATTAGCGGTTTCAAGTGTGTTTAATTAGGGTTGGAGCTAAACTCTGCAGGACACCGGCCCTCCAGGGCTGAACTTGGTGACCCCTGCTCTAAACTAAAGACTAAAGTGGTCAACATGACTTCCCATTTTTTGTAATTAAATGAAATGCAGTTCTTTACAGTTTCTCCTTTAGTGTTTTTTAGAAGAAAGAAAGTGCTTCAGGTTTTTTAAAACATGGGAATAAGCACATGATAAAATTCTCATTTTGGGCCATCTGTTCCTTTGTTTTATGCTGTATTGTCACTGTTTTTACGTTTCTAGAGTCTACTAAAAGATTGCCTGTGTTTTCAGATCATCTCTGACTCTCAGATAACTCGTCAGGCCCTTAATGAGATCGAGTCTAGACACAAAGATATCTTGCGGCTGGAGTCCAGCATTAAAGAGCTTCATGACATGTTTGTGGACATGGCCATGCTTGTTGAGACCCAGGTGCAGTATACAGTAATCGGGGATCGTTTGTTCACTTAGTAGTTAACCTACACAGCATTCATTCCTGAACTCACTCATTTATGTTGTACAGGGTGAGATGATTGACAACATTGAAAAGAATGTAAACAATGCAGTAGAGTACGTTGGCCAAGCTAAAGTGGAGACCAAGAAAGCTGTGAGGTACCAGACGCAGGCACGCAGGGTAAGAAAACAACCATACAGATGTTTTAGAAGCCACAATATAATACGCTTCTAATAGTGATATGTAAATAGGCTGTGTTGGTTTTTTTCATTAACTCTTTAGTTTTAGTTTTGTATTTTTTTTTTTTTTGTAATTAAGCTGAAAAATACTGGGATAAATGCCACAAAAGGAGGCTCAATATTGTGCTCTGTTAAATGTTTTAGATGATGGCTGATCTGTCATTAACTAACCCGTTACTAACCATAGAGGGCTTTCTATGCATAAAATGTTTCAATTGATGCTTAAGAAATAATACAGGCCTTAATTAAATGAATATACATTTTTTGATGAACACATTCATCTTTATGCTTTCACAGTATGTGCTACAGGCAACAGAATATTTTACAGCAAGTACTTGAAAAAATGCAATCATTGTAACAACTTCTTTTTGTCTTGTACAGAAACATATTATTCTTGCTCTTATTGTTTTGGTGGTGCTTGCTGTGGTCGCACTCATTGTTGGCTTGTCTGTGGGCCTGTCTGTTAAAACCAATACTAACTCCGCCTCCTCCAGCTCTAATGCAGCCAATCCTTCCTAAGCATGGATTCCAAGGTAACACCAAGTGCCCAGTCACTAACTATTTCATCTACTATCACTTTTTCTCTAATTTAACCCAGTTTGAATATGTCGGCAACTTTTTAGGAGAAATGGTTTTAATGGTTTCATAGAAAGATTCACGTATGTTCTAATCAATGGCAGTTTATTTGCTTCTAACAAATTACACAGAAAAAGGTAAAATTACATTTAGTAATTCATTTCATACATAGTGGTTTTCCTCTGTTTTTTGTATCTGTCTGTCATAGAAATTGGTCTGTGTTGCCATTTGTGGAGCCGTGTGCAGCATCATTCTTCTCATCATCATCCTCATTGGAGTGTACAGCAATTAGTCACCTAGAGCAAAACTTTATTCCCTTTAACTACCGTGCCTTTGGAAAAAAAAAAAAAAAAAAGAGAAGAATTAGTGTTTTTGTTTTGACTGAAATTTAAAATGTCCTGCTGCATACAATAACTCAAAAACTGCTCTTGAATTTATTACCGGTGAATTGTGTAGAAGATGGCACTGATTTATGGTCGAAGACTTTCCTTTTTGACATTGCTTTGCCACTTCACTACAGCAACCAGAGGTAATTTTCCGTCTTTTTATTTATTTAATGCTGGTCAATACATTTTGCACAATTGAGTAATGTTTTGTAATAATACAATATGTAACATTGGGTACTTCGTGCCTTGGGAGATCTGACTGACATTGTGGAGTTCAATAAAATCCAGAAAAGTGCACTTAAGATATATTTTATTAACAAAAAATTATGAAGTCAAGTTCATTTTTTACACAATGGTTTGGCAGTGTTTGATATGACAGCTGGCGCCACACAATATGATGTCAGATCTGTGAACAATGTTACAAAACATCTTTTAGTCACTTGTTCAATGTTGTTCCTTTTTGTGTCTTACATATGACTGTGTCTTACAGGAATGTAACCATACTGTCAAATGCTCACAAAGTGTATTGTAAAATAAATGTGAGTTGCTCACTGCTCAACTGTCATCCTGTCTGTTTTGTTACTGGTGAATATTTATCACATACAGTAGTGTTCAAAAGTTTGTACAGAGAGAGAGAGAAATTAATACTTTAAGCAAGGCTGCATTAAAGTGATTAAAAGTGGCAGTACGTACATTTTCATTGTTGCAGAAATTTAAATAAAAAAAAATATATAAAAAATGCTGAACTTTCTATTCATCAAATAATCCTGAACAAAATGTATCACGGTTTACAAAAAATATTAAGCCGTAAAACTTTGTAAGTCGCTTTGGATAAAAGCATCTGCTAAATGTAAATGTAATAAGAATTGTTTCTTGAGCAGCAAATCAGCATATTAGAATGATTTTTTTTTTTTTTTTACATGGTCTTTGTACTAGCACGTCAACAATCCTCCCTGTTTTGATGATGACATCACCGTTACCATGAGAACTTCAATATGTGTGCCAAAGCTGAAGCAGGTGCATACATTGATGCTCATGGGATTTTACCCTGGACACAGCAGCTGTGAAAATCTCCCTCAACCACACACATTATTTAGACAGTCTGGATACTGTCAGGGAAATCCATATGCACTTCCACTGTATGATGAGAGCCGAATAAATGCCTCTCGTGACATGACACTTTTAGGACATCCTATCTCTGCTATTGAGCTGTGAGTGAGTGGGCAGAAGCACAGACATTATGTAACTGAAATGTTCCTGCCTCAGAGACAGTAAGAGAGCATCCACACACACACACACATGAGAGAGAGAGCCAGTGAGAAATAAATAAATTAAAATCTCACCTGACCTGGTTAGGGTGAGTGAATAAAGAGATGAAGCTGAAAGGGGAGACAGTGATTGTTTGTAACAGTGATGAGACAGTCAGTGCTTTTCTCTCATTCTGTGTGTGAGTCATTGTTTGACTGAGCAGCAGCAGCGTACTGGAAACCACAGAGAAGGACAAGAAAACGTGAGTGCATGCATAGGTATGAATGAGGATTTGCATTTTTTAACTTTTTTTATTTTTTTAGGCAGGTTGGTTTTCAATTGAATCCAAAAGTTACCAGATTATTGGAGTTTTAATTTAAGTTTGTTGCGTACTACGGAGCCCCGCACATGACATGAAATATACACTAACAGTAACCTATGGCCACAAATTAAGAATTCGTTCCATCGTTTTAGTAAATCGTGGCATTATTCATTGTGGCCACGATACATTTTTTTTTTTTATTTTTTTTTGTGCGGGGCTTCGTACGTTCTGTCACAATAAGGCCAGATTCGTGAAGGACTACTAAAATGATGTCTGGAATATACATCTACACGTTTAACGGTAGTTGATTTGACTAGTTCTTTGAAACAACGAAAAATTATGAGCTGGTTTTTCATTTGTTACACTGGGCACAGAATCAAATTGTAATAATATTTCACAGTGTTACTATTTTATTGTATATTTGATCAAATAAATTCAGCTTTGGTGAGCAAGGCGTCTTTCAAGAACTTCTTTCAAAAACATTTTAAAAAATGTTAACTTTTGTCCAGTATTGTATATATTACTTAAAAAGTCTGACAATAACCAGGTTGACAGTGTTACAGTTCTTTTAGATATGAATAGGCCTGTGCTCATATTACAAGGTGTTTGTTAGAAAGATTTCATGTCGATTTTTCTACAAATACCCACTTTTCAGTTGTTTACTGTACAAAATCATGGTAGTTAACTATTTAAGATTGTCCTGTTGTCTACTAAAAACAAAAATAAAGTTTTAAAATTCAAACATTTCAAAAGTGGGATAAAATATACTATAGTTTTTATGTTGTCAATACTTCAAGGAAAATTTGGGAGAATTAGTTCTTCTTTGCTCCTGCAGTTTTCATCACACATGCAGAAATGTGCTCTGCCCTGTCAATGTTAATTGTTTAATTAGTTTTGCTCTCAAACATGGTATGTTTGATTGCATAAAAAGGCACAAAAGTGACACCGTTTTTGGTGGAATGACCCTTGCGAAGCTCCAGCAGGTTTCTCTGTTTTGGCTCGGAGGGGATGGATTGTTCTACATCTTTTGCCTCAGGCAGCGTCCTCAGTTTCCAATGGACTGCTATCGAGTGACTCTATTCATAGCCCTTGCCCCGTCCCAGGCAAGCCATGTGTCCTCTCAGCAGTACTACACCGCACATCTGTTCAGCTGCTTTCTTTCTCCATTATCATTTAGTCAGACTCATTTAAGATGCAGTGCTATCAGAGGAGATTATGTGCACCCCAGAGAGGGCATCTCCCGTTCATGTCCCTCCTCAAGCCGCTTTCTTCACAGCCATTTTCTGTACTGTAACGATATAATCCAGCTCCCGTTCTTATGTAACTCCAGCGAAGTACAGATATTAATAATCCCACGCGGCCTGTGGCACGCTGGCTCTGTGACATCACCGTCAGCCACATCGGAGTATGACTAGAGCACTGTGGGTAAACACGCTTAAGAGCAGGACATGGAGCGCTTTGCTGGAGTTCACAGAGAGCAGGGCTGCCAGTCTGTAGATTATTCATAGATTATGGGCCATGGTATGTACCGCTTCTCCACATAGATGTGTGGATTAAGACATAATTGATTTGTAGATTACAGTCTGTGGGTTGATTTTTGTAGCGTATGTAATGTAAACTAAATCTTAGACACTTTTAAGTGTATTTGTATTGTCTTTGGGTATTATGTTTGCATTTATTATGTTTGCTTAGATCATTTGGGATTATTGGATTCTTAACTGTAAAATATCATCTATAGTTATGTTTATAAGAATGATTTATGTTGTGCACGCAGGGGTCATATTAATGTGCATGCTTATGTGATATGGCTCAGAGCATGTGTGTGTGTTTGTGTTTGACTGCACCAGGGGTCTGTGCATGATGTCAGATGTCTGGGGGCGATTTGTATGCAAGATGTAAACAGTGTTTGTATAAGTATGTGTGTGCAGTTTGTGCAAGATATGTTTGCGTTTATGTAGGCTATGTGTGGGTTGGTGGAGACTGAGGAGTGTAACATTTTGTTTCAACATCTGCAAAGTTTGTTTGCTACTGTTCAAATGTTTGGGGTCAGTAAGATTTCTTAATGCTTTTTAAAGAAGTGTCTTATGTTCACCAAGGCTCCATTTATTTGTTTATTTGTATAAAAGTAAAAACTGTAATATTGTGAAAAAAGGAATCTCCCCCTTTTGTTTTTATATTCTAGTTCATTTATTCTTATGGTGGCAAAGCTGTATTTTCAATAAAGAGCAGCATTTATTTTGAATAGAAATCTTCTGTAACATTATAAATGTCTTTTGATAAATTTAAAGTTATAGTTCACACAAAAATGGTAAATTTGCTGAAAATTTATTGAAAATTTTAGCCTCAGGCCATCCAAGATGTAAATGAGTTTGTTTCTTCATGGAAAAAGATTTGGAGAAATTTAGCCTGTGCAGTGAATGGGTGCCGTCGGACATTTTATAAAAACATCACAATAATCCACAAGTAATCCACATGACTCCAGTTCATCAGTCAATGTCTTGTGAAGTGAAAAGCTGCATGTTTGTAAGAAATAAATCTATCATTAAGACACTTTAACTTTGAACCATTGCTTTTGGCTAAAATATAAGTCCTCTTTCCATAATATTGCTTTCTCCATTGGTGAGCAGGAGATCTAATGCAATATTTCTCCAAATCTGTTCCGATAAAGAAACCCCACTTATCTACATCTTGGGTGGCCTGAGGGTAAAACTTTTACATTTTTGGGTGAATAAAAGCACTTAAATAAATAAATAACATCAACAACAAAAACACAATAATAATTTTACTGCTGTACTATGTCAAAATACTTGAAATTTACTTAACATGTTTTTGTTGTTGTTGTTTTTGAAGTAGTAAACATTAAAAACTTCAAATAAAATTTAAAACAGATATAGAAAATCTTAAAAGATAAACAGCTTTGCTGTGAAGCAACAGCAGTTTATGTAAATCTTCATGCATCCACGCCACTAGGTGTCAGGATAGAGTCAAAGACTGCTGGGATAGAGAAGAGTCAGGAATAAAGAAAATGAGTGCACCTTTACATGTACCATTATTTAGACACCGATTCTGTTATTTAGCATCCATTAACATGATCACAAATCAAAAATCTTTAAATCCTTTATATTTAAACAGAGACTAAACACTTTTACTGTAACATCAGGAGGATCATGGTGATGTGAATAATAGTCATTTTACCCCGTTCCTCATTTCTAATTGGTTAAACTGATGGTGTTACACATCTCCCCGGCTTATGCATGATTAAGTGACATGTGGCTCTGTCCCATAGGAGATGATGGGGGTTGAAAGGCAGTGTGAGGTGGAGGTACTGACACAGTCCAAAAGAGATTTACAGTGGGTCCAAAAACAGCTGTCGATCATCTCTAACAGAACCAATGGACCAGGCAGGACCAAGGATAAGGTAAGTGTTTGGGTTAATCAAAAAATTCACTACAGAAACATGGATGATCATTTATTGTTTTCGTTTGTAGTTGTTGTATGGACTATAATACAGCATTTTATATAGGCCCTGTGTTTTATGTTAGCTTGGTTTAGTTTCGAAATAAAATAATAATCTGTTAGCAATGTTGTAGTTTTGGATCAACCACAAGGCTGCGGTCCAGGCATTATTGGATTAGTCTGTGTCCTGATCACGGTTTGGTTTTCTGAGGACTTGGCCTACTCCTCCATCCGGAGCAAATGCCTACTTCCTCCTCAACCTTTTTCCACCCCTCCTTTACCCACCCCTCCTTTACCCAACACCCTCCATCTGTTCTTTCACAAAAAATAAAAAAATAAATCACTGTCTACTTTCTTAATCACTTGGTGAGCTTCACACATGTACACATGAGACGGCACTTAGTATCCTGGGAAAAAATAGGAGCACCTGTGGCATTTCTTTGAGTAACAGATCAACATTTTGTTCTAAACCCATGGATAATATCCAGTTATATTAAAAATGTATTTATGTGTAAAAATATCTCCAGTTGATTCCCGAGAGCTTGTCTGAGTTGGCAACAATAACCAAGGTGGGTGGAATTTAGCAAAAGATCAAATTATTTTTTGTGGCAATGTAGCCATTCAGTTGCCTCCTCTCTCCTTTTATTTAACAAATGAACTTCATCCTTCACTTTAACCTACAGTGCTCATGAGCAGACGCGTTTTCTGCTTCAGATCTGAAGAGGATGGAAATTGCTCACTTATACTAAGGGCAAATAACATTTACTTGGCTGGAGTGTTTTAGAGATGTTAATGAGTCCTGCGATGTACTCAGGGTCTAGATGTGCCTTTTAGAGACGGGAATCAGTGCAGGTTTATATACTAGAGTGTTGCCATATTTGGCTGTGGTTATGCAATGCCAGATATCCCATGAGACAGCAGAGGGCTCTTTTGGGAGAGATTGAGGGAGACGGGGAGAGAAAGAGGAGAATGACAGCCTACTTAATAATTTCTACGGTTGCCAGGCAGCAGTATCCAAACAAGCCAAGCTTGTTTTCTGTCTAGTTTAAGGGTTATCTATATGATATTTCTTTCATGAATCGCATTGTTTTTTACTGGGCACACTGCTGTATTCATGCACAGCATGCATTCATTTTTTAGTAAGTGTGTAATACCGGTGAGCGGCACAGAGGGCAGTCTTGTCCTATTGTTTCATTGCCAAGTCTGGGGAAACCCTGAACTGTCCAAATAATCCTCTTTAATACCCTGCTGCTCCTGCATCCCTGATCTCTGATTGGCCGGCGCTGCTGGGAATGGTCCTGCCACTGCACAGTGGGAGATAAATGATTGGTCAGACTCACTCATTGGTGGAAAGAGTAAGCGAGCACAGAAGAGAGAGTGGTTTCACTGGGTTTCTGACAAGGGATCCTCATTAACAAATCCATCTTCTGCAGTCAAATCACAGATATCTGTTAAAGCATGTAATTCACAGAATTCTTGACCAATGATGAGGCATGTTCTTTAAGTATGCAGGTGTGTAGTATAAATATATTCCCGGATGTAATATATCCACCATGTTGGCATCGTCCTTTGACCCCTGGTCTCATGCTCAATCTCTGCTCAATGGTGCTAATTCAGACATCCTATTTATTTAGCATTCTGGCTTTTGAATATTTCTGTATGTAGCCGTGATTTTATTTACATGCATAAGAATATTCCTACATTAATCAGATTAATTAATTTTGACATTTTCTTTATGTAAGTTTCATTATGTCATTGTTGTTCCAAACCTGTATGACTTTCTTACTTCTGTGGAACACAAAAGAAGGAATTCTGAAGAACGTTAGTAATTAAATAGTATTGGTTCCCGTTGATTTCCATTTTTATAGAAAAAAAATATATATAATAAAATAAAATAAAAAAAATCTTTAGTGTTCAGCAGAAGAATAAAATGCATAAAGATTTGGAACAACATGAGGGTGAGTAAATTATGAAAAAAAATTACATTTTATGGGTGGACTATCCCTTTAACCTGATTCCCATAACCAAATGAATCCAGTGCACAGAAGCTTCTCAAGTGGCATTTAGATGTATTTACACAGACTGTGTAATGCTGCTCAGAGGTGGCGTAAAAGCATTTACACAACAAATATAACTATGTTTTGAAAATGGGTGGGTCAGAGCAGGCTTAATTTAGTCTGGCTTTTATGCAGAAATTTGAACCAGCACAGAGCAGCTTTAACCAGGCTGTGTAAAGATGCCTCAATATTCCAGTTTCTAGAAATCTGAATGAGACCACTTGCATGCCTATACCAAGCAAATTTTTGTGTTTGTGTATTTGTGATATCTGTCGTAACTGAACAGTCATTTATATATGTGTATGTCTGAACAAATTTATTGGGTCATATAGAGAGGGGATAGTTGAGGAATTGAAGAAAGATTTTTCGAGCAAGGAGGAGACTTAACTTTTATGAACATTAAAAAAACGTCATGACCTACATGTTGAAATCTGAAATATGTTGCTATTGCAAGTCGCGATAAAACAGACATAGCAACAGATCTTCTGTATTGTGACGTATGTCAGAGTGAAAAGGATTATTGTAAAAAAAGAAATGTAGCGAGTGGGCTTTGATCTATCCATTGGTTGTTGATTAATTGCAGACAGATCTGAATGCATGCTTGCAGTCGATTGTAAGAAAGGAGTGAGGTTTAAGTGGAATAAACGATAGGAAAAAAAACAGCAAACGTCATGAGAGAGGGACCTATCGTTTTTCGTTCAGAAAAATCGAGTTATGTTTAATTAAACATTATGAGGTCTAAATGAACGAGTGAATGAATGAATGAATGAATGAATGAATAAATATTCATGGATGAATTGTTCATAATCAGATCAATAAGCATTTAGAAAATAGGGTGAATTTTCATTTCATGCTGAGTTGCGGACATGAATGAGAATTGATGTGTTTGAATTATTCTGCTGTATACAGGAATATTCTGATAGCTGTGCAGCTTGTAAACATCCTTTTGGTTTAAGGTTTAATCACAATATGGACCTTAATCAGAAAATGATGTTCATGTAAATGTGGCCAGTGATGGGGAAGGGAACGAGCGAGAGAGAGAGAGAGAATGCATAAACACCTTATTTGACCTTGTCAGCTCCAGTCATGGTCCTCCAGGGCAGATGGGTGATGCTCATCTGGAAGATGATGCTGAAAATGCAGATGCACAGCATTGGGCATGAAAAACGTGCATTTACATGACAGAGATGTCAAAGTGAACCAGCGCACGACTGTCCTGCTGAAAGCTGCACTGGCTCTGCACTTGTGCGTGCTTCTCCTCTGTGAGCGTGTGGGGGAAAGAGAGAGCGAGAATAGGCCAGTTGTGTTCACATATCTTCTGCGTTGATCCAGCACACAGATACAGCTGAAGAGCGCTTTAAACGAGCGCTAAAGGCAGGCAGTGTTTGTGTGCTGCGCTCCTCCAGCAGTGTGTGTGTGTGTGTGTGTGTGAGAGAGAGAGAGAGTGTGTGTGTGTGTGTGTGCGCGCGCGTGTGAGAGAGAGAGAGAGAGAGAGAGTGTGTGTGTGTGTGTGTGTGTGTCTGTGAGAGAGTGAGCGCGCGCCTGTGCGGTCTCCTCAGTACCGCCCGCTCCAGCGCTTTTCTCTTCCCGACGGTCGCTAATGAACCGTTTTAAGCCCGGATAGCACGGACAGCGGACCGGAGCCGTCAGCCGCCCCTTAATATGACACAGTTGGACGCGGCTGTATTTACGGGAATCATCTTTTAACGGAAGAGCAGCGGAAGAGGTAGAGTCGCTGTCCATCGCTTGATTTGGTTCACGCGCTCAGCTGATCTGAGAGCATGTTGTGTTGATAAGGAAGGTTTTGGTCAGAAATGTCTTGTGAATGCGTTACGGTACGGTTGTTTAGTCGGGTAGATGTTTACGTTGCTGCTTTGGCTGTAAATGTCATTATGGCTCGTGCGGTCGTCTGCACTATAACCTTATAAATACATATATAGTAGTCCGCTGTGCCGTATTAAATGTGCTGAAAACATTATTCAGTGTCCTTCTGCCAGTGAAACACATGGCTGTGTGGGGTACTTTTGTCCATAGCCATTTTAGATTGCAGCACTGCTGAATGTTTCTCACAGTATAGCTTGTACTATTAAAGAGATAGTCCTCTTTCTCATCACTTGTGAGCTCTTCAAACTCCTTCTAGATCTCACTGTCATAATCCGTTATAATTCTTCATTTAACATATTCTTTTATTTTAAACAACCAAAAAGTGATAGGTGAGGTCAGGGCTTGTTGTCACCGAGGTTGTATCTAAGTAACTGAGATTTTGAGCCGAATTACAAGAATATGTGTTTTCCTCTTGAATGTTGTATTCTAGTTCAAACCCTAAATTTGAATGTGATGGGTTTTTTTTTTTTTTTTTGTAATTCTGCCCTTTAATTAAAATTCAATATCACAATATTTTGCTGTAGCTGTTGTGCAAACAATTGAACACAATAAAACGCATTCAGACAAGAACCAATAATATAATAGATAGGTTGAACTCTGGAATATGGTATTTTACCTATAAACATCAGGTTGTATTTATATGGTAGGCTATATAAAAATTATACAATTTATTAATTATAATTTAAGCGTTTTACTGACCGTATCAAAACACGTACAGACATGTACCATGGTTCTATTGAGATATAGAAATAGTAATTGTTCACTGCTACAATGATAGCAATGAAAGCACCATCGTCATGGACTGATACTTTTTTTTTTGTAAAGGGATTTAATTGTTAGCATCATATCAATTGATGTCAGATCAGTCTGTTTTGACAGTGAATATCTGTCTAGGGGATAGGAGCACAGCATATTTTTTACACAATTCAACTGTTAACCTGAATGAATAAGTTTAATAGTTAGTATTTTTCCATGACTTCCAGTTGCTTTATTTGGTCTAGTCACAAAACAGTGCCATTTCAGACACATACAAACACCCATGTGCTTTTTAATTATTAACACATTCTATAATGACATGGTGTACTTCTGGTGTAATATATCGCCCTGTAGTGTGATATGACAAGACATCATCTATTACATGATAGTATGTGGAAGGTAGGCCTATATATTAAAATATGGACGTGATTGAATGAAAAAAAATTAGACAGATTGCATTGTTTTGTAGTGGTCTTGGGTTTATTCCCATTAAGCAGGTGTTTTGTCCGATACAAATTGACATACAGTACATTAATTCCAAGAACAATGATGCACTATGGTGTTAGATGTCTCACTCAGGGGTGCAATGATGATATAGTATTGCATTCTCAGAAAGTTTTCGCTTCTTGGAGCTTGTCTATGTGGAAATGGACCTGTAACCTTTTTAGCATTTGTAGTAGTATTTAGGTAAATCTGATATGGAATGTCTATTATCATATGCGTAAGCTATTAGTGATGCCTTTGAACTTCTGTGTTGTTATGATTTAGTTTGTGTTAGAAATATGAATTTGGTACTGTTGTTTTGTGGTAAAGCACTTTACACCATATAAACAGTCTCAATTACATGAAATGTGTTCTCTCAGAGCTCATAGAATATTAAGAAGAATATAACACCTTTCACACACAGCTTGAGTCTCAACTCTCTCAGCATTCTCTGTTTGCTTGTAACCCCCACCTTTTTTGTTTGTCAGTCATGTCATCAGTGAAAATGAGTTCAGTGCATATGATTTGAGCATTGCAGATACAGGCTATGGTATTGCTGTTTTTGAAGATGAAATATTTCATTTTTGCGCCACTTTTGATGCATATTTCAAACAGCGATTTGAGTCTGTCCTTTTGAAAGGGTCAAGGTTTAGCTGGTTAGCATGGACTTTTTAACTCCTACTGGAAGATATAGTAACTACACTCTCTATATTTCCTTTTCACAGTTGTTTGCAAGCAACATTATATGTCATAACTATTTCATTATATTGAGCAGATGTTTTACTAATGCCTAATTTGAAGGGCCCTTAAAGGAGTCGTTCACCTAAAATGAAACCTCATGTCATTCCAAACCCGTAAGACCTTTGTACATTTTCGGAACACAAATGAAGATATTTTTGATGAAATTCGAGAGCTTTCTGACCTTGCAGACAGCAACGCAACTACCATGTTCAAGGCCCACAAAGGTAGCAAGGACATCCTTAAAATAGTCCATGCGACATTGGTGGTTCAACGATCAACCTTAATTTTATGGAGCTACGAGAGCGTTTTTTTTTTTTTGTGCACTAAGAAAACAAAAATTACGACTTTATTCAACAATTTCTTCTCTTCAGTGTCAGTCTTCGATGTGCGTTAACAGTACCATGACAGTAGTTTTACTTTTTGAAGTAAAAATCCCATTTATTTTCTCCATAGGGGAAAAAAGGCCTCTAACACTAACTTGCTCTATTCTTTTTCTATTCTATCTGTTTTCTTTTTATTTATTATATAGTTTAAAGAAAACCCCTTGCTACATGTACTGTGCTAGGCTAACTGAGACGTGTCATAGCACTTGCATATCATTGCTCTTTTGTTGATTTTGATTGCTTCCATTGTCCTCATTTGTAAGTCGCTTTGGATAAAAGCGTCTGCTAAATAACTATATGTTAGTAAATAGGGCTGGGCGATATATCGAACACGATATTCATGCACACCTCGTCAGGAGATTTAGCGCTAATCACAGAACCGGCTTTACTGACGAGATGCACATGAATATCGTGTTCGATATATCGCCCAGCCCTAAATGTATGTGTGTGTGTATATATATATATATATATATATATATATATATATATATATATATATATATATTATTATTATTATTTTGGATGTGATTTAATCTCAATTAATTGATTTGACAGCACTAGTCTTGTTACTTTGTCTAATTTACAAATACTATTTTTTCCTTCAAATCAAAGTTTGTGATGTTGTGATTCACCTTGTGAGCCTCATGGCTCATTACAGAGCCCCAGCTACGTTTTATTAATTAGTTCCCTCGTTTTAGTTACATCATGCCACACTGTACTGATTCATTCCCTCTTTTTCATTTAAATCATGGCCACGAAGTTTGTCATTCTTGCGACCTCACAGCTTATAACTTTTTTAACAAAGACATTTTTAAAATCCCTATGGAAAAATTAATATGTACTATACTATACTATTTCAACAGCTGCTGAAAATGTGGGCAGGCACTGTTGCACTCTATTACAGACCTCGTTGTTCACTTTACCAATAATTAGTGAATAAAGGAGGTAGGATGACTGATTTGAATATTAGGTCACACACACTGTGATGCTTCAGATGTATGTTTGTTCAATTACCTGTAGTATGTTCTGAATCTATCACTTGTTCGGGTTTTGTGAAGCAGATGGCATGTAAGAAAAATTGCTCTAAATACCATCAGATTAATTGCAACAATAGCAGAACGAGATCTTTTTTCCTGAACACAAAGAACCACTTCAGCATTAAAGGCTTCATTAGGTAGATATGACTTTAAATTATACTAATAATATCGTTAAAGGGACCTCAATTTTTTAGACAGTGCTGTAATAACTGGATTTTGGTGATGCTTAGTGCTCTGCTGGCAGAACAGGGCACGTGTCTCTCTCGCTCTCTCTCTCTCTCTCTCTCTCTGCCTTATTCCCTCCATCCCTGCCTTACTTATATGAACAGCGGCAGTCATGTCCAGATTACATAACTGGCACCCCCTCCCTCATTCTTGTGGTCCAGTAGAGGGAAATGCTCAACTGGGATCTCATTATGGTGTTGTTCAACTGGGGTTAAAGTGCACTATGATCACACACGTTCTTTGAGTCTCATCAGGCAGGTGCTTGTTACTATGTGTCCATCGTTCTTTCATTCTGCTGTGTTTTTGGGATTATATTAGATGCTTCTTCAGCGAAGAGGATTTAGTGTTAGATTTAGATTTACTAGTGTCCACTCTGTATGTGTGCTGAGCTTTGATTTTTGTGACGGACAGCAGTCAACGGCATAAGCCCATCCGGAGAAGTGTGCAGCTGCTGAGGAAATGGACATGCTTGTGAATTATGAAGTATGTGTGTGCATGTGCGAGAAGGACAGGGATAAGGAAGAAAGCACAGAGGGAAAGAAAGATGGAGAGCGAGAGAGGAAGAGAAAGAAGGTGGAGCGAAGGAGAGAGAAGAGCAAGCGAAGACAGATGCCAGTTAGTGGCTGGTGTTTGCATACAAATGAATTTAGACAATATTAGAAGAGGCTATATTTATATGTGCGGACAGATGTTTTACTGTGTAGGAGAGTTTGTGTGTTCACACTTAAAGGAATAATTCACTCAAAAATGAAAATTTGCTGAAAATGTACTCACCCTCCGGCCATCCAAGATCAGAACAGATTTGGAGAAATTTAACATTACATCACTTGCTCACCACATGGATCACCTGCAGTGAATGGGTGCCGTCAGAATGAGAGTCCAAACTGCTGATAAAAACATCACAATAATCCACAAGTAACCTACACGACTCCAGTTCATTAATTAATGTTTTGTGAAGTAAAAAGCTGCATGTTTGTAAGAAACAAATCCATCATTAAGGCATTTTAATTTTAAACATCCCTTCTGGCCATAATCCATAATAACACTTCCTCCAGTGTAAAAGCCCATTCCCTGTTGTCCCCTCACATCAAAATCCACTGACATGTTTGTTTTGAACAGTTTTTTCTTGGAAACGGTACTTGATCTCTGCATATTTCTCTTCTGATTAAGACTAAATGACTTTGAGAAAGCACTACTATGGATCGAGAACTTGTATTTTAGGTGAAAACAATGGTTTAAAATGTCTTGATGAGTTTGTGTATTAAAAACACACAGCTTTTCATTTAAAAAATGACATAAATTGATGGACCGGAGTCTTGTGGGTGACTTGTGGATTATTTTGATGTTTTTATTAGCTGTTTGGACTCTTATTCTGACGGCACCCATTCACTGCAGAGGATCCATTGGTGAGCAAGTGATTGTAATGCTAAATTTCTCCAAATTTGTTCCAATGAAGAAACAAACTCATTTACATCTTGGATAGCCTGATGGTGAATACATTTTCAGCATTTTTTCATTTAGTTTGAACTATTGTTTTAAAGGAAGTTTACCAGAAATGAAATTAAAATGACGCTTATTGTTGTTCCAAACCTCTATGATTTAATTTCTAATAAAACACAAAAACACAAAATGAGACATTTTGAATAATGTGTTGGTTGCTTTTTTAATGCAATTATTGCAAAATTCGCAATAAAATGACAGTAGCACCAGATCTTTTCTTCAGTATTGTGATGTACACTGCTTTCTCCCAGATGCATTTCTTTTAAACGCTGTCATTTAGCTCTGCCTTCCCAAGGGCTTCCGTAATGAGTTTATGCATCTTGCGTACATGTGGGAACTCCCTAAGCCAGAGTGTCCAAGGAACTCCTATATCACGTAACACTCCACAGTGAAACCTGATGTTCATGATAGTGTAATAAATCGAACCCTGACCCAGTATTCCCGTAGAGGAGACAGATCTCGTTGTAATTTCCAGCTGTTTAATTGGCTTTAATTGGGACAAATAAAACACAGCTCAGGCCAGCGTTACTAAGAGATAACCTTGACATTCTATTTAGCCCTGCTGTCTCACAGTACTGGGAATTCAGCCCAGCTAGTCGGCTTGCTTCAGATCTGCCGGTGGAATAGCCGCTCTTTCACTTCCAGCGTCACTGATCTGGACTGTCATCAATCCAAGCAGATAGATTTAAAATAATAAAAAAGACTGATTATATCCAGGTTCTCCTCTGAGAGCCACGATTCGCTTCTGATTTTTAATTATACAAACACAGCACAGAGGCGGTGATGTTCTACAGGGGTCTTAACAGAGAGTCTGCACCACCATTCAGTTACTAATTGGGTATTATTATTCATTTTTGTGACTAAATGAAAATCTAAGGCTGAAGTTCAGATGTAAAATATAAATGTAGGATTTAAATACTACAAGGTGGCGGCTTATGTAAATAAAATAGTGAAATACTATGGTATGTGGATGTTGTTAAAGACCAGGATTAAATGCAAGACTCAAAAAATAGGCTATTTATAGCCTATATTTAAGATTTATACATTTGAATATCCATCCACTTGGATTACACAGTAATCCAACTAATATATTTGTCAGTCACACATAAATTTGATTTGATTTGATAGCACTAATAAATTCAATGTGTTTTAAATACATTTTTATATAGCAGTTTTAAATAAGTTTATTAGATGTAAACCTCTAATACATTTTTAATTAATTAAATCTAGCTTGTTCCACAGCTGTCCATATTTCAATCTGTTCAATATGTTTGAACACGTCTCTGTGTTTTAAGTGTTTAAATTAACAGTTAACAGATTTATGCTGATTCTAAGGAACTCTAATAAATGAACATTTTGAAAGTAGCATTATTGAAATAAAATAATAAATATCTGCAAATACTTCATAAGAAACTATGACATGATTTTTATTTATTTTTTATTTTTTTCATGATTTATTGGGGTCCCAGGTCTGTCTACGTTAAGGTTGTTGTAGTTTTTAAGCTGTCCCGTTTGCCATTTTATGCTTCTGAAGGACTTTCACAGTTCTTAACTGCTTATTCTGGCCAAGAACCACCCACTTAGACAGGACGAGGCCATCTGATCAACCTTTAAAGCGTCCAACCACAGTTTGTGTTGTTTTTATGACATTTTTTATATTCTAAAACACAAAAATGGACTGTGAGTGAAAAATGAGAAAACCCAGAAAAATATATAGTTGTTCACATAGATATCTAATTTACTTTTTAATGGAGCTAAACTCGCAAACAAATCAGCTAATTCTTTATCAGAAATGCTTATTTTATCAGCCCAGCAACGCGATTAATAGCTTTTTAATACCTTCCTTCAGGCATTATAGACCTTTTTGGTTTAGGTTTTGTTGACATAAATTTGGGCCATTTTTGCAGCTTGGTGTCAGACTTTTTTTTTTTTTTCATCATATGACCCCTTTAAGATATTCACTGTCTCTTGCCATATTTGTGTGCCGTATG
Organism: Onychostoma macrolepis; assembly: GCF_012432095.1. Taxonomy (NCBI): domain Eukaryota; kingdom Metazoa; phylum Chordata; class Actinopteri; order Cypriniformes; family Cyprinidae; genus Onychostoma; species Onychostoma macrolepis. Next base: position 10,257,378 of record NC_081162.1, on the reverse strand, counting down.
AACTGCAAAGCTTAAAAAAATTGGGACAGGTCCTCATTTAACACTAGTCTGGGACCTGAGAATCAGTGCCAATTGCAATCTTTTTTTTCCGCCTGTGATTAGACGAACACCAGCTAGTTTTAAGGCTGCATGCGAGACAGGATTTAGCTCTTCGTGTGATTGCTTATGACCTGAGCATATGAGAGCAGAGGACCTGTTGATCCAATCATGTTGGGATTCACACTCATATGAAGTAACACCTTTCAGTAGAGCTGAGCTCGGGAGGCCGTCTCTGTTATACAGTGATGTTCTCAGTGACAGCCAAAGCTTCAAAGCTCACCCTGTAATCATCCAAAAACACCCACCCCATGCAATGACGGCGGGACATCTGGTGTCACATCCGGCAACTTTTTAGACACAGACGGCTTGTCTGTGTTCACATTCTTTGTAAGCCAGGACATTTGTTTGTTTATTGTCATGTACACTAGATATTTACGCATTTACATGATTTTATGCTTAAGTAAATGATTCATTAAATGTAATTGGTGCTTCAGTGCATGTAGCTAATTCTATTTATTAGACCTCTGTAATTGAATACAAAACACCCACAAGAGAAAATGAAAATGGCATTAGACATTATTAAGGGTTTTGAACTTAAATAGAATTACACATGCAGATAGAAAAGGACAGTCTAGTCATACATTTGTTTTTGTTTTTAAAAATGTAGTTTTTTCTTGTGGTCCATTTGTAATGATAGTTAAGTGAAACATATATTTTAGTTTTTCATGATCATTTTCTATTTTTACATTTTTTTGAGACTTTTGTGCACTCTACCAAATTCAGTTAAATTTATGCTCTTATGCTCAGCAAGGCTACTAATATTGTAAAATATTATTACAATTTAAAATGTTTTTTTATTTTAATATATTTTAAAATGTTATTTATTTCTGTGATGGCAAAGCTGATTTATTTTTAGCAGCCATTACTCTTCAGTGTCTCACGATCAGAAATCAGAAATCATTCTGATTTGCTGCTCAAGAACAATTTCTTATCAATTTTGAAAATAGCAGTGCTTTTTTGTCTTTACGGTCACTTTTGATCAAGTTAATGCGTCCATGATGAATAAAAGTGTTAATTTATTTCCAAAAAAATATATACTTGTTTAGGCTGCAGAGTCACTATTTTATTTTAACTGGAGTTTTGGGTTCTAAATATGACTCTGTGTTATAGTACATTGACTTTTTAATTTCAAAAGATCAATGAAAGTTTGGTTTGTGATGATTTGTTTCCTTTAAGAGGCGTAAAATTGATCTGTGGTGGCTGGCCTGCTGTGGATGTGATAAGTCTGGATTGACAATGATGTGAGTGGATTAGAGGAAAAGTTCCTTTCTATCGCTGCTCGCTGAAATCATCCTGACAGTCTAAGCATATACATGCTAGCCTTTAGCCATCATTAGAGAAGGAAAAAGAACAGCACATCACTACAGCCTTCTCAAAAACTTGAGCCGGAATCAAATCTGAGGTGTAATGGAGATTTTCTGAGAGATTTGTTTATAATGACAGTTTGCTGTGAGACGGTGGCTGCCAGTATTTGACTTCACTAATGAAGTTTCTTTGTGTTAGTTGCCTTGAGGATTCTTAACTAGTGTATATGTGTGAGAGAAAGTGCTAGTTCTGCTCCGAGTGTGTTATAATGAGAAATCCTTCCTTAGTGCCTTGGCTTCTGCTTGGGGATGGGCGATATCTTATCGTTTGCGATATACCTATTAAAAATTCTCCCCACGTTAAAAATTTGTCTTCCCGCGATAATAACAATAAAGTCTAATTGTTGACATATAGTTGTTGAAGGTGGACTTGAAATTGAGGAGTTTATCGCTAAATGAGGAGCAAGGTTATTTTCGTAAACGAAAAATAAAACTAAGACAAAAACGATTGATGAAAAAAACAATTTCATAAACTGAAATAAAATAAAAATGTCAAAATATTTGATAAACGAAAATGAAACGAAACTAACAACAGTTATTGATTAACTAACTTTTTCTCATATAACACAAGCAATCAAACCATCATTAGGCAAGTTGGTGTTTTGAAGAAAAGCAGATACGCAACATGATAATTAACAGAAGAAGAAAAAATTAGAACGCACCTTTCTGTAAACAATACAAAACGTGCCATAGCATCTTGTGATCACTGCCAAACTTTTGAACAAATAAATATGCAAAGGCTAAATCACATCATACACGCGCTTATAATTCTTCATAAATAAAGAAAATAACATATTCAAATGTGAGCCTTTAAATAGGCCTACGATTGCCGTTATTATTGAATTTCATTAGTCCCAGTTATGATTTATGCGCGGATGTTCACGGAAAAGTGCGCAAGGCACGACAGTTACAATATCACGATTATGGTTAAATAAGAAAAAAGACATATAACCAAATTAGGCTACGTTTATTTTCATATTAAATATGTCAACACACCATTAGATATGACATTAAGTGCAACTTGTGTAGATTTATTTAGTAAAAAGGCTTGCATCCTTTGTATAGGCTACTTTTACCATCTATCAATCTCAGCATGGGATAATTTTGTCGCTATAAACGTTTGCCTCACTAAGGGTAAATTATGCTAAGTCTTTCTTTGGCCTTCACTCTGGAAGTGATCTGTTGATTCTGCTATACTTTATTTAAAACTGAAACTAACTATATAAAACTAAATAAAAATGTGCGCACCAAAAAAAACTAACAAAAATATTAATGAAACAAATAAAAACTAAACTAAATTTCATAGCAAATTTGAAAATGATATTAAAATAAAACAAATAAAAAATATATAAAAACTATAATAACCTTGATGAGGAGCTCCTTCTACAGTCTGGAACTGGTTTGGTTAGGGCTGTACTGTGCACACACAAAAAGAAATCGTTCTGAATAAATGTACTACAGTAGCATGTGTGTGATACAGTTTTGCATGTGTATGAGGCTGTTTACAAACCTGTTGTCCAACAAAGATATCATTCATTGACATGCTTTTTGTCCAAATTAACTTAATAACATAGTTGAGTGTTTGAATTAACTTCCTTTTGTGACCAGACATGGTTTCATATTACAGAATGATAGTATTATATACAGTGATAAAGGCCATGTCGATTAGCATTGCATTATACATATAATTTCCTTATAAAAAAAATACCCAAGATTGAAGAACACAGATAAACAGATGTGGAGTTTCCAGTGTGAATTAAACAGTCAAAACATGTACTCAGTAATGCTCACAACACCCTATTCTGAGTAAAAATAGGAAACATAATACTTTTCTCTAAAGAAACAGGATTCCCTGAATTATCGTCATTGATATCGTTATCGCAATAAAATACCAGAAATATCGTGATATACTTTTAAGCCCATATCGCCCATCCCTACTTCTGCTACTTACAAACCTCTTAATAGATAAATATAAACATCTTTATATATTTTCCAATACTGATATATAGCTACTCTCATAGGGTTTCTTTAGGCTAAATTCTCTCAAACAGCTGATAGTACTTTTTTATTTGTTTGTTTGTTTAGCTGACTAGCTGATGACTTGTTTTTTTTTTTTTGGATATGCCATATGTTGTTGTAGACTTGTTTGGATCCACCTTTTCTGGGCAAATGTAGCGTTGCTTTTTTCTGAGCTTGCTGGGCACTGGCTCAAGATGTGATGTTGTCAGGGATTTCTTCAGTGATCTGGGACAGATTGGAAACAGCTGCTCGGAGGCTAACGGAACTGGAATTATGAGGCATTGAGTCTAAACGATGTGATTAAAAAAATAGATCAGAAACGAGAGATTAGAACTGTATCATTATGCGTCGTAATTAATCAACTTATTATTGAGCAAATCTGTGGTGTGATGTAGCCTGCAGTGTTCATATTTTACACTTCATATTTTACGTTCTCTTTAAATTGTGGTCATTCATTTAAAGTGATAGTTCACCATAAAAATTTAAATTAATTTAAATTATTATTTTAAAAATCACTATAAAAGTAATCTGGTGCTATATTCCAAGTTTTTTGGAACAAAATGCTAAGTCTATGTGAGAAAAAGGCAGCATTTTTTTTAATGAAAATATTGCCCTCCACCATAGGAGATAATTAATTTTCATTGAATGATGATTTATTTTATTTTTATCTGAATTTTTTTCCTTTCCAGGTAATTTTTTTTTTTTTTTAATCTGAATTTTCCTTTTTTGGATCTGGTTTTGAAAGTTGAGCTGCTTCTTTTTAAAAATATTTTATTTGTCTGTTTTTCTCCTGGAGTGCTGATCAATAGGAAGAAAAGAGCTGAAAGGACCCTTGTTTACTCTGCAGAGCTAATTGATTCTCACTGCTGTTCTGATCAATTTCATTTCACACATCATTATGCCAGCATAAATATTGTCCCACTGTGCCCTCAGATAAATGCTTGTCTTTTCTTTTTTGTCTTTTTTTTTCCAAGTGTTATCTTCACACCTTTCGATTCATCTTCACTGCTGGAGTTCCACGGAGACCGTTAATGTGTTAATGAGTATGTGACCTATTGTTATTGTCCTCTTTACTTAACTGAGGCTGTAATCATATTCCTACATTCTTTCCTGAAGTTCATTCCCTGTATTCAAGCGTTACAGTAATATCAGCATTTGTGAAAGCAGTGTTTTCATAGCCTGTGTTAAAGGACGTTATGGCTTTGAACAATTTTATGAGGTTTTAAGAGGCTGCTTGTGATGTCACAAAACAGCTAAAGGAATAAGGTCACCTACAAGATTTCTAAAGGTTTTTCTTTTGCTTTGTCCTTTCTTTTTTCTCACTGTGTTATGATACAAGACAGAAGGCACTGCATAGAAAAGCACATTTCTCACTTTGAAGTAACTGAATATGTCTTATTGAACAGGTCTTTATTTACACCTCCACACTTATTATTATTATTTTATTATTTTTAGGAGAGCAGAAAGAAAAAGGAGAGCGACAGAGAGAGAAAGAAAACAGGATCATGGCATGACAGGCTAGACTCAAACACCAGTCAAAAGTTTCAACACACTTAACAGAATTTCTTATGATCTTAAAAACCTTTTGACCTAGGGATTTAAATCATTAAAATTGCTGACATGGTTATGAATTTGCCAAAATGTTTGCTGTCTAGGTAAGTAGGTAAATATAAGATTTCATCCAAGTTTTTGTTTTATATAATTCCCATACTTGCCTTTTTGTTTTATTGTATTTTATTACTATTATGATGATTTTATTTTAATTTTTTAAAGACTTTTAAATGGTTGAAATGGTAACATACAGAGTGTATTTTTTTTTTTTTTTTTTACTGGCACATAGTTTAACAGTTTTGGGTCAGTCAGTTTTTTTTTTTTTAATACTTACTATTTAATTTATAAAAATTAATACTTTTATTCAGCAAGGATGTCTTAAAATGACTGAATTTGACAGAGGTTATATATAATTTTTCAAAAGTTTTCTACTTCATATAAATTCTGTTCTTTTGAACTTTCTATTCATCAAAGAATCCCAAAAAAATTGTCACAGTTTCCACAAAAAATATTAATCGGCAGCTGATTTCAACATTGATTATAATAAGAAATGCTTCTTGAGCAGCAAGTCATAATATTATAATGATTTCTGAAGGATCACGTGACACTGAGTAATGATTGCTGAAAATATAGCTTTGCCATCACAGGAATGACATTTTAAAATATATTAAAATAGAAGACAGTTCTTTTACGTTGTAATAATATTTCGCAGTATTTTACTCTCACAGTTTTTACTGTACTTTTAATCAAATAAATGCAGCCTTGGTGAGCATTAGAGACTGGTGTCCTATTATGCTTTTTCACTTTTTGAATTTTAGTCAGTGTTAGGTGTGTATGTTTGGGCATAAAGTCCACTCCGAAGGGTGATGTTTCGTTTTAAAAAAATCCCTTTTCAAGAACTACAGCGAACGGCTCGTTTGCACTACAGCGTTGGTTTCCGGTGTTTGTGATATCACAAAGCGGCCCATTAGAATATCATTAAAATAAATCCCGCCTACGGAAATTCGAATGGTTGGCGGGTGGGGAGAACGCTCGGTTGAGCACTGCACGTTTCAAAATAGAAACCCGGTGCTGGTGTTTTTATAAATTCAACTGTATAACAGTTTCAATGCAATTCATGTTATAATGTTAGAATTAAAGAACAATAAACATAATACATATTACCGTTGCACTTATCTGTACATAGTAAATGCAGTTATTTTTAAGCTGTTATTGACATCCTATCTAAAACGTGATTTAGCCAAAAAAAAAAACAACAACAATGACGTTACCACTTTAATATGTCTTGTAATATCCGTGCATGCAAAGGTTTAGCGTGATCCTCTTGTTCAATATTCTCGGGGTCTGAATTGATATGGAAATATTGACGAACTTGCTGCTTTGGCAAGGGGCGGGACAATACTGAAACACCGTCTAAGCTGTTTGCCAATCACAACGCACTGGGACAGCTAACCAATCACTACACATTTTGTTTTTCGGAAGGCGGGCCTTCATCAAACCCGGAACTAATCGAGCCATTTGTGCCAGGCTGGGGAGAAAGGTATTGTAATAATGAAAAATAATGCGAGCCAAGCATGAGAGCATGTTCTAGTACACCCCCAAAACAAAATCAAGACTTTGTAAAAGAACATAATAGGACCCCTTTAAAAAGTCTTACCAACCCCATATTTATATACCTTATAAACCTCCCAAATTTTTACTGTAAAATATGACAAAAATGTATATTTGCATCTGGAGATCACAATTGCACTTCACAGAGTAGAATTGGTCCATTTTTTTTCTTCTCCTTTTCTCCAAGTGCTGTTCTCTCTTTCTGGTGGTCCCATGTTAATTTGAGTAGCGCACCGAATAGATGAGTGCAGATTCTCTATCTCTGCCTCTTAGTGCATGGGAGTAGCAAAGGCTAATTGAATAGCATAGCTGTAATAGGCTAGATTTAATTTGCCTTGCCCTCACTGAAAACCAATTAGGAAATCGGTGAGGAGGGGTGGCCGCCTTCTAGACTGACACTCTCTCCGTCTGCAGAGTTTCACAGGACATGCAGCCGAGCCTTTGGCCAAATGTTTGCCTATGCTGGCAGCATTCCAGACTTGACCCAATACAAATGGCCCCCTGGCTGTTGGAAAAAAGGCTTAACCGTATTCACAGACAGCCAAACACGCTAATTAATATTGATAATGGGGAGAGGACAAGCTCAGCTCTGCAAAGCTGACAAAATGCAGGACTTTTCAAACCCTTTTTTGTTTTAAAAAGATCGACATTGGGCCAAAGGGACGGTCAGTTTTGTGGTGCTGAACTAGTATGACAGCTTGCTAATCTGCTCCCACCCCGTAACAATTGTTTCTTATTCTATAGGAATAGTTTTATATTTATTATTTATCACTGCTTTCATGGACCTGGGGTGAATTTTTATACCAGATGCTTGGTAATGTTTCTATTATAATTATAAACAACTCTCAAAAAACATTTGGCGTATTTTTATTTATTTTTTTACACTCACTCATGACACAGTTCTCCTTAAATATTATGCTATAAATTTATTATTATTATTATTATTATTTTATAATTTATATAAATATAAAATTAATATATAATATATAGTAATTTGACAGTAATAAAAACAAATAAAACTAAATTTTAATAACTAAAAATTTGCCATTTTAGTTTATTATTCATATTCATAAATGAGGGGATATAGCATTTAAATGTATGAATATTTAATTAAACTTTGAGGAGTACAAAATTTATTATTCAATTCATTTATAAAATTCAGTCATTTAAATGGCAAAACAAGTGTGTTTTATGGAATTAATTATTATTGATAAATAATATCATACTTTGACAAATTAAGCATATTTAAAGCAATCAATTTATTATTATTATTATTATTATTATTATTATTATTATTATGTTGTCAGAAGTCGTTTTTTGTGGAAGTTGACCTCAAACACTCTGAAGGAAATGGTGATGGAGAATAAAATAGTCTTAGAATCATGGTTTTGTATTATTTTTCTGTGATTTTTATCACATCTAGCGAGTACTAGTTTATAAATTCCAGAGGTAAACGCTCTGATGATGAGCGATGGTGTGATGGAAGGTCTTTTTCTTGCTCTCTCTCAGCCGTTTTCTCTTTTTTTTCTTCCTGATCATTTTTCTCTCTCTTTTGAGGGCTGCTGATGTCCAGATGTCTGTTTGCGTTATGGACGTTCGTGTGGTGGGTTGCTGGAGGGGTGAGCTTGTGTTGCCCAATTGCCTGTTGGCAGGGTGTAGGAGCCATGCAGCTGGGGACGAGTAGGGCTATAAATACCCTGCCGCTCACTCTCTTGAGGCCAGTGGCTGTGCAGTGCTCTAGCACTTTCACTGATCTACAGCAAGTCTTTCAGCACACAGCATCTGAAAGGTCATTGAGTGGCCAGCCATGCAAATGACGAATATCTGATAATTGTGTGACTATATAGCCTACTTTTATAAAGGTTCTTTAGTAGTTCTTTGCAGCACATTCTACTAAAACCTTCTTAAGAGCTATTTTCACTGTGTTGGGCTTTTGAGTTGGACATTAAAAAGTTTTGAAAGTTTATCTTTTTTTTTTTTTTGTGAATTTTATTTATTTATTTTTAGGACTGACTCTCTGTTCAGTGAATTAAGGAAATTGTGTTCAGAAGGTGATGTGTGTTACCTATTATAAATATTTAGAAATAAGAATTGTACAGTAATTTAAAAAACACACACACACACACATATTATTATTATTATTATTATTATTATTATTATTATTATTATTATCATATTTCCAGTAGTAATTTTTATTATATTCTTATAAAAAAGTTCTTCAGGAGTTCTTTGCAGCAATTCTTAAACACCATTTTTATTGTGTGTGGCTCTTGAATATGGAAGCATATGTGTAGCTAAATTCAATTTGAAATGTAATATGCAAAATGGCAATGCAATATGTAAAATGGCAATGTATTTCTGTATTTAAATTTACATTTTCCCATACACATATGCAGCATTTAGTGCAAAATGAAAATGCAAATTCAATTATATAATTCAATTTGCCATTTTCTACACTAGTTTTAATATGCAAATTAAAAACATATTTTAAAGCTTTATAAGCTGCAAAATGAAAATGTATTAGCAAAATTATCATTTAAATGCTGTTTAAATGCATTTAGACTTGGGGGTAGGACACTTGGGATTGGATTTTCATCGTGATACTGCGTGATAATTGTAGCAAAATGCAGTGAGAGTTTCAAAATGCATTCTGAGCCAAAGGTGCAGCAAAAGGGTTGCAAAATGGTGATTTAAATGTCTTTTTATTTTTCTTAAATGCATTGACACTTACATATATGACATTTCAATTGCATTTTCATTAAATATACCCCTTGATGAATATAGTTTAAGTCATTGTGGATTTGAAAATGCATTCCGAGCCGAGCACGCCCCCTACCTGTCAATCATTACATCAGGGCGGGGCTCGGCAACAGGACACACAATAGGTCAATATTCACCGTTAACCAAACGCTTTTCACCTGCCTCAACATCTCTCACTGTTTACACTCGGATTGATGCACATAAGCAAACAGACAGTGCTATTCTACACTTATTTACTACCTTACCTTATATTTTATTAGGCTACTCTTTTATTTTTAATCCTTAAAATAGCGCCATCGGACACTGCGATTGATGCCCGTGATTTTTACCTTGGCTGTGGCATGTTCCGTGACAACTGTGCCAAGATCTGACTGGTGAACTGTCGTCTTGGGCAGGCACAGTGAAAGTGGCAGCGTGTTCTGTATGATCACGGGCATCAATCGGAGTGTAAGCAGTGAGAAATATTGAGGCAGGCGCGACGCTTATGTGCCACGGGATGTGCGAGAGGAAATAAGGCAACATGTCTACACCTAACGCAAGCGGCGTGGCAAAAGACAGCATTGAACCCATTATAATCAGTGATGCTGTCTACAATGGATGCGGCGCGATGCGATGAACTGTCGCGTCCAATGTAGACACCGTGTAAGGTGGCAAATAGCTAAATAAGTGTAGAATAGCACTGTCTGTTTGCTTATGTACATCAATCGGAGTGTAAAACACTGAGAGATGTTCAGGCAGGTGAAAACTTGTTTGGTTAACAGTGAATATTGACCTATCGTGTGTCCTGTTGCCGAGCTCCGCCTTGATGTAATGATTGACAGCTAGGGGGCGTGCTCAGCAATCCCAAGTGTCCTACCCCAAAGTCTAAATGCATTTAGGAAAAACGGCATTTAAATGATCATTTTGCTACAGTTTTTGCTTGGACATGTTAAACATATCTAATCAATTTGGGTAATACATTTTCATTTTAATTTTGCAACTTATAAAACTTTAAAATATGTTTTTAATTTGCATATTAAAACTGGTGTAGAAAATGGCAAATTTAAATCATATAATTGAATTTTTATTTTCATTTTGCACTAAATGTTGCACATATTTATGGGACAATGTAAATTTAAATACAGAAATACATTGCCATTTTATATATTGCATTGCCATTTTGCATATTACATTCAAATTGAATTTAGCTACACATATGCTTCCATACTTGAATTAAAAACGTTTATTTTTTCCTTTTTTTAATAGACTGACTATAATTGAATAAAATTGGATCCAGGAATGAAACTGAATGAAATGAGGAAAAGCTATGAGAAAAATAGTGGGGGAAAATACAATAAAAAAAATAAATAAATAAATAAAACATACATATATACACACACACATACACATACATACACATATATATGTATGTATGTGTGTGTATATACAGGTGCATCTCAATAAATTAGAATGTCGTGGAAAAGTTCATTTATTTCAGTAATTCAACTCAAATTGTGAAACTTGTGTATTAAATGAATTCAATACACACAGACTGAAGTAGTTTAAGTCTTTGGTTCTTTTAATTGTGATGATTTTGGCTCACATTTAACAAAAACCCACCAATTCACTATCTCAACAAATTAGAATACTTCATAAGACCAATAAAATAAACATTTTTAGTGAATTGTTGGCCTTCTGGAAAGTATGTTCATTTACTGTATATCTACTCAATACTTGGTAGGGGCTCCTTTTGCTTTAATTACTGCCTAAATTCGGCGTGGCATGGAGGTGATCAGTTTGTGGCACTGCTGAGGTGGTATGGAAGCCCAGGTTTCTTTGACAGTGGCCTTCAGCTCATCTGCATTGTTGGGTCTGGTGTCTCTCATATTCCTCTTGACAATACCCTATAGATTCTCTATGGGTTTCAGGTCAGGCGAGTTTGCTGGCCAATCGAGCACAGTAACACTATGGTCATTGAACCAGCTTTTGGTACCTTTGGCAGTGTGGGCAGGTGCCAAGTCCTGCTGGAAAATGAAATCAGCATCTCCATAAAGCTTGTCAGCAGAAGGAAGCATGAAGTGCTCTAAAATCTCCTGGTAGATGGCTGCGTTGACTGTGGACTTCAGAAAACACAGTGTACCAACACCAGCAGATGACATGGCAGCCCAAATCATCACAGACTGTGGAAACTTCACACTGGACTTCAAGCAACATGGATTCTGTGCCTCTCCACTCTTCCTTCAGACTCTGGGACCTTGATTTCCAAATGAAATGCAAAATGTACTTTCATCTGAAAAGAGGACTTTGAGCACTGAGCAACAGTCCAGTTCTTTTTCTCCACAGCCCAGGTAAGATGCTTCTGATGTTGTTTCTGTTTCAGAAGTGGCTTGGTAGCCCTTTTCCTGAAGACGTCTGAGCGTGGTGACTCTTGATGCACTGACTCCAGCTTCAGTCCACTCCTTGTGAAGCTCTCCCAAGTGTTTGAATCAGCTTTGCTTGACTGTATTCTCAAGCTTGCAGTCATCCCTGTTGCTTGTGCACCTTTTCCTACTCAAATTCTTCCTTCCAGTCAACTTTGCATTTAATATGCTTTGATACAGCACTCTGTAAACAGCCACACCTTTCAGTAATGACCCTCTGTGACTTACCCTCTTTGTGGAGGGCGTCAATGTTCGTCTTCTGGATCATTGCCAAGTCAGCAGTCTTCTCCATTATTATGGTTTCAAAGAACAAGAGATACCCAGAATTTATACTGTAGGGATGGCCATTAATTGAAACTCAAATGTAAATATTCTAATATTTTGAGATACTGATTTTTGACTTTCATGAGCTGTAAGCTCTAATCATCAGAATTAAAACAAAAAAACTTTTGAAATGTTTTACTTTACATGCAATGAATCTAAAATATGAAAGTTTCACTTTTTGAAATAACTTACAAGAAAAAATGAACTTTTTCACAACATTCTAATTTATTGAGATGCACCTGTGTGTGTGTGTGTGTATATATATATATATATATATATAATAGTAAAAAAAATACGATAAAATAACTAGGTTAAAAAATATATTACAAAAACTCAAAAACACAATTTTATAATATTTTTCACCATATTAGGTCTTCAAATGTATATAGCAGCTGACTTTATTTTAGCAAGGAGGATCATAATTTTCTGGGGTCCATGCCAGCATCAAATAATGGCTTTAGACAACATGATGGAAGCATTACTGTATTTCTGCATTTCTACATATGCTGTATTTGAAACTTGTCCATTTATTCATTCACTTAATTTTTTTGGGATTAGTTGAATGATTCTTTTCAGAAAATGTCATATGAGCCACATCAAGAAGACAGACAGTTTTGTCAAATCAGTTGTGACGCAAACACTGACTCCCATGCACAGGGGAGCATAAAACAACATGCCCGGGGGTCACCAGGCTATTCAAGGCTATCTGTTTTCACGTACTTGTCAATGATCAAACCATTTTCCCTTCGTAGCTATTCACATAACAATCTAATTTTAGCCCTGTTGATTATTCATGGTTCGGGACATCAGTGTAACGTTTCTGAATCTTCTCCAGAACAAAGGCCGCCCCCCGTTACACCTGACTGCTGCCATGAATTAGTAAACATGCTTTTTGTTCCCTCTGCTTCCTGTGATCTGGAGGGCTAAGCTAACTGTTAGGCTAACTCGTCTTAAGAGCGGACGCTTAGGCAGGTGTGAGTATCTGGAGATCTCAAATGCCTCATATACTTACTGTAGTGTAATCTGCTTGCTGGGTCATTACATGGCTGTTTTTGGTAGTTTTTGTACCACATTAGTTTATTTAATGAAGTATTTTGTACTGTTTTCAAATGGCATCATAGATATAGTCAATCCATTATCTGTCCGGCGTAGTCAGTCTTTATTGTATTTCAATATAAATTATATACTCTGGGCTCCAAAAGTCTGAGACTTCTACTGAAAATGCTTTTATTTTGCTTGTATTTTTATTTATTTATTTGCATTTTTGTTATATGGGTTCATGATGTTATATGTTCAAGATAAAGAAAAGGAAAAATCTTTTAAAAAAATTAATTTAAAAAAGTCAAGTTATTAGAAATGTACAATTTGTTTGTGTGTGTGTGTGTGTGTATATATAAAAAATAATTAGTTTTTTTTTTTTTTAAGCAGTTTAATCTCTAAAAATGTCATGGGGTATGACCAACAAGGTAAATGTAATATTTTCTTATTAAAATATTAGAAAAAATATATTACTTTTTTTTTTTTTCTTTATAGCCTTGAATAAATGTGAATGTATACATTTTAATCACCCCCCCCTCCATTTTTTAAGGTTAAAAGTATAGTACACTATAGTAAACAGTACAATTATGAATCACAAATTTATTGATATCATGTTTCGTGAAACTGCACCACAAGTCTGATTATCTGACAGTTTTTGCATATCGACTGACTTTAATAGTCACACAACTTGACACTGATTTGGAGGGCAAACATTTTTACATATTAATATTTTATATATAAAGATTTTTCAGTTTGCATCAACTTTTACTTGCATTCATATATTTTTTTTTAAAAGCCCTGTATTTAATGTAGGAAAACAGCAAAAACAAGATTTTCAATGTGGTCTCACATTTTTGGACATATGAGTATGACTTAGCATTAGTCACGTTGATTATGTGCTTCTATTCATAGTGAGTGAACTGGCTGTTTCTTGAATGTTCAGTTTGTTCACTCATACTATTTCAATCAGATCATAGGAGGCTGACAGCCACTTGAATTTGTAAGCTTTTCGGGCACTGAGAGCTTTTACTGAAGCCAAACATCTGGTTTAGCCTCCTGCTAGCAGGACTAACAGCAACAAGCAAAATAATTCTGTGTGAGTTGTCCATTTACAGCAGTTTAATATACCCACACGCTGTTTTCATGCTTGTTTGTTCTCTACAATCAAATGGAGCAGGTGTTAATGTTTTGTATGTAACCCAAACCAGTTTATGGACACACATACACATGTACAAACAGACGCGCTGATAAGCTCCTGTTTGCTTGCCAGAGTAGTAATAGCCCCTGGTAATGTGTAAAGAACATGATGATGGTGTAATGTTGCTTTGTACTCATTGGCCACCTGCTAAAGTCAGGCCTTACAGGAAACCACCACTGTTGACAAGAACCACAAAAGAGTCACTCTGCTAACAAAGAACACAGTGTAAACACAGACACGCTAGCTAGCTATATTGTTTAATGGTAGATGATATGCTTTTTTAGCAGTAAGATTCATATTTTATTCCTGTAGAAAGGGGAAAAAACATATTTAAGTTTATACAGTATTTTCCTTATACATTTGTATATTTTCTATTACAACATCAGAAGATACAACGTGCATACAGCATGTTATTAATTTATGAATTATTTCTATAATGATATTACTTCTATATAACTGTTTAATACACATACACATACATACACACACACACACACACACACACACACACACACACACACACACACACACACACAGTATCTCACAAAAGTGAGTACACCCCTCACATTTCAGCAACAATTTTAGTATGTCTTCTCAAGGGACAATACTACGCAAATGAAACTTGGATATATTTTAGAGTAGTCAATGTGCAGCTTGTATAGAAGTACAAATTTACTGTCCTCTAAATATAACTCGCCATATAGCCATTATTGTCTAAATAACTGGCAACAAAAATGAGTACACCCTAAGTGAACATGTCAAAACTGTGTCAATATTTCATATTTTGTAGGGGCATCATTGTTATCTAGCACTGCCTTTCTCCTGGGCATGGAGTTCACCAGAGCTGCACAGATTGTTGCTGGGATCCTCTTCCACTCCTCTATAATGACATCACAGAGCTGTTGGATGTTAGACACATGGTGAATGCCCCACATGTGCTCCATGGGGTTCGGGTCTGGAGACATACTTGGCGACTCCATCACCTTTAACTTCATCAGCAAGGGAGTTGTCATCTTGGCGGTGTGTTTGGGGTCGTTATCATGTTGGAAAACCACCGTTCGGCCCAGTTTCTGAAGGGAGGGCATTATGTTCTGCTTCAGAATGTCACAGCACATGGTGGAATCCATGTTTCCCTTAATAAACCACAGCTCCCCAGTACCAGCAGCACTCATGCAGCCCCAGACCATGAAGCTACCACTACCATGCTTGACTGTAGGCAAGACACAATTTTCTTGGTACTCCTCACCAGGGCATCGCCACACATGCTGGACACCATCTGAGCCTCATCAGATCAGCCTCATCTATCTTAGTCTCATCAGACCACAGGACATGGTTCCAGTAATTAATGTTCTTGGACAGGTTGTCTTCAGCAAACTGTTTGCAGGCTTTTTGTAAGCCCGCTTCAGAAGAGGCTTCCTTCTGGGATGACAGCCATGCAAGCCGACTTGTTGCAGTGTGCAGCGTATGGTCTGAGCACTGACAAGTTTACCTTCTGCTTCTGCAACCTCTAAAGCAATGCTGGCATACCTGAAGCACAGCACAAGGATCTGACATCTTTGGTCGACCCTTGCGAGGCCTGTCCCAAGTGGAAAAGGAAAACCTCTGTATGCCACTGGCCACTGTACTGTAACTCAGTTTTAGGTTGTTACTGATCTTCTTATAGCCTCGGCCATCTTTGTGGAGAGCAACAATTCTGATTCTCAAATCCTCAGAGAGTTATTTGTCATGAGGTGCCATGTTGAACATCCAGTGGTCATTATGAGAGAATTGTACTCAAATCACCAAATTTTAACTGCTCTAATACAAGATAAACAAATTTGTATAGTCCTGTCAAGCAGACAAAAAAATTAACATGATGAATAGGACATGTGGCCTTGCATGGTTAAACGATGTATAGCTGTTATCACTTAGGGTGTACAGCTTTTTTGACAATAATGACTGTATGTTGAGTTATTTTCAGAGGACAGTAAATTTTTACTGCTATACAAGTTGCACATTGACTACTCTAAAATATATCCAAGTTTCTTTTCTATAGAAGTGTCCCTTGAGAAGATATACTAAAATGGTTCCCGAAATGTGAGGGTGTACTCACTTTGTGAGATACTATATATATATATATATATATATATATATATATATATATATATATATATATATATATATATATATATATATATATATATGTATATATGTGTGTGTGTGTGTGACCCTGGACCACAAAACCAGTCTTAAGTGTCAATTTCCTGAAATTGAGATTTATACATAATCTGAAAACTGAATAAATAAGCGTTCCATTGATGTATGGTTTGTTAGAATAGGACAATATTTGGCCGAGATACAACCTTTTGAAAATCAGGAATCTGAGGGTGCCCTCAGATACAAGTACTTGTTTTTAAGTCTCATAGTCAGGGCATTGTTTTATTAAGTTTTTTGTTTTCTAATTTGATACATTTCAAAATGTAATTTATTCCTGTGATGTCAAAGATGAATTTTCAGCAGTCATTACTCCAGCCTTCAGTGTCACATGATCCTTCAAAAATCATTCTAATATGCTGATTTGATGCTCAAGAAGCATCTTATTTTTTATCAATGTTGAAAACAAATGTGCTTTTTAATGTTTTCGGACACCATGATACACTTTTTTAGGACTCTTTGATGTATAGAAGGTTCAAAAGAACAGCATGTATTTAAAATAGAAATCTTTTGTAATATTATAAATGTCTTTACTGACACTTTTGATTAATTTAATGCATCCTTCCTGAATAAAATTGTGTTAATTTAAAATGCAATATTTTACTATTTGTTATATATCTATTTATTCTGTATTTATGTATTGTCTCTGTATTTTCCAGAAACTGAGGAATGAGGTGTTTCCATTGCGTTTATCTGAGTTATCGCCTCAACATGTGGAAGCATACCGACTGCTAGAGGACCGGAAACACAAACTCTCACACGAGACTGCCGCCCTCTACCTGCTTCGACAACAGCACAAACTATTGGTCAGTCTGCATGCATCTGTCCTCCAAACCGTATGCCAATGATCTTGATGTTTAAGGGTTTTGTTTTAGGAAAGAAAAGATGGAAGAAGTGTTTGCTTAAATTGATTTTAACATTACACAAATGTATAAACACACACATCCCACCAGAGATAGTTTGGATGTGCTAGGCCAGATGTAAATGAATTGCATTGATTATATGCACACACACCGGCTTATATTCCTGTCACATCAGTTACCCAGTAGAAGCTGTTCGTGAGTCATTAGGCTTCCAATACTGTTAAAGGTGTGGTGTTCACAGAATACTGGGTTACATGTACTGAATATTTCAACCCAAATGTATTGAGTTGAGATTTATTGCATTATGTAGTGCACAGCTTTTATTGCCATTGGCTTATGCTGTATCACAAATACAGTGTCGATTTAATTATGCCGTTCATTTGTATCATATCCATCATCATCATCATCTTGTGGTCATGTGGTGTGTTTTGGTTCTCTTTCTCAGTCTCAGTTTTGTTTCTCTCATGTTGTCAGTATTGTGCATGAACAGAGCTGCAGCTCGTCTTACCTGTTAGTTGCTTGGAAACAGCATTTTTTTAAAAAAAGCAGTCCATTAGCATGTCATTTATCCTGTTCTGGTGTGTCAGATTTTTGCATTGTTCAGGAATTGAAAACAAGCATGTAGGAGTGGTGCATATGGTTTGTGTGTATCTGGAGAGGCAGCCAGTCATCAGCTTTTTCCATGGCTGTTTGGCAACACTGTTTTGAGGGAACACTCAAGTGTGATAAAAGAATTAAGTGGTAATGGAAAACCATCGGTGCAAGAAATCTTGAAAATATGTGCGTATGGAGTGGTGTTAGCAAAGTGAACTGTCGAGTTTCTAGATATGGAAAAGAGTTTGTTTCCTTAGACAGGAAGATGTTTTTGGCTTATTAATGAAACTCATTGAGGACTGTCACATTATTTATGATTCATACTGGTTTCGAGCAGGTGCATAGGAACAGTTTGAAAACTGATGGGACACAGTGATACATTATAAAATTTTCTTACTCATGAATAATATTTATGAGAAGTTCACACAGTTCGCATAACCATGAAGTTTTCAAACCACACAAAGTGTGTTATGGGAAAAATAAAAATAAAGATGTATTTTTAGGGCTGCAAATGTTAACAAATTTAAGATATTTCTTAAAATATGTTAAATGCAAAATTTAACACAAATTATCCTAATTTGAATAAGAAAATAAAGTAAATAATTAGATTGAATTGAAAATGTTTCTCCAACTTTTAACATAAAAAAAAAATCAATATCCTCATGTTGTAATACATTTTTGGATTTAGTATAGTGATAAATATTAAATTTTTAAAATAACATTTATGATAGCAAACTTTGTTGTGATCAATGCTCCCTCTAAGCTTCGTGCGTGCGTGCACGGCCTTCTTACGTCGCGGCTACGCGGAAGAAATAATATGCCTCATAATTGATCTCAGAAAGGGAATTCATGAGCAATAACTGCTTCGTTTTTTCATATTATATTATGTTAAGAATTGAACTGTTTTGTGAGATTTTTTAAAAATGATTTAAAAATGATAGGATTTCTTGTTAAGTAACAGCGCTGTAAAAAAAAATTCTCAGGTAACCTAAAGTGTGCATCATTTAGTTACATCAAGGGTCAAATCAAATGTAAATAGCCCATTAAAGTTAAAAGTTACACACTTTTTTGTGTGCGCGCTGTATAGCTCTGGTATGAAGAATTTTTTTGCTCAGGTGGCCGAAATGTCCGCCCAATAAAGAAATGTTTTGCTCAGCAAGAAAAGAAATTAAGAGGGAACATTGAACACGCATGAAAACACTGTGCTTGCCCATGTTTACATAATTGCTAATGAAGTTAGAACAGCATGGTGACCACACTACAAGCCTTCCATAGACCTCTAATTTCATTATCCTTCTTATTAACGCTCAGAAAGAGCCAGTCTGGCCAGACTACTTCCTCCTTCTGTCTCTGTCTTCCTCTTCTCCTTCACAACCAGTAAGAGGCCAGTAATACCTGAAGAAAGCTGTCTGCTAGCATTCCAATTCATCTCAATGCAAGTTGCTTTTTTAGCCAGTCATCTGAGGCATAAATGTCATGTGAATAATCACTCTAAAGCTGCAGGAAAATGACATTATGGCAATGTTAATTGGCTACTCACACCACAAGAACAAACACAGTCCAAAAACCTTCACTAGTGAGGTTCATCTGCAAGCATTAAAGCTAGTCCCAACGGGTGAGGGCACTATGAGAGCCTGTCCACCGGTATCGTCTCCACACGTGATCTCACATCTCTTCACACACTCACATCCCTATCTCAGCCTTGGAAACACTCACACACACGCCTCAAGTGTCTCTTATCGTCAACACTGAAGGAGTGTGATATGGAGCCTGCAGGTGCACACACACACACAGGGTCCACAGTGAATGCCAATGACAGGGGGAAGGAAGATTTCTTACCAGACATCCTTTCATTAAAAATACTCCTCTTGTTCACATGACAACAAAGTACTGCTGTTTTTCTCTAGCATCGTACATTCGCCTCTTAAAAATAAAGGTTCTTTATAGGGGTGGGCGATATGGCAAAAATATCATATCAGGATTTCACGATTTTATCACAATTCTTTGATTCACGATTCATGTTGGTTTTACTATTTTGTCTGAGCAGTGCAGCCAAAATAATTTCCCTATTATAAAGACAAAGCCTTTCAAGGTAACAAAATATAAAAAAACAATGGTGGATATTTAGGCCAAAGTGGGCGAAGATAAAAAATCATCTTTGTTGTTAAAAATAAGAACAAAGACACACATTACAAATACACATAATATACAAATAAAACAAACAGTGCTTTTTTCAGGTACAATAGGCATATTTAGCAGAGCATTCAAGAAACTGAATGAACAAATATAAAAATAAAACACTATATAGATTGATTCCTATTTAAGCAACTGTATTTTTTTTTCAGTAAAGAGTAGCGAGTTATTTTTTTTTTCTCTTTGCATTTTGTTGTTTTAACATTAAATCAATAAAAAGCCTGTCATCTGTCTGTCATAGTGTTTTATATTTATACCATCATTTACTCACTCAATACTAGTTTTAAACCTGAATAAACATAAACATAAATGCTATTTTGAAGAATGTGGAAAAAATCAAACAGTTGCTGGTCCACAGTGACTTCCATAGTATATTTTTTCTACTATCAAATTCAGTGTGGACCAGCAACTGTTTTGTTACCCACATTCTTCAAAATATCATCTTTTGTGTTCAGCACAAGAAAAAATTAATACAGGTTTGGGACAACATGGGAGTGAGTAAATAATGACAGAAATTACATTTTAGGGTGAACTATCCCTTTAATGACAGTCGGCGGCATGTTTAATACTGTCCCTTTAAGACCTACACGCATCTAATATACAAGCACGCATCCGTTTTCTCTCAGATGTTTACTTTATTTTTAGACATACCAACTGAGTCTATATATAAACCTTGTGTGTTTTGACAGTATTCGCGCAAAAGATAACTTAGTTCAGTAATCAGGCGCTGTTAGACAGGCTTTTTAGTGCGTGCGCTTCAGGTGTATGGTCTCAGAAAAAGCGCAGGTCACGAACAGTGCGTGAATAGACTTGGTCGGTCTCGCGTAATAGCTGTGTGGGGTGGAGTCGGCGTGGGGGAAAACGATCCTTTCCCCCTCATTGGAAAAGCATGGTGTTGACACAGTATGGTCTACATTAGTGTTTCTCAACGGGGGCGGTACCGCCCCCCAGGGGGCGTTCGGGGGGCGCTGGAAGCAATATTTTTGAAAGGGGGGCGCTGAGCTGTTCTTGGGGGGCGTTTGGTTACGGTGAGTTTACACCAAAGATGTATGAGCTGGACCTTGCAAAAGAAAATGGTCTGCCACATCCTAACGTCGTCTCTACACTGGATGCATCAAAGCGCACTTTCTGTATTTGTCAACTTGTCTGTTGCGCAACAAGCGCGTTTAGTGCGTCATAAAATAGAAATAGAACGTGGCATCCGTTTACTGTAGCGCTTGCGCTCAGTTACTGAACGACTGATTATAACAGGATCCATGTGCTTTGACACAACGTCTCACGCCGTTCACGCCCGGTGTAGTAGTGTTAATACTACCGCTTCTAGACTAGACGGTGTATCATTTCCATAGCAACGACTCTTTACTTCAGTGTTCGCTCGGCTTTCTGTAGCGCAGCTGATGAACTTCCCGTGAAACCAATATGCATTTAGACACAATAAAGCATGAGATGCTTTTTCTTGATTAGAAAAAAAATAATGTAAATGCTTTTTGTTTGCTGATTGACAAATTTCTAGTTTATTCTCTAGTTTAGAGTTTATTCAACGCACAAAATATAGCCTAATTTATATTCCCGAGCCTTTTTTTTCTCTTTGGGAAACTGATCATAATATTTCAAGTCCAGTCAAATCAAATGTGTCATGAATGTCATTTGCCATTCAATGTTATATATGGGTTAAAATACATGCTTTTAAGATATATATTATAAATAAAATATAGCCTATACCACCATTCAAAAAAGGTCAGTAATGGTTTTGAAACAAATCCTTTCTGCAGTAAGTTTGCATTTATTTGATAGAAAATACAGTAAAAACAGCAAATCTACAATTTGAAAGAACTGCTTTTTATTTGAATATATTTTAAAATGTGTTTTCCTCTCATGCTAAAGCTCTATTACTCCAGCTTTCAGTGTCACTTGATCCTTCAGAAATCATGCTGATTGTTGCTCAAGAAATTTTTATTCTTTTTATTATTATAGCTGGCATACCACAACTACAAAAAAAGCTAGATTTGCAATTTAATTGATAATAACAAAAATATAAATTTAATTATTTAAGACAGATATAAATCAGGACTGCACTAAAATAATAACTATTTTGAAAATGAGAAGCATATGTTTCCCATCTTTCTACAACCCAATTCCTGAAAAATTTGGACGTTTTGTGAAATGCCATACAGTCAAGAAAATGTTATGTGCTCATTCTCTTTAACCTATATTTAATTGACTGAAGTACAAAGAAAAATATCCAGTGTTTTTACTGGCCAAATTTTATTTTGTAAATATGAACTAATTTTGATTTTGATGCTGGAACACACTCTAAAAAAGAGTTGGGACAGAGACATGTTTAACACCGTGTCACATCATCTTTCCCTTTAATTATAATGTTTAATTGTTTGAGAATTGAGGATATTAATTCTTAAAAGTTTTGTGAGCAAAATTTTGCCCAATCTCACTAGATACAAGACTTCAGATGCCCATCAGTCTGTGGTCATCGTTGTCTGATTCTTCTTTTCATGATGGGCCATACATGTTCAATAGGAGACAGATCTGCAGGCCAGTCAGTCACATGCACACGTGTCTATGAAACCATGTTGTTGTAGCACATGCAGAATGAGACCTGGCATTGTCTTGATCTAATAACCATGGACTTCCCATGAAAGATGTGATGGCACTATATATCTCTGTACAATCCCAGTAAATGCCTCCATGTCAATGGCACCTTAACACATAAGCCAGTCACCCATGCTGTTTGCACTGCTGCACCCCCATATCATGACAGACGTGTGCTTTTGCATCTGTCACTGATGAAAATCTGGATGGTCCCTTTGGTCTTTGGGCCTGAAAACTCAACATCCATTTTTCCCAAGAAACAAGTGGACTAATTTGAGCACAGCACACATTTCCACTGTCTTTTTGGCTATCTGAGATGGGCTCTGGTCCTGAGAATCTGGTGTTATCACTGCATAAAATTGATAGCTTTCTCCTTGAGTAACAGAGATTCAAGTTGCATTTCTTGATGCAGCAGCAGACTGTGTTAAGTGACAGCAGTTTTCTGAAGTTCTCCTGAGCCCTTGTGGCTATATTTAACACTGCAGCATGATGTTTTCTCATGCAATGCCATCTATGGGCTCAAAGGTCATGCAAATTCACACTGAGATTTCTCTGGAGTCCCTTTGAGGGACCTGGATAATGGGTAGGGGGGCGCTGGCCCAAAAAAGGTTGAGAACCACTGGTCTACATAAAATAATTTCTGCTGCTCGACAGTGCAAGATACGTCAAAAAACTGAGCTGTATTGTGTCGGACTGTCTGTACGGAATCTGTGACTGGACAAACGACCCAACGGAATGGCTAGAGGTGTCGTTTGTTGTTGAATGTGACGTAACGCCGCGTTGAGTTCTGGGAAACTGCTTTGTTTATCCGGCATATTTGCAGTAGAGGTCGACCGATAGTGGATTTTACCGATACCGATAGCTAGGTTGGACCACACTGGCCGATACCGATTAATCAACCGATAGTTTTCAAAATAGATACTGAAAGAGAGCTAGTGCTTTACTATTTAAAAAAAAAAAAAAAGCAGCAACAGTACTAAACCATACTTTGTAAATGACTAAAAATATTAATATTATTTACTATATTGATCATTAAAGTTATTTCATAGTTTGCTAATGTTAAAAGAAGAAACTTTAAAATTTAAAAATGTAGCCTATTAGTAGCTAATAGTGAATGTTGAAATGAACACACTCTAACAAGGAACAATACTTCTACAGTTTTCATTAATGCTACGAATGGACTCTTATTGTTAAGTGTTACCATTTAATTTCAACAGTCATGCTTAAAGATGGCCATCTTTAAATACCTACACAAGGCCATAGCGTTAAAATTACATGCATATGGATATTGTATGTGTACTCACACGCTTTATTTGCTTCTATTTTTTAACACTTGATAATTATCTAATCCAAAAAAAAAAGTTAGTCACACACTGGGCAAAAGTGCAGCGCTGCGTCTAGGAGAACTCAGAGGTATCACACAGACACACACTTTGCGTTCAAATCAAGTAGCGGTCTAAAACAATTTATTTAAATCACCAAACGGACATAAGTTTGCTTCAAGAATGAACAATGTGGCATAAATGAGTTCGAAGTTCGGTGTTTAAAAAAAAAAAGAGCAAGCAGAAAGAGAACGCGCGATCTGTATTACAGCTCTCTATATGAAGCATACAGATTTTATTAAAGCCACAGAAAGACAAACGTTTTGCTGAAAAATGCACAATACATAATTTATAGCCTAGGGTGAAGTCATTATGTACATTCACAACGATTTGGGACAAATATAATGTAATTTAATAGAAAACTATGTGAATGGCGCTCTGTTCCGTGGCAGGATTTTCTGTCGGTTGTATTTAAATGCGCGTCTGGAGTTTCCCGCTCTGTGCAGCGCGCAGTGTCACGTGTCAAAATAAACAACACCTGCTGTCAGTGATTTCCGCCTCTAGAGGCCGCTCTCGTACTGTATAATGCCAGCGGACCCTTCTCAGCCATTCCAGCAACGGTTGAAAACCGGAAAACTATCGGCATGGATTTTTGCCGATAACCGATAGTTGGGGCAATCAACTATCGGTGCCGATTAATCGGCAAAACCAATGAATCGGTCGACCTCTAATGTGCAGGATAGCGCTGCCTTCCCGCTATGGAGTTTAGGGCAGTATTTGATTTTTTTGTCATGATTGTATTCAAGCTGCATCGAGAATTGCAATAGTAACTCAGATCATCGTTCTGAGAGAAAACTGAATAATGCAGTATGTTTTTTCGCCTTTTTTCTGTGTTAAAACACCAAATGAAGCAGGTTGTGGAGAAGACGCCGAATAGTAAATCTGTTAATGTCACTGATTAAACCCACTGCCTCTCACTCAATAAAAGAATAACTTTTTATACGTTATTATAATAATTAACGTTACCTTCTTTGTGAGTATGACTCTCACTAGGCTTGTGAATTAACTTGAACAGACTTTCTAAAATGCTTAAAGTGGCTTAATATACCAAGATAGTGATGAAGACAAAATTGTAAAGCATATACTATATGTAGATATGCATACAAGCTCAAAATGTGAACGCAAAGCGTTTATTTACGTTAAGCATTAAGCATAAGAACACGCTTAATGCACCGAGACAGTGATAATAAAAGATCACATTCTGTACACACCTTACTAATAAATCATTATATGTGCAGAAAAACAGATGAGCCCAAAATATGAACATTAAATATCACTGTCTTAATCCATAAGCGCTTTCTACATTACGGTTTTCTAAAGGGAGGAAAACGCTTAACATTTAAACATGTCGCTCACCTGCATGTTTTTTAGCATCACTGTCTTGGTACATTAAACCAGCATTTTAAAATGCTACAAAACTGTTCACAAGTTCCTAGGGATTTGATTTTGCTTGTCATTTGTTGAAAGAAATGTAAAAAGTACAGTGAGTTCGTGACTGTTCACTGAATGTGACCCACAATCTCTGATTCTCCTCTGTGGCCATGGAAAAATGAATATTTATAATAACAACAATTATACTTTGTCATTTAAAAGTTTCCAACAAAGAAATGGATCGACTTCTGTCAGCTTGTTGAACACACTTTTATTTGGATAATTTAATATGACGGCTGAAGCAGCAGCGAGCATCCAGCGGGTGACACTGTTTTCACGGTAATCAGATCAACATTGTAAATGAAATTCTACAAAACCTAAGAGAAAAAAAATCGAATTATCATGCAATGCGATAAATTAGCTTCTCTTCCCTGCAAACGATACAATGAAAAATTAATGGTTGTTTAACTTAAAGGCAAAAACAAAACAAAAGATAAGCAGTTATCCATATAGAGAATGAGAAGTAACCATGGGAACGGACAGCGTATCCTGCTAATATGGCGGCGCCTTCCCGAAATGCAACGCGGAGTGAAAAGACTGTGACGTAACCCTCATTCTCTATTGGCGGGTCCACAACGCGTGTACACTCTGCTTTTTACACACACAGGGACACGCAGCAGCTCACAAACATGCCCAATATTAAAATTTAAAGGATTACAATGTAAAAAATTATTATACATTGCATGTATCAGATTAGTCAGATGCAGGGGCGGACTTAGTGATTTGGGGGCCCTAAGCAAATTTCAGGTACGGGGCCCCAACACAATAACTATATGCTCTTTTACACCTAGCCCTTATTTTGCTCGCTAGCTCTCTCTCATTATAGCTATAACTATTATTTATTATAACTATTACCCCTTCACAACTTAAGTAGCCTAAAGTGATATTACAAGTGTTCTTAAGCCATACGATAGGGTTTGCCGAGAAACAAATCAAAAATGTAATCTGCGAAAATCTCCAGTCATTGCATTCGTGCATTTATATGCGTTTTTAGTTTATAGTTCATTTGCATTTATAGTTCGCGCTGGTGCGCCTAGGAAAAGCACACAAGAGAGTCATTTTGAAACATCAAGACAAATAAAATTATGACTTAAAACACAATAAATTCTTTACTGAGGTGAATATATTTGTTCTGAGACAGTCAAAATAGCTTAGAATGCATGCAAAGAGCGCTCCGTCTATAATCACTAAAAGCTGTCAATCACTTCAGTTCATCGCGATCTCACGACGTTCCGTTAATAAGCTCTCTGCACAATGAATCTCTTATTTACATCTTATCTACACGTTGTTATAATGAGAGGATTCACAAGCTTGCAGAACTCCACACCTGACAAAAACTCGCCGTTTTGAGTGGTGAGTGAACATTTGACGCTCTCCATAACACAAATGCATGCTGGTGCATTTTGCAAGTATGTTTCGCGAATATCAGACGGGGCCCCCTGATTCCCCGGGGCCGCTTACCTCGCCTATTGGTTAAGTCCGCCCCTGGTCAGATGAGTCATTGTATGTATCAGAATGAGGCTACCTATTTGCTCGCGCTCGAGCAGCTCCGTTTCCTCTCTGGAGACGTGACCAGTCTTTGCGCTTGCAAATTCTGCCGTGTAAATAGTGAATCTGCCGTGGCGCGAGCACAACTGGCTCTTAAAGGGAATGGGAGATGACACTCTGATTGGTTTATCGCACGTTATACCCAAAACACACCCATTACTCATTAAGAGAATAGAGACAAACCTTTTAGACCATGCCCCGGGCGTGCCGACCGTTTTCCCCGTCGTTAGGATTTGGGACACGCCCTAAGTGCACCTGCATCGTGCGCTTTAGACCATGTGCTTAGATCGTTAAAATAGGGCCCAGTGTGTTGCGGGTTTTTGGGCAGTTAAGTGAAGCATGTCAGTGAATCAAATGTCAGTATAATATAATAGTTATTTTAGTTGTTTTTTTTATTGTATTAATATTTCACAATATTGATCAAATAAATACAGCCTTGGTAAGCATAAGAGACTTTCAGACTTTTGAACTATAGTGTAAATTAGATAATAGTTAGGACACAGTCCTGATCTGTGCAGCTTAAACATTTTCGTTTCTGACTTAATAAGGTGAGAAAAGCAACATGAGGCAGCAGTGTCACACATCTGGATGAAAATGATACCCCTGACATCTCCCTTTCTCACTTTCTTTTTTCTTTCTTCGAACTTCTCCCATTATGAGACAAAAAATAAAAGAGCTGATGACACAGGAGAAATCAGCGGAGTTGAAATCTCGTCCTTCTCTGCCAATTTTCACAATCGTTTTTCCTCCGACCGTGAGAGAATTCATTAAAATTTCACTCAGCCCGCGGCCTCTCTCTCTTTCTCCCTCTCTCTCTTCCTCTCAATCTATCTTTCTCTCTTTGCCTTTTCTCTCTCTGAATGAATGGAGCTTTGAATAATGTAACCAGTTTTAACAAGATCATAAAAACCCCCATCCAACATTCATAAGCCAGTTAGCTGAGGTTGGGGATCTTGGGGACGGCAGCACGCACACGTTAAGCACACCTCGTTTCTCTCACACACTCGCACCTACATGCACTCGGGCACGTGCACGCTCAAATGTCTCTCTTCCAGACGCAATCGCACACACATACTTGAATTCCGCAGAGGATGAAAGAGTGACGCAGGAGCTGGAGAGATGAGAGAGGGATGCCTGGAGGAGGAGGATGAGAGACAGAGAGTGAAATCAAAGAAGCAGTGATGTAAGAGAAGCCCCCATAGGTCTCTCTCCTGTCCGTCTGTCGAGAAAACCGCACCAGCTCTCTGGCTCTGCTGCAAATTAGAGGACTGTGAATGTCCTTTACACTGCGTTTATTTCTAAAACACTATCATTATACTTTTATATTTCTTAACTGCTTTTATCATAGTGTAGAAGCATTAAAAACATGTCGGAATAGGTGTGCTGAAAACACAGCCTTTAAGATATTTAGATAATATTTAACAGATACCAACAGTGATGCATTTGCAGTGTTTTTCCAAGGAAGTAATCTCTGTCTGAATCTTGGAGCTGTTTTGCTCTTAGCGATCTTATGTTATGAGGAAAATGGAAAATGAGATTTTACACTGAATGAAACATTAGGTTTGGCTAATGGTTAGATGCTAACATGCAACTGTGTTCGGCTGCATCTCAATTTTATACCATTTGCACTGCATAGTATGCAATGTGATTTAAATACTAATAGGTGTTTATATACTATTAAAGTACTATTACACTATACTTTTATACTATTTATATATAAAATTTCAACGTTAAAATCTAAAACTAAGAAAAATTACAAAAGCACACAGCACAGTGACTAAAACTTAAAAACTGAAAACATAAAAATAAAAGCTAATCCAACATAACAAATTTAATATTTCTAATAGCTTCATTTTATTTTATTTTATTCAGTTTTGGTAATTTTAGTACTTCAATTTATTTCATTTCAATTAGCTGCCAAAGCAACAAATGTTCATTTAAGGTTAGTTTTTCATCCAATTTTTCTAAGTTTTTTTTTTTTTTTTAATTTCAGCTTTATTTCTATTGCCAAAAATGATTTTTTTTTTTTTTTTATAGTTTTAGTTAACAATAACAACCCTGATTTTCATTTTAATTTTCAGTTATTTTAATGCAATCTTTAAATATAAATCCAGAAATGTATTATTAGTAAATTTTAAAGATAATTAATACATTTATAGCTATTTTTAGCCAATCTTTTTGGTCACACTTTATTTTAATGTCCAATTCTTGATATTAACAAACCATTAACTATAACTTTTGCCTCAGCAAACTCCTAATTTGCTGCTTATTAATAGTTATAGTTAGTAAGGTAGTTGTTACGTTTAGGTATTGGGTAGGATTAGGGATGTTGAATATGGTCATGCAGAATATGTGCTTTAAAAGTACTAATAAGCAGCCAATATGTTATTAATAGGCATGCTAAGGAACTAGTTAAAAGTGAGAATTGGTCCCTATACTAAAGTATTACCATTCCCCCCCCAAACTAGTGCAGTATATGTACAGATACTCATAAAAAATGATACACATACACCATAAATGAAGGATAATTTGAGAAGCATTTTCTTACATAGTATTTCAGTAACATAATGTGTGCCTAATTCAACAATACAGGAATATGTTGGTGTATAGACTTTGTGTGTTTCTGTGCGAGTGTGTGTCTCGAAGTCTGTGAAAACGACATGTGACCTTCATAAGAAGATGAAATACACTGTGAGCAATAGACTTGCATTGATTTCCGCAGCAATTACTGCCATTCTCAGCTCAGCTAGTGCATAAATATTGATGTTCTGTGTTGAGATGTTCAACATTCGGTGGGTTTATATGAGCGTGTGTTTGCATATAGCGCTGGTTCTTTTACTTTGTCTCTCTCTCTCTCTCTCTCTCTCTCTCTCTATATATATATATATATTTGCTTTTCTCATTTTGCATTAGCTCATATTCACATTCTCTATTTTTCTCTCTATGCAAACACACACACGCAAAAGCAGAACACCACACATCCTTCCAGCAGACGTGTCAGACGTCACAGTGAGAATGCAATCCAAATCTGTAACATCTAATTTTACGCTATCAGAAGGAGGGACATGTTCAATCTCACAGCCTTTAATTAGATCTCTGGCACTGGAGGTGTGTGTGTTCGCATACACACATCTGTGTGGGTGTGTGTTTGTGCTGGAGAAGCAGTAAGAAGCATCAAAATCTTTGTGTGTCAGATTTTTGCACGCATGTTTGCGAATGCTGTTTGTGAGAAAAATCTATCAATGGAGCATCATGTGTTTTCATGTTATTTGGCTCATATGCAGGTTTTATGACCTTTTATGTGGAGTTCAAAATCTGTAATCTATCTCACCTATCTTAATTTTCAGCACTGCAATGGGTATTTTTACAAAGACAGGCTCTCCATGTATGCCCTCCTCATTTACAGGAACAGTTTGCCCAAAATAAAAATTTGCTAAAAATGCAGCTACCCTCAGGCCATCTGAGATGTAAATAAGTTTGTTTCTTCATTAGAACAGATTTGGAGAAATTTAGCATTACATTACATGCTCAGCAGTGGATTCTCTACAGTGAATGGGTGCCATCAGAATGAGAGTCCAAACAGCTGATAAAAAACAAATCCATCATTTACAGTAGATGGTTTTTAACTTCAAACCATTGCTTCTGGCTAAAATATGTGTCCACTATCCATAATATTTCTTTCTCCAATATGAAAGTCATGCACAGCTTACAAGTGAAAATAGTCCAAAACAGTTGTGTTTTGATGTGATAAGACAACAGGGAATGGACCTTTTTTTTCTTTTTCTTTTTTTTACTGTGGAAGTGTTATAATGGATTATGGACATTGGTTGTTAGTCAAAATACCTAAATAATGGATTCGTTTTTTACAAACCTGCGTTAATTGATGGACAGGAGTCTTGTGGATTATTTGTGGATTATTGTTGATGTTTTTTCATCTCTCATTCTGACGGCACCCGTTCATTGCAGGGATCTTAAATTTCTCTAAATCTGTTCTGATGATAAAACAAACTCATCTACATCTTGGATTTCCTGGGGTAAGTCCATTTTCGTTTTTGTGTAAGCTATTACTTTAATGCACATGCAGAGGAGTGCATGTGTGACATTTTCAGGGGAGGTTTGGGCTGATCTCGCTTTTGATATTACCAGAATCTCAGCAGGTCAGAGCCAGTGGGAGAGAGTTTTGACACTTTTACGTGTGAGAGAAGAAGCAGGAGGAGGTTTAAAAGTGAGCTAAACAAGAGTGTATAGATGAGTGACTGCACATTTGGAGCTGCTACAGTACATTGGTTATTGTATTTAAGGCCTCCCAGAGTAATACTTGGACTATAATTTACTGCACCAGCACTGTCAGACTGAAATAACAACATTTTATGTCAAAATGGTCAACATATAGGGTGTATAAATCACACAATACAACATCTAAAACACATTTCCCTTATACATTGATTTAATTGATTAAAATTGGTTTTCATGGACATCTTAGACTTCAAGTCAACTATCCACATGTCAGTCAAATAGCCTCTTCCTGCCTAAATGGGTTGTTGTTGGCCAGAAGAACCTGTAATGTAGACCACACTTAATGCGGCACATCAAAAGTCTGGCCACAGACTAAAAGCATCTTATGGTTGCAAACAGCACAAAGCATGCTTTCTGTGGGCCTCGAGGCCATCAGCAAAACGAGAAAAGGCTTGATTAGGCAGTGAGTATGTAGTTGAACTCCACTCTACTGTGTGCTTGATTCAGCACCATGGTCAGCTCCCTGAACAAGAGTGCACTACATTCCCTCAAACCGCGTCTGTCCTGCGCCAGAGAGGCAGTTTGTCAACACTTCATTAAAGTCTCATCAAAGAGCTGACTAGTCATGATGAATAAATTATTTGAATAAATTATTAACTGTTATGTTTTTCCTCAGTGCCTTGTGGTGTAGAGATGCTACAACAGAACCTCACTGAATCTGCACACCGCTTGTGTTTCTAATCATTTTGCTACAGATGCAGTCTTTATTCTCTTCTGACAACCGACATCATTGGGTTTTTAAAGAACATTTGATAGAGTAACTCTTACTGTATTCTGTCATATTATAATAACAACTGTCTCCGTTACTCCATTTGAGGCACAACATGACAAGATCGCAGTGATACAAAAAATATGAAAAACAAAATGCTGCATCATATGATAAAATCACAGCCAATCAGAAGAGTGAGATATCTAGCTTTTTGCATGATACAATAAAATGTCATCTTAACTTTCAAAATGTCAATTATTGTCAAATTATCATCAGATTATTAGACAGTTTTTGTCTTTTTAAATGTATACATCACACATCAGTTTAATTCA
Organism: Onychostoma macrolepis; assembly: GCF_012432095.1. Taxonomy (NCBI): domain Eukaryota; kingdom Metazoa; phylum Chordata; class Actinopteri; order Cypriniformes; family Cyprinidae; genus Onychostoma; species Onychostoma macrolepis. Next base: position 10,224,867 of record NC_081162.1, on the reverse strand, counting down.
TCAATAATTAATAGCCTGATAACTTAATAAACTGTTAAACAATTAGCATAGTAACATACTTTTACCGAGTTAGCCTGATAGTTTTGCATATTGTTAACTGATTGACCTATACTCTGCACTATTTTCCAACCTTACATAAGTTAATAGACACAATAACAGCAGCTCTCTTTCTGTATTTGTATTGAGATGAACTGTTTTGGGCATATCTCTCAGTGTGTCTGTGCTAAAGTTTAATGTGAAGGGGTGGTTTACTGCGATTTCACTTTTTTCATTTTAAATAGTGTGTAATGTTGCTGTTGGTGCATGAACAGTATCTGCAAAGTTGCTGCGCTGAAAGTTCAACGTAAGCGGAGATATCGTCTTTTAAAAATCAGTAAGTTTAATGCCTACAAAAACGACTCATATGGGACACTATGAGATACTTCCCGGGTTGCATACAAAACACGCAAAAGAGGGGGCAAGGCCATGTTCTGCGGCTTTGTCGAAGAGGAAGAGTTATAGTGGAGAGTTGTAGCCATGCCGTCGAAACGGTGTTATTTTCACCCAGCTGTCAGGTCTTCTGTGTTCGGGCTTCCTACAGACGCTGTAGTTCGTCAACAATGGTTAAAATTTATGTTTGATTATGTTCCTGACAATTACAATCCTAATTTAGCTCTCTGTGCTGCGCATTTTACGGAAGACAGCTTCCAGAATCTACAAGAGTTCAATGCCGGATTCACACAGAAACTATTACTAAAACATGGAGTGGTTCCAACTTTAAAACCAGAGGCAGCAGTTGTTGGGCCACAACCTGTAAGTAAGATTTAATAATTTTAAATGTATTTGCATGTATAATTTCAGACGTAATGCTTTAGTTTTATCAAGGACGTAAACAAATGCCAACGCTGGCTTTAGTAGCCAGTTAGTTAAATGCTATTTCGTGTGTCTATGACAAACGCGTACAAACATTTTGGACCCGAATTTGTAATTATGTACTAATTTTGTAAATGTATTTTCCATGTATACTTTATGACGTAATTTTTCGATTTGATCAAGAACGTAAACACAAGCCTACGCTGTTTGGTTATAGTGGCCAGTTAGTTCGATGCTATTTTGTGTGTATAAGACAAATGTGTACAAACTTCAAAAAATTATATGTAATCACAACAGCAAACTTCCATTCAGAAACATTTTGTAAGAGCCGTGCTTGCGGAAGTTCTGCTTGACTCTCTTCATTACCGCTTTCTGGGTCTGATTCTGGCTCAAACTGATACGGCAATATTGACACCATTATTTACATTTGACCGCAGCACATGCAGCTGTCACCCGTAAAGGTAATGGGCGTGAAGTTTCCGGACAATGTGCAGTACGCAGTTTAGCCAATCACAACACACCGGCCCAACTAACCAATCTGAGCCCATTGCCTGTTTCTGAGGGAGTGGTTTCATAGAATCAGGAAGTCAACCGGTCGTTCAAATGACAGAGGAGAAAGCAGCTTACAATAAAGGTGAAATATATGAAAAATAGGGCGTTTTTTAACAAACGAAACACGAAGACATGTTATATTGCACCCCATAAACACAATCAAGCAAAGAAAAAAAGCAGTAAACCACCCCTTTAAACCTCCTCTGTAACTCAATCAACAGTTATGGGATCAGTACACACCGTTGCGGTATTGAGTTACGGTGACGGTGCTCAAGTCTAATGTTATTCGTCCACACTTCTGGAACCTTCTTGAGTATTCAGATGTGTCTGTCTAGAGAGAACGGCAGTCTAGTCTGAGTGTTTGAGGGACGGGCACGTTGGTTGGGGAAGAACACAATGAGAGACATTAGCTTCCAGTACTGCTCGGTATGTGCATGGGAAAAGGTAAGCAGAGACAAGAGAGAGTGATTATATTATTGCTGTCATAGTGGCCAAGATTGCATGAGCATCTAATAGACAAGTCTACGTTTCTTTGCTTAAATTGTATTTCATTGGAGACCAGTTATGCGTTCAGAGCACTTATCCTGTTTATTAATGCATGAATCAATTTATGTATGTATGTATACTATAACCTATGCATGAATATTGTATATGCACAGTGGGGTCAGCAGGTTTGAAACCATGAGTGAAAATGCTTATATGTGACCCTGGACCACAAAACCAGTCATAAGTAGCAGGGTATATTTCTAGCAATAGCCAAAAATACATTGTATGGGACAAAATTATCGATTTTTCTTTCATGCCAAAAATCATTAGGATATTATGTAAAGATCTTGTTCCATTAAGATATTTTGTAAATTTCCTACCGTAAATATTTTAAACCTTAATTTTTGATTAGTAATATGCATTGCTAAGAACTTCATTTGGACCGCTTTAAAGGCAATTTTCTCAATATTTAGATTTTTTTGCACCCTCGGATTCCAGATTTTTCAAATAGTTGCATCTCAGCCAAATATTGTTCGATCCTAACAAACCATACATCAATGGAAAGCTTATGTATTCAGCCTTCAGATGATGTATAAATCTTAATTTCGAAAAATTTACCTTTATGACTGGTTTTGTGGTCCAGGGTTATATATTTAATATAAAAAAAAAAATATCATTACTTACCATATTTTCAATGTGGTCGCAGATTTTTGTACCATAAAAATACTTTTTTATTTTTGGAAGAAAAAATACATATATTCAAAATAAATACATTGAATTGATCAAAAGTGACAGCAAATAAATAAATGGATGAATGAATGAATATAATGCTAATTTCAAATACTTGCTGTTCTCAGTCCTCAAAAATAGGTTTCCTCAAAACTTAAACAGTACATCATCATAAATCATCATATTAGATTGATTTCTGAAGGATCATGTGACACTGAAGACTGGAGTAATGAGTGCTAAAAATTCAGCTTTGCATCACAGGAATAAATTGAATTTCAAAATATATTAAAATAGAAAATAGTATTTTAAATTGTAACAAAATTTCACAATATTACTGTTTAACTGTAAAATAGGGTTTTACGGTTTTGTTTAAGGTTAGTCAGGAATTATAATTATTTTTATACAACAGTTATGGTCCACAAATTTGTTGGCTGAGCAACATTTCAAGAGTTTTACTTCAACAAATAGAAAATGTTTGTAGAGCAGAATGTCCTCAGGTGGCTAAATTCGTGTGTGTGTGTGTGTGTGTGTGCATGTCCTCATCAAGCAGGTTTAATAAGTAGTGGATGAAGACTTTGCTCCCTTCAGTGTGTAAGAATATCTCTCACATTACTTGAACTCATACTGGGTAATACAGCGAGCACCTCAGTGGTGTAATAAGATCAGCTCAAGGCTATGGAAAGTCTGATCTCTGATCATCTCTGATGTTCGCACCCTTGGCAGGGTCCATTTCTCTTTCTCCTCCTCTCCTTTCCCCCATCGTTTATCTCTTTTCCTCTGATAATCGCTCTTCTCATTTCACTGCGAGGCTAAAATTCAGCTGAAATGTCTGGACATCAGAGGATGGGAGAGCTCACATCATTAGTTTGTGCCCTGTGGTTTATCAGTTGGAAATCAGTAATACTGTACTGATTTACATGTTTTCATGTTAGTTTATTTGCCACATGGAGAGACCGTATGCAAATAAATCTAAAATAAATCTAATTACAGACAGAAAGGAAACATTTAATACATTTTTTTCCCCAGCAACATTCTGAACTGCATTTTTGGAATTTTGCTGCTGTTACCAAGGTAACATTCCAGTTTAGAATAAATTGGCAGTGAAGTACAGCTTTGTGTAGGGTGTACCAGACACACACACACACACACACACACACACACACACACACACACATACATGAGGCCAGACTGGCCTGCATCTTTCAGAGTACTCACTTCAAGTGCTCTGCCCTTTAGAGTGAGTAGGCTGTTGTGATGCTCACTTCTAAATGGTTCTGAGTGTTTGTTTATGGTAGAAAGTGCATTAAAGGATCAGCCAGAAAAAATAAATAAACATATATTAGTGCTGTCTATCGATTAAAAAAATTAACTAATTAATCACACTTTTTTTTCTTAAATCGATTAATCCCACCTAAAATTAAAGTTTTTAAAAATAATTCTACATTGCAATAATGTAGGGAGGGAGACAGTGCTGGGGTGCTCCAGGACAGTTGGGAAAACCGCTGCATTTCAAAATAAGGACAGACTAATTTAGTAAAGGCTATTTTGATTACCCTTCATTCACTTTACTGTTAGTGCTATTATACAAATACACTTACTTGTAGGTTTAAAATTCTACATATGTCTAATTTATTGTCCAACTACAAATATTTCAGCAAAATGTATATTTTATTTGTGTATTTTAGTCAGTTTGATGTTTCAATTGTAGCCAGTGGATTTGAAATATAAACATGATAGTTTTATAAAAAATAAAACGATAGGTTAATAAATCATGGATTTGTTAGTTTTGTCTGCAACGTTGTTTACCTCATCTCCGGTGAAGGTCTTCTGTACACAAAAAAGAAAAGCCTTGCATTGACACGCAGCGTAATGAAGTGAGTGGATTTCCTGATGGATCTCATATCTATAAGATGGATTTCTGAAGTTACAAAAGTATGTTCCTTTTTTACGTGCGTTTCTCAAAAATGAACTTAACATGAATGCACAAGTATGCTACGCATCTGGGGAAAGTTTAAAAGAATTCGGGTCTAATCGGGTCCATTTGGGAAAAGCACATTTATTTTAATTACCCGAGACCCGAGGCTGCTAATACCGAACCCGGACCTCGGGTTTTCAGATCCAAGTGGACCCGTGAAGACCTCTACTTTGAACATCATTAAAAAGAACCAGTTTATGAAGACAATTGGACAATTTGGTTGGGGATCAATGATGGAAGCTAAAATCGTGATGTAATGGAAGTAGTGACAGATCTACATCTGAGTGACATGGATTATCAAAAAATAAAAAATGTAGCACAAGGACACGGTTCTATTGGTTGCTTATTTGATTTTAAAATGTAAGCATGGCACTCATAAATTAATGCAAAATTGAAGAAGTCTGGCACATGTAACCAGAGAGAGATCTGTTGAGTATTGACATTTTGATTAAACGCATGCATGGATGTATTGTTTACAATAAGAACATAGATTTTAATTTATGTGCATTTCATTAATGTGGGCAAGAGTGCTGTCATGGGATTCCCATTGAGCCATGTGGGTGTTTCAGATGTAAAATCTTCATATCAGAAATGAGTATAGTCGTAAATCGCTTTTGATCACTGTGCAAGAACATTGTTTGAGTTGATGTTGCTGGTATGGGTTTGTTTCACACTCCTCAAGCATAGTAAATCCAGAAATCACCTGCAAGGAAAATCACATATATAATAAATATGCAAAAGAATGTCTTAATTAAAATCTGATATTGTATACAGGTCTATGAGAGGGTTTAATTTTAGCTTAGAGGATAGAAAATATCTTTATCTCATTATAAACAAAACAAAAGTAAATTAAGAGTCCCAGCCAGTGTGTGTCTGTTGTATTTTATTGTTCTCCTGCTGCATTGGCTGTGTGAGCTGGAGATTTGGGCAAACTTAAGGAATATAGATGATCTTCTGCACCAGTGATGACTCATTCACGCGCACGCACACACACACACCCTGCAGATATAAAGGAGGATAGACTGGGTAGATGAGAGACCGAGAGGAAGAAATTACAGTGATGGAGTGAGAAATACAGTGCATGCTTGGTCACCCAGACACACACAAACACTTGTTAATGCATGCATACACACGCACAGCTACATTATGATAACTGGAGTCAGATTAGCCTTAGGTTATCTCACATGAGAAAATTCTGGCTGACATTTATATGTGTGTTTATTCATGTGACCTCCTATATTTATCTATATGTGTAAGCATGTCTGTGTGATTTGGTTTGACATTCAATCGTGTGACTCTGAATCCACCTTCATGCATTCCATTTTAGCATTTTGTGCATGTACGTGAGTGTGTACGTGTAAGGGCTCTATGTGCATGCATACTTGGCACGAAAACATGCCAAGGCGTTTTTTTTATATTTCAACTTGAAGAACTCTTTCACATTCAATCACTTCTCATTTGTAACTGAGCCACAACCGAACACTGTAAACCAGACAGGCGTCTGCTCTCCAGGGCCTGGCGGACTGACTGAATGTGAGCATGGAGAGAATGATTGATGTGTGATTTCAAACAAGATCAAGCGTTAGAGAAGGACGAAGGTTGGTTTGGACACAGTAGGGTGCCTGGAGTCTGCAGCGTTTAGTGTCGCTCCATGAGTTGTAAACTGTAATTGCTTTTGATAATGATTTACTATTAATTAGTGTGGTCAAATATTATATTGGAAGTTGAGCAGGAAGATTTAGATTTCACACTGTTATCTGTTATGCCAGAATTTATTTAAAATACATCTATTTCATACTAGGTATACTTCACATCCATTAACATATTTATTGACACATCACTTAAGACTTAAAGTTATAAAATTATAAATGCATTTAATTTGGAGTATTTCTTTATTGCACAATGCACATTTCTTAATATTATGCCTACAATGTGTTTTAATATCACTAGTAATAAGGATTGTATGATCTCTGCATAGTATTAGTCTTTAAATGCAAGATAATTAAAGTTTATCTGAAGTATACTTGCAATAATTCCACTTTAGCACAATTAAATATACTTCAGTATATCTTTAGTTGGACCATAGCACTACTTATGCTCAATTTAAATGCATTAAGCTCAAAATAAGTGGTTACAATTTAGCAGACTTTAAGTATACCACTTTAGTACAATTGCAGGGTATTTTTTACATAAATATGTAAACGTATGTGTTGTATGCTTAGCACAAATAAATTTTATTTTAAATACATTTTAGTATTTTTTTCACAAGGGTAGTGTCATATGATCCATATGAATATGCTGATGTATTGCTCAATAAATATTTCTTATTATTAAATATGTATTATTAACTTTGTTACTTTGTATTTTGCAAATGTGTTAAACAACCTTGGTTGGAATTTAAAAAAAAAAAAAATTATTAAAAAGAAAAACAATGTTGATAATGGTTGTGCTGCTTAATGTTTTTCTGGAAACTGTGATACTTTTTCAGGAGTCTTTGTAGAATAAAAATTCCTTGCTGTATAAAAGTAGTAATTTCTTAAAAAAAAAAAAAAAAAATGAATGAATGCTAGTATGTTGGATTAATACTGTTGTGCTATGAAAGAAAATCACAAATTAGATCTTTTAAATATCTAAATTGCTTAATCCTAGAAATAAATTATATTACATGGAAACCAAATAGGCAGTTGTATGTCTCATTCTTCTTGTTTTATTGAGAAAAAGGTCTTAGTAATTTTATGGATCTCCTCTAGTTTCAGAAGAAATCTCAACAATGTTTTAAATGGCTCAAGTCTGCAGTCAAGAATGGGATACTTTATACCAGGGGTTCTCAACCTTTTGCAAGCTGGGCCCCCCCAAAGCTGGTTCATTGCAGTTGGGGCCCCAGTGCCCCCCCCACACACACCCCACACCACCTTGCATAGATAGATAGATAGATAGATAGATAGCCCTAGGCCTAGGCTATTATTTTTAGGCCCACATTATTATTATTATTATTATTATCATCATCAGTAGCGGTAGGTAGGCCTATTATCATTACTAGGCTATTGTTATAATTGACAGTAGCACCAGACTTCTAATGTGAGCTTGCAGACATTATTATTATTATTATTATTATTATTATTATGAGTAGTAGTAGGCCTATCATCATTACTAGGCTATTGCTATATAATTATGAGGTTACATGCTTTATTGTTGTTGTTGTTGTTGTTATTATTATTATTATTATTATTATTATTATTATTATTATTATTATTATCATCAGTATAGGCCTATTATCATTACTAGGCTATTGCTATAATTGGGAATTGGCACCAGACCTCTGATATTAATTTATGCTTTATTATTGTTATTATTACTAGGCCTAATAGTAGGCATCATCTGCATTTTTTACAGAAGCTTGCAGGTAGGTGATGTTAATGTGAGACCTGAGCCTGCTTTGCCTTGCAGAGATCCTCAATTCTTGGCTCAATGTTTGATAAACATAGCCTCAAATCATCCTCGATTCGTGCACGATTGCGGTATTTCGTTTTGAGTGCAGTCATTTTTGAGAATCCTGCCTCACACAAATATGTCGACGCGAAAGGAAGGAGAATCTTCAAGATGTCACAGAGTTCAGGATATTCCTGCATCAATGATGCCCAGAATGACGAAAGAGGGCAGGAGCTAAAGAGTTCCTTCAGTCTACTGTCACTCTTCAGTTAAATAAGCTGTTCCTGCATATCAATTGATAGCTCGTTTGCTGTGCACACAAACGGATCTCGAACCCACGCAAAAGAGCGATAATCCTCTTTAAAGTACGTCGCAAATTGTTTTCTCATTGCTGACAGGTGCTCAGACGCTGATTGAAATAGGGAGGAGAAATCGTGTGACGTGCCTGCATCAGTGATAAAGTCTGCAAGGCTGGGGAACATGTCGCAGTTCCCTCGACTGATGCGGCCATGCCAGAGGTCTAGTTTTTGTGTGAAGGCGTGCACTTTGTCTGCAATAGGCATGGGACGATAACCGGTTTCAAGGTATACCACGGTTTGGAAAATTCACGGTTTCAAAACCACTAAAACTTTCCATTATACCGTTCCTAATATTCGGCTTGCTACCGAGGCAGATAACATACCTAATTAACTAGCTAACGTCAACTAGTTTCCTCCCTCACGTTACTTCACAAAGCGGGGAATAGCAGACTAAAGTACTACGTTTCTGCGATTTAGTACAATAAATTTAGTTGGTATCACGTCTATAATTTTAAGCCTCCTGCCATTTGTTTACATCTGTTCAAAATCACGTCATTTAAAAAAGAAACAAACTGCTGGCTCTCAGGTGTCTTTGCCACTGTTTGAGTATTATATGGACTAGAGAGACTGTGTGTGTGTGTGTGTGTGTGTGACACAATCGCGCACTCTCCTTATGTGTATGTACACACATCTTTGTACCTCACCGCTCATAACTTGGACTGAAAGATGAATGTGTAGAAAGTGAGCATATCTCCAAAAACCTTGTTGAGCTGCAGGTTTAATGACTGCATTTTTTTTTTTTTTTTTTTACAGAAATTGTTTTGATTTATGTTTTTGATTATTGAGCTGTAGGTTTAGGTTAAGTGACTGCATTTTTAAAAAAAAAAATCTTTTTTTTTTTTTTACAGAAAATTATTTATTTATGTTCTGATTATTGTTGAGCTGCAGGTTTAGGCTTTCAGGTTCAGGTTTATCAAACAAATGAGCGCCGTTTTCTAAAGTCTATGAGCGCAGCACACACAAATAAACTAAATTGACATACTGCAGTTAAATTTCAAAATGTGGTGTTTTTATATTTATAACATTTGAATACAGTTCAGCAACATACATCACACGACCTGACGACCAAGAGAGCTGATAATTGACCATCACTTAATTTACCATCACCTCACGATTGAAAATGTGACACTGATTTCATATGACAGTTCAACAAACAAGTTAATAATATTAAGTCACTTACATTTTAGACGAAATAATGACTGTTTTGGTCTATTTTAGCAGCGAAAATAGATCCGATGAATCCAAACAAAGATCACAGCATAGTGCATCTCACAGCAACACTCAATCGTGTTTTGAATGATTCAGTGTTTTGAACGAATCGGTTGAGTCAAAGATTCAATGACCCATGCACAAACATCTGTCTCATTCTTGATGAATCGGCCGTTTGAACGAATCGTTTGAATGAACGACTCAATGACTCGCTTAATAAAACCGCTTATCACCTGCATTTGCGCTCACTATACGCACTACCGGCACATCCGGGAACTTAACTGTCAATTTCGTTACCGCCCCTTTTTGGGGGAAAACAAACTAGACTTCCCATAGGCTTCAATACAAAATAGCGGCAAAAAGCAACGTCCATACACAGCCGACAGACGTGAATAACTTAAGTAATCACTAGGATTAATCATGTCAAGTAATTATATGTCCACCCTGCCTGCCATAGAGCGTGAAAGATACATCCATAAACTTAATTTGGTCAATTTAAAAACTCATTATCCCAGCGTCAAATTGGTGTAACAACCCCACCCAGTGGCCAGAGGTGTCTTGCCGGACATTTACTCATACCTAATCTAATCACCAGGTAAACCAGTGAATTATTTTACTTCATTTGAAAGTAAACATCTTTAAATGTATATATTATGTCCTTATATTTAGAGTACTGAGTGCACTTTTCTGTCCAGCCATACAACTAGCCTGGCTTCGCTTTCGATAGCATCATCCGTAATTCATAATATTTCCATAGCAGCAAGATATGGATGATGGTGGCAGGTAGCCTGGGCTAAATTTGGGTTTTTACAAACATTATTGGTGCACCCAACCACACAACAACTCTTTGGCATGTTGTAAGGTTAGTCCACTTCCTCGATCCGATGCTGTATGGCGGTTTGTTTTCCCCCAAAAGTGGGCGTGAACCTGTTCAGAGACATTCTATGACGTTGCGCCGGTTGTGAGTATCGACAAACCAATCAAATTTGTTCAAAACTCTTTTTTTTAAATCAGTCCAAACACATTTAAATTTTTATTCAGGAGTTATGTATATACAAAACTATAACTTTTTATGACAGTAGTTTAGTGATAAAAAAAATTTGCACTCTTTTTTTTTCAGCATTTTTTCACGCCCCACTGGTTGAGAACCACTGCTTTATACTATACACATGAATTTGATAGCTCTCTGCTCTTACTATGTCAACAAATGTTATTTGTGTCTAATTTTATATCTCCTAAGGAATTCTAGGAAACAGAAATAATAATTCAGTAAGCCATAACTAAGAACTCAATTAAGTTACAGTATGAAAGCGCATCCTCTGAACAATAAAATGTTCCTGTGGGCTCTCACCCTTCAGCCCCTCCCAGCTTACAGTAGCCTGCCTCATCTCTACCTCTCTAAGATTCATCTATTCTTAGCCCGGTGAGTCAAAACAAGCTTGTTCCATTGGCTGGATGTGATCGCTCAAATAGCTCCCTTTACCCAGAAGGCTCGAACGGTCTCTCTGGCTGACCGATGTGCTCTGTGGCCACCGCAGCAGAATATCATTGTGGAAACAGAGCTCAGTTTATTTCCTTCTCTTTCATACAGTGTATATCATCATCATCATGTGATTAGCCAACAAAGCTGCCACATGATATTTTAGCGCCTCCTAAACGTATTAAGCCCAGTGTGAGCTCCCTTAGTGACAGCTCTATGATTAATGAACAGCAGCGCTGACAGTGAGCAAGAGCATAACCTACTTGCATATATGAAGGGACTCCAGGTTGCCTCTATAGACTTCTCAAATTACTCAGAAAGACTCTGCTCATGGACTGATATCAGAGCTGATGTAATCAATGAAGTCTGTCTGAAGCCTTATGCATCTCTCTGAAGACGCCCACTCTGTGACGCACAGCAGAAACATTGATATGAATGGCAACTGATGAGGAGTACCACAATAAAAAATCTTGAGCCTATTCAAAGCTTTCCTGTTTATGTGTGTTTTATGATTAAATGTTTGCCTACAAATACATTAATCTATTTATACATGTTCATAATATATTAGATTATATATTTGTCTGCATATTATTATTAAAATATTATTTATTTGTTTTATTTGTTTATTTACGTATTTATATTTTACCATTTTTAGTTTTTATTAGGGGTGTCAATGTTAACGCGTTAACGCATGCGATTAATCTAAAAATTTTAACGCATTGATATTTTTTTTAACGCAAATTAATCATTTGATAAGGTTTGACCCCAACTTCTTCCCGTCATCGCAGCACGGAAGGTTATCTATCATTGTGTGATGAGGGTAAAGCGAACCAGTGTTGCCAGGGCAGCGGCACAAGTGGGCTATTTTGAAAATACAGTCGCGGGAAAAATTATAGAGCCGTGGGTTGCGTTTTTTTGGGCTACTTTTTTAATGTACCACGGCATTATACGTTTATATAGACAAATAAAAATTAAAATAGATCCTTTTACTAATGTGTATTATACTTGGAATGTATCCCTGGCAACTTAAGAACGGAGAGGCAGCTGTAACATCACACACAACGTGAGTTTCAGCCAGAGCATACATGTTTTACACAGCAGAAATAAACATGACAACAGCCACTATAGATTATATAAGATAATAAACACACGATTACGATAGGATATTTTTATATGATTTTATGGAGATGAATGTGTACATCTGAAATTCTAATTTGTGCAGCGATATAAAAGGCTATAAATAGCATATTTTAACAACAGTAAATGACCAAATTCCACATGTGATCGAAAAAGGAAGTTATTACAAACAATCGATGGTGGTTTGAAGTGAGTTCTGAGTAAAAGTGTACTATTAATCTCAGCATGATGCTAATATTAGCTGTAATGCACCTGGAGAACAGGTCCAATTCTTCTTCATAATGCATTTTGTCATAATACGTAATAAGTAAGGTCGCAAGAAAATGTTTTGTTGTATTTATTTAGAAATACTTTTGGTAATAGTTGGGTAAATGTATACTGGGATTGAAGCGATATAGATAATAAGGATTATGTCTCATACCTGGCGGACGTGTAAGGTTCTGTTTCCTTAAACTAGCTTGTCATGCATTTCTTTATTTCAACACATTTACAGGTAAATCCTAGTATTTTAAATTTGTGATTAATCATGACTGTGATTAACACTAGTTTTTATCAATGTGTTAAACGTATTAAATTGTAGGTATTTTGTCTGAGAGTGGCTGTGAGTTTCATTTACAGTTAAGTCAGGCCAGCATGAATGTCCAGTCTGTTTTATGCAGGTTTGGTGCTTATTCAGGTTTTATGCTTTTCACCAGCACAATAATACTGGTAACAAATAATACAGTTGCAGTTATGGTGCCATTATTGTCGGAGTGCCTAGCAAATATTTTGGATTATAATGTTATTAATTTATTTTATTCCTCAGCTATTGCTTGAATCCACATGTGAATGGTGCCTAAGCAAACCATAATGGAAAAAAGTGTCTAAACTGACCTAAGTAGGGTAAATAACAACTTTGCAGTAACTGTTATGCTGATGTTGCAGCTGCTCAAGCGTTTGTGCTTGTTTCTGTATGATATAATTGTACATATTAAAATACTGATACGGTCTATAACTCCTCACCGAACTTCCCTCTGCCCTGTATCTTTGTCTCTCATTGGCTGAAGGTCATCGCCGATGTAGTTTTCAGTCAGAAATCATTGCACACAGCAGGACTGTGAATCGCCGACAGCTCCAGATATTTAGAATGTCAAATATTTCACAGGCGTCGGCGACGTGTCAGTGATTCCCTCAGATCGCGTATTTGATAATTCACACTGCGCGATTGTCACTCGTGAACGATTTGCCTCCGATTTCGGGCATTTTTTCGGCGATTTATCAAAACCTGTCGGCGAGTGAAAAATCGGGCTAAAATCGTGCAGTGTGAACTCGGCATAAGGCTAGCGTGGGTCTATGATCGGCGAACATTATCCAGAGGGCTTGACATGAGGGGTAATCCAAGTAAATTATCCCAGGTGAGGTGCAAACACAGTCCAAAACAGCAGGCAAGTGTTAATCCAAGATACACAGGCAGAAGATCAGGAACAAGGCAACACGTAATGACTACATTTAAACTAGGACCGGAAACTTGGAATGGCTCCATAATTTAGCTATCACTAGAAGAGTGATATACGCTAAACAGTACTCAGCAGTGAGAAAGAGGAAGTCCAAGGCTTATAAAGCCTGTCTGATTGGATTCAGCTGTGTATATGTTATCAGTGCATTCAGCTGTGTGTGTGTAATCAGTGCAATGGATGATGGGAACTGTAGTCCGGAGTGACATGTAACAGTCTGTGTTGTGAGAGTCAATATGATGGAGAGGCGACCTCTTGTGGCAGTCGGACGGAAGGCCAAGAACCGGATTCGTGACACCAGGCCAGCAGAGTTTTTTTTTTTTGTTTTTTTTTTTGTTTTTCGTTTGTTCAGTCGCCTTGGATAAAAGCATCTGCCAAATGATTCAATTTTTTGTTTTGTTTTGTTTGCTTCTATTATCCTCATTTGTAAGTCCCTTTGGATGAAAGCTTCTGCTAAATGATTAAATGTTTTGTTTTGTTTTGTTTTGTTTTGTTGGTTCTGTTATCCTCAGTTGTAAGTTGCTTTGGATAAAAGCATCTATGCTGAATGATTAAATATTGTTTTGTTTTGCTTGCTGTTTTTGATTACTGGTTTGATTGCTTCTATTGTCCTCATTTTTAAGTCGCTTTGGATTAAAGTGTCTGCTAAATGATTAAATGTTCTGTTTTGGTTTGGTTGGGTTTAGTTTGCAGGGAAATTAAACTAAAATTTTGACTTTTTTGTGAAATCTGTTTATGAATATTGGTTTAGTTTCAGTTTTATTTTATTTTTATAGTTATAGTTTTTTTTTTGTTATTTTCGACCGCGAGTGTGAATTTTGTAGTAGCTGTGAAATGTAAGGTGCATTTTGCTGTTGTGACTGATTTTGTTTCAGAAAGGTGATGATGGGTGTGCAATTGTACAAGTTGAAATTTGACAGAAAGACAATAGAGAGATTGGCCATTACAATAATAATATGCCATTCCTTCTGCTGGCCTGTAGCATAAGCAGAGGCAGTTGTGCTGTGAAATACACTGTCAGTCACAGCCACACTCAGATCCCTTTAATTGAATGAAACGCCTCTATAATGTATTCATAATGGCCTAGATCTGCTCAACATCATAATGGGATCAAATTACGTGATCAGATTCACAATCGGTGTAAAAGCTCTGGTGTGCCATTTGTTTTTGTGTGCATCTTTGTGGTTGAGCAGGCATTCGTACTTGGTCACTTCATGCGTTTTATTGATCAGACATCTTACCATTTGTAAGATATTTTATGTAAATGGAATATGCATTCTTAATACGATCACGATCTGATAGTTCAAAATGCCTGAAGTGAATAGGCCGTTGCTATCAAAAGAAGTTCAGAGTGTTTTTGTTACTTTGTTTGTGTGTATGTCAGGGCTTGCGTGCTTAGCATTCTGTTTGAGCTTTAAAAGTGTTTGATCATTCTTAAAAGTGCTCAGAATAGGGTATTTCTTGCTTTTTTCTCACTCATTCTCCACCCTCGCTTCAGAGGCGAATGGGCACTTTCTCTACTTGACTGACTGCTGACTTACTAGTTCAGGCATCTGTAGAAAAAGAGGCTGTGCAGTCAAGTCAGTGTGTGTGTGGGCTCCTGTCTGTGGAAATCTGCTGACAAACAATCTCTCTCTATCTTCCTTGTGGTGGTGCTTTTTCCATTCATTCATTCCCAGCTCAGAACTCAGAGACACTTTCTTTCAGACTTTTCAATCTGTTCATGTGCTGCTTTCATCTAATAGCTCTTTTTTTTTTTTCTGCCACGCAGCATTGTATTGAAATCCCTCACACAACTACTCACACATTTCTGCAATTTATTCAGCGTTTAAAGCAGTTTTATGTAGTTTTGTGTATTCTTGTGACTATTCCAGCTCCCTACAGTTAAGTGGGAATCGGGGTTGTAATATATCACTATATATCATAATTAAAGTGTATGTGCATTTGTTGCTGCTGTAAAGCAATCTGCCCTATTCACTGAATTTCATACCAGCTCACCAAACTTATATACTACCAGAAGAAATGTTTGGGGGGAGTGTGGTAAAGAAATTGAAGCCTTGTTAGAAGTCAGCACGTACCATCAGAATGATTTTGTAACTGATATTTCAAGGTAAAAATACATTTGCTGTAACATAAAAACTGTGGATAATTTCAACCTTACGGGTTATGAGACTCATTTAAAACTGCTTATTTATAAATGTTTAAATATTGAATTAATATGTTGATTAATTTATTGAATTAATATGCCATTTGCAAATTACTTTGAATTTTTATTTTTAATTAATGCATGGATTATTCATTTATTTACTCCACTGTTATTTTAGTATCATTTATATACTATTACAGTATTTATTATTTGAATTAGCTTTTATTTGTATATATTTAGTTTTCATTTTAATTTTAATTAAGATTTAGCTTGTACTTTTGTTATGTGCCAGTCATTTTTATTAGTTTTTTACTTAGCTTTATTTTTCTTTTCAGTTTTTAAAAGTACTAAGTTTTCGTCTAATATTTATATTTTAGCTCTGTTTCAATTACTGAATTTTTTTTACAATTTTAGTTTTAATTAATAATATATATACTTTTTCCATCAAATTATATTGACAACACATTCCCCATACCAAATCTACAGCTGTAGCAGTTATGTTAGATATATTTTATAAATGATTACCCTTATATTATTTCCTCTGTTATTTCCTTCAGAAAACGCAGATTTCATCTCAACTGGGCCAATCACGACGCAACAGTCCACCAGTGCAAACCGTTGGATTGACTGTTCAGCTTAGCCAAGCTAGAAGTAAATGTTGATATTTGAAGCATTTTTTCCCATTTCTAGGACTGTATTTGTTTTTCCAATAGAGGACTCAATAAGGGCTGTCTTAGCAGAACACATCTTCCCTAGACAGGACAGAGTCTAGGTAATGACACTTGTGATCTCATTGCAGTTCAACCTGACATAGAGCGCACATGTGTGATTGCTATGTAATGTTGAGGAGCAGCGAGTCGTCTGATGTAATTTCTCCGCTGTCATCATGACTGTCGGTCCAATCAGCATCACACTGATGCTCATAGCTGCTATTTCAGACTGAAGCTATATTTAGTTGTTGGTGGCAAATGCTGGGCATGTTCAGCTGCCAGGATGCAGAAAGCGTATACAAGACTGCCTTTCATCCTTCTGTGCTCTGTTTGCTGTCATGACATATTTTAATTCATAATTCACTAGACAAAATGTTATTATCTTCTAAAACAACATACTCTGTGTTTGTTGGCTTCGTCATAGCTTAAAGACAGGGAGGAAGTGGAAATGTGATTGTCTGGGTGCTGTGTCTGGAATTGAGGACTCAAGTGAAGAGCAGAGAAAGGTCAAGTTTGTCTGTCATCATTCATTTCTTCCCCCAACCTACATCTCTTTTCTCTGTCCTTTGCATCTTCTTTTTTTCATTTGTTCTTTTTGAGGAGAAACAGTTTGAATGCTTGATTTCAAAGTCAGATCAAGCTGAGGTTTAGAGTGAGATGTCAGACCTGTGACGGGTCATCTGATGTGTTTACTTTGTTTGTTGTTTTCTTGTTTATGAATTCTCTGGAGCGGACAACGAATGCTCTGACATTCCTGCCTCATCCTCAGATAAGGACCAGTGAGCATGTCAACAGTAACCAAGCTGAGAGCCTGTGTTTTTTTATGTGTGCGTGTGTGTGTTTTCAACTGATGCAAACCAGGCTTTATAGTCTGTCTCTCCAAAAAATCGTCTGAGACTGTTTATACCAAAAAGTTCTTTTTTTTTAGAAATGATCTCTGTGAATTTAAATAGTTTTCCCTCCATCATTCTTGTGTGTGTGCGCGCGCATTTTTGTGACAAATGAGGACATAAATTTGTATAATGACAAGGGTATGACAGAGGTATTACAAGGAGAAGGTGACTTTTCAGGACATTACCTCATGTCCCCACTTTTCAAAACGCTTATAAATCACACAGATCTGAAAATCTGAAATGGCACAAAGTTTCCTGTAAGGGGTAGGGTTAGGTGTAGGGTTGGTGTAGGGCAATAGCACATACAGTTTGTACAGTATAAAAACCATTACACCTATGGGATGTCCCCACTTTTCACAGAAACAAACGTGTGTGTGTGTGTGTGTGTGTGTTCAAACATTCAAAGTCTAGGCGGCTCCAATGTTGGTTGCAAGAAAAAGCAGTTTAAATATTCTTCAAAATATATTATTTTGAGTTCCAGGGGAAGGAAAAAAGGTCATACAGGTTTGGTATACTATTGCTCAAAAGTTTGGGGTCAGTAAGATGTTTTTTTTGTTTGTTTTTTTGTTTTTTGATGAAAGTCTTGCTCACCAAGACTGCATTTGTTTGATGAAAAATAAAAAAAAATTACAGCAAAAATAGTAATATTGTGAAATAATATTATTATTATTATTATTTTAAAATAATGCATACATACATACATAACATTCTAATGTAATTTATTCCTGTGTGGTCAAAGCTGAATTTTCATCAGATTGTTATCAAGGTTGAAAACAGTGCTTTTTTTGACAACAATGCAGAAATCTTTATTGACGGTTTAGATCAATTTAATATGTTCTTGCTGAATAAAAGTATTAATGGAAAATTCACTCAGTTTGGACCACAAAAATCTGAAAAAAAAAAATCCTGCTAAGTCCTTAGTGGCACTGTAAATTTTATGGCAAGAGCTATGTTTTAAGAAATTATTTTTCTGTGTTCCAGATAGAATCCACAACAACATACAGGTTTGGAACCAGATAACGAAAAGTAATGAGTAAATAATGACATGTTCAACTCTACGGTAATAAATTAGATGCTTGATAGCTAGATGCTAATCCTTAGTCATAATCTTAATCATTTGTCTTTTTTTCAAATTCACATGAAAAAAAAAAAAAATTAATACAGAAAATTGAACAGTTGTGTAATAATAGCAAAATTGCCTTTTTTTAAGCTTTCTTTTAAGAATGCATATTTATGCATCCTTTTTCTGGGATATGGTTCCGGCTACTCATTTTTATGTTCATTTTTGGTCACGCTTTATTTTAATGTCCAATTATTGCTATTAACAAACCATTGCCTACGACTTTTGCCTCAATAAACTGCTAATTTTCTGCTTATTAATATTTATTAAGGTAGTTGTTAAGTTTAGGTATTGGGCAGGATTATGGATGTAGAATAGGGTCATGCAGAATACGTGCTTTATAAATAAGTACTAATAAACAGCCAATATGTTATTAATAGGCATGCTAATAAGCTAGTTAATAGTGAGAATGGGTCCCTATGATAATGTGTTACCTCATTTTCATATACATTTCCAATAAATGACGCCTTGACGCCATTTCCACTGTCTGTCTTGGCTCACCCCGCCACAGAGACCCTGTCCAGCACTTTATCTCATGCTGC
The DNA here is from genome assembly GCF_012432095.1 of Onychostoma macrolepis. NCBI lineage: Eukaryota > Metazoa > Chordata > Actinopteri > Cypriniformes > Cyprinidae > Onychostoma > Onychostoma macrolepis. Next base: position 10,205,755 of record NC_081162.1, on the reverse strand, counting down.
TCTCAGCTAGTTTGAAATGACATGCCACTTCAGGGCCTCGGGACAGTAAGAACAACCTGCTCAGAAGGTCTTGATTGCTGTGCAGTGACTGACAGCGCTGGATGAAAGCATGGCAGAAACCTGATTCCTTGAGTGGAATCACTGATCGAGACACTAGTTTCCCAGCCAATCAGATTGAACCTGAGCGTGTCACATTGGAAGTTCTTTTTTCATATGTGACAGTGACTTTCCAGCAAGTTATTTGCTGCATCCTAATTTCCATACGATCTGTGCTGTAGGGTATATGCGATTAGGTTTAGTGTGTCCCAGATCTGAAAGTATTATGTCAGAGGTCATATACTGGTCTTTTGAGTCGTTCTTAGAAAATGACCGCAATGGTCACAGTGAGCTCTTGTTGTTTTATCAGTCTTGCCATGATTTTGCAATTTTACAATCGCAAGAATTAATGCAAATTTTATATATATATATATATATATATATATATATATATATATATATATATATATATATATATATATATATATATATATATATATATATATATATATATATATATATATATACACACACACATAGATATTTATGTAAATTAGTCCTATAGGCCTGCTAATGCCTCATTTCTACAGATTTAAATAAGCAGGCTATTATTTTACAGGTATTACAATATTACAACAAAAGAGAATAAAAATCGATTTCAGTAATTAAGCACAACACATTTAAAGGTTACTACTCTTATTGTCTCAAATAATAATTATGTAAATACAAAGTGATTATTGGTGAGTTTCTACTTCTAAAAATAATGCTGCAAACATCACCGAAGTGTTTGAGAAAAGCCATAGAAAATTCACTCAGTTTGGACCACAAAAAATAGAAGAAAAAATCCAGCTACACTGAAAAAAAGCTGTTTTTTTTAAGAAATGATCACGCTCTGTTCCACTAAAAAACTAACATCGTACAGGTTTGGAACAAGATGAAAAAATGTGTAAATTATTACAATTTTACAATTTACATTAATAAATTAGCTTGATAGCTGAATGCTACCGTTTACAGTACATTAGTAGAGCATGCAAAATTTGTCTTTTTACAAATTCGTAAGTATGGACTTTCTCACCACCAGTCAAGTATGGTTGGAGAAGAATGCAAATTTAGATTCCCTTGATTGTTGTATTATATTTATTATAACCAACCACAGATTATTAAGTAGAAATGATCAAATATTAGCAGTGAAGGAGGACATGCGTGCGTGCGCGTGTGTGTGTGTGTGTGTGTGTGTGTGTGAGTGGAGTGAAGGAGAGGCTGTTTTGAACTGTGCAGCGCCTGCAGTCCAATCTGTGTGCAGACCAGAAAATAAAGCAATTTGTTATCCACCGAGTCTCTGCAGGGGCGCCTCCTCAGCACTTTTCTTACTCACTGTGTGCGTTAGAGAGAGAGAGAGAGAGAGAGAGAGAGAGAGAGACCGTGTTTGTAATTTCAGTTGTGATGTGCTGTGTATGTTCCACTACATTACCTTAATTGGCCGGGTCTGTCTTTGTGTTCCTCAGTTAAACTCAAAGCAAAGCTCAAGCCCCTATGAGTCACTAGCACACTCAAATCCGTGCTCCCTTAATCTATATAATCCCAGAAGTAAGGCTGGTTGTGTTTGTTAGAGATACAAAATTGAGTGTCAAATTGTCACATAGATGTCACTCATTTTTGCTGTTAATGTGCTGTTTGGGTAGCAGTGCTTTGTGAAGGCACCTGCTAATGCTGCAAAGATTAGTTCTTACAATAAACAGGGCTTTATTTGGTTTACTCCCACACTCAAATTGTTCAAATAGGTCAAAATCCAGAAATTTTCCAAGGTGGCATTATTTCATAAATTAGTCTGCTTAATATTTTAACCCATCAAGGCCAGTTTCAGTGAATAGTTTTGTACTTGAACTAAAAACAAACATTTAGTTTGGCTTTTCGATGAAAAAGATCAAGTGGATGTTAGACAGAGATCGTTAAGTGTGTGTGTGTGGATATGTTAGGCCTGTTCAGATGAGATCAAGTGCTTTTTAGATCCCTGGGAGAAGCACCTGTCTTCGTTTAGAATCAGGACTTGAGATCAGAGAGTTTGTGTCTGAAACCAAAGACTGCTAGCATGCTGCCTCATTGCCGAGTCTGTCAGCAGCGGGGAGTGAGGTACGTCCTAAATTGGCTTCTAAAGTGACAAAGTAACAAATTCAAGTGAGCTTTAGAGAATATTTAATAACTCCAGTGCTTATTTATTTGTAGAAATAGAATATAAATGCAAAATAGCTCATTCAACTGCACTATTAAATTACATTGGTAACACTTTACAATAAGGTTCATTACTTAACATTAGTTAACTACATTAGTTAACATGAACTAAGAATGAACAATACTTCTACAGCATTTATTAATCTTAGTTCATGTTAATTTCAGCATTTACTAATGCATTATTAAAATCACAAGTTGTGTTTAACATTAGTTAATGCACTGTGAACTAACATGAATAAACAATGAACAACTGTATTTTTATTAACTAACATTAACAAAGATTAATAAATACTGTAATAAATGTGTTGATCATAGTTCGTTCATGTTAGTTAACACATTAACTAATGTTAACAAATGACACCTTATTGTAAAGTGTTACCATTACATTTTTATTGTTTCAACCAACTCCCAAAGTTTCATTTTTGTGCCAAAATTGAAAAAAAAAAAAAATTTACCAAGTGTACAAATCTTAGTATGCAAGATGTGATGTGAACATTGGATACTAATGAGCACCGAAAGTATGCTTTTTCACACCTTTGCAGATTGTAAGTTCAATTATAAATTCTGAGTGCTTGTTTTTGTCATTAAAGCGTTTTAAAAAGGTGACATTTGACTGTTTTTGTTATTTTGATAAGTGCATTAAAGCTGGAAAGATTTTATTTATATTGTTTAACTCATCATCGTCAAATTAGATAATATTAGGCATTTTTGAAAAAAGGCCTTTTTCCCCAAGATACAGGGCTGGTATTATATTTTTTAACCAGAAAACGGATATTAAAAAGGCTTTTTTTAAATAACATACTGGCTCTAATGAAGAAAAATCTAATTAATTGCAGTTTCTGTCTTTGCTGTGTGTGTATGTGTGACATAATTTCTTTATAAAGAACAGCTGATCTAAATGAGGACATGCTATAGCTTCTGTTGTTTTAATATAAAGCTAATTATTAACACATTTACATTTAGTCATTTAGCTGACACTTTTATCCAAGGCAACTGACAAATGAAGACAATAGAAGCAATCAAAATCAACAAAAAAGCAATAATAATGCGCAGGGAGAAGGAGCTTTTTGTCAGGTTTGACACCTTTGACTGGCAATAGAGATTTTCTCCCTGGTGTTCAAAAATCCTTATTCCATGGATGGCATGGAAAGGGTATAAGAGTAGCTGGTGATTTATATTTAGATAATACTTTAATGTCTTTTAACCAACTAAAGGATAAATTTGAGCTTGATAGTGGTAGTTTTTGGGGATACCTTCAGATTCGCCATTTTGTTAACTCTGGTAACCTCAAGCCTCCCGGAGAAATGCCTGTATACTGCGATATAGATGTTTTTTTGTTGAAAATGACTGATACACGACACCTTATTTCAAAAGCGTACCTTTTTTTTTATTCAATGGATCACAGTGGTATTGATCATATTTGGCGTACTTGGGAGAAAGATCTCAGTACTGAGTATATCGATGACGACTAGGTAGATACAGTTAAATCTATTAGAAGTATATTTACTTGCAACAGACTGGTCGAAATGCAATACAAATTATTGCTAAGACTCTACATTACCCCACGAATTCTAAATAAGATGAATAGCAAACACTCTCCATTATGTAATAAATGTCAGAGTGAAATTGGAACTTTTATGCATTGTTTTTGGCAATGTCCAGTTATTACAAAGTTTTGGGATGGGGTGGTACGGAAGATGGGGGATATTTTTAATATAAAATTTACCAAGGACCCTGGTTTTCTCTTACTTGGCTTGCTAGCAAAAGACATTGCTTTAACTGCTAACCGGTTTCTATTCTGTGATAAACTCCTGTTACTCGCTAGAAAATGCATCCTTATTGAGTGGATTCACTCTAGACCCCCTTCACTTTCCCTTTGGTATCGAGAGATCTTTAGAATATTGCCTATGGAGAGACTAACTGCTGTGGTTAGGGGAGACAGTACCATGTTTGAAGAGTTGTGGGGGCCTGTTTTGGATCATCTTCCAACCAGTTTACAAGAGATTATTTTTAAGGGAAAATTTGTATTTGAATAAACATTCCTTTTTACTGAATAATTGGTTTACTTACACTGTACGAGATAGATTGGATTGAGGGGCAAATAGCTAGGTCAAGAGGTTCAGGATAGACTGAGAATGTTTATATATATTATTTTTTCTTGTACTGTTCTATTATTTATTTTATTTTTTTAGAATTATTATTATTGTTTTGTTTTGATTATTGTACTTTAATATGGTTTAACCCTTTGTATTATTGTATTTCTGTCTGTTAATTAAAAAAAAAAAAAAAAAAAGCAATAATAGGGGCAATCGTGGCCTAATGGTTAGAGAGCCGGACTTGTAACCCAAGGGTTGTGGTTTTGAGTCTCAGGGTCAGCAGAGGTTGTAGGTGGGGGGAGTGAATGTACAGCACTCTCTTCGACCCACAATACCACGACTAAGGTGAGACCCTTAAGCAAGGCACTGAACCCCCGACTTCTCCCTGGGCGCTGCAGCAATATGGCTGCCCACTGCTCCGGTTGTGTATTCACGGTGTGTGTGTGTGTGTGTGTGTGTTCACTTCTGTGTGTGTGCACTTGAATGGGTTAAATGCAGAGCACAAATTCCGAATATGGGCCACCATACTTGGCCACATGTCACTTCACTTTTTTTTTTTTAGTATGTAAGTGTTGTGACAAGTCTCAGTTAGCCTAACGCAAGGTTTTATATATATATATAAAATAAATAAAAAGAAATCAAGTAGATATAATAGAAAAAAAGAATAGGGAATGCTAGTGTTAGAGGGTATTTTTTTAAATATAAATAAAACAAGTCAAAAAATACAAAAAGAATAGAGAATGCTAGTGTTAGAGGGTCATTTTTATAATATATAAAAAAGAAAACAAGTAGTTAGGATAGAAATAGAATAGAGAGTGCAAGTGTTAGAGGGTCAAGTGGTGGTGGTGTTTTGTTTTTGTTTTTTTAATAAAAAAAGAAAACAATTAGATAAAATAGTGTTAGAATAGAGAGTCGAAGTTAGAAGGTCGAATGAAGACGGAAAAGATGTGTGTTTTGCCCTTTCTTGAAGATGGACTCAGCTGCTCGGATTGAGTTTAGGCAGGTTCCACCAGAAGGGAACAGTCGATGTAAAAGTCTGGGAAAGTGATTTTGTGTCTCTTTGGGATGGCACTACAATGCACCGTTCACTTGCAGAACGCAAGCTTCTAGAGGGCACATAAGTCTGAAGTAGTGAATTTAAGTAAAGGGGTCCAGAACCAGTGGTGGTTTTGTAGGCAAACATCAATGCCTTGAATTTTATGCGAGCAGCTACAAAACAAGAGCTTGAACAAGGAGTTGTGAAGCATGTTTCAAAAGAAAGGGCCTGATCTTCCTGATGTTGTATAAAGCAAATCTGCAGAACCGGGCCGTTTTAGCAATGTGGTCTGAGAAATTCAGCTGATACACAACAATCACAACTCCAAGGTTTCTGGCTGTCTTTGAAGAAGTTATGATTGATTCGCTTAGTTGGATGGCGAAATTGTAATAAAGTGAGGGGTTTGTTGAAATCACAAGCAGTTCTGTCTTGGCAAGGTTGAGTTGAAGGTGATGGTCCTTCATACAGCAAGAAATGTCTGTTAGACATGTTGAGATGTGAGCAGCTATCATCGGATCATCAGGAAGGAATGAGAGGTAGAGTTGAGTGTCATCAGCATAGCAGTGATATGAAAAGCCATGCTTCTGAATGACAGAACCTAGTGATGCCATGTAGACAGAGAAGAGAAGTGGTCCAAGAACTGAGCCCTGAGGTACTCTAGTAGCTAGATGTTGTGACTGGGACACCTCACCCTTCCAAGACACCTTGAAGTACCTATCTGAGAGGTAAGACTTAAACCAGAGGAGTGCTGTTCCTGAGATGTCCTTTGCCAGTAGGGTTGACAGGAGGATTTGGTGGTTAACTGTGTCAAAAGCAGCGGACAGATCTAGTAAGAGAAGTAATGAAGATTTGGAAGCCGCTCCTGCCAGTCTTAGGGCTTCAACAACCGAGAACAAGGTAGTCTAGGTTAAATGTCCACTTCTGAAGCCAGACTGATTGCTGTCCAGGAGATTTTTCTGTGTGAGAAAGGCAGAGACTTGGTTAAACACTACTAGTTCAAGTGTTTTTTCAATGAGTGGAAAAATGAAGGGATACCGGTCTGTAGTTCTCTAAAAGAGCTGGGTTTAGAGTGGGTCTCTTAAGTAGTGGGGTTATACGAGCCTGTTTAAATGTTGAGGGGAAAACACCAGTGTGAAAGAATGTGTTAATGATGTGACTGATGTAAATTAATAAAATCATTAAACTCCATGATAATTTTTATAATGAATATACATTTTTCTAGTTATGCCTAGCTCTAAAATATTTTATCATGTACAATTTGTTAAAAAGTTTTTTAAGAAAAAAGTAGAGATGCACCAATTGACCGGCCAGTGATCAGAATCGGCCGATTTGTCGCATGACCGGCCCGGATCGGTGACTGGCCGATCAGTCTCACATCTAGCAGATTCCGAGCCGATCCTTTTATTGCCAGCGGCGCAGGCATTCAGTGTAAACGGCGACTGATAATGTATTTCTGTCGTGCCAGATGAGGCTTGCACAGCCTGAGTGAGTGTGTGAGAGAGACAGCACACACAAAATAACTCACAGAAATTTATAGATGCATACTGCGGTAAAAAAAGAAAAGAAAATATATTTACAAAATATGATTTAGATAAGCAACATTATACGGCCATGATGTTTCCCCAAATATCAATATCAACACGATTGCAATGTGACACTGATTTTATACAAGTTTTTTTTTTTAAATGTTTTAATAAAATTAAGATTAGATAAACAAAGATTACATTTTAGACAAAATATTGTCTGTGTTTGCTCAATTTCGCTGACGAAAATAGTTCCGATCAAAGCCACAGCAGAACTGTTGTGTGTCTCCGAGAAACACAGCGGTGTTTCGTTACTGAATGAATCCACGTTTATGAACGAATCGAGTGAGTCAATGATTCAGTGGCCCATTCATAAGGACAGTCACTTGCCTCGTTTCTGAATGAATCAGCCGTTTGAATGAATCGGTTGAATGAATGAATAAATGACTCACTCATTAAAACAGACACTTGCCACCACCTACTGGTGGTTTAGTCATATTTAAAAGTATCATTGCATTTTATTCCAACATTTTATTTATGTTTAAAAAAATATGTCAAACATTATCACTGCAAAATTTCAAATGCATAAATAATTTTATAAGATTAGAGTTTGTTAATACTAATTTCATTTGAATGGTAACAACTCTACAATTTCTTATTATGCTAACTGAATTAATTGAAACAAAGTAAGAATTTGATGTGAAAGATGACACATTTAATAAGGTTAGGGGGAAAAATGACCATTTATAAACATAGTGGGAAATCTGTTTTGTTACATACAGCAACTCATTTTAAGTTAACTATTTCTTCCTCTTTCTAGTCACAGAGCACTTTATTTTGAGAGTTGTTTAAGTGAGAGAAAAGCTGTAACTTAGTCCATTTTGGGAGAATTGTAATGTTTAATAATTTATTTTATTATGTAAATAATTTTTGCATTGAAATTTTCATAGATATTTGTTTGTATATGCTGTCAATTATAGTTCTTAGAAAGAAAATCGAAATCGGCAAAATCGGTATTGGCAGGTCACACTTACAGAAAATTGGAAATCGGAATCGGCCAAGAAAATTGCAATCGGTGCATCTCTAAAAAATAGTTAATAATAGTTAGTAACCCATCACCCAGTAGTAACCCAAAAATGAAAAATTGCTAAAAATGTACTCATCCTCAGGTCATCCAGGATGTAGATGCTTGTTTCATAATGAGAACACATTTAGAGCAATGTAGCATTACATCTCTTGCTCACCAATTGATCCTTTGCAGTGAACAATGAACAATGGGGGGCCTTGGGGTGAAAAAGGTTGAGAACCTCTTTTATGACTAATACTCATTCTGCCCTAGAAAGGAAGCTTTTGTGTTTTATTTTTTTTTTAATTGTATTTGCCTTATGAATTGATTTTCTAATTGAGGATGTCTCCAATTGTCCCCAAAGGGAAGTGTTGTCAGATTTAGCTCTCTTTGGGGCACAATTTTGTGCACAGCATACCCTTCTTATTGGCTCTTTTGTGTGATCTTATAAATGGTCTTTGTGAATGCATAAGACATGCATTCTTTTATTTCATCAGTATGGTACATGTTTGCCCTCCCTGTAATGAGTCAGACTGTGTCTAGCGTTGAGTGAAGCACTGACGTTATGTAATTCAGTCGGCCTTTTCCAATGATCTGTGATCGGTAGCAGCTGAGAGGAGGATTAGAGTGTATCTGGACAACAGCCGGCAGACATGCTGAACAGACTCATGCTTATGAGTGCATGTGTGATCTCACTTATATGTGCATGAAAAAGTAGGTTTGGGGGTAGTTTGTATTTCATTGAGTATGGAAATGAGCTGGATTGAGTGTAGTGTCTCAGTGATTCATTTGTCATTTAAGGTTAGTTCTTTCATGACAACTCTCGGAGAGTTTAGCATTGTATTATACATGGCAATATTAACGTCTTTGATGTGGAATAGATCTGCTTTGCTGCCAGTACATCCACAACATGCTGCTGTGATACTGCTGCTGCACATATAACATATAAGAGATAACCCCCATATATAACATACATAAAATTACCCCGTAGCAGATCTATATAGGTGGAGCTGGGGAAGGAGGAGGGTTCCTGAAGCACGCTGCAACTGCTACAGTAAGCACTAGCCGTGTAATTAAATGTTGAGCAGCGAGCTCATTGGCTGCTACTACAAAAATAGCCAATCAGCTGTACCATTTTAGAACCTGTCGGCCTGCGCCATCTAGAGTTTCATGACAGAACTTTGCATTTAATTTGTGGAATGACTAAAAAAAAAAAAAAAATTTTTTTTTTTTTTTTTTTGCAGCGTAAAAAGGTCTAAACATTTTAAAACACCAAATCTAACCAAATTTAACTGAGTTTTATGCTTAAAGCACAAGGAAAAAGTCTTCAGTGGGATAAGACACAATTTTGCTTTTAAATTTCCTTGTTTCAATATGAAGGTGCACAACTTTGCAAATTTGGATTGAAGTGATACATTTTCTTTCTCCATCCATATCTTCATAAATACTAAATGCAGTTGGATGTGTCCTGGGAATTTAGCCGGCGACCTTGCTATTGCCATGTGTGAGGTGGCAATATAGTGTCAGTGACCTGTCCTTTAGCTGTGAGTCAGTTCACTTCACTCTAAATGGTCAAATCAAGGCTCTCCTGTCTGGCTCTCCTGTCGATTTACAACAATATGAAGATGTTTAAACAACTAATATCTAATATCGAGACACCCGAGAATTAGATTTGATTGATTACTGGGGGGGAAATCAATGCAACACTATAATATTAGCATTTTCTAGTAACAGTTGCTGCACTGTTATTTGGGCAGAACTGTTGTGATTCATATTTTATAATCATTTAAGTGAGTGAAGCAGTCTGTTTTCAGAGCTTTTCACACTTGAGATTAACCAAAAGTCATTGTTAACCGTGGACTGTTTTGTTGTATCTTTCACACTGTTATACTGTACCTTATCCAGGTTTAGTACATAATTATGGGTAGTCAGTCTAGAGAAAAAATATGCTTAACTGTATTGAATGTGCACTTGTAGTGTACTTCAAATCTTTAAAGAATATTTTTAAAAAATATATATTTAAATTATTTTTTAACACACAAGTATACTGTTAAAAAGTGCACTTTATAATAATGTTGAATTAAAAGTTTTACTCTAAATCATGTAATAAAATTGTAATAATTATTTGCTGTGCATTGTTCAATATTACATTTAAAGCTAATATATTTAAATGTACTATATTTCAGATTCATAATTAATCATTTGTAATTACAAATTTAAACACATACAAATTTCAGTAGAAATTACATTAAGACATATTTTAGTTTGCTATAAATGCTGTCAGTGTATTCGGCAGTACACTTTAAACATATTTTAATATAAAATATTATATGAAATGAAACCATATTTCACATGAAATTAATAGTCCAAAAACATTACATTTAGTTTGCAGTTAAGTATATTCTTTAAAAAAGGATGTTATTTCCATTATAGGATTGCATGCAGTATATTTGCAAACCTGGGTTAATCTTCTTATTTACATATTTATGAGGATATGATTGGACAAGAACTGTATGCAACAACCTTTCAACTGTTTGTCCATCAGTGGAAATTCCATCATGTAGATCTGCTCTAGTTGTCTGATGTGCTTTTTCATAAGGGGTCAAAAATGGAATTGTACCTGGGGTACCAATTAACGCTAGTTTCCAGATGGTTGCACAGCTTTGAACAGTGTTACACAGCATGAGAAGATGATACGGATAAAACATCAGAGTAAGGGCATTATATAAAAGGCTGATTAGGCCTGATAGATCGCTGTACTGCATGGGTTTCTCCCTCTGTCCATTTAATCTCAGTGTGTGCTGTATCGATGTACCGTGTCGGCCGAGCCGGGCTGAACGCGAGGCTGCAGGGTTTTAAATGAACATCGGTTCTGTGCTTTAAGACAAATGGCTGCTGATGAAATGATAAATATTCATATTAACACTTACCGCCATGTCGGAGACAAGTTACCCACTGCTCTACAACAGCCATTAAACACCGGCACGCCCCAGATCTATGCTGCCAATCTATATTACGTAACTCTGTGCTCCGCTAAACAAGAGCATGCAGTGGCAAACTGCAGAGTGATACAGCCATTACTCTCTGGCATATCACAGACCCACAGTGCCAAGTCATGTTATGTAACTGCAAAAAAAGAAGAAATAAATATAGAAATAGATAAATAAATAAATAATTAAATGCTGAAATAAATAAATGTAGAAATACATAAATAAATAAATGCTGAAATAAATAAATGCAGATATGCATAAATGAATGAAAATGATTTTGTCAAAAGTGTCATTTTTAATTGTGCTATTTTTGTACCATTTATTTATGTATTTCTACATTTATGTGTTGTACGTTTATTTATTTTTACATTTATTTATGCATTTATACATTTATTTATTTCTGTATTTCTGTGTCCGTATGTTAATAAGGTAGGTGGTACTAACCTCTCTCAATGCAGGATTGATTAAACAGGATCGTTATCGTTACGGCTGTGCTACTGTGGATACTACCATTGCTAATGATTTGTGCAAGTGATGTAGATCATGCACCAAGCGACTACCTTCTGTTCAGAGCTTTTTTAGTTATCTGCTCAGTGCTGATATGGATATAGACGTAAATGGCCATGGATGTAAAGACGCTGTCGTAAAGACATTGTCATAATGGCGTCATAACACCAACCCTACACCTAAACCTACCCCTTACAGGAAACTTTCTGCTGTTTCAGATTTTGATGCCATGATTTTCGTACTGAAGTTGCGCATGCGCTGTGAGAGGGAAACAGGGGAACTGAATTCACCGAAGTCGGAACTACCAAGGACGCAAGTCCGAACTTTGTGTACTTGGTATTGAGAAACGGCTTGTGTATTTTCAAGACGCAGCAGGCTTGACCGCAGTTAATAAAGTTTGCAGGCTAACTAGGCTAATTGCTATCTCGTGGTCGTTCCTAACAGAAACTGTTGTTCTGACTGGTTTGCCTAATTGACCAATCCTGCATTGAGACTGCCTACCTTATTAACATATGGACACAGAAATACAGAAATAAATGTAGTATAACAAATGACACTTTTGACAATTTATGAATTCATTTATGCATATCTTTATTTATTTATTTATTTCAGCATTTAATTATTTATATCTTCGTTTATTTATGTATTTGTACATTTATTTATTTATTTCGGCATTTATGTATGTATTTATTTATACTTAAGTCATTTCTCGTCCTCCATATATTAGGGGTGTAATGATACACAAATGACGGTTTGGTACGTACCTCGGCTTTAACGTCATGGTTCGGTATGATTTCGGTACAGCAGGGGGAAAAACTAAACTTTTTATTTTTTATAAACAGTGGTTTACTGAACAAGTTGCTCTTTCTTTAAATACATTCAATTATAGTTAATTTTCTTAGTGATAAAAATCTACCTCAGCTTATGCTTAAAACTATAAGCCCTTTTACATTATAAGGTTACACTAGCCGCTTTTCCACTGTCGGGCCAGTGCGAGCCAGTGTTTTAAATGGGCCGGGCGGGGCTTATAGCCTCAGACCTGTAGCACCGAGCCCAAAATCACAATGCGTTTCCACCGTTGGGCCAGAAGCTCTGCTGTGCTTCACTAAAACCCGCCCTTTACACGCCTCTCTGGAACAACGTCACGCAACCCCATCATTTCATTAACAAAGAGAAGTTATCAGAAAACTAATCAGAAATAAGTCACTGGAACTAACGCGATAACAAAACGAACATGATAAAAGCGGCTGTTTGTTTGCATGTTTTGTTAGATTTAAATCCAAAAGCATCTATGTTTTACAATAGCCTATTAAGTGATACATTGATCATAATTAATTAATTTATCAGGATTGAAAATTAGTCACACAGAAATAAAGCAATGTGAACCACTATTTTACAAATAGGCCTACCCTACTTATTCAGTAGAGTCTGTTTCTGTTTATTTGTAGTCACAGTATACATCACGTTAAGTAAGAATGATAATTTCTATATTTTTCTATCAAAAATACAACCTGAGTAGCAGAGGGAGCTCCCGAACAAAAACCATTATATATTTTTATGACACACACGGAGCTAAAGTCTCGAGACGAGACTTATGACAGATAAAATATGTTACTAAATAAATACACGATTGTTATAGAGAATGTTATAGAAAAAAACTCCGCCTTTGTTCATAACCACTCCTCTAGCCCCAGTTGGCCCGCTTTGGCCCAAGGTTTTCGTCGGGCCAGAAAACCCCAGCCGTTGGCCCCGAGGAAGCACCGACGAGGCACGATCAAGCCCCGGAAGTGACAGTGGAAACGCGACTTGCCCTGGAACGCACTAGCATGCCCGCTTTTGGCCCAACAGTGGAAACACGGCTAATTAGGCCTAACAACTTAACCCAAACTTAAATTTAATTACTATTTGTTTTTAAATAGATGATCAACACTCAACTTAAAAAAAATTAATAAATTGTATGTTACACTCCTAATAAATATATAAATATAAATATATATATACACATTGGATATATATATATATATATATATATATATATATATATATAGACACACACACACACACACACGCATATATTCAATATAAATATATATGTATATTATAATATTATATTAATATTTATATATATATATATACAGTGAGGAAAATAAGTATTTGAACACCCTGCTATTTTGCAAGTTCTCCCACTTAGAAATCATGGAGGGGTCTGAAATTGTCATCGTAGGTGCATGTCCACTGTGAGAGACATAATCTAAAAAAAAATCCAGAAATCACAATGTATGATTTTTAACTATTTATTTGTATGATACAGCTGCAAATAAGTATTTGAACACCTGTCTATCAGCTAGAATTCTGACCCTCAAAGACCTGTTAGTCTGCCTTTAAAATGTCCACCTCCACTCCATTTATTATCCTAAATTAGATGCACCTGTTTGAGGTCATTAGCTTCATAAAGATACCCGTCCACCCCATAAAATCAGTAAGAATCCAACTACTAACATGGCCAAGACCAAAGAGCTGTCCAAAGACACTAGAGACAAAATTGTACACCTCCACAAGGCTGGAAAGGGCTACGGGAAATTGCCAAGCAGCTTGGTGAAAAAGGTCCACTGTTGGAGCAATCATTAGAAAATGGAAGAAGCTAAACATGACTGTCAATCTCCTCGGACTGGGGCTCCATGCAAGATCTCACCTCGTGGGGTCTCAATGATCCTAAGAAAGGTGAGAAATCAGCCCAGAACTACACGGGAGGAGCTGGTCAATGACCTGAAAAGAGCTGGGACCACCGCTTCCAAGGTTACTGTTGGTAATACACTAAGACGCCATGGTTTGAAATCATGCATGGCACGGAAGGTTCCCCTGCTTAAACCAGCACATGTCCAGCCCGACTTAAGTTTGCCAATGACCATTTGGATGATCCAGAGGAGTCATGGGAGAAAGTCATGTGGTCAGATGAGACCAAAATAGAACTTTTGGTCATAATTCCACTAAACGTGTTTGGAGGAAGAAGAATGATGAGTACCATCCCAAGAACACCATCCCTACTGTGAAGCATGGGGTGGTAGCATCATGCTTTGGGGTGTTTTTCTGCACATGGGACAGGGCGACTGCACTGTATTAAGGAGAGGATGACCGGGGCCATGTATTGCGAGATTTTGGGAACAACCTCCTTCCCTCAGTTAGAGCATTGAAGATGGGTCGAGGCTGGGTCTTCCAACATGACAATGACCAAGCACACAGCCAGGATAACCAAGGAGTGGCTCTGTAAGAAGCATATCAAGGTTCTGGCGTGGCCTAGCCAGTCTCCAGACCTAAACCCAATAGAGAATCTTTGAGGGAGCTCAAACTCCGTGTTTCTCAGCGACAGGCCAGAAACCTGACTGATCTAGAGAAGATCTGTGTGGAGGAGTGGGCCAAAATCCCTCCTGCAGTGTGTGCAAACCTGGTGAAAAACTACAGGAAACGTTTGACCTCTGTAATTGCAAACAAAGGCTACTGTACCAAATATTAACATTGATTTTCTCAGGTGTTCAAATACTTATTTGCAGCTGTATCATACAAATAAATAGTTAAAAAATCATACATTGTGATTTCTGGATTTTTTTTTTTAGATTATGTCTCTCACAGTGGACATGCACCTACGATGACAATTTCAGACCCCTCCATGATTTCTAAGTGGGAGAACATATATATATATATAAAATATAATACACATCACATGGCACAATAATAGCCAATCAGAACATATTTGATGTTATATGCACTGCTGTGAGAATTTTGGTGGTGAGTAAGATATATATGTTTAGAATTTTATTCCACAAGGATGCATTAAATTAATCAAAGGTGACAGAAACTATTTTATTTTGTATTTTTTTTAACTGTATTGTTACTACTTTAACTTTTAAGACTCCTGAAAAAAATATCATGCGTTGCACAAAAAAAAAAACACTGTTTTCAACACTGATAATAATAAGAAATGTTTCTTGAGCACAAAATCAGCATTTTTTTTTTTTGACCAGTTATGGAGGCCATCAGCAAATTGCTTTTTGCTAGGGCTGCAGAGATGTGTAATCTGAATGTAAGATGACCTGAACCTCTGGCCAACAGAAAATAATGATGCACACGTCCCATGAATCATTTTTAGTCTGTTTCTAACAGAAGCGATTATATTTGGAAAGATGGATGTCTTCAGCCCACAATGTCTGTTTGCAGTTTCTGCAATGAATGAGGATTCAGAAAATATAATTCATAATGCTGTTCTGCATTATGATATAATAGGCAAGAAATGAACAGGTGCTCCTAAACACTGCTTGCCAATATTTTATTAAAGTTACAGTCTGTAAAAGCAATTAGAGAACATTAATAGCAATCAAATAATGAGGCTTTTTTAAAGAATTAACAGTTTATACATGGCAATTTTTATGCCAAATATTTACAAGTGACGTGACGTTAGAGGTGGGCGATATACCGCTATTAACGTGACTACCGGTATTATGTTGTGCCATGATATGGATTTTGCTATACCGTGGATACTGTTACATATTCATGGATTTCATTGGATGGACAGACAAAGATTTTTTCCCCCGCGGTCGTTACTAGTGTTGCCAAGTGCCAACTGGGGTGCCGCGGGTTGTTTTTCATGTCCGCGGGTTGAAGCGACCCAAATAACGTAATATTTATCCCCTGGAATGCAAATTTTACCAGAGGATCCCCGCCGACGATCCCCGTGTATTTTACCCCCCAGAATGCGATTTTTATCGGGGAAGCCCCTCGATTGGGCTAGTTTTGAGTAGTAATTGGGTGGGTTTTGTTGCGAAAACCTGGCAACCCTGGTCGTTACTGCGTCATTAGAGAGAGGGAGATGCCCCGCTTGATAGGACATAAATCAGAACCGGATAGTTTTTGCTCCAAACACAAGATCAGCTTTTTGGAACTGCACACAAACTGAATTACAATAATTTCCCAAAATGCAATTTGTGTGGTAATATTACTAAGTCTGTAAACGGCCGTTAACACAGGACAGAGATACAGAACATGGACACAGAGAGAGAAAATACTGTAGCAGGCAGCGCAAGATCACTGTTCACAATCCTCGAACTATAGGAAGAAAAATATAAATAATGAATTGGGGGCAGGGGGTTAATATGAAAGAGTATCTGAAGGGAACTCTCTTCAGAAAACTTTAGAAGGCATTTTCTCTTTCTCTTACCTCCGTGTTCATAAGCGCAGAGCAGCTTTATTTACAGCGGTAACCAAAGCAACGCTAAACTGAGGCTATAAGCGCCATCTGCTGTCAGAGAGTGAATTTGCATGTTCTTTCAGTCCATTTGCTGTTTATCTTTTGCGCAGGTGTCTTATGTAGCATAATTTCACACATCTAAAGTCAGACCATTCTATTTTTGCCTTAGATCTTGAAATCATGTTTTTTTTCTAGTTATGTAAGGTTAAAGTATATTTTACCTGTAATTTAACTAAGGTCTACTAAAATGCGATTCCAATTTTTTTTTTCTCATGTCGCGATATAATATTGATATCGTCTGGACAGTGGAAAATATCGTGATATGAATTTTAGCTCATATCGCCCACCCCTACGTGACGTGTGGCCAAGTATGGTGACCCATACTCGGAATTTGTGCTCTGCATTTAACCCATCCAACTGCACACACACAGCAGTGAACACACACACACACAGTGAACACACACACACACACAGTGAACACACATCCAGAGCAGTGGGCAGCCAATGCTGCGGCACGCGGGGAGCAGTTGGGGGTTCGGTGCCTTGCTCAAGGGTCTCACCTCAGTCGTATTGAGGGTGGAGAGAGTGCTGGATATTCACTCCCCCCACCGACAATTCCTGCCGGACCGGAGACTCGAACCCACGACCTTCGGGTTACAAGTCCGACTCCCTATCCATTAGGCCATGACTGCTATTTTGATAGCCTTTACAGATTAATGCAGTAAAATTGTGACATTTTCATGGTAAGCTGATTTGCAATGAATACAGATAAGTTCATTTTAATATGTGTATTGTTTATAAATGTTTTTTCATCTACGTGTGGGTTGAATAGCTAGTATCTTTCTAACACAGGCTTTTCCATCCATTAATCCATCCATCCATCCATCCATCCTCATGGATGTTCGTTTATTATTAAAATTGGGTCTTCTATCTCCCCATCCCAGGTGTCACTCAGCAGGATGGATGTTGCCATTCACTAATACCTGCGTGCGCACAGACACTCACTCACACACAGCTTATGTCAGCCTCTCTTGAGACTGATATACCCATTATGAGGATGGGATGACCATCTGTAGCCCACACACGTATATACCTACACAATCCCACATACGGCCTGGCCCACAGCGCACCTGTTTCCCTACAGACCAATAAAGTAATTTAGCCATTGGCAGATACAGTGTGTTATGGGACAAAGTGCTGGAAATTTACTTGTACTTTACTATGATCCCATAATGTGTGTTTGTGTATGTGTGTGCATCACAGTGGGGTTTAATTAGGGAATGACATCTCGAGTGGATCCTCATCAGTCATGTAAATATGTAACGCTGAGGTCTGAACAAGTCCACTGACATGACAACAAAACATGGGTCACTTCTTCAGCTGCGCTTACAGTGAAGAGAGAGAGAAATGCTGTGTTTTACTGTATCTCATCCTCACCACACTTAAACCTACTATTTAAAGGTGAAGTAGTGTCATTTCTGATGCTATTTATTTACACCAGATTGTTACTGAATGTATTTTAAATGGTAAATATACTGTATAGTATAATATATAAATATAATAAACGAATAACCAGACCAAATGGTTTCAACACCGAATTGTTACAAAAATATTGATTTATATATTACTTTAAATATTTACCATTTAGATCATTTTGATTTGGTCTGGTTATACTTTTAATAATTATTAGAAAGAAAATAATTAGAAAGTTATTTATTTTGGTTATTCATTGTAGTTATTCATTTAATAATTTGAAAGGATATTATTAAAAGTATAACCAGATATTGTTTATAAATCAGACCAAATTCTGTTTGAAATTGTAAATATTTAATCTTATATTTAAATATAAAATAATAAATGAATAATCACCAGACCAAATCGTATGTACTGTATGTAGCACCAAATTGCGTTACATGAATATTTAATATTCAGTATAATAATATTTATTCATTATTATTACATTATTATTTATCATATATTTATTTTATTTTTTATAATGGTTTTGGAGCTTTTATATACACATATGAACCTGATTTTTACTTGGAATGTGTGCATTTTTCATGACTAATGTGTGTCCATTAGAACTGTGTGTGCATTTATTTTTCTTTTAGTGGATTTGTATTTATAGTGACTTTTAGACATGCATTTCGCTGGTGGCATTGCAACATTGTGCTATAGAGAACATTGCTATTTATAGGTAGATGATGTATATGGGTGCCCACTGGCTCTGAGAATGTGCTACTATTTCCTACACGGGCACGAGCTCATGTACACATGCATTGAATACATACACAGATTGTGTTCCCTGAAGAGAGGCAGTTGCATTAGGCCACATCTACTCTAACAGCAAATTGAATCCATCTATCCATGTAACAGTATTTATTTTATTTTCTCCCTCAGGAGACTGAGATCAGCAGGAAGAGAAAGGAGTGTGAAGTCCTTGAGGAGGAGGTGAAGAAAAAGAGCCAGTCATGTCAAACTCTGGTGAGAGCCTTTACAAGTTCACATCTTATGAGAGGGTCTCACATGCTGGGTGTCATATCAAGACTTTTTGAGAGATATTTAGTGGTTAGTCTTCCACCATACTGCGCTTTTGTAGTCGTGATTCATACAAGACTAATAGGCTTAAATGATTTTAGGGGCCTACAGGTACCCACATTAATGATTACAGTAAAACCTTGCATTTGGTATACTGTGGCCACACGAGCACATTTATGTATGAAAGGTAAAATTAAGAAACAGTTATAAGTAATTATATGAGAGCTAGACTACATGCTTTATGCTTTTATTTTATTTATTTATTTATTTATTTATTTTTTACATCAAAGCGTGGTACAAATATATTTAAATATAAATATTTAATATAATATATAAATATAATAAATAAAATAATAATAATAATAACCAGACTAAATAGATTTATTCATTTATGTACTTAATTACTTTCTTAACACCAAAATGTGGTACAAAAAATTTGTTATATTTAACGTAATATTTAAATATAATAAATAAAAGAATAGCAAGGCCTTATTTATTTTATAATAAATAAGACTAACCAGACCAAATAGATTTATGTATTTTTATGTATTTATTTAATTACTGAAATTCATTTATTTATTTAATTAAACACTGAAGTGTTACAAAATTATTTAAATGGTAAATATGTAATATAATTTAAAATATATGATATATATTTATAATATAATAAAAAAAATAACAAGACAAATAGATTTATTTATTTATTTATTTATTTACCTAATACCAATTTGCGTTGCTAAAATATTTAAATGGTAAATATTTAATGTAATATATAAATATAATAAATAAAAGTCGAACCAGACCATATAGATTGATGTATATTATTTATTTATTTATTTTCACAAAATTTTGTCTTAGAATTTTTTTAAAAGGTGAATATTTAATATAATATATAAATATAATAACCAGACCAAATAGATTTATTTATTTGCAGTTCTTTAAGTTGCCTCTTGGTTCAGCAAGATTCTTTCTTGTCACTAATATTTTGTTTTATCATTACTTGTTTTGTTTTCATCAAAAAATGGAAGCTTTTTATAGTTTACATAACAGCTTACGGTTTACATTTGATTGATTGATTTATTTTCTTAAATGACAAAATGGCTCCTTTAACTGTGACCAGAGCACATGTATGATGCATTGCTCAAATTCACAACATTTGGTACTGTAGGTGGTACAGGATTGTGCAAGGGATCAAACAACCTTGTGGGAAGTGGCCCACTTCTGCCAGCAAACCCTTGAGAACTGTGTGCTTTAGTATCATAATTAGACTGGATTTTGATTGGCACGATACATTTTGATCCAGGGCGACAGTTTTGGGGACAAAACAGTTGCTGATCAAGGTGTTTGCCTAACCGAAGCACATGAATATTGGAAATGCTTTAGTTTCACACACATACATACGCAACACTCTCAAGGGCGTTTGTTCTCTTTCCCACTCTCTCTCGGTCTTTCTCGCTGTTCCCACATAGCAGACATGGAAGCTGACTCCAAGGTCCACTGTCAGGGGAAACAAAGCGAGCAGAAGGACAAAAAAGCAAGCGCAAGAGAGGGGGAAAGAGAGTGCGAGGAAGATGAGGGAGAGTGAGAGAGATAAAGAGTGCGGGTGTATGTACAGAGACTAATCGGCCCTGACTGCCAGGGAAGCTCTTTTAAACAGCCTCTCTCTTCTGTATTCCTCTCACCTCAGCGTTCGGGAAAGACTTTTCATCCATTACACATGAGAGAGGCTTTGCTGGGGCTTTTTAGAGCTGAGGAAGACCTTTTAAGTGGGTCATGCCCTGAGTTTCACATTTGATTCCTGGTTTTTGGTCTTTTATGGAATTAATTGAATATGAGTTCTTGTATCATATGCTGTGAATTCAAGGGTACAAGATGTTTAAGTATTAATACTCTCAATACTGGTGTTTTATAGATACTCGGATAAAAATATTGATCCTAACTGTTTTAGATAATACTGTTATTATATTTATATTTTAAATAATAAATGTATGTTTATATTTAATGTATATCCAGACAGTTGTTATCGTTGAATAAACACAGACAGGGTAATTAGGAAATCTTGTATCACCCTAAAGCGACACATTATCACTCCCAGATAGCACACGTACGTCTGCAAGATGTCTGTTAAAGATCTCTTGATCTGGAAAGCATCTGCTGTCTATAAACGTCTGACAGACGTCTGTAAGATGTCAGTTTTACATACATTCTAAATCATAAACATCTTAAAGACATCTAATAGACGTCTATTTGACATCTAAAAGGAGACGTCCTATAGACGTATTGCAGATGAGCAAACACCCTAAAAAATACGTCTTGCAGATGTAAATGCAGACATCAAATAGACGTCTCAGAGATGTACGTGTGCTATCAGGGCTGGAATAAAATATAAATATATTTTAGAGCAGTGTAATAATATAGTTTATTTATTTGGCATTATTTAGTATTATAAGCTTTGAGGTAGAAAAAAAGTCTGATAATTTACACTTTGGTTTATTGTAATATATTATTGTTAAATATTCATAATTACCTATTTAATCCTCATTACAAAAAAATAAATAAATAACCATCACAATAGAACAATAAAAGTTGAGCCAACTTAAAAATCTGCTGAAGCTGGTTGCCTTAAAATTTTGAGTTTTCTCAACTTGTCGTTTTAAGTTTATACAACAAAAATGTGAGAATCTCCCACAAAAATAAGTTGAGCAAACTCAAAAATCTGCTGAAGCTGTTAAAAAATGTTTAAGTTCGCTTAGCTTTTTATTTTATTTTTTACAGTGTAGAGTCAGTTAGATTATTTTTTTTTATATATCTTTTGTCTTATGCTTACCAAGGCTTCGTGTAATTGATCAAAAATTTAGTAAGACATAAATATTGTGAAATATGATTTAAAATAATTTAAAATGTTTTCAAATGCTGATTTCTTTTTTAATATATTTTAAAATGTAATGTATTCCTGCCATGCCAAGCTGAATTTTCAACAATCAGTACTAGTCTTCAGTGTCATGATCCTTCAGAAATCATTATAATATTTGCTGCTAAAGAAACATGTTTTTTATAATTATCGTCAATGTTGAAAAAAGGTGTGCTGCTTAATATTTTTGTTGAAATTGTGATGCTTTTTACAGGACTCTGAGTAATAGAAAGTTCAAAAGGACAGCATGTATTAGTCAGCATTTATATGAAATGGAAATCTTTTGTAATAAAATGAAAGTGTTTACTGTCACTTTTGATCAATTTAGTGCATCCTTGCTGAGTAGAAGTGTTCATTTGGAAAATTTGAAAATGCAAAATATTTTTTGGGTGGTTTGTAATGATTTTAATTTACTTTTTGAAAACAAAATAAGTCATCCACATTTAACAAAGTTAGGTAAAAATGCATGTGTGTCTCAATAGGACACACATCTCTCAGTATGTGAGAATCAGCAGTATAACTGTTTCTCTCCATAGGGGCTCTCTCTATACCACAGGAGGCTCCATTTTCACAGTAACGACTGCAAAAATACACAGAGCTTAGTCTCCTGACAGGTCTACATACACAAACATTGGCAAAGCCTGATAGAAGTTGTTTTCCTTCTTTATTAAACATTGTTTGTTGTGGATTGGCAGAACATTCATTCAAAACCCTATATCTGCCAGCCCACATCCTCTAATGAGTGAACTATACCTGAAACCTGAAAAATCAGCATTTTTCACTCAGTTCCAGATGGAAAATCCTGAGATGTTATGGAACACAAACATTTCAGTGTTTTCCTCTTTCTCCGAGCACTAAAGTGTAATGGAGTCAGTTTTTGTGTGACACCACTATGTTGTACATTGGTTTGAAAAAGTTTTTGCCCCTTCCTTTTCAAAAATTTTTGTTCTTTTTCTTTTAATTTTTTTGCAAATTTGTCACACTTGAATGATTCAGATCATCGAACAAATTTTAATATTACACAAAGATAACCCGAGTAAATACAAATGCAGTTTTGAAATAATGATTTCATTTATTAAGGGAAAAACGCTGTTCAAACCTGCTTGGCAATACGTGAAAAAGTAATTGTCCCCTAAATCTAATAACCAGTTGTGCCACCCTTTGCAGCAGCAACAACTGCAATGAAGCGTTTGCAATAACTGGCAATGATATGGAAGCAGAATAATGACAATGGTTTTTGAAACAAAGCATGCTGAATTCCACAAATCGAAAAAAAGATGCATTGCAATTAACAGTGCTTGCATTTTAATGCCTTGTATTTCCAGGGCTTGCATTTTTAGGTCCTGAAATTTAACACAGTTGTTTACTTAAGCTGTGAATATTTCAATTCAAAATATTTCACACACATTTTCATAATTAAAAGTTCAACAATTCATATTCACCTTCCAGAATTCACTTCCAAAATATTCAGTCTGTTTAAAAATACAATGTAAAATATTCGACAGGCAAATTTTGGTCATTTTATTTCACTTTCCAAATTCGCTGCCACAAATTCAGTGGTTAAATACAGTGAACTAATACAGTGCTCTACTGCTATTCCTGCGGTTCCCGGATGTGCAACGCTGAATTTTCTGCCGAATTTTAACCTCTGAATTTGTGGCAGCGAATTTGGAAAGTGAAATAAAACGTCTCACATTTCGATGCTTCCCTAGTTATTTTTTTTTTCACTCAAGTTTTAATCAGGCTAACTTGTCCAATTGGGCATGTAAAGATGTATTTCACAAAAAAATTGCCCCGGACAAGCTTTAATGTCGAGTACAACTACAGTGGCAATAGACACAATTTCTCATTTACATGTCGTTTCTAATTATAGTAAGATGTCACGTCAGTATGGTAACGTTACAGTTGAACACATATAAACAAATGCAATTTCACACATTTTGCTGTTCGTCAGTTATTTCGACAGATAGAAGTTAACGTTACTATGACAATCGTTCACACTGGGCATTACGTTAAAAGTTGGGTAAACATTACTTTTAAATGCTCTCAATAAGAAAATTAAACTGCCAAAATGAGAAAAATGCAGCATTTAGCCGAACTATGCTATGATAGCAATTTCCAGCTTACTGCTGCACATAAGTTACCAAGGCCGCTTGTCTAAATGTGTGATAGCAGGCTATTGTGACATGATATTGCTTATACATTAACTTAAATAAATATAAAAGGATATATTTCTTAAGTAAAATTAAGTGAACTTACCAGGAATTATAAATAAAGCCTCTAATCTTCAATCGTTCTGGCACTGCTCCAGTCGGCTGGATTTCAGATTTGAACGATGCGCACGCAATCCCATAATGCCACACTACAGTAAATTAGTGTAAAAAGCAGGAGCTACAGTGATAACACCTGCTTCTTGTAAATTAATTACAGTTGACATGGAAATATACAGTTAACAACTGTAAAACCTTATTTGACCCATAATGCATTGCGAATAACAGCTACATCTTGTAAAATGTTTAAACAGTAAAATTCTGTGAAATTCAAATTAAGATATTTTTGATGAAATCCGAGAGCTCTCAGGCCCTCCCATAGACAGCAAGGGTCCTTACACGATCAAGGTCCAGAAAAGTACCAAGATGATCGACAAAGTAGTCCATGTGACATCAGTCTGTCTACTGTAATTTTACGAAGCCACGAAAATATTTTTGCGCAAATAAAACAAAAATAATGATTTTATTCCACATTTTCGTCTCTATTGTTTTTCTTGTGGACGCGCGTTCACGACAGTACATGACGCAAGCGCTGATCCAGATCCAGCTTGATGACGTTGAACACGTCTTGAAGATTCCATCAAAAATATCTTAATTTGTGTTCCGAAGATGAACGGAGGTCTTACGGGTTTGGAACGACATGAGGGTGAGTAATTAATGACAGAATTTTCATTTTTGGGTGAACTATCCCTTTAATTGAGGCAAGTAAGGCCTGCAGTTCTTTAGATATTGTTCTGGGTTCTTTTATGACCTCCTGGATGAGTTGTCGTTGCACTCTTGGAGTAATTTTGGAAGGTTCACCACTGTTCCAAGTTTTCTCCATTTGTGGATAGTGGCTCTGACCGTGGTTCACTGGAGTCCCAAAGCCTTAGAAATGGCTTTATAACTCTTTCCAGACTGATACATGTCAACTATTTTGTTTCTCATATTTTCTTGAATTTCTTTAGATCGCGGCATGATATGTTGCTCTTTACATGCATGCTTCACTTCGTCAGACAGGTTCTATTTAAGTGATTTCTTGATTCAACAGGTCTGGCAGTAATCAGGCCTGGGTGTGGCTAGTGAAATTTAACTTCGTTTTCTAAAATAATGTGGTTAATAACAGTTCTTTCATGATTTAAAAGGAGGTGGCAATTAATTTTTCACGTAGGGCCAGGTAGGTTTGGTTAGCTTTTTTCCCCTTAATAAATTAAATCATCATTTAAAAACTGCATTTTGTATTTACTTCCATTATCTTTGTGTAATATTAAAATTTGTTTGATGATCTGAATCTTTTAAGTGTGACAAATATGCAAAAAAAAAAACAGGAAGGGGGCAAAAATCTTTTCACGGCACTGTAAATATAGTACAGTAAAAAAAAAAGGCATTAAATTCACATGAAATAATGTTAGCATACAAAATTACTAAAATTACTTTTTTACCTTTATAATATAGGGCCAGATTTACTAAACAGAGTAAATTAGCGTGAGAGCGTGATACATAAGAGCTCAGATGGGAGGGGGAAAATCTGTGGGTGATTTACTAACAGTGCGCACATTAAAGAACACAGCCGCAGCCAGATCATTTCCATAATGATCAGCGCAATCTACCAAGAGCAGTAAAAATTACCACCTGCTTTAAGACATGTTTTTTGGGGGTGTTAAATAATGGCGCTAATACCAGTAATTTGACTAATTGCGTGATTCATTTTAATACTCTCCTCCCATACATTTTTTGTCTGAAAGGCAAACTTGTACAAATGCATATTCAATAAGGTCAGTTGCAAAAGTAACTGTCCACGCTATTTCAGCGCCAATTCTTCTCTGCATGTCTTTAGTAAATCCTGACAGTACAATTTTAACACCAAAAGACTGTTTGCGCTGGCGCAAGCTGTTAGTAAATCTGGCTCTTAGTGACCTAAAAACACTCATGGTTAAAAATGTGTGATGTAACATAGACCCTAATGTATGTAACTAAAGAGGGGGAAGAAAAATCAGTTATTTCAATGGAAAATGTGAGCTGTTGCACAGTATTCTGTTGGAAGTAGAGTATTCTTTTCACTTCCCAAATCTGTAAATTTAACCGCATTTTACTGTACAATTACATGAAAAGTCCCATTATTACAGTGTTTCACTGCATAGAGTAAGGAAACTTACTGGAACAACTTATTTTACAGTTATAAATCCAATTATTTGTATAAACGGTGTAATGGTGTTGTTTTAATTACACTGAGTAAACCTTATATCAAGAGAACCTTTCTAAGCCTATATTGAGGACTGAGTTGCTGGAAAATTCCATCAGTATCCGCAAGAGGAACCGTCTGAAAGCAGGCTAAAGGTCTCCACAGTGCATTACGCTGAAAGGATGCTATTACAGGACGTTTAAATACAGTTTTTACTAGTGAAAGTCTCTAAAATGCTATCCGAGTGCATATTTTTATCTCCCGTGACCTCTTTGCGTAAATGCAATCAGTCTCGTCATGTTCCCAGCGTACAACTTCACTAGCACACTGTGTTAAAAGATGGAGTGCAGAGCTGCAAGGGCCAAACTCAATTACCTAAAAGCTGTGTCTGCCAGCCCTGGGCCGTCTATGAGGTGCCCTGGGTTGTTTGTGTAGTGTGTGTGCCGGTTTTTTTGTGAGTATACATATACTCGCATGTTTTTGTGTGTCCATTAGTGGCAGAGCGAGCTGTTTGTCCCCTCGGCTCCAGCGGTTGCTTTTGTGCTTATTTTGTGCCCTACTGAAAGCTAATAGGAATTAATGGAAAAAATACAAAAAGAAACGTGCTGTCCTTACATGACATGAAAAGCAATTCTAGGAAAAACACTTCCGAACTCAATTTCACACTTTCATCATGTCCCTCGACCACCATTGTGCACTCCTGTTATCCTGAGCTGCTGTTGTTTTGTATGGAAACAGCAGCCTGTAATGTAAAGCTGTGGCTGGTGGTGTTGTGTTGTGTCTTGGAAGGTGGGATTTGGGATGGTCTCTCCTGAGAAGACCATCTGCCTCTCTTCTTAATCACTCATCACATTTACATTTGATAGTTCCAGCCAGCCATGTGGAACATAACAGTCCACATGCATGCATATGCAGCGACATGCATGTGTGATTTCATGCACATCCAAGAATGATTCCCAAACTGTTGTTTTTGGATGTGTCTGTGACACGTTTCAAATAGAGCTTGGTGATATTTCCATTACTGACATTTTAATGCAGTTTTTATTGGGCCATTAAGATTCTTAAAGACCTTGTCATACTACTTTTGCAATCCCTGTCTTACGAGTCAGAACTATGACAGCTTTAAGAGCGATGTTTTAAGAGTGTCTCTGATTTATCAAAATCAACGTCAGAGTTGAGTTTTATTCACCGTTGGAGTTTTATTCATTTCTGTGAATTCTTTAAACTGCGCTTTCAATCATTTTGTGTCATTTAAAAATATTCCCTGCATGGAAAGTTTCATTATATTATATTTTTTTAATAATTTATTCATGTAATATAATAATTTTCTTCCTTGTGTTAATTTTGTGAAGAACAGTGGGAAAAACATTCCCTAATTATTGTTACCCTAATTATTTTTATCATTTATTTATTCATTCAAGCATTAATAGCTGTTTGGTTAAAAAGATGTTCCTTTTGAAATAAAGAAATCTGCCTTTGAAATAATTTCATATACAGTATATACCAGTACACTAATGTTCAAAAGTTTGGGGATGGTAAGATTTTAAAAATATTTTTAAGAAGTTTTTTATGATCAACAAAGTTGTATTTATTCGATCACAGGATACAGTAAAAACAGCAATATTGTGAAATAATATTGCAATTTAAAATAACTTTTCCAATTAATGTATTTTAAAATGTAATTTATTTCTATGATGGCAGAGCTGAATTTTCAGCTGCTATTACTCCAGTCTTCAGTGTCACATGATCCTTTAGAAATCTTTCTCTTATGTTGATTTGATGACTTTTCAAGATTTTTTGATAAATAGAAAGCTCAAAAGAACAACATTTGTTTGACATAGAAATTTTAAAACATTATAAATGTCTTTACTATCACTTTTAATCAACGCATCCTTGCTGAATAAAAATCTTAATTTTTTTTTTTTAAGTGTCTAAATGAATATTATTTAAAGGGGTCATCGGATGCAAAATTCACTTTACAAGTTTTGTGAACATAAATATGTGTTGGAAGTGTGTGTACACATCCATTCTATAATGATAAAAATCCACCCAGTGGTTTTTTTTAAATCCCTGTTTTAAAATCCCCTTTCTCAAATCAGGCTGTTCTGAGGTTCCTGTCAGAATGACGTAGTTCTGTACATTTTGTACACTTTTCATTAAGACCCTAAAGAATCATATCAACTTGTGTAAAATGGGCATCCGATGACCCCTTAAAAAAAAAAAATACAAAGAGATACAGTATTCCTAGCTTGTCCCTATTTGTCACATTGTGTCTGAGTGCAAAGCACATGCTTTCTTGGAGCCAGAAATGCCAGTGGTTAATTTGGAGTAGGACCATCACCTAAAGCGTTAGATCAGAGATTATTCATGTGAGAATCAAACAAGCTGATTTGCTTTTGGCAAATATTCAATAAAGCATATGCAAATTGTATGTGTTTAGTATTTGCCTCTTAATTGTGTCAAAGATGATTAGCGCTGTGGCTATACCATTGTTAATTCATGTCACTATTCTGTTTTTGTGTAAGCATACAGACGGGGCAGTGCCTCTGGTATAAGTTTTAGTATGTAGATGTGCGTTTCTGAAGTGGCTGGCTTGACTTTGCCGTCGGGACTTGTTCGATTTTAAGGTCATGCTTCTGTTGAGTGGTCGTCACAGAGAAGGGACTGTGACTCAAAGAGATTTAGCAACATGCTAAAAAACAAATTAGCCATCACGTAGCAATGGCCCAGCAACTACTTTAATGATATGTGATGAATTTTGCATTGGAACCCACCACTCACATTTTCTTTATAAAATTAAAAACCCCTTTATGACCTTAATCATAAACTCGTAATCTCAGTATTACCATATTTTAGGCTCATTGTAGCATGAATACTGGTGTCAATGGGAATATGCTAGCTATCTCTTGAACGGAGCGCTTGCAAAGAGAGAGCGGTGTTTGGCGAGCAAGCAGAACAGATTGTGTCGTCTCAAAGGTCAGTGCCGCTTATTTCCTGGAAGGGCCTGACATCCATTACCCTCTCTTTGATTGGACATCTTCCACAAAGCAGGATGTCTGGCTACAACACCATCCAAAAATAAAATAAAAGCATTAGTAAGTACTGAATACTAGCACTTGATTAGTCCATATACAGTGTGTCTTTGTGTATATACAGTACAAACTGTATTGTGTGTATTCTATCTATCTATCTATCTATATATATATATATATATGTGTGTGTGTGTGTGTATATGTATGTGTGTGTGTGTGTGTATATATATATGTATATGTGTATGTGTATATATATATGTATATGTGTATATATATATATGTATATGTATATGTATATGTGTGACCCTGGACCACAAAACCAGTCTTAAGTTGCTGGGGTATATTTGTAGCAATAGCCAAAAATACATTGTATGGGTCAAAATGATCAATTTTTCTTTTATGCCAAAAATCATTAGGATATTAAGTAAAGATCATGTTCCATGAAGATATTTTGTAAATTTCTTACCGTAAATGTATCAAAACTTAATATTTGTTTAGTAATATGCATTGCTAAGAACTTAATTTGGACAACTTTAAAGGCGATTTTCAATCAATGGAAAGCTTATTTATTCAGCTTTCAGATGATGTATAAATCTCAATTTTGAAAAATTGACACTTAAGACTGGTTTTGTCATCCAGGGTCACATATATATATATATATATATATATATATATATATATATGTATGTATGTATGTGTGTGTGTGTGTGTATATGTGTGTGTGTGTGTGTGTGTATATATGTATGTGTGTGTGTGTGTGTGTATATATGTATATGTGTGTGTGTGTGTATATATATGTATGTGTGTGTGTGTATATATGTATATGTATGTATATATGTATGTGTATATATGTGTGTGTGTGTGTATATATGTATATATATATATGTGTGTGTATATGTGTGTGTGTGTGTGTGTGTGTGTGTGTGTAAAATAGAGTTTAATAGATAATATTAGATATTTGAAATTAAAATATATTTAGAGCTGGATACAGATATACTGTATGTGTGTGTGAGAGAAGTACAATAAATATATATATATATATATATATATATATATATATATATATATATATATATATATATATATATATATATATATATATATATATATATATATATATATATATATATATATATATATGTACATCTATACTGTATACACTACCTATACATATGTAATAATATCTTGATTTGTAATGTACATAAAACTGTAAAACTACATTTCTGATTCTGTGCCCTTTTTTGAAACCTATGAACAATTCTAATAGTAGCAGGTTATTGTTCATAACTACATCTTTTATTTTCTTTGGAGACATGCCTAACTGCATAGTTTTCCTTTGTATTTTTTAAGCAGTTCTTATTGTTCTTTATGCAATACATAGTTCGATACACGCAAGCAGAAATTTAAATATTACATTATTACCAGTAGCATGTTGTTCTGAACATAATCAAAACATGTTCTGATGCAGAGAGCAGATGGTTCCAGATACAAAGAGTGTGTGTGTGTGTGTGTGTGTGTGTGTGTTTTGTGACAAATGAGGACATAAATTTGTATAATGACAAGGGTATGACATAGGTATTACAAGGAGAAGGTGACTTTTCAGGACATTACCCCATGTCCCCACTTTTCAAAACGCTTATAAATCACACAGAATGGAGTGTATTGAAAATCTGAAATAGCACAAAGTTTCCTGTAAGGGGTAGGGTTAGGTGTAGGGTTGGTGTAGGGCAATAGCACATACAGTTTGTATAAAAACCATTACGCCTATAGGATGTCCCCACTTTTCACAAAAACAAACGTGTGTGTGTGTGTGTGTGTGTGTGTAATTAGTGTATGCTTCACTTCTAATACATTATTAGCAGGCTCTTCCAGCAGAATGAATAGAATGTTTTTGTAACGACCTCCCTCATGGCATCCCTCCCTTTTTTTACCATTTGTTTTTCATCATTTGCTTGTGCAAATGATGGTGCTGCAGAAACAGCGCTGAGTCTCCTGGGCTGCCTCATGCAATTTGTTAGTGTTACACATTCGATGTGAATCAAGTTTATATGTGTCTAATCTGTAATCATTAGCTCTCTCTCCTCTACACCGGGTCAATCGAGGCTTAGTCTATCATCTGTTCAGAGTTTTTTGGATCGATGTTCAGAGAGTGGGCTGCCAATGCAATCATGTGCAGCTCAGGAGAGATTGGAAGTGACTGCAGCGAATTGACGCTAGTTGAAATGACAATGGCCTTTCGTTGAGAGTGAATGGAGAGAAATGGAGGTGATCTTACCTCTGTTATGAGGCAAGAGTGTATGTGTGTGTATGTGTATGTATATGTATCTATGTATGTATGTATGTATGCTTGCATGAAGGAAAGTCACTAACGTATGAACCTATTTATTTATTATTATTATTTTGCTCTACATTACATTTACAATTACATTACTTGTTATTGAGCTTTATTGGTGTAAAAGATACATTTTTTTCTGTTTTATAGATTTAACAAAGCAAAATACATTTATTTTCTCCTCTGGGATATGTGGTTGGGATACATTTTTCTTCTTTAGAGCATGAACCAGGAAGTCAATATTTTTATGCTCTGACATATCTGAGGCCACACACACAGAGATGCACATGTGAACACATGAATACTGGCTCTTGCCAGAAGATAACTTGAGTAAGTGACGCTAACGTCAGACCACGTGGATGTTGGTGGAGTGTAATTAAGTTTTTCTCTTGCAGTGAGGGGAGAAAGCTGTGTAAGATGGGGGTTTGGTTAGGGGGCGTATGCAAATTTTCTGCAGCATTCAAGATTAACCAATCATTTGAGAAGTAAACCTAATTATACAAAGCTATTTAAAGGTTTACAGATGATTCAATCATAAAAGCAGCATGCTGTCTGATGTGCTGTGTGCTTCTCTCCTCTCTTGGGTAGTGCCTCATCAGCATTACTTTCTTGTACTTCTCAATCTTGCTTCCTCTCTCTGCCTGTCTCTCTCAATTATGTTTTCATTGGTATGACAATACAATGCAAAATCTGTGAAATAATATTTTTTTTAAAATGATAATGTGAAGAATATAAAGAATATAAAAATCAAATCAAAATTAAATTAAATTAATTTGCAGTAAAATAAATTAAATTAAATTCCATAGGTCCGTATTTTTATATTTTTTTAAGATTTTTTTTTTATTATTATTCAATATTTTTATTGATCAATAAAACATTAACAAAAGTAGTTTTATTGTGATTTAAAATGTTTTGCACTAAAATAAATTAAATACCATAGGTCTGTAAAATTTATATTTTTTTTAATATTTTGAAAGACGAGTGTTATGTTCACCAATGTTGTTCCTTTGACAAATAAAACATTAACAAAAGTAGCATTGTTGTGATTTAAAATAAATGTATTTAATGTATATTTAAAAATAAAATGTATTCCTGTGATGGCAAAACTGAATTTTCAGTAGTCACTATTCCAGGTTTCAGTGTCACATGATCCTTCAGAAATCATTCTAATATGCTGATTTGAAACAGTTATAAAAAAAAAAAAAAATTCTGGATTCTGTTACAAATGCAAAAGTAAAAATAATAATGGTAACACTTTACAATAAGGTGTCATTTATTAACATTAGTTAATGTATTAACTAGTGCTGTCAATCAATTAAAAAAATTAATCACGTTAATCACAGTCATGGACTGTGATTAATCATGATTAATCGCAAATTTAAAATACTAGGATTTACCTGTAAATGTATTGAAAAATAAATGCATGACAATCTAGTTTAAGGAAACAGAACCTTTCACACTTCCGCCAGGTATGAGACATAATCCTTATTATTCTTTTATCATTATTCTTTTGTTTTTATTCAGCCATTATCAGTAATAAATATATATATAAATATACTGGCAATAAAACGTTTACCAAGCCACATCGCTTCAATCCCAGTATACATTTACCCAACTATTATCAAATTGTATTTTTTAAATAAATACAACAAAACATTTTCTTGCGACCTTACATGAAGTATTATGACAAAATGCATTATAAAGAAGAATTGGACCTGTTCTGCAGGTGCATTAGAGCTGATATTAACATCATGCTACATAAGACAATTTATGAGATTAATAGTACACTTTTACTCAGAACTCACTTCAAACCACCATCGAGTGTTTGTAATAACTTCCATTTGCGATCACATGTGGAATTTGGTTGTTTACTGTTGTTAAAATATGCTATTTATAGCCTTTTATATCGCTGCGCAAATTAGCATTTCAGATGCACACATTCTCAAGAAAATCACATACAGAGTACAGACCATATCTATCGTAATCGTGTGTTTATTATCTTATATAATCTATAGTGGCTGTTGTCATGTTTATTTCTGCTGCTCTGCTGAAACTCACGTTGTTTGTGATGTTACCGCCTCTCCGTTCTTAAGTTGCCATGGATACATTCCAAGTATAATACACATTAGTAAAAGGATCTATTTTAATTTTTGATTTTTGTTTGTCTATATACACTTTGGGCGGCTGCGGTACATTTATAAAAGTAGCCCAAAAATCCGTAACCCACGGCTCTGTAATTTTTCCCGCGACTGTATTTTCAAAATAGCCCACTTGTGCCACTACCCTGGCAACACTGGTGCTGTACCCTCATCACACAATGATAGATAACCTTCCGTGCTGTGATGACGGCAAGAAGTTGAGGTCAAACCTTATCAAACGATTAATTTGCGTTAAAAAAATATTAACATGTTGACACCCCTAGTATTAACTAACATGAACAAACAATGAACAATGCATTTATTACACTATTTATTAACATTTGTTAATGTTAGTTAATGAAAATACAGTTGTTCATTTGTTTATTCATGTTAGTTCACAGTGCATTACCTAATGTTAAACACAACTTGTGATTTTAATAATGCATTAGTAAATGCTGAAATTAACATTAACTAAGATTAATAAATGCTGTAGAAGTTTTGTTCATTCTTAGTTCATGTTTACTAATGTTGTTAACTAATGGACCTTATTGTAAAGTGTTACCATAATAATGATAGATAGATAGATAGATAGATAGATAGATAGATAGATAGATAGATAGATAGATAGATAAAGTTATAGATTAGTTATAGATATATCAATATAGATAAATCAATTGTCACTTGATAAGTTTAATGAATCCTTCCTGAATAAAAATATTAATTTCTCTCAAAATGTATTTATATTAAAATCAAACATTTATACATTTATCAAAAAGGAATAAATTGCAAAGGTAACATTAATTAAAGTCAATATGCACTTACTGTGAACAGTTCATTGGAGCATTTTATTCTACAGAATAAAAATAAGAATAATTTTGCATCAAAATGTAGTAATTTCCTCTTCCTCTGAAACAACTTTTCTTTTCCATTGATGTAACATAGTCTATGCTGATTTAGTGAAGGACTCTCTCTCTCTCTCATTCTTTTTCTCCTTGTCTATGTAGACTGTTCTAGACGTGTTGTGTGGAGACGGCATGATTTCAGTTGACTACTGATCTCTGTAGTTCAAACCCTCAGTGTCAGTCTTTCTAAGACAGATGGGCCGCAGCGTCTCTCTCTCTTACGGTCTTCACTCACTCACTCTCTCCCTGTCTCGCTCTCCTCAAAATGAATAATGCATTGACTAACACTAGCTGTGTTGGAAACTCTCTGTTCTTACCAGGAATACACCCTGCCGTCTAAACGTGTGTTTATCAATGTGTGCCTGTGAGTATTTCTGCTAGACACAAGCGCATTTCAAAATGTATACCACAAAACTGAGAATCTGACCTTTCTGTGTGTGTGTGTGTGTGTGTGTGTGTTGACAGGAGAGTGAGCTTCAGCATGTTCTGCAGGAGAAAGCACGTTTGAATCTCCGCTTGTTCAACGATACCCAGAAGGCAGCAAAGTATGAGCAGGTAAGCGGTCTGTCTCATTGTGGCTAGATAGTAAACCCTCGCCGTCTACTCACTCACACACGCACAATGGCATTGTAATCCGCTCGCGCTATCATTTGTTCCCTGGTGGAGAGCACTAATGGTGTTTTTGCCACTTGAGTGGAAGTGGAGGATTGTTCCTCATAAAGCTGGAGGCCTTGAGCCGCCCGGCACACATTTCAGCATCCTCTAACTCGATCTGCCGAGTCCCTCTGCCCCGCTGGAGCACGCCAGTGACCACCCACTCACTCGTGAGATTGATGAGTTCATTTCTGAATGGCTGTATAAATGCACACTGTATGAGTATGGAGGATTTGTGCCGAGATATAAATGTCATGCTGATTTTGGCTTATGCTAAAGGAGAAACTCTGGAAGGATAAGGTTTAACTTGAGTGTAAATAAATCACAGTTACACATACATCTGTAAAGTTGAGTAATGTTTCAGCAAACTGAAACTTCTTGGAAATATGCACAGAAAACTAGCACGGTAACGCAGGCGGTTATTTTTTTAGTTTAACGCGTTTAAAATATTTAACGCAGTTAATGCAGGGGCGGGGCTAGGGTTGGCCACTCCATTTACAACTGCTGCTTGTGTCTCTTTGCATTTTATTTAGTTGCAGAACGGCACGTGCTACAGCCTTTATCATATCATATCAAAGTGCAAAATAAACTACGTGCATGCAATGTCGTGGTCAGTTAAGTCATGAAGTTGCCAAAAAGGCGATTTAAAGCTGCCTTAAAACTGTGCATATGTGTAATATGTTTTATATGAGTCACATTTAAGAACATAATTATTTCTTTAATTAAGAAAAGAAAAAAAAAAGGGGGAAATCAATAACTTTTATAGCTTTAAGGATTCGACTATATTTAATTTAGAGTTTAGTATTTGATAACTTTATTCAATTTCTGTATATTTCTGCTGAAGGGCACAGGTAGCTAAATATGACGTTTATTATAGTGGGTTTATGTGAAGGTAAAAACAATTTTAAAGAGACGTCAGTTTTGATATCAGTGATTCTCGCCTTCAGTCATAAAAAAAAGATGCCATTAAACAAATATTAAAAATATACTGTCTTTATGTTGTTTGTGCATTAAGTTGAAGATTGAATGTGAAATTATTGCAATAAAATATATTTAAAAACTTTGTTAGGGGGGATTAATCGTGATTCATTTCAGAAAAAATGTGCAATTAATTAGTTTTTTTAACCAATTGACAGTACTAATTTATTTGTTTGTTTGTTTATTTTTTTATTGCCATACAAAAAAATGTTTATGCTCTACCATTCAAAAGTTTGTGGTCAGTAAGATTTTTTTGTTGTTGTGAAAGAAATGAATACTTTTCTAAATTAATAAAAATTAATTAAAAATCATCAAGGATATTGCTCAAAAGTGACAGTAAAGACATTTAGAATGTTACAAAAGATTTCCGTTTCAGATAATGATGCTCTTTTGAACTTTCTTTTCATCAAAGGATCCTGAAAAAATGTGACACATTTCTGCAAAAATATTAAGCAGCACAACCACTTTCAGATGATTATAATAGTAAATGTTTCTTGATCAGTAAATCAGCTTATTAGAATGATTTCTGAAGGATCATGTGACACTGAAGAAATTCAGCTTTGACATCACAGGGATAAATTATATTTTAAAATATTTTCTGTTTTAAACTATAATAATATACTGTTACTGTTTTTACTGTATTTTTTATTAAATAAATATAGCCTTGGTGAGCATTATATTCTTTCGAAAAAAATTAAAAGGTCTTATTCCAAACTTTGAATGGTAATGGCAGGGGAAATGTTATTGTTTTTCCTTTCCATCAAAAAAAAAAAAAAAAAATGCAAAGTACATTTTCTTGACCGGCAATAATAATTTGTAGCCAGTAAATTTTCTGAATTGACTCTCCATTGGCCATAAGTGAACTGTGGATCCTAAATATCTGTCAGCAGTAAGAAGGTTGTGCAGTTAGTACTTTAATATGTGCCTTTTAACAGTCAAAAGAGTCTGTGCTAAATCACAAAATGATTTAAAGTCTCAGATAATGACAGCAAATTCCATGAATAGTGACTGAGCTGAGATGAGCAGTGCTCCTGCTTGAATCCAAGTTAATCCTGACAAATGTCTCTTTCCATGTGTTCACATCCATGTGTAAAATGGATCTGTAGTGGTATGGGCAGCCATATTGTACCTTGTTAAATAATGTATCTGCATTTTATTATGTAATATTAGCTTTAGATTTCCAAGTCAGTGTCATTGATATACTACTGTAGTTTTTGTTAATATTTTATTTTTAAATTTTTTTAAATATTTTACACATTTTATTTTTAAATTTTCAGTTTATTTTAGTTACATTTTTAGTATATTATCATGAGTTTTTCTTTTTTTTACATTTTGATTTTGAGTTACTGAGTTACATAATTTTTTAATCATTTTATTTAGTTGTTAGTTTTTGTTGATTTAGTTGTAGTTATTTTAGTACTTTTAAGATAAATTAAACAAAAAATGAGATGTTGTCTTGGCAAGTAGCAGAAATAAAATAAGTTATTATTTTTTTTTATTACAATCTATTTTGCTGCTAGTAATGAAAATATTTTCGTTTTTGGTAACGATAATGACCCTGTTTCGAGTCTTTCGGGTTTTTTTTTTTTTTCTTTTATCTAGAATAGTGCAGTATTCTGATACACAGCATTTAAGCTTTGGTTCATAATAGGGTGCCAGAAAGCACTGGAGCTTTCCTGAGTCAAAGGGCACATTTCTACTTTCTTTTATCTCTTGGTATTATTATATTTTTGAGGTTTTCTAATCCACCATTTGTATGTGTCTACTCTGTACAGTCTATGTGTCTGTGTGTTGGTCCTTAAGGGGTAAAAATATAATTTCCTGGATAGTGAAGTTGATTTCGCTTGTGATGTTGATCTTGAGGTGAGGGTCTTTTGTGTGTAGTCATGGAAAAGCAATTTCCTGAAGGAGCGGTTTCTGACAGTGTCAAGAAACATTGTTGAACAAGACATTGTAAGTCAGTTTGTGGCGTGTATGTTTTTGTGTAACACAGAATATGTATTGAAGACTTTTCTTCGAGGGTCTGTCGCATCTGAAGAGTGGATATGAAGAAGTGCTGCTCTCTGAAACTGGCAGATATTACATTCTTGTAATAGCTGAATTTTATAAAAACATGATTGGATTCGTGCTTGAGCAGCAGCGTGTTTACAAGTGCTGGTTTGTCACGGCACTGATGGACCATAGCTGCCATCAAACAGACATATATTACTCACATAAACAGAACAACATATCACTTATGTTCTTGTTACCAAACACTGCAGTCTTTGAACCAAAAGCATAAATGTCATTCCTCATTAATATACTTTAGTGCTAGATAACAACTGGTCTGTAAATATAAAATGTTATTTATAATATAAATTAATATTTTTTTGTGGAAATCGTGATACTTTTTTCATCGTTCTTTGATGAATAGAAAATCTAAAAGAAAAGCATTTATTTACATTTGAATATGTGAAAACGGCTTAATATTTTTGTGGAAATTATGATAATGTTTTCATTATTCTTTGATTAACAGAAAATCTTAAACAACAGCATTTATTTACATTTAAATATGTGAAAACAGCTTAATATTTTTGTGGAAATTATGGTAATTTATTCATTATTCTTTGATGAATAGAAAATTTAAAAGAACAGCATTTATTTGTAATAGAAACATTTTATAACATTATAAATGCTCTTACTGTCACTTTTGATTAATTTCATGCATCCTGTTTTTTTTCTTTGTTGTTGTTATTTTATTTTATGCCCAAACCTTTAAATGGTAGTGTTTCACGGTTTCCACAAAAATATTAAGCAGCAAAACTATTTTGAACATTGATAATAAGAAGAAAATAAATGTTTTATGAGAAGCAAATCAGCATATTATATGAATAATTTTATGTTTTTATATATATATATATATATATATATATATATATATATATTCAAATATAAAACAGTTATTATGAATTGTCAGATATACGGGACTTCTTTCAACAACAGTAAATCATGTTTAATTATTCCAGACTTATTTATTCTGAGCTATATTTATTTATTACTTTTCTGTTAAATGGTCTGCTATAATCATATAATACAGCAGCTTGTATTCATTGGGCTCCATTGCTTATGTCTTCCGATGCTGCACCTGTGCACTATAATCATCTAGTTTGGTCTTGGATGTGCATTTTTCTGATCTCCCCTAGTTCTGTCTCACACCTGCAAGTGTGATCTGTTCTTTCAGATTTACGCCTGCTGGCATCAGCACCCCTATAGCCTGCTTATAGTTAATCTTTTAGTCATGTCTGTGTCAGTGTTTAGTTGGAGGCACATCTTGGCATCCCATCCTGGCAGAGCAGTGTCCTCCTGCTGAGCTCTTTGAAGGTAGGCCGTGTCCGAATCGTCCGAGTAGGTGTGTTGTCAAACGTTGTTGCAAAACAGGATCCCTACTCCCTCATTAGTCATTTATGAATGCAGTACCTTTGAGGCCGATAGCAATACAGAGGAAGGAAAAGGGAGAGAAAGAAAAGACAGCATAAATAAAGGAACCCCAGTAATTCAAAATTATCAGGTCTTTAAGTGTGATATTCATAAGTAATAAAGTATAACACTTTCCATAGTTTATGGATTGAGTTCTAGTAACATACTGTATGTATTTGTCTTTCTTAAAGTGATATTTCACCCAAAAAGGAAAATTCTGTCACTAATTACTCGCCTTCATATCATTCCAAACCCACAAGTCCTTTGTTCATCTTCAGAAAACAAATGAAGATATTTTTGATGAAATCCGAGAGCTTTCTGATCCTGCATAGACAGCAACGCAACTGACACGTTCAAGGCCCAGAAACGTAGTAAGGACATCGTTAAAATAGTCCATGTGACATCAGTGGTTCAACCTTAATTTTATGAAGCTACGATAACACCTTTTGTGCCCAAAGAAAACAGAAATAACGACTTTATTCGACAATTTCTTCTCTTGCGTCTCATTCTTCGACGCACTTTCACAAGCGTACCACGACGCATAACATTACGGTTGAAACACTGCTGTCACATGGACAATGACTGGACAATGGACAAAGAATGGAAAAAATACTATGGAAGTCAATGGCTACAGTCTACTGTTTGGTTACCAACATTCTTCAAAATATCTTACTTGGTGTTTAACAGAGGTAAGAAACTCATACAGGAGTATAACTCATTATAGGAGAACTTGGGAGGAAATGACAGTAAATCCCTGCAGCTGCGTTTCAACATCTAGCGGAAAACCTTCCCAGAAGAGTGGAAGCAGGGAGGCTAAATTTTTCTTTCCTGTCTATTAATTTAAAACACATTAAAAATGCAGTTCATACATAGAGTGACTTTAATATACATCTTCTAATCAAATTTAACCTCTGCATTAAACTTCATTTTGATATTGTTTGGGAGGTGTAAAATAAAAAAGCAAATCCAGGGTGATACTGGAAATAAATAAATGAAAAGAAAATTCTAAGTAGTTTGGCATATTTTAATTCTTATTTTGTATATATAGCTTCTGCTCTGCCGCAATATAATGTACTTAGCTGCAAAATATTTACAATCAAATGACACAACCAACAAAAATTAAGATCACAATTGTAAGAACTTGCTTTAATGTAGATTTTCAAAAGATTTTGACAGATACTGTAGTGTATGTACAGCCTGCAGAGTTTCAATAAGGCTTTATATATTGGGACTATAGCACAAACAGCTCCTTATGTTACGATGCTAAACTGAGAGCTGTAATGGCGTGACGTCTCTGAGTCATGTGAGCCTGCTCTTGCTTGAAAAGAATGGTCCTTCATGCATCACTTATTTTGTGAGTTTACCCCCCACTCCTCCCTCCCCTCCATCTCAAATAGCTGTTTCAGAGTGAGACATCATTGAATCTACAGCTCTGTCCTAGCACGCAGAATGGCAGTCATCAAGATGGCAGCTGCTCCATCTACACAACTTGTATCTATCCAGTCTGTTTGTGGCTCAACATTACTGGATAGCAGAGGAGGACCATTATAGATGAGTGTCTTCAATGTTTTTTTAGAGCAAAGACCCTTTGGCAGGCAGAAAGTTTGCCAGAGAATTAACCGTTGTATTTCACGCCAGGCCTATAATAACATGCATACTTGTATTATTAACATTTTTTGGTATGAAGCTTACACCTCAAAGCCATTAAAAGTTCCTTGCTGGTGGAATAATCTTCCTAACCTTGTCCAGACAGCCGAGTCCCTGACAATAGTCCAGAAACAGCTGAAAACACATCTCTTCCATGCTCACTTAACTGCATACTGCTGACTCTTTTATAAAATCAAATCAATTCAAATAATAAAATTAAATAAATTAAAGTGGGAAAAGAGTGCTCTCACTATTTCTCAATACCTACTTATTATATCTTGTAATATTTATTGCAAAAATAATTGTGATCATATAGTAATGGTTCCCTGGTAAAGACCACTGATTTAAGACATTGAGGTTAAAATGTATTTTATTTTATTGTTGTTGTTGTTGTTTTTTTTTATAGAAATAATATAATATACTGATAAAGATCACTGATTTAAGACATTGCATTTAAAATGTATTTTATTTCTTTTAAAATAATAAAAAACGTAGACAAAAAAAAAATTGAAAAAACACAATTATGAAAATATTAAAACTATTTATTAATATTCTTAAAAATTAAAATTAAAACAAAACAAAACATAATAACATAATAAAACTACTTCAAAATATTAATAAAAACTATAATAGTACCTCAGTGATACTAAAATAACACTGTTCCTAAGTGTGCACAAAGCCTTGCCGTCGAGTAAATTGGTTTAATCCTTTTTCATTTAGGACTAGGCTTAATCTGTCTCAGTAGTTTTCGCTTGCACTTTAAAATGAATGTTCCCCTTAAAGTATGCCAATTTTGGCAATGTGAATTAGACTGCCTTTTAAACAGGGTGCACATTGCCTTAAACACATGAAGCAGCATTCACAGCACGTTATGTAAAGCTGAAAATAATAAAGCAGGACTTTGATTAGATATAGTTCAATCGTGAAATGCTTAATTTTTTTGTTTTTACCTGCCCACACGGCCTTGTAATGAAGTTGTTTCAAAGGTGGAGAAAGTTCAATTGACTTTTCATATACGATTGTAAAAACATTTTTTATTCCAACATCATATAATGTCATGTTTTTTTTTTTTTATATTTATTAAAAGGAAGTATGGTCAATTTTGATGAAATGTTCTCTTTAATTTGTACGTGAAGGTCGTTTTCTCAACACCAACATCACTATCCAACAACATGCTGCTGAATGTCATAAGTATCAACAATACAAGCGTAATAGGTCAAACATATTTCCTCTAGAACAAGCGTATTCAGCTGTAATTGCTGTTGCAGTGGGTGTTCACTTCAGGTCAGGTTGCAGATAAGAGATGAGTGTCAGATTGGTCAGGCGTGGAGTGTGAGTACTGCCTCTGTCTCTGACAGCTCAGCTTTTTATCATGACTGACGCTGCGATCGATACAGGACGCCAAACCCTCTGCTCTCGCTCTCTAAAAACACGACTCTCACCCCAGAGCTCAGTGCTGACTACACATACTCCGTATATCATATATCAGTGGATAAAGACAAACAGA
Organism: Onychostoma macrolepis; assembly: GCF_012432095.1. Taxonomy (NCBI): domain Eukaryota; kingdom Metazoa; phylum Chordata; class Actinopteri; order Cypriniformes; family Cyprinidae; genus Onychostoma; species Onychostoma macrolepis. The sequence continues at coordinate 10,162,507 of NC_081162.1, read as the reverse complement.
ACATGTCATTTTCAATTGATCAGAGTATTTAATAGCATAATTGAATCCTTTGGGGAAACCTCTAATAGGTAACAGTGGAGCAGATGCGCCTGGAGGTTTCCTGGTCGGGATGTGAGCATCTAGAGCTGCCCTCTCAGACCCTACTGTTTATGAAAGCATGCTGATAGTTTCACCTATTAGTCTTGTGGCCACATGGGTCCAGATGGTCTGATTTCGTACAGATCCAAAGACAACCAACACAGACAGTTTGGCACTCATAACTACTGGTTTAAACTCTCACCTCAATAGTTGGTATGAAGTAAATAAAGTAAACTTGTTCTGTTTTATACTTGTGACATTAATAAAATCGAACTTCATTTAAAAACAAAACAAAAATGTGGCCTAAAGAGACAGAGAACAGGGAATGATGGGGGAATGGGACTTTGAAATGTGTCATTTGCATGAGTACCAGTGTGTCAAACCTGTGCAAACCATTAGGCCATGGCTCTGATGTGTGTTTTTTTGGAGGATAGAATGACCTTTCACCTTTCTAACAGAGGTCAGAGGGCAAACTGTGTAAGCCTGAAGATATTCTAGATTAATCTCTGCCTCTCTCTCTCTTTATCAGGTGAAAAGTGAGTATGAACAGCTGCAGGAGGCTCTGTACACTGTGACAGTAGAGAGAGATTGCGCTCTGTTGGAGAGGACTGAGCTCCAAGGCAAACTGGAGAACCTAGAGCAGGTGCTGAAGGTGAGAACCCGCCAGACGCGTCAGTGTAAAACACATAATCAAAAGAAAAATAAGTTATGGAAAAAGAAAATGAAGCCTATGTTTGGACATGTTCTTCTATAGTTCTTCAGTTTGCATTGTAAGATTATTTTCATTACAGTTACATAAAATATTACAGTAACATCTATCTATCTACAATGTCCTCCACTAATATTGGCACCCTTGGTAAATATGAGCAAAGGTGGCTTTGAAAATAAATCTGCATTGTTTATCCTTTTGATCTTTCATTCAAAAAATTCTAACCTATCATTGAAGTAAAACAATTGAAAGTGGGGAGAAAATCTCATTGTGAAATAAATGCTTTCTCTAGTTCCTGTTGGCTACAGTTATTGGCACCCAATTATTGCAACATCCTTTTCCCAAGATAACAGCTCCGAGTTTTCTCTTATAATGCCTGAAGAGAGAACTCTTGATAAGAGATCAGAGACCATTCCTTCATCCAGAATCTCTCTAGATCCTTCAGATTCACAACTCCATGCTGGTGGTGCTTCTCTTCAGTTCACCCCACTCATTTTCTATAGGGTTCAGGTCAGAGGACTGGGATGACCTGGGGTACTTTTTATCCCTGTTTGCACTAAATGCATCTGGTGGTTTTGCTGCCAAAAAGCTCTTTTTTTTTTTAGTTTCATCTGACCACAGAAGCCACCCTTACCAAAAAGTAGTATACTTCAAGTTTATTTTATTAAGAATACTTAAGTAAAGTTCAAGTATATTTTTAAGTATACTTTATGTAGTAACTAAGTATACAAATATCAGTGTACTTGTAGTATACTTGTAAGTGTATTATTTCAATACTCCTTGGGACTAAATTGGCCCACTTTCTAGTATATAAAAGTATACTTTTAAGTATACTTTAAGTATGACAGTAGTAAACTTTGTGTACACAACTAGTTTACATCAGTGTTTTGGCTTGTACTGCAACTATATTAAATGTGAACTTAAAGGTATTCTGATAGTTTAGTAATTAAATACTTGTAGAAGCATTTTAGTAGGCCTACGCTTTGAAGTATAATCTCAGTAAACTACTAGTTTAGTAGTTTTATACTGCAAGTATACTTGTAAGTTTTCTTTAAGTGAACTTTACGTCATACATTAAGTATACTACTATGTCCTTATTTAGGTATTAATTTGTATATATTTTGTTGTATGAATATCCGAACATGCAAAACATCAAAAGAAGGAATAAGGTATCTGCTTGTAAACAAAAACATTTTATTCTAGCTTCATGCATTCTTTTTTTAAACACTTGAATGTGGGTAAGTTTCATTAATGAAAAAATAAAGAAATAAACAACATTTTGAACAAAAAGCTGAAAAAAGAAACTGAATTGGATTCAGAATGATAATCAAAACGTAGATGGAGTCGATCAACACCCCAAAGCTTGACGGTCATTATTACCTCTTCATTGGTGACATTTTATTCCATAACATTACACAGTTTTGATGCTGTTTTATGTCTGATGATCGTGTTAGATTACACGTGGAAGCATCTGTTGTTTCGGTTTCTTCTTCACTTGTGTTGTTTTGGAAATTCTGTAAAGAAGATGTGTACTAGCTAGGGGTGTGCGATATTGACAAAAAATAATATCTCAATATTTTCGGGGATTTTATCGATGACGATAATCAGACGATATTTTGCTGATGTGTTATTATGTTGGTACCTTCAGGACTGCCGTGGACAGCTGACTCCTAAAGTTTTTCATATTCTGTGTGGTGGTCAGTTCACACTGATAGAAATGAATCTTTTCCAATAAGTTTAAACTGATTTTTACATTTTATGGGCATTTTTACCTTTACCTAAGTCACTGTTAATAAGTGAGTCATTGCGATTGAACCGAATCATTTAAATGGTTGATTCATTCAGGAACGAAATACTGTCATGTTGCTCAGAGACGCAAAACAGTGCTGTGGCTGTGTTTGGAGTGATTTTTGTTGTCGAAAAACAGGAAATATGGTGTCTAAAACGCACTGCTGTCAAAAGTATTCACATTCATTACTCAGGTAGAAGTATAGATACTAGGGTTTAAAAAGACTTCTGTAGAAGTTGAAGTATCAACTCAAGCTTTTTACTCAAGTAAAAGTGTAAAAGTACTGGTTTCAAAACTACTTAAAGTATAAAAGTAAAAGTAACGTAACGAAAAAAATGCCATTAAGGACAAAAGCTTAGGCCGTGCCACATATATGCCCATTAAAAATGAACGCATTTTAGTACAATGCAAATACATTAAAGAACCATATATGTGTACTACTGAGCATTAACGTGTTTCATGGAGCGGAAGATATGATGACTAGTTGCCTATAAGTATTTTAATGGTGCAAAAAGTCAAACTTCACTTAGCTGCAGGAATCTGTGAGGGCAACGGACAAGAAAATTGCTGTACCCAGGGCAGGCTTACTAACAATTACCCTTGTATGGTTGTTTATATACAATAAACATTAGTGCTGCCAAAATTAATGATTAATCCAAGTGATTAATAAAAAAATAAAAATAACTCAATCCTGATACCTTCCTGGTTTGTACTATGCTCAATTCTATAGCTAATGGCAACAATGTCACATTTAACTAGAAGATACTTTGGACACTTTGGACTCAATCCTGTATGCACAACAACAGGGTAATCTACATCAGTTACATTTCGCTCAGGTTCTCTTCTTGAGTCTCTGCCACGGACATCTTCGTACTTGCCTACATACGTCTGCTATGTCCAGTGTTGGGGGTAACGAGTTACAAAGTTAGTATAGCCTACTTATCACAGCATTGTCAATCGCAAACGCTAATTTATTCAAACGTCTCTCTACCGAACTACCTACTGTAGCTTAATTTGCGGAGGACGAAGAGAAAGCACCCGTTTGATAAATAAGCCAGTAGTGGAGAAATAATAATTTTTAAGAAATAATCTTTTTTGAGTAACGACCCCAACACTATGTCCTTGCTGGAGTGTGACGTGATTTGTGTCATGTGCAGGTGCGATGGATTGCGTACAAACCAATAGGGTGTCGGAATGGTATACGTTTATACTTCTCATCCAACCACAATCAAATTCACTCTATGCGGATGGTGCGATTTATCTGGATAGGTTTTTTTTGGGGGGGGGGGTTTAACGATGACAAGCTGGAATGAAATAGGAGTAACGAGGCTATTTTTAAAATGTAAGGAGTAGAAACTACAGATAATTGCGTGAAAATGTAAGGAGTAGAAGTAAAAAGTCGACTGAAAAATAATTACTCCAGTAAAGTATAGATACCAAAATTTCTACTTAAGAAAGGTACTTGACACCTCTGCAAAAAACGTAAGTCTCTTAATTAACTTCTTGTTTATTGAAATGTTGTAAAAAATCAATATCACATTTGTAATCATGGTAATTTATGGAGAAAAACGGCACTCTTCGTGTGAAATTAACTATATGAAGTGGTAAAAATATATAAATTTTCTGCCCCCATGTCTTGAATTTGTGATCATTCTAAATGCATTTTAATAGACTGAATCGTGCATTGAAAGAACGTACTCTAAATGCGTACGTGCTCTTGTCTAGATTTCACATAATGTACACGTGCACTCCGAGGGTGTGTTTTGAATGGTTTTTGCAAAATACTCGATAATGTAAAATCGCACATCGTTAAAACAACAATTACGATATTATCGCAGACGATATATATCGCACACCCCTAGTACTAGCACCCCCTACCGTATAACAATGAAAACACGGATTCTAGGAGCACAAGTATAGCTCTAATATATTTAGACTTTTTCTAAGTATAAGTCAAGTATACTTAAATGTAATTTTAAGCATATTTCTGAGAAGTACATAAAAAGTAAACTAAAAGTGTACTTTCCTATTTTAAGTTTTAAAGAAGTATACTAATAGCACATTTGAGTAAACTTCTTTTTCGTAAGGGCAGTGCCATTTGAAGTTCCAGTCATGTCTTACAACTGAATGTGCTGGAGTCTGGACAACATGTGGTGATGTAGGGGCTGTTTGATTTATTTTTTATTTTTTTATTTTTTTTAGGCTTTCTGATCCCAAGATTCAACTAATCTCTGCAATTCTCCAGCTGTGATCCTTGGAGAGTCTTTGTCCACTCAAACTCTCCTCCTCACCGTGCATTATAGACACGTCCTCTTCCAGGCAGATTTGTAACATCTTTAATTGATTGGAGCCTCTTAATTATTGCCCTGATGGTGGAAATGGGATTTTCAATGCTTTAGCTCTTTTCTTAGAGTCACGTTCTATTTTGTGAAGCTCAGCAATCTTGTTCAGCACATCAGAACTATATTCTTTGGTTTTACTCCTTGTGATGGACGATTAAGGAAATGTGGCCTTTGTGTTCCTCATATTTATAATCCTGTGGAACAGGAAGTCATGTCTGGACAATTTTATGTTCCTAGTCACCCTGGTGTGCTAAAAAAAATAGATATAAATGGAAATATACTTCAGAGATATTTTACTCATAAGAATTTCTATGGGTGCCAATAATTGTGGCCAACATGCAGAAAAACATTTATTTCATCATGAGAAAGGTTAGAATTTTTGTGAATGTTTTGAATGAAAGATCAAAAAGATCAACCAACCAACTATCTATCTATCTATCTATCTATCTATCTATCTATCTATCTATCTATCTATCTATCTATCTATCTATCTATCTATCTATCTATCTATCTATCTCTCTATCTGTCATCTGCCTGTATGTCTATGAATATAAATTGCAGCTTTACAACAAATACTTTTATACAGTGATGTGTAAATATTTCCTTAATACAACTAAATAATTACGGTATTGAAAATTACCTTTTTTTACATTACTGTAATAGGAATTTAATCTGTGCGTAATAGTCATAAAAATAATGTCACAACTCTTTATGGCCATAAAATAGGCTTCATTTTCATTATGGAAAATAAAATAAAAAAATTTCTTCATATTCTTGGGTGATATGTTATATTTTGTGAGATTCACCATATCAAGTCATTCCGACCTAAAATCAAGTTTTTTGATCAATTTGGAGTAAAAAATAAAGTAGAAACTACGATCTGGACATTTTCTTGACTTTCTTGGTTGCCTGATTAGCTTTCATGTATGTTGACTGAGTCAAAATGTGTGGTGGCAAAGTGAAAATGTTATAGTCCTTTATCAAAGCATGAAGTGTGTCAGTATCCAAGCTCATGACAGATGTTTCAGGAAATCCGGCTGGCAATGTATAACGATTTATATCATGACCTCCACTTTCATCTGTGTTTTCACCTCTTTTACTCCCCTTGTACTCTTTTATGGTTTTAGAGCTGTCGTACATCCTCAAAGTGTGGATCTGTGATCAACTAGGAGTCCTGGAGCGCCCTACCCCTCCCCTAACGTCTAACCCTCTCCTGCCCCTCCCCTCTCCCTGCCTCCCTCCATATTTTTCATTCATCAGGTATCTCTAAAGACTTTACAGAAGCCAGCACTAACTGAATGTGAACCTTTTGACTGAGTACTAACAGCTGATCTGGATGCTGTATGTGATCTGAATGGTCGGCCGGCTGAGGCACTGCTGAATGCATTTGTGCATGACACAACAGTTATGCACAATTACACCCTCCCCTCACAAAATAAACTAACTCAGCTCTTCTTTTGAATGTGAGATATACATGCTGTTAATATTCTTAAAAATATGCAGATTTTGTTTTTGTTTTTTCAGTTATGAGGTGACAGTTTTGCTGAATGTACAAAGTGTGAAATATGTTGAAACTGAGTCTTGATTTAAAAAAAAAAATTAAATAAACTGGTAGTATCACATTATTTTAGTGGTTTTAGACGATTCATTTTTATTCTGTGGTCACAGTTTGTATGCATATGCCTTATTATTGCAAAGTAAACTGCAGCAGCGTGATCATTATATGATCTTGAAGGGGTTTATTTTGCAGTTATGACTGGACGACCAAACATTTTCCATTTAAATATTTAACTTAAAACATAATATTAAGGCATGCATCTTCTTAAAAAAAAAAAAAAAATTGTTTTATAACAGCTGTTCAGTAAAAAAAAAAAAAAAAGTTAAATGAATGAATGACCGAATGAATAAATAAGTAAATAAATAAATTGACAAAATATGTATGTTAAATTTATTAAGCTATTTAATAAATAAGTACTTGAGTAAACAAGTACTGATAAATACACAAGTAGATCAGATAACCATAACATATTTCACACACAGTACAGTTTATTTGTCCTCTGAAGGTTAGATTATTCTAACCTTCCTTTTCCCTGCACTCCTCTTTCATAGCAGCATGGAAAATCCCTCCTTTCCCTTTATCCCCTGTAACCTCACCTGTCACAAATGGAAAGAAAATTGCTAGGTTTTGTCACTGTGTACTTTTAACAGGTCAGAAGAGCTTCTGGGGATGTTGTTGGGCAGTAATCGGCGCTGATTGAACATGCTGTGTTGTTTGCACACACCCTTTCATGTACAGAGCCGCGACCCTTAAGCCCTGTATTGATTATGCGAAGCTCCGTGGCTGTGCTTAGTCTGGCTGATTGACATGATGCTTCACTTCTGTTTTTGCTTTACCTGAAGGGGTGAAGCAAATGACACAAACTTGATTTACAACATTTTGCTGTTGTTTTCAGTGCTTAAAGGGATAGTTCACCCAAAAATGAAGATTCTTTCATTATTTACTCGCCTTCATGTCATTTCAAAACCATATGCTGTTATTTTTTTCAGTGGAAAATTACTGAAGTGCAGCTCAGAACCATGCAACAACAGTCTGTAGTGACTACGTCTATGTTCCAAGTCTCCTAAAGTCATGCAATAACTTTGTTTGATGAACAGGGATAGACTTACAGACTTCACAATGGCTGTATAAATACTGTATAAAGGTAATACTTTTCACAACTCACAACTTTAAAAACTGTTCTATAGAGTTTTTGTCTACGTCAATTTTTTTTGTTTTTTTTTGTCTGCTGCACAGTCGATATTTTGTTAAACAATCCATTGAACGCATTGTACTGTCCCTTACAGCCTAAATTTGATTCATTTTAAAATTGAAAAAATAGTGCTACCCTGACTCAGTTCAGTTCACTGAAAATCATTTAAAGAATCAGCATGTGGGTTTCAAATGACTTTATAGAATCATTTTTGGATGTACTGTCCCTAATTCTGAGTCGATTTGGTCAGGTAAGAAAGAAATCTCAGCGTTTACATCAGATATTCCAGGATTAGAAGGGATTTTTGTCTCTGGTGCTCCTGGAGACTGATGATCTTTTATAAGCTGATATAAAAAGAGGGTCTGTAGATCAGTGCAGGGACTTCAACCACAGCTAAAAGTGTTTCAGTGTGACCTAAAAAGATTTTAAAGGAATTATTTCACCTAAAAACAATTATTTTGTTATCATTTACTCGCCCTGTTCCAAACCCATACTTTGACATTCTTGCGTGCAACACAGAAGTAGTTATCTAACATCATGTTCAAGCTGCTGTTTTACATTGAAAGTCAGTGGTTACCGCAGCTGTCCCTGATCCCCATCCGCTTTAATTGCATGGGAAAAATAACAGCTTGGACATTCTTCTAAATATCTCCTTTTGTGTTCCTCTCAAGAAAGTAAGTCATCATGAGGGTGAGTAAATGACAATTGAGTTTTCTATTTTTGATGAACTATCCCTGATTGATGGTCGCTCTCATTCTGTCTGTGTTCATCCTTTGCTGAGTTTCCTCTCACCTACTGCTCTCTCTTCTCTCTTTCCCAGCATATGCGAGAGGCTGCAGAGAGGAGGCAGCAGCTAGAATTAGAGCATGAACAAGCCTTGGCCGTCCTCAGTGCCAAGCAGCAGGAGATTGACCTTCTGCAGAAGGTGAGAGATCGGGGTTTCCAACCATACCAAACCTTAGGATGAAGCTCATGCACAGGCCAGAGTGTAGAAGACCTTATTTCATACTTAAGGCTTTTGGTCTATTTTAAACAAACCAGAATCTGATTAAGACCAGATTCTGGTGGTAGATGGTTTTACATGGTTTCAGGATGGTACAAGCTGGTCTAGATGATTAATCAGCTGGTGGGTGTTTTGTCAGGTGATTTTGGACTGGTCATAGCTATTTTTTTTTAACTAGGGGCTATGTGAGTTTTAATTTATTTTATTCTATCTTTAATATGTTTATTTATTTTCTATCATTTTAAACATTTGCATTAGCATGACTGTTAAAATGACTGTCTTAAGTTGCTGGGGTATATTTGTAGCAATAGCCAAAAATACACTGTATGGGTCAAAATTATAGATTTTTCTTTTATGCCAAAAATCATTAGTATATTAAGTAAAGATCAGATCATATTCCATGAAGATATTTTGTAAATTTACTACTGTAAATATATCAAAACGTCGTTTATGATCAGTAATATGCATTGCTAAGAATTCATTTTACAACTTTAAAGGCGATTTTCTCAATATTTTGATATTTTTGCACCCTCAGATTCCAGATTTTCAAATAGTTGTATCTCGGTCAAATATTGTCCGATCCTAACAAACCATACATCAATGGAAAGCTTATTTATACATTTCGAAATTGACACTTAAGACTGGTTTTGTGGTCCAGGGTCGCATATGTATGCTAAATAAATACAATTAAAGAATATTTTTCAACTTTTTGCATCATTTGACAAAACCTTATTAGGGCCAAAATTGTTGTTTGTGTGGAACAGTTGAATTAAAAAAAAAAATCAAAATTAATTATTATTTTTATGATGGGTTTTCATAATTTAAGTCTAGCTTTAGGACAATAAAAAATCTTTACATACTGTATAAGGTACTTTGAAAAGATTATTGATGAAGGCATAGTAAAAAGTGTCTAAGATAGTTTTAATGTGACTTTAATATAATAATTTTTTAAAAATCAACCTCTCTGACAGAAAAAAAATGCTTGAAATTGAAGAAACACCCAGTAATAAAATCCAGCTGTCAAAGTGCTCCTAATGAAGAGAGATGTTTAATGAAAAACTGTTTCAGCAATTGTAGGTAACTCTGAAATTTTCCTCTCATTTCTCGTTTGAGTGAAGAGAAAAGTGCCGCTGTCTCACCACTCAGAGTAAATTACTCTCTAATGAAACGGCAGAGCAGGTGATCAAATCTGACATTTTCACCAGAATGCACGAACATTGTCACCCACTGAAACGTTTGAGTTATTGTCTTTATTGAATGGAGCACTGTTATTACAGAGGAGAATAAACAGAAGAAATTACACACACGCTCATCAGCAGAAGTCAAGACATTAAGAACCCAGTTGTGTTGTTCTGAAGGTGAATCTCCATGCATATTTCTGAAATGTTCCCTCATGTTGCGATGCTGCAGAGGCTGACACTCAAACAGATGTTCCTCCATTCATGTGGAACTGAATGCTGTTTTCCACAGCTGCTGAGAGTTACAATGAATGACCCTACAATGCACTGCAGTCCTTGTTGCCTAAAACCTATTCAACCAAACGTGGGAATAGAATGTTTATACACAAGGAACGTGTACGAATATTTTTGGCTGTGACTTTTAATAAGTATGCCATGACTGACTTGGTATTAATGCCATTATATATTATTTTTGTGTTGTTTATAGGCTCAGGTTGAGGCTAAGAAGGAACATGAAGGTGCCGTCCATCTGTTAGAGGTGAGTAACAACGTCTACTCATGAATGTCAGTGCATGTGTATGTGAGTGTGCATATAAGCATGCATTTTAAATTGTATCTTGGCTGACCATGATATTACAGCACATTCCACATGCGTCATCGTATATTTTCTCATATTAGCCAAAAATCTGGCTACCATATGAGTCACATCTTAGCTTACACCATTTTGACATTTTGAGTTAATCAGATAAATTTTATAAATAAAAGTTATTGTGTAAATATCCTTGCTGACCATTGTTGAGTGATTTAAACTAATGTACAACTATTTTATTATTTATTTACCATATTCTACTTTCTTCTTTTCATTCATTGCTGGCATTAATGGGCAATTAAGGGAAAATGGGGGGGGGAAACTGTACTCATGTTGGGTCTCTGTGACTTCTGAAACTGAAGAAATGCTCATGTGTGCAACTGTGATTTGTTTGGTTCCTTACATCTCTTGTCACTATGTTACTGGTCTTTTTTTTTTTTTTTTTTTTTTGCATATACAGAATCACTTGGACAGCATGCAGGTATTTTCGAGTTACTTCTCCTCAAAGTTCTGCCTCTCCTCCCCGTGTGATTCATTGGGGGTAGTTCCTGTCACCTCGTTTAGCTGTCCTGTCAATTATTGTACCGCTCATCCATGGTTGATCTGTAAACATTTGATCAATAGCTTTGATCTATATCGCCATAGATCAAATTATTGAACCTTTTTAGTACAAACCATCAGTCTTCATAGTCATTTTATACGAAAGTTATTTATGTGTTTTATAAATGTTCAAAGTAAAACAGGTCACGTTTTGCTTGTCTTTAAATCCAATCAACTGCTTTCTATTGCGTTTTTATTTTATTATTATTATCATTTTTTTTTTTTTTTGATGTTATAACATCATGAACATTATCAAAAACCATTTCATTTTAATTCAGTTATTGATAATCATTTAATTAAAAGTTAATGGAAAATTATTTATATTAGTCTATAAATTAAAAGTAAATTGCTTTTAACAGTAAATGCATAAAATAATGCATATCTATCTATAAATGAACATTATCAAAAATCATTTTGTTTTAATTTAACTATTAATAACAAGATATACATTTTATTAAATTAAAACAAAATGGATAATTAGTATTTGGAAGGATAATTTCGTTTTTATTTAATTTATAGACTAATATAAATAATTAGATTAGTCTATAAATTAATGTAAAACTAAATAAATGCATAAAAACTATTGAATATAAAAAATATTATTATATTTAAATATTACAATGAATTGTTTGTTACTGTCATTTCAATTGTATTATTTTTAGCATGTCGCCATCCCAATAGACATTTATCTAATGAAAAACAAAGACAAAAGTTGTCAGTGAATTACCTCTACCTTCAGTAAACAAAGAGTAAAATGTCTTTGACTGTTATTTTATTTTATTTTAATTAGTTTGAAAGCATTCTGTTGTCTCCTCATTCCTCTTGGGAGGCATTTTTTTTATAGTAAAGAAGCTAAACACAGGAGACAAATGAAGATGAGGGCAGCCTCTGTAGTTGAGGGCATGTTTATAAAAAGTACAAATGAAAGTGCTGTCTCTTAAAAGTTTCTCATTCACTGCCTGATCCTTTCTGCTCCTCCTGTGTTGCGATGCATGGGTGCTGCCTTGTGCTAAATCCTGTTAACGCCTCATGGATATGTGCGTTTGCAGATCAGATCAGCAACAACAAACATGACTGATGGATTGCAGAACGTGACATGTCTCCCTTCCACCACTCTCCTTTATATTCATAATATTCAGTAATTTATGTGAACTTGTAACTGTGCATAAACATGTTACACAAGACATCAGTATAACAGGTCAAGTTACAGTTTTGTTGACTTGTTAAAATGCAAACTCACATGATCCTCTGATGTGGTTTTATAGTATTGATGTACAAATATACATGTGAGTTTCGTCAAATGATCATCAGCTTTTACTGTTATTTTGGCATGTATGGTACCCTCCTCCATTTAATAGTACTTCCCATCGCTAACATCATGATCAAAACAGAGATTTGATGTACAATAACAGCTGAACATAGATTGACTCCTGTCTTTGTTTGATTCTGTTGGTGTCTGAAGCTGAGAAGTTTCCTTCGCACTAAGAACACAATGCGATTTTTGGTAGGAAAAACCTCCTTTTAGATGTAGGCATTTTTTGTAGTATTGTAGGTTGTTTACAACATTCACAGTTGGTAGAGTTGGCAGGCTCTATTCATTAGCATTCATCGGTTAGTTAATGTGAAGTGTAGATGTTAAAAAAGCTGTTACCAGATTTAAATGTCAATGCTTTTATCACAGACCAGCCAAATTGGTCTGTATTTGTTTTTAATGCTAGCCTTTCTCTTTTCTTTTTTTTTCCAGGCTAAAGTGAGAGAACTGGAGGAAAAATGCCGGACGCAGAGTGAGCAGTTTAACCTGCTGTCAAAAGAGTTGGAGAAGTTCAGGTTGCAGGCTGGGAAGTTAGACATACTGAGCAGCAGTCAGCTGACAGGGGGCGACTCGCCCGGCTCACCCACCAAACCCCTCACCCTCTCCCAGCTCCTCAACGGCCTCACTGCCCCCTCCGGGAAAGGTATAGCATGCGAATTGAAGGTCATGTGTTGACACTTCCTTAAATATTTAACAGAGTTACATTGCAACATGGTATGCTTTCTTTTCATTAGGTGGTGGTGAAAATCCATATTTGATGTTTTTACTAGATATTAGATAGATAATAACTTTTGGGAATCTTTGTCATTGCATTAGAAATTAAAATAATGTTCTCAGAACTAACTTAAATTTTCTGAATCATTTTTAATGTTCGACAGAGCATAAATACTTTTTTGCTTAATTGTAAACAATGTAACAATTTATTTGTATGCAGTTTTTCAAAAAAGCTAAATATACACATACTGTATATGCAGGGCTTGACATTTTTTGCTCACCAGCCTCTGTTGCTAGAGGTTTTCCAAATTTACTAGCCACTCAGAATTTTCACTGGCCACAATTTTATTGTTGGGAAATTATGTTTTATATGACTAAAGTTACCGCATACAAATTTAAAAAAAAATTGATATTTAAATGGCGTTTTTTCCCCTAACTGTATTAATTAAATGCATGCCTCATCTTTCATATCAAATTCCTACAATTTTAAATAATTTCACTTAATATATTAAGACACTATAGGGCTATTACAAATCAAATGAAATCAATATTAACAAAACTGATCTTTCCACTGCAGAAGAAAGTGGCAGCTGAAGTGGTATTTAGATGCATTTACACAGACAGTTTGAAGCTGAAATGTAGCATGAATGCATTTACACTGAAAAATTATAATCTTACATAATGTTATGAACTTGATGTTTTAAATCATTTATTATTATTTTTTTTAAAATATACAAATTTGAAATGTTGGAAAAAATGTAAAGATAAGCTATTTTTAAATATGAAAGCAAACCGCCAGTAGGTGGCAGCAAGTCACTGTCTAGTCATTGAGCCAATCATTCAGACGATTCCTTCAGACTGCTGATTCATTCAAGAATGAAGCAAGTGCCTGTCTTTATAAATAGGCCACTGAATCATTGACTCAAATAATTAATTCAAAAACATGAATAATTCATCTATGAAACACAGCTGTGTTTTGCTCAGAGTTGCATGACTGTTCTGCTGTAATTTTTGTTTGGAACTATTTTTGTTAACCTAATCGAGCAAAAACAGGCAACATTGACAATATTTTACTAAAATGTATATTAACTCTTGTATAAAATCAATGTCAAATTTGCAATTGCAGTTTTCTGGTTAAACTTCTCTCTCTTGGTTGTGTCATGTTGCTTATATGTTATAAATATAAAAACTAAGTTCCCTAAGTTTTACCACAGTATGTCTGTAGGCTATATAAAATTCAACCCACCAAAGTGGCTAAGTGGGAGTGACCAAATTACCCGCCACTGCTGAAATCCACCCGCATTTGGCGGGTGTTAATGTCAAGCCCTGTATTTGTTGCTTTATTTTGTTTTGTCAATTTGTTAATGCAAATACATAATTACAGTTTAAACTTTTTATTAAAGGAATTAATACGTTTTATTTAGCAAGGATGCATTAAATTGATCAGTACAGAACATTGACAAAAAATTGCAAAAAAAAAATCATATTTGAGAAAAATGCTGTTTCTTCTGAACTCTCTATTTATGAAAAAAAAAATTCCAAAAATTAATAATAATAAGGAATATTTATTGAGCAGCAAATCAGAATATTAGAATTATTTCTGAAGGATCATGTGACACTGAAGATGGGAGTAATGACAATTCAGCTGTCATCACAGGAATACATTACATTTTACAATATTTTAAAATAGAAAACTATTATTTTAAATCGCAATATTTCACAATTGCTTAACAATTGTTTTTATTTTTGATTAAATAAATGCAGCCTCGGTGAGACTTCTTTCAAAAACAAGAAAATCTTACTGACCCCAAACTTTTGAACAGTAGTGTATATTTCCTGTCCAAATCTCTTTGTAAAGTATTGATTGATTATAGTTCACTCATATTCGCTCACCTTTAGTTTACCATCCTTCATCCTTTACCCTTCTCATAAGGCAATATGAAACAATGTCTAATGCTGAAAAATCTGAAGACTGATAAGATCAACAGCAGTGATGATGTGCTGAGATGGTGGGAGGAGTATGGGACAGTACACAGTAATGAAGTAATCAGTCACCTTTGTGTGTGTGTGTGTGTGTGTGTGTGTGTGTGTGTGTATAAAGGTAATGAGGATTCCATGAGTAAGATCTCAGAGCTCATTCGGCCTCTGCAGATGACTGAGGGGGAGAAGGTAGAGCTCCTGTCTGTCAAACCCACCTTCCTGTCACGCAGCACACCTTCCAGCCCACGGCGGGCCTTCCTCTCAGAGGTGCGGCCCGTCATCGCCACTGCTGTGAGTATGACAAACAAACCAATCAATCAGTGTTAGTTCGTTTTACCTTTAAAGGGGTCATGAACTGCCATTTTTTATCAATTCATACTGTTCTCTGAGGTCCACTTATAATTTAATTAAGATTTAAGTAATAGGCTCTGTTTGAATAGTTGTGGCGAATTGTAGACCCGGAAGTAAACACCTACTGCTATGATTGGCTAATAGTTGTGTATGTTTGACAACGTTCACAGACGGATGCTGATGTGATTTTGGTTAAAAACGCATAAATACAAACAAATCAATAGTGACCACGTAATAAAAACAGTTACTCACACTTGTGTGATGTGATATTACTGTCGGATCTAATATAGTTGGCAAAGCATCATCTTTTAGTTTCAATCTTTCTGAAAATCTGTGTCAAATTGTGCCTTGTTTGTAAACGAATCCTTGGTTAAATGAAGTGAACAAAGCACCATTTCTTACTGACACAGTTTGGAGCTTCATTTTGAAGCCATCTTTATCGTTTGGTTTCTGCGTAGACCTGTGTTTGCTTCTCTTGTTATTTACACTACATGCGCGAATTGGAGGGTGGGGTTAAACAGGCAGTGATGTAGAAGCAGGCGTTGATCTTCTTCTGCAGAGGCGGTGTTTAGCCACACGATTATATCGTGGAACATTCCGCAAGCTGTCGTTTTGGCAGATTGGCTTCAATCTTGCAAGCCAGCACAAGAATGTTAATGTGTTAATGGACCTTGGTTTTGGTTCTATGTGCATTTAACAAACTTTAATGTATCAGTGCATACATTTTTGGTTTTAATATTTTTATTGTGTGGTAACCATTTCACAGATTGTGATACATTTCCAGAGTTATTAACATTGTAAATCTAGTACAGTTTTTAATATTTTTATTTTTTAATCTAAATGTAATGTATGTAAGCAAAAAGGTACTCGAGGCATGCTGTATTGTGATTAAGTCACAGCTGAAGGGGTTGCAGGCACTCACTCATGCCTAACAACGCCCTTCAGACATGACTTAAGAAAAAATGAAAATATTAAAAACTACTAGATTTAATCACATCACAGTCTGTGAAAAGAGAACATTGAAAAATGTTCACTTAAATTTATTTTTAAATATTTAATTAATTTTTTAACTTAAATGTATTATAAAGTTGAAAGATTATTTAAAAAAAAAAAAATTCTAAAAGATTATTTTTCTAACCAATATATTCTAGATTCTAAGAGAGCTAAGTAAATTCTAATAGTGTGTCATGTACCACAGTGATTTGGCCATTATGAGAATAATTACAGTATACATTGACAGGCTGTGTGTGTGTGTGTGTGTGTGTGTGTGTGTGTGTGTGTGTGTGTGTGTGTGTGTGTGTGTGAGAGAGAGAGTGTGGGTGTGAATAGTCCAATCTGTCTGCTCAGACTGTGCTCTGCTGGTGTTATTGGCTTAATCGCCCACATTATCAGATTGCACACTGGACTTTGCTTTCAGTTATTTCAGACTTCATTTTTGCCCAAACATTTATCAAAAATCAAAACTTGAAAAATATTCATTCAGTTTTATAACCCACTGATTTGTCATTGATTCTCTTAGGCATTGTTCATACTGCACATAAATCCGATTTGGTTTTCAAATCCGATCTTTAGGTCTGAGTGTGCACAGTGTCATTTTGCCGTTTGATTAAATATGATCCACTTCAGGAAGTGTCACCGATATCTAGTGGATCTACATCAGCACAATGTCAAAAGGCACATCCTGAATTATGAAAAGTGGCTATTTTGAAATCCGATCTGACCAATTAGACTAGAAAATCAGATGTAATCGGTTTTCAAACCACATATGAATGTGGTTTGGATCAGGTTTGCAAACATTGGATTTGATGTGGCTTGTTTGCTGTTCATACTACAAAAAACTAAACAGATTTGAGACGGCTATGCCAAAAAATCTGTCTGAACAAAGCATTAAACTCCCTGTGCTGGTGAGGCTTAGCATGCTGCTTCACAACAACAATACTGTAAGCTAGTAAAGCTGACCATTAACTCATCTATCCGCTTTTCCTCTCTCCTTTAGATGGACAAAGAGCTCGGCTCGTCCCCCAGGTCTAAGTCCAGATACACAGGCAAAGTGCGACTGTGTGTTGCCCGCTACAAGTGAGTGGATCCACTACAGCTGTTGTAACACGTTACAATATGTTACAATAGGACGTTTGCTGTAATAATAGGTTATAGCATGTCATTAGCTATAATGATTTGTTATATCATGCCATTAGCTGTAATGATTAGGTGTAGAATAGCATTAATCACAGTATCAGGTCTGCCTTTAAGAAATACTCTGGGTTAAGTACAAGTTTAGTATATCAACATCTGTGCACACTGTCAATTACCACAGACAAGAATTTTGACTCCTCTACCAAGCACAGCAGATAAACATTTCCAATGTGCTTTCACACTGTTTTGATAGTATAATCATAGCACTTATGATAACGTCATGCAGTAGGCCTATGTGTTAGCAAGAGGTGGTTTGATGCAATTGCAAAATGATATCCAGTCTATTCAATTTAATGTAAAATCATGTAAACTTGGTAAAACGGGTGCAGTATCCATTTAAAAATACTAGAAAAGGTTGTGATGTAAGCATCTGCAAAACATGGTTTCCACATAACCAAATACTTAATCTGCCTAGAAAAGTAGTCCTACCTGAACAGGACACATACATACAATACTTTTACAGTTTAAATATCAAACTGAAGCATTCTCATAAAATGTTCACCAAAAATATGAGCTTCACATTCTGCTTTTAGACCCTCCAGTCGACTTTCCCTATATGCTTCCAAGATTGTATCCCAAAAATAATGAAAAATTATGTTTCAAATGGGTTTCACCCCATTATATCAGGCTGGTTGGGATGTTCAAACAAACCAAGCTACAGTGTTTAACTTTTAATTAAAACAAATCACCCTGCAAATGGCCTAGCAATGTCAGCATTTTGTGCTAATACTATTTTGACATTTAAAAAATGTAGACTTCTCCTTTAGTGTTTTTTATTTAATCCAGAATATACCTTTTAATGTAGGGTTTAATAGTAATAATATTGAAGTTCATGAATTGAATTCAGCATGTCCTCCCTGCAGTTATAACCCTTATGATGGCCCCAATGAGCATCCTGAAGCAGAGCTCCCCCTGGTGGCTGGGAAGTACCTATATGTTTATGGGACTATGGATGAGGACGGCTTCTATGAGGGTATGTCACATTATAGGACTACTTTAAAGCTTCAAAAGTTTGGCATCTGTCAGATTTTTTTTTTTAATTACCGTTTTTGACAGTAGTCTCTTGTGCTCAACAAGGCCACATTTATTTAATTAAAAATACAGTAAAATTGTAATATTGTTTTCTAGTTGAATATATTTTAAAATGTAATTTATTCCTTAGATGGCAAAGCTGAATTTTCATGCTCTTGTTCATCACTCGGTACCGTTTTCTGTTCTCCAGGTGAGATGTTGGACGGACAGCAGGGTCTCGTTCCCTCCAACTTCGTGGACTTTGTCCAGGATGAGGAGCTCCCATCAGTTCCTCTCTTGGACCGCATCAAGGAACCGTCCTACCTCAACCACAGCCCCGCCTCCATGCCCAGCAGTGCCGTGAGTACACTCAGTACGCTGCTCTCAGAGAAGCTGGACGCCCTGGGCTCGGGCACCGGGACAGGCACCAGCAGCAGCAGTGGGGTGAGCAGCTTGGGCATGAGCATGGGGCTGGGCATGGACTTTCTGGGACCCTGCAGCAATGGCACAGGCACGCTGGACGTGAACATCGACGAGATCGGAGAAGACATCGTGCCTTACCCCCGCCGCATTACCTTGATCAAGCAGCTGGCCAAGAGCGTGATCATAAGCTGGGACCCTCCGGTGGTGCTGCCCGGGTGGACGCCCATCAGCGGCTACAACGTGCTGGTGGATCAGGAGGTACGTATGAGTGTGCCCTTCGGCGGCCGCACCAAGTCTTTGATCGAGAAGCTGAATCTGGCCTCCTGTACGCACCGCATCTCCATCCAGAGCGTGACGGAGCGGGGGCTCTCTGATCCGCTCCGCTGCACACTGCTGGTGGGGAAAGATGTGGTGGTGGCACCCTATTACCTTCGTGTGGAGAACATCACGCAAGTATCGGCTGAGCTCACCTGGATGCCGAGCAACAGTAATTACAGCCACATGATCTTCCTGAATGACGTGGAGTATGATATTGTAAAGCCTGGAGGGTACAAATACCACTTCTACAACCTGAAGCCCATGACAGTGTATAAGATACGGGTGGTGGCCCGGCCCCATCAGATGCCCTGGCAGCTTCCCCTTGAGCAGAGGGAGAAGAAGGAGGTCTCAGTGGAGTTCTGCACACAGCCAGCTGGTGGGTCAACACTGAATGCACACTCATCTCAATTTCTTATTATAGTGATTTGAGATCTGGTTATCTGTAGGGCTATCAGTCAATTCAAAATTCAATCTGATTAATTGCATAATATTTTGTTGTGTCATAGCTCATCATGCGTTCTTGCAAAAACAAGATGGTACTTCAAGACTGAATTGCTCCAGTGGTAGGAATATTTCTTATTACAGAATTTACAAATCAGGGGTCATGATTAATGCTAATTATCATAACTATGAATATAATAATTATTTCTTAAGACATATTTAATTAAATGCATCAAAATGATCAAAAGTGACAATAAAAACTTTTGTAATGTTGTAATGTATTTGTTTCAAATCAGTGCTGTTCTTTACATATAGCCTTAGAGAGCATATTATTTTAACAACCTATACCTTTTCATTTTAAATGATCACACTAAATTGTTAAACTGCACTAGTTATCACTCTACTACTATTACCAAGCCCTTTTAAGAACTATGCAAAACTTGTCACCACCATGCTAGGATGTTGTGTGTGGTTGGTAGGCCGTTGCTATGTGGTTGCAAAAATGTTCTGCTTCTGAATGGTTGGTAGCACAATGTGTGGTTGCTAGGGGTTTCTGAATAGTTTTTGCTAGGAGTTTTCTGGCTGCTCTGTAATTAATCCATGAGCTAGTTTCTTGCAGATTTTCAATATTTTTTAGCCCCATGATTATTTCCATGCCAAAAAAATGTCAGCGATGCCATGTTTTTAGGGTATGATATCTCAAGAATTATAATTGCTGGTAGCTCAAAATGAGCAAAATGTACCCAACAAAATATGAATCTCACATTTTGATCATGACAGACTGCCTAATAAGGCTTATGCTTTAAGATTAAAACACATTTATTGGTATTCTTTTTATGGATGTAATTAAGCCCCCAATACCACCCACGTCAAGAAATGTTTCACTTTTTTTAACTTTTAAGGGCCAATTATGAATATATCTCTACCCAGAGGAGAATCTGAAAAAAATGTAGACTTCAAGGGAACAAGTCTGTCTTTGTATCTACCAACTCCTAAGAGACCAGCAATCATAATCCTTGTCCAATTATAATTCTCATCCAAATATTTTGAAGACGGTACTTCCTCAGAGAAAACGTCCTTACTACTGTATATCATACAAGCTGTCAGTTTTTTGTGGGAGTTCCTAGTGCCAGATAACAGTTAACATTAAGCATGTAACCTTGATGTTTGCTATGCAGTTCCTATTCATAAATTCGCCCTGCTAAAGGAGGAGACTGGAAGTTTAGTGCTCCATAATGAGCTTCCTACCCTAGAGAGACTGTAGACAAGCACAAGCTGCCTTCATTAAAAGAAGCCTATGGCACGTTAGCGTATAAACGAAGAGCTGTCGGCTCTGGTTTTCACATAACACCTATTATGCAGACGTCTACCTGAGATGTTGATCAACCGAGTTGCGTTTTGCTTTTCTTCATCTCTCAACGCTGTTCCCAGTGGACCCTGACGATGCCTTGCTTTGGAGTACAGACGAATGAGAGCGGAGGAAATGAATGAATGCGTGATGAATGGAAATGGGCCGAGCGTTTGCCGCAGTAGGGAAGTGGAGCGACTGAAGATGAAAAGAGGAAGAATCAGAGAGGATGTGAGAAAGGGGAGGGTGGAGGGGGATGCCCGGTATTCTGCTTCTGAGGGAGTCCTCGCTTGCTCGTTTTTTACTGTCTCCCACATTATTTCACACCGGCACACACACTCATAGACGTATACGCTCTCATTGCAATGCCAAGAAGCAGAGCAGACGTGCGTATGAGGATGCTTTCAGTGCCAGCTCATTCTTCCCTCCCATCCTGAGTGTGACAGCCATTGTCCGGGGAGAGAGCCGTCGGCATTAGTACGGCTGTCTCCTGCCGTGCCGTGGCTCTCAGCAGAGCCTGTGATCATTAAGAGTTGCAGTTTTTATTGCTACAGAATGCTAATTAACCCTAATCTTCTGTTTGGTGTGTGGAGAGACCCGAAGATGCTTTTAATATCTCAAAAATCACACTTCATACATCATTAGTTTGATACTTAATGAAGTATTCATACTTCAAAAGTTTATAAATGTCTGTCACTTTTGATCAATTTAAAGCATCCTTGATGAATAAAAATATTAATTTACTACTAATAACAATAGTACTGACCCCAAAATTTTGAATGGTACTGTATCTTCATTAAATAAGCATGACAGCAATACATAAGATGCTTTCCATCATTCTTATAGTGAATACCAAAGCACAGTCTTCAGAAGTATTTACATTGTGGTTGGTGTGCAAAAGCACTACATTTACCTTGTAAAGCTAATACATTTTATATTTGCAAAGTTTAATAAAAAACAGTCATGAGCAAATAAATCTTGTGAGAAAACATACAATACAGAGTAACTTGAGTAGCCAAATTCATAAGCAAGTTATTCGTATGAGCCAGTTCTTTTTAACAAATCAAAAACATACCGCACAAACAAAGGAGCTGGACTTGCAAGAAAATAATTCTTATGACTCATTTGATTTTTGCGAATCAAAACATACAGTACAGTGCGACCAGAGTAGCCAGATTCCCCAATAAATGACTCTGAGTCTTTCTTTTTGTTGAATCAAATCAACAGTCAGTCAATAGTCTGATGTTATAATTGTGTCATTTCATTTTATAAATTGTCATTTTACAACATGTTAACTTTAATAAAACTTAAATATGTGAAAAACAATTCAACCCAGTTTAGCCGGAAAGCAATATATCAGATGCAACATCCGTGGCTTTGTGCACCCAACTTGCTTTTTAAAAAATCATGCTTTTAAAGTGTTAACAGGAATGGTTTTTTTCTCCCACAATGCCTTTGGCTGATCTATTTTTTTTTAAATTGATACTTTTAATTGATATAGGACGTTAATTAAGGAAAGGCCACTCCTGATGGAACGGTCCTGCTTGCAGATTATCGAATTTCCAGCACAGTGGAGTGCATGCCTCAGGACATCTTGACATCTTGAGATAAATGAACCCTCGGTCTAGTCTAGCTCACATTGTGTTCCCCTCCTACAGACTGTGTTATACCTACAGGGCAATGTAAACCCATCAGCGGGCTTCCCTGCGGACTAACAGTGCAGGCTTTTATTACGTGACACCCATCTGCAGGCGTTTAGCCGTGCAGCGCCGGCCTCAAATGAAGGCCTGATCAGATAAAGACAGCTTTTGAGCTGTTTTCAATTACAGAGCATTGATCCGGTTCCTCTGGATCAACTTCACAAATTACATGATCCACTTTTAGCTCCACTGTCTTTCCACAGGCAATCAGTCATGCCCCTGATGTCTCTGGACCGATCAGCACCCCGAACGGCCCTTGGGCTCTGATCAGTGAGGGGTGGCCATTGATTAAGCGCTCCCCCCGTTGATCTGTCATGTGGTGGGCAGAGAAGTGATCAGTGTGGATTAGTGTGATCCATCGAAGAGTTCAAACCTGTGACAGGACTACCTGCTTTCTGACATCAGGATGGCTTGTCTTAATTGATTGTTGGACTGAGCGCTTGTCACTCGGAAACAGTTTACAATACATTTTAATTAGTGTTTTAGTATACAAGACATATGATGGCATCTCTCAAACACAATTAAATGCTGTTAAAAAGTTGTTAAAATATATATATTTTTCAAATAAAAGCTTTGTGTGAGGAAAAATACTGAAATTTGATTACTTATCCAAAATTTGCGGCCCTAGATCTAAAATCTTTTTCACACTTTTCACACGCGTTTAACAGTGGTGCCATCATTTACAAGAAATAATGGTGAGAAATGTCTTTCTATTGAGCTGTCAAGTCGCCTTTTTATGTAGCTCTTGATACAATACAGATTGTTTCAAAGCATCTTTACGGTAACAAACATGATGATGATTCAGTGATGCAAATTCAATTATGTTGTATTCAGCTGAAATCAGTTCATTGTTGATTCAGTTTGGTTTCAATAGCTGTGTTAAGTGTCCCCAACTAAGCAAGCCAAAAGGGAGACAGTGGCAAGGAACCCAGACTCCATCAGTGACAGAAATGGTGTAAAAACCTTGGGAGAAACCAGGCTTAGTTTGTGGGTCAATTTTCCTCTGGTCAGATGAACCAACATGGTGTGGCTGCACCACAAAATTGTGGAATGATTTTATTTTTATTTTTTGGCAAGAATATCAATACAGTTCCTTCTCCTTGAAGATTGGGATACATTACGCCGGAGTTTGATGAAGAGAGTCAAAGCTAGCCATAGAGTCTGTGCACAGGACATGTCTGGTTCTCATGGACTTCACAAAGACCTGTCCCAGGCTGCATGCAAAAACAAGATACAAATGATTTTTATGAACCAGTACTGTTTAGCAAATCAGAAACTTACTGTATACTGCAACCAGAGTACCTGAAATAAATCATTCTTATGATCCAATACATTTAGTGAAACAAAAACTTACAGTACGACCAGAGTAGCCAGATTCATGAGCAAATGACTCTTATGAGCAGTTTTTTTTTTTTTAGCAAATTAAAAACATACAGCATGACCCGAGTATTCAGGTTCACAAGCAAATGACTCTGTTCGCTGATTCTTTTTAGTGAATCAAAAACAAGCATTAAATCAGCGGGGTTGAGGCATCAAAAGTAACTAAGTGGTTTTATGGAAAGTAACTGTAATATTATTACTGAAATCTTATTAGTAATTAGTTACACTACTAGTTACTGCAAAAAGTAATATTATTACAGTAACTAAATTACTAGTAACTAGTTACTGCCCAACACTGCACGTAAGCCAGTTCTTTTTAGCAAATCAGAAAGTACGGCTAGAGTAGTCGGACTGATAAGCAATTGACTCTGATGATCTGATTCTTTTTAGTGAATCAGAAACACGCGGTATGATATGTACAGTGTATACCCTGATTCCCAAAATGAATGACTCTCATGAGCCGTTTTTTTTTTATTTTTGACAAGTTACTGATTTGAATAAGTCTGAAACACTGCTCTGTGTAATTTACAGCATTAGCAAAGAGAGAATTTATTTCTGTATGGAAGAATATGTAAACAAAATGGACATTGTAGCTGAAATCTCTGCAAATTAATTGGAATTGAATCCTAATTAGAATTAGATCGAAATAAATTGAGTGAATCAGAATCAAATCTAAATTTGTATCAGTACCCAGCCCTAACAAATGCCAACTGGTAACTGGTTACAACACATTTAAATGTTTTGAATTAAAACCAAGCGAGAGATGAGGTGAATGATGCCTGCTCAGTACTATTATGCTAAACAGCTGAAATGATAACAGAGCATTGTGTGTTTTAGGTTCTGAGATGGTGCGGTCCATTGCTGGCAGCCACATAAAACACTCAGTATGATTAAGACGAATCAGCCCACATAAATTCAGAGTGCTGACATAAGCAAATATACTGTGATAGTCTATGCCCAGCTGGCGTCCCTTGCGGCTGTAAAGCGCGCGCACATTTACATGCCCATTACACATGCATCATGTTTTCATGCACAAGCATACACGTGTTTCTGAAAACAGAATGCATGTCACAGCCCTCCTACAAACACAACAGCAGTCCTACACGGATTTGCTTGAATCATGATACAATGTAACAAACTCACAAAGCAACTCTTTTTGTTTCAGGTCCTCCTTTACCACCTCAGGATGTGCAGGTTCAGATGGGACAGACACCCGGGGTCTTGCAGATCCGTTGGAAGCCTCCTCCCCTCACTTCTACTGGCACTTCCAATGGAGCCAATGTAATTGGATACATAGTCTGCACTAAAGGTCAAAAGGTGAAGTGATGTTGCCGATTCTTACTATCATCATGCCGGTTGTGCATAAGAGCTACTGATTTGCAATAAGCAGTGGTCCCTCCTAATGAAGACAGTGAAAGGTCTAAGATCATCTTGGAGGTCGAACATGTTATGCTAGTTCACATTTTTGAAGTGCAGGTTTCATTCTGCTCACTGGCGCCATCAGGTGATCTCTTTGGTCATTGCATGGGCAATGTTTTCCCTGTGTTATATAATGCAGGGGTTTATGTAAGTCATTTTGGATAATCTGACAAAAATATATTTGGAAATAATATTGACCTCTTTTCGTGAGACAAAAGAAAAACATTACAGTTATTTATGTATCATATATACAAATGTATTTTATTTCTGAGATGTTTTTCATGTACCAGTAGGTTTAAAAGAGGCACATCTTAACAATAAGGATGTCTGGATGATCCAGGACCAGTGTGAGGAATTTTTGGACTTGTTGACAGAAATGTCGCTATGCAGTTTTGTCACCTTGTTTTACATTCATAAAATGTTATGTTTTTGTGCCTGGCAAGCTTAAACTTTGGTGTTCTATGATGCATTAAGCATCTAGCTGTCTAACATTTGTCAAAATGTGAGAATTACTTGTTATACTCTTGCAAATATCATCTGTAATAGTAGCTTAAAATGATAAACAAATCACCATATGCTGCTGTTTTCTAACAAAAGTGTGTTTATGAATTTATTTCTGTCAGCAAATTAAACTATAGCTGTGTAATTTCCAGCTGTTATTGCAAATACATTTATATTAATTATTGCATGTATGTATTTGGAAATTATTTTAAAATAAATTTTAAATAAAAATAAAATATTGAACAAACAAAATTAAATATGTACTAAAATATGTTATTTCATTAGATTCATTAGATTAGATTATTTTATATTTATTTTACATTTATATATGTATTATGTATTTATAATTATTTTTAAAGTTAAAAATATACCATTTATTTATTTCTAACACATTTAAAATGATCAAGTATTTCATATTTTTATTTTAATTAAACATATATTGAATGTATTTATTTTTAACACAAAATGTATTGCTAAATCATTTTTATGATGGGGCTAGTGAAAATATCAAATAAAATAAAAACCACAGGTCAAGTACAAATCTGAATAACTGCCTGACTATATCAGCGGAAAACACTCATAATTTATCCTTGCTAAGGCACATTTGGTTATCCCGTATTTCTTTTGTTTGTTTGTTTTCAGATAGCAGAGATAATGTACCCCACAGCAGATTTCGTTACGGTGGAACTGAACCGTATCCAGTGTCTGGAAGCGCGGGAGGTCGTCGTGAGGACAATATCAGCACAAGGAGAGTCGCAGGACTCTCCCGTGGCCGCCATTCCGCACAACCTCCTGGTGCCTCACCCCCACGGACACCTCCAGTCTCACCCTCAGACTCAACCGCCTCCCTACCCACAAGCCTACCCCCCAACCCATCCACAACCGCACGTCCAGCCCCACTCCGTCCCACCATCCCACTCTCATCCACCACCCTCACACCCCCACGTCCACCCCTCGCCCTCCCCATACCCCATGTCTAAACCCAAACTCCTACCAAGTGCCAGAGACCCCCATGCCAAAGAGCCAGAGATGGGCAGGCGAATGGGGCAGCCCTGGGAGCCGCATCCCCGGGCTCCGTCACCCCTACCGCCCCCTTCGCACCCGGGACACACACTGGAGCCCCCTCACGTAGAGGGCCGGCGCTCACCCTCCCCTCAGAGGATCTTGCCTCAACCTCAGGGAGTGCCCATTCCCAACACAGTGGCTCGTGCTATGGCCCGCCAGGCAGCGCAGAGGACCGCCCCGAACAGCAGGGTGAGTCCACTGGTTTGTTGGGTTAAATGAGGAAGTTGATGATCAAGATGGTTGCTGGAATGCACATGCTCTATTTCAGGTGGAAAGGAGGAACATCTTTAGTGAGAGAGGTAACGCTCTGCATTCATTAAACTCAGACGAGGAAGAGGATGGGTACGATTCCCCTCACACCAGGCGAAGAGGAGCTTCTGTGGACGAGTTTCTCAGAGGTTCTGAGTTGGGCAGACACGTGAGTCTAAGGAACAGCAATCTTTTTGTACTGCACAAGAAAACTTTTGTAGGGAGTTTTGGGTCAGCTGTCAGAACACAAGAGAACACATGTGTTGTGTAACTTTTTCCAACACAAGTAATAGACATTTCTGTTTATTTATGCTTTACAAATCATTACAAAATGTGCATTCGAAGCGTGACATTATACTATATTGAATTACATTATACTCATATTATTTTGTTGATATTGTATAGAATTATTTAATTAACACTGGTGAAATGCCAGGCCAATATCTCTGTCCTAAAATGTTGAAAAAAATATATACTATATACTGTGCAAATTTTTTAATTTTCTTATATACAGGTGCATCTCAAAAAATTTGCATATCGTGAAAAAGTTTTTCTTGTAACTTATTTCAAAAAGTTGAACTTTCATATATTCTAGATTCATTACATGTAAAGTAAAACATTTCAAAAGTTTTTTTTGTTTTAATTTTGATGATTAGAGCTTACAGCTCATGAAAGTCAAAAATCCATTATCTCAAAATATTTGAATATTTACATTTGAGTTTCATTAAATGACCATCCCTACAGTATAAATTTTGGGTATCTATTTTTCTTTGAAACCGCATTAATGAGGAAGACTGCTGACTTAGCAATGGTCCAGAAGACAATCATTGACGCCCTCCACAAAGAGGGTAAGTCACAGAAAGGTCATTACTGAAAGGGGTGGCTGCTCACAGAGTGCTGTATCAAAGCATATTAAATGCAAATTTGACTGGAAAGTAAATTTTGCATTTCATTTGGAAATCAAGGTCTGGAGTCTGGAGGAAGACTGGAGAGGCACAGAATCCAAGCTGCTTGAAGTCCAATGTGAAGTTTCCGAAGTCAGTGATGATTTGGGGTGCTGTGATATCTGCTGGTGTTGGTCCATTGTGTTTTATCAAGTCCAACGTCAATACAGCCGTCTACCAGGAGGTTATGAAGCACTTTATGCTTCTATCTGCTGACAAGCTTTATGGAGATGCTGATTTCGTTTTCCAGCAGGACTTTAGCACCTGCCCACAGTGACAAAACCACTTCCAAGTGGTTTGCTGAGCATGATATTACTGTACTTGATTGGCCAGCCAACATGCCTGACCTGAACCCCATATGGAATCTATGGGATATTTTCAAGAGAAAGATGAGAAACAGTCGATCCAACAATACATACGAGCTGAAGGCTCAATAGTGCCTCAGCAGTGCCACAGGCTGATTGCTTCCATGCCACACCTCACTGATGCGGTCATTTGTGCTAAAGGAGCCCCGACCAAGTATTGAGTGCAGAAATGAACATACTTTTAAGCATAACTTTACATAACTTGAACTTTTCTGTTTTGCAAACCCTTTTTTTGATTGATCTTTGGAAATATTCTAATATTATGGGATACTGGATTTTTGACTTTCATGAGCTGTAAGCTCTAATCATCAAAATTTAAAAAAAAAAAGGTAACACTTTATTTTAAGGTGTCATAATACAGTGTAATTACCTAATTAAGTACTTGGTAGTAGCTGTTGTACTTGCATAAAACAAAATGTACTTACCATGTAACTAAGTTATGGAACAGTCTGTAATTACAGTTTGCAGTTATGTAGATGTAATAGGCAGCTACTGTTACACATATGTAACAGACTGAGTCTGTTACACAGCTACTTGTACACTTAAGTACAATCTTGATACACTTTATTTTAACAGGGTTCCCGTGGGTCCTTAAAAAGTCTTAAAAGGTCTTAAATTTACTTTATCAAATTTAAGGCCATAAAAAGTCTTAAATTGTCTTAATTATGATTTCAAGAGGTCTTAAATTTGGGTACAGACCAGAATCGAGACACAGCTTAATGTGACGATTAAACTTCAAAAGGCTATAAATAAAATATGAGCGCTGCACGTTTCAAAGTTCGGTGCTGCGCTGCTTTGTGTTCTGCTGTTACCGTGGAAACCGTTCGAAAGCGCCTCCTGCTGGCAGAGAATGAATCTTCATGTTCAATAAGGCTGTTGTTGTGAGTAGCCGGAGGCTGTAGTTTCAGAACTGGATTTCTAGGACCCTATAGTTTTTTTTGTTTGTTTGTTTTTTAATTATTTTATTTTATTTATTTATTTTTTGCATGTATGTATTGTGTCAGGTCTTCCAGCCAGTTCTATCAAACCTTTACAATTAATCCAGAACGTGGCAGCAAGATTAATTTTTAATGAGCCAAAAAAATGTAAGAGATAATGAAGAACGTCACACCTCTCTCTATTCTAATTCTATTCTTTAAAAAAAAAAAAAAAAAAACTAATACTAGCTTTTCTAATCTTTTTGTATTCTGTTTTCTTTTTATTAATTATACAATTAACAAAAGCAAAAAAGGCCTCTAACACTAGCTTTCTCTATTCTTTTTCTATTCTATGCTTTCTTTTTGTTTATTATATAATTAAAAAAAATCTCTTGCTACATGTACTGTGTTAGGCTAAATGAGACTTGTTATAGCACTTGCATATCATTGCTCTTTTGTTGATTTTGATTGCTTCCATTGTCCTCATTTATAAGTCGCTTTGGATAAAAGCATCTGCTAAATGACTGAATATTAGTGGCTCATACTGTTTTATAGCACTTGGTATTCAATTCTGTATATTATTATTTTTAAGGAATTATGTAGTTATTTAATTGTATACACTTAATTATTGTCCTAACCAACTCCTAACTCTAAACATACCCGTTGGTAACCCTCTTGAAATATTTAACCTAATTTATTTCAATATTCAATATATTCTGGTTTAAAATTCAGTTTTATTGGAAAGAAGACTTGTGTCTGTGCGAGACTTCAGTTAATTAGCTGCAGCGCTTCACATCTGATGTGCTGTTTGTTTGCATCTGTTTGTTTGATGTTTGAATCAGGTCTCCTCTGTTGGAATAGATGGTGCTGTCCCAAAAAATAGGGCCCTATGCAGTCCTAGAACTGCAGCCTCCAGTATTGCAGGAACATTGGGTTGTTTTTGTTCAGACCAATGCAAAAATCGACCCATGTTTTTACCCTGCAAATACGCAGAGCTGTAAATGTGAACTGGTGGATCGATAAGGAGATAATTCGTTATAAAAATCTAAACACTAAAATGTGTTTGTATGTTATTTAATTAATATGTGACCCTGGACCACAAAACCAGTCTTAAGTGTAAATTTTTCGAAATTGAGATTTATACATCGTCTGAAAGCTGAATAAAGTAGCTTTCCATTGATGTATGGTTTGTTAGGATCGGACAACATTTGGCCGAGGTACAACTATTTGAAAATCTGGAATCTGAGGGTGCAAAAAAATCTAAATATTGAGAAAATCGCCTTTAAAGTTGTCCATATGAAGTCCTTAGCAATGCATATTACTAATCAAAAATTTACTTTTGATATATTTACAGTAGGAAATTTACAAAAATATCTTCATGGAACATGATCTTTACTTAATGTCCTAATGATTTTTGGCATAAAAGAAAAATCAATCATTTTGACCCATACAATGTATTGTTGGCTATTGCTACAAATATACCCCATTGACTTAAGACTGGTTTTGTGGTCCAGGGTCACATATAATAATTTATTGATAATTGTTTAAATTAATATAATTAATACTTTTGACTCATCCATTTTCTTAAAAAATGGTTTAAAGGCTGAAATGTGAAGTGTATAATTTTATAAAACTTTTTGTTTCGTGAAAACTTCTATCTGAACTGTAAATAATTTTTTTTACATTCATTTTACAGTTTACCATAGACATTGCCCTACCCTGCTCATATGGAATTAATTTTATTTGTGCAGGTCTTAAAAAAGGTCTTAAAAAGTCTTAAATTTGAGCTTAAAAATCCTGCAGCAACCCTGTTTAAGTAGCTTATGGCTGTGTAATATTCTGTAATTTTAATGTAATTAGAAAGGTATTACATGTATTTAAGCTGTGTACCGGTGGGTTAAATCAAAATAAGGTGCAGCCGGATAAGGTGTACAGTATAGATACACATGAATTACACTTAAGTACAATCTTGATACACTTTATTTTAAGTAGCTTATGTCAGTGTACTTACATTTATAATTACGTTGTATAAAGTCTGCAACACATATGTAACAATCTTTTGGTTACATAAGTAGCTGTGTAACAGACTCGGTCTGTTACATATGTTTATGCCATGGTCTGTCTGAATACTCGATTCTGATTGTTGATTAAATTTGTTAAACTGCACAGGTAGTTCCAGGTCAGTTTAATCACGTTTTATATTAATGCGCTTCCTATAAACATTGGTAACCATAGTAACATACAGTTACAGTTGAATAGTAATACAGACGAAAATAACCGTCATTTTTATCGTTCCGGTCAAATATTGCAGCGCAAATATTATTAACATCTTTAATATTTGAATGCTGGTAAATGACTATGGCATAAACGGGATAATCAACGTTTATGCCATGGTTTATGCTGCGTGTCGGGTGGTTCTTCGCCTCCATGTCGTGCATTCAAATCGTTTAATGCACAGCTAGCCGTTGATTATCCCTTACATAACAGTAACTGCCTATTACATGTACATAATTACAAACTGTAATTACAGGCTGTTCCATAACTTAGTTACATGGTAAGTACATTTTGTTTCATGTAAGTACAATGGCTACTAGGCAATAACTAGGCAATTACTCTGTATTATGGACACCTTAAAATAAAGTGTTACCCAAAAAAACTTTTGAAATGTTTTACTTTACATGTAATGAATCAAGAATAAATGAAAGTTTCACTTTTTGAAATAACTTTTTCACGATATTCTAATTTTTTGAGATGCACCTGTATATCAAATTGTTGGTTATAACTATGTTTTGTAACTTTGAAATATTGCTATATATATATATATACTGTGTATATATATATATATGTATATGTATATATGTGTGTGTGTGTGTGTGTGTGTGAGTGTGTGAGAGTATTTACAGTGGGGCAAAAAAGTATTTAGTCAGCCACCAATTGTGCAAGTTCTCCCACTTAAAAAGATGAGAGAGGCCTGTAATTTTCATCATAAACTATGAGAGACAAAATGAGAAAAAAAAATTCCAGAAAATCACGTTGTAGGATTTTTAAAGAATTTATTTGCAAATTATGGTGGAAAATAAGTATTTGGTCAATAACAAAATTTCATCTCAATACTTTGTTATATACCCTTTGTTGGTAATGACAGAGGTCAAACATTTTCTGTAAGTCTTCACAAGGTTTTCACACACTGTTGCTGGTATTTTGGCCCATTCCTCCGTGCAGATCTCCTCTAGATCAGTAATGTTTTGGGGCTGTCGCTGGGCAACACGGACTTTCAGCTCCCTCCAAAGATTTTCGATGGGGTTGAGATCTGGAGACTGGCTAGGCCACTCCAGGACCTTGAAATGCTTCTTACAAAGCCACTCCTTCGTTGCCGGGCGGTGTGTTTGGGATCATTGTCATGCTGAAAGACCCAGCCACGTTTCATCTTCAATGCCCTTGCTGATGGAAGGAGGTTTTCACCAAAATCTCACGATACATGGCCCCATTCATTCTTTCGTTTACACGGATCAGTCGTCCTGGTCCCTTTGCAGAAAACAGCCCCAAAGCATGATGTTTCCACCCCATGCTTCACAGTAGGTATGGTGTTCTTTGGATGCAACTCAGCATTCTTTCTCCTCCAAACACGACAAGTTGAGTTTTTACCAAAAAGTTCTATTTTGGTTTCATCTGACCATATGACATTCTCCCAATCCTCTTCTGGATCATCCAAATGCTCTCTAGCAAACTTCAGACGGGCCCGGACATGTACTGGCTTAAGCAGGGGGACACGTCTGGCACTGCAAGATTTGAGTCCCTGGCGGCGCAGTGTGTTACTGATGGTAGCCTTTGTTACTTTGGTCCCAGCTCTCTGCAGGTCATTCACTAGGTCCCCCCGTGTGGTTCTGGGATTTTTGCTCACAGTTCTTGTGATCATTTTGACCCCACGGGGTGAGATCTTGCGTGGAGCCTCAGCTCGAGGGAGATTATCAGTTGTCTTGTATGTCTTCCATTTTCTAATAATTGCTCCCACAGTTGATTTCTTCACACCAAGCTGCTTACCTATTGCAGATTCAGTCTTCCCAGCCTGGTGCAGGTCTACAATTTTGTTTCTGGTGTCCTTTGACAGTTCTTTGGTCATGGCCATGGTGGAGTTTGGAGTTGGACTGTTTGAGGTTGTGGACAGGTCTCTTTTATACTGATAACGAGTTCAAACAGATGCCATTAATACAGGTAACGAGTGGAGGACAGAGGAGCTTCTTAAAGAAGTTACAGGTCTGTGAGAGCCAGAAATCTTGCTTGTTTGTAGGTGACCAAATACTTATTTTACCGAGGAATTTACCAATTAATTCTTTAAAAATGCTACAATGTGATTTTCTGGATTTTTTTTTCTCATTTTGTCTCTCATAGTTGAGGAATATGAGGAAAATTACAGGCCTCTCTCATCTTTTTAAGTGGGAGTACTTGCACAATTGGTGGCTGACTAAATACTTTTTTGCCCCACTGTATATGTATTTACTAATCTGGAAAATAAAAATATTGCCAGGGCAAGTATAAAATATGAGCTAAAATGTGACATTCATTAATTTTTACATATGGGCCAAATAGGCCTCCAAATATGGGCCTAAATTATTCTTGGGGCCTCCTTATGATTATTTATTTTTTTTACTTTTATCATCCAGTGTTTTTTTTATAATAATAAAGCAAGAATATGCAAATGAATATATATAAATTCAAAATCCAAGGAAAACAAGTAACGCATCCAAACTATACAAATAACAAAACAAAGACAGATTTGCAAAAACCAATTAAGAGCGAAGTACTGATGAGCAAAATTAGGAACCGGAAACATTAGAAAAACAGAGTGTAACTACGTAAAATTTCAGTTGAGTATTGAAGATTTCTTTCTGAAGTGTTAAATCATGAAGATTTCCGTGTCTGTACCTCCAGCATCATCACTATAGCCACAGTGAGGACTACTACACCGAGAGCAGTCGGGGCTCCGATCTGTCTGACATCATGGAGGAGGATGAGGAGGAGCTGTACTCGGAGATGCAGCTGGAAGAAGGGCGCCGCCGCAGCATCAACTCACACAACACATTAAAGGTATGGAATAGACACCCTTCCGGCCGCCGTCTGTCTTGGGCGTGGGCCACAGGGCCGCAGGCTAGAGGCTGGGACAGACGAAGGGGGATGGAGTATGCCGTGTTCTCTAGGGCTCCTCCCAAGGGGTGGTACTAGATGATTGGCACTTCAACCTTATAGAATAGGCTTGAAAGGCCAACTGCAGTTCAGTTAAGGTGGTCTTTAGAGGTAAGAGTATTTTTTGTTATAAAGTAACTCAGTGCATTTGTCCTGAATGTGACTAGCGCTGGTTTTTTTGTGTTTTTGTGATGGTGAATTTAAAACAGGGGGTGTTAGACCTCTGATGTTGTACACAAAGCTTGAGCGGCAGGATCTTAACAGGTCACCCCATCCTCAGTCTTTCCTGGGTCCTAAAAGCGGGTTGTTTTGCACTACCGAACTTCGACGTCATCCAGTCATTTAGCCAGCTTTGTATAAGCCTGTCCAGTCATACAAAGCTCGATACATCTGAATGGCTTAACCTGAGGCTGCACACGCAATGCATGAGAAAACGATCTGAATATGCTTTACGCTCTCCAGATGTTGCAAACTCTGTTGTTCAGTTTTAAGTATTGCATCTCTATGCATATGTATCTGGTAGAAATCGATCTGGATTACTCTATATAGTAGAAGAGGCTCTTGTTACTTGGAATTGACAGGATTATTTAGCAGATTCTTAGATTTATTGCATATGACAATCACATATGTGCAGATATATACAGTGTGTATTTGTTTGCTATGCCTGAAGTGTTTACCTCATTGAATATAACGCCATGGTTTTATGTGTTTGTGATTATTATTCAATAAAGACAGGGTTTTTTGTGTGCTTTGTGTATAAGTATTACATAAATTGAATCTGTTTAAAGTGTCAAATTAGCTGCTCCTTGATCTGGTGAAAATGCACATTTCATTCCAAGGGCATTTTGGGAATCTCATTTAAGTAAAGTCTGCTTAAATGAAACAGTTATTTACTTTTAATTATGTTTGTCTCATGGTTACAATTCTGTTAAGTTTTACTTTTCTCAGTGTAATTTTACAATTTTGTGGATATCTGTCTCTTCATGAAAAATGTTTAATACTGTTAAGATTTCTTTCAAAATATATTTATGAACAAGTATTATACAGAAAGGGTTACAAAAAATACATGATGTATTGAATATATGAAGCAATAAATGGTATATTATATTTCAGTTTTTGTCATTTTTGTTTTGAGTTATCTTTTTGGAGACCTGAGCAGCCATTGGGATTGTGGTATGAAAGCTAACACCTTATATAGGCTACAGTATATTCTACTGTTTTTTGGATATGATTTTCCTCCAACTGCTGACATCTGTGCAACAATTTAGTATGATACAGAAAACTATTTGTAGTAGTGTCGAACTTAAATATAAATTATTATTTTTTTAAATATGCTGTTATAGCTATCACCTCTTAATCTAAAAATATCTGCTACGTGTATCACAATGTAGAAATTTAAAACCAACAATTACGATTTTCATACATAATTAGAAATAATTAGAAAAGATTTGTCTTTTTATTAATATTTTTTAAATTTCCATTCCAGGTTACTGGTCTACTTTTGAACACAATTCACTTGTTGCTTGGCAGATGAATCTCCATTTTGTTTTTTGTTTTTATTTTTATTTTATTTTTTTTCATGTATAGTCCTTAGATGCTTTAGTCCTTTGATTGCCTGTTAATAATTTCTTAATGTTCTGTGTTCTAAATTCTCATCTGTAGTTTTTTTTTTTGTTGTTGTTGTTGTTGTTGTTGGACTGTGCTTTGTTAGTGAATTGTCTCAATGAGCCCTGCATATGTGATACTTTCCAGTTCTCATTTTCTCTACGGTTTGCATTTCCTGATGTTTTCCTTCTACAGATTCCCTCCCGTCGCATGTCATGTCCGTCATGGAATGAGACTGCATGCCCTACATTCGACCATGACCTCCGATAACTAATTCTGTCTTTATTTTGTCTTTCTTTTCCCATTTTGTTCTCTATTTGCACACTGTTTTATCTTCTCTGCCTGTTCTAACACCATCAAACAAAACCCGCCAAAAACAATCCCGATTTTAACTAATTGAAAAACGTCCAAATCTAACTGAAACTTTGGCTCCTTCTTCGTCCATCACCCTCTCCGGCTTCTAAAAGGCATATTACAGGAGACAAGACCTAGCGGTGGACCGAGACAGTTGGGACCTGCAGCGGGAGGTGGTACGACAGCGCTCCTTGCGCTCCCACAAGCGGCTCCATAGCATCCCAGAAGTTGCCGAGGAGGAACCGGACACCGGGGTGGAGGTCATGGGCCAGCGGCTGCGTTTTGAGGAGGCTCGTCCGGGCACTCCTTGCAGGAGCCCGCGGCCCTACCACCAGGACTCACGGCAGCCAAACCACCTCTCCCCGAGCAAGAGCATCCGCAGGCTGCAGAGGCAGCGCTCCTCTCCACGCTACAGCTCCATAGAGGAGCGGCCACCATACTGGAGCAGCAGCAGGCAGACCACCAAGAGCCCGGACAGTGGACTAGACTGCGGGAGCGAGGAGGAGGGCTCGTTTGGCTACCGTGGAAGCTACCACTCGTACACGGGGGGCAGCCCGCTACGGGTGGGTTCTGGCCCCAACATGCGGGTAATCCACAGCGAGGGACCTGTGGAGAGACGTGCTCTGGCTGCCGGCAGGAAAAGGACACTGACCCGGCAGTGCAGCGTGGAGGAGGACTTCCTGGATGCCATTCCAGAGACGAGGAGCATGCGGGAGTCATACCACCATTACCACTATCATCCGCACCATCACCATCCCCAACGCAGGTTCCGGAGCGAGGGCAGGCTGAGCGAGGTTGGCAGGACCTATCACAGGGACATTAGGGCCTACTCTGTGGCCAGACTCAACAGGGCAATGGATGAACCCCTGGTGTGTGTCTCCTACCCCTCCTCTCACCCTTCCGCCCTCTCCTCATCTACCAACTGCTTTGTGTTCTCATCAACAAGCGATTAAACCATTCTTCTGTTCATGGTGTTCCACCCAGTCTGTCATCGGTTTATTTGGTTTTGTTCTTCTTGTTTTGCTTTTTTGTTTGGTCTATTTTGCTAGACGTTGCTTAACTTTATGTTATTGTTTAATTTCACCTTTTGATATTACTCTTGTTTTGGGGGGATTTTAGCTTGTATGATCTTTCTTGACTTTCTTGATTTGGTTTAGATCTCATGTGACTTTGTTTGATTCCTAGAGTGTCGAGTGAAATTTTTTGGATGTGTAGATTTGTTTTGATTACCTAAAGGCCATTTCTGAGTGTTTCTTGTTTCTGTTGTAAGAAGAGTCACAAATCAAATGACAATGTTTCCACGGTCCTCCAACTTATATTTTAGAGTCCAACCTAGAACTTTGTAGCAGGTATTCAACACTGCTCCAGGAGAACCACTATTTTTCAAAGTTTAGCTCCTGTCCTAATCATCTGAACCAGTTAATCTGGGTTCTCAGGATGACTTGAAAACTTACTGGCAGGTGTGGAAATAAACTTTGCAGGATAGTGGGTCTCCAAGAGCAAGGTTGAAGACCTCTGGTTTAGAGCAGTGTTTCCAAACCCTGTTCCCGAAGGCACCCCGTAAGTACACATTTTGGATGTCTCCCTTATCTAACCCATCCAGTTTAGGACTTGGAGGTCTCTACTAGGTCTCTTTTTAAGCCTCTACTAATGAACTGATGAGTTGATTTAGATGTGTTTGATGGGGAAGAGTTCAAAAATGAGAAGTGTTGGGGTGCCTCCAGGAACAGGGTTGGGAAACACTGATTTAGAGTTGTTTATGGGAAGCC
The DNA here is from genome assembly GCF_012432095.1 of Onychostoma macrolepis. Classification (NCBI taxonomy): domain Eukaryota; kingdom Metazoa; phylum Chordata; class Actinopteri; order Cypriniformes; family Cyprinidae; genus Onychostoma; species Onychostoma macrolepis. Next base: position 10,123,929 of record NC_081162.1, on the reverse strand, counting down.
GGAAACACCAAAGGAATGACGAATCTGCACATTTAACAGTGCAGTATGGACTGAAGTTATTCAAGCCAATGAGCAATGTGGTGCCACTGATTGGAATGGTCAAAGCTTGTTTATTTGGACTTGAACAGATAACTCACCTCACTTATCTGGATTGAGCAGCACAGATGTATATTTTTTGGTGTGTTTTGCTTCCCATCGTTGTTTTCTTCTAATACCTGCTCATACATCATCAAGGTTTTTTGCACTACTGACCTAATAGTACTAAATATTCAAGGGGGACCAAATAAAAACTTCAAGAATCAGAGATTGGAAAACTGTCCGTTATTCTGAAAATTCCAGGGAAATCTCCCAGGATGTCTGTGGTGGTTAAGGTCCTGAATACTATCGTATACAGATTTGCAGCATGCTATATACCTGTACTGAAAGTTTTATATACTCAACACATTACAGCAAGTGTAGGCAGACCATAATGTAGAATGATATGAATCAGAAAGCTCATATCACAAACTACATTCAAAACTTTCCCATACGAACTGAAGAGGAGCAGAACAAAAACCAAAATGGTCTTTAGCTAAGCATCTGATTTCTGCCAAAACCCTGCTCATGTTGTTGTCAGAGTTTGTTTCAATTGTTTATGTTAAATGTTTTGGCGGGTTCATCCTCCTTGTTTTGATTTCACTTGGGACTAGAATCTTGTTCTCTAAACAAATCACTTTATTTATTTTTTTTATTTTGGGGTTGATGGGAATCTTTTTTTTTTTTTAATAGGATATCTATTTTTAAGGCACCGCAGGCTTTGATTAACATGTTAATGTTTGCTTTTGAAGATTTTAGGGAGCTCTCCCTCAACGGGACGCTCGGATCGACTGGACCATTCCGGCCGTAGGACGAGTCACGGCTGTCCACCCGCTCAGAGAAGGCCAATGACAGTCCCTTCCATTGGTTAGTGTGGTCACATGATGTTTGGACTCTCCCTACCTTCCTTTAGTGTCTTTCGAAGAGACACCTATTGTGTGTTCCTCTGTTTTCCTTAAATGTCATGATGACAGTTCTGGTGTTCTGTAAGCCCTGGGAGTCACTTTTGGTTGACCTTTGCCATTCATTCTGTTTCAGATTCACTAATAATTATTTAACTGCTTTATTCTAGTGTACAATTGGTACTCCTAACAGGCCACACATTGTCGCTTAGAAAACCATCATCATGTTGAACATTGCTGTTTTACTCCGGAGCAACTCATGTCAGCTGGCTTTCAATACTGTTTTAAGATCAGAATGCCATTCCTGATGCTTTAATGCTATAGAATGGAATTTCCGATCCTAAAACACACCTTGAGAGCCTTGAAAATGTCATAATCCACAACTCACGGGCTGAGTAGAGGGGCTGTGGCTGTAATGCTCTGATTGGTGTTTCCGTAGAGATCACCGTGGAGAATAACAGTGAGGGGAGTGAGGGGAACCTCTCACCTATCAAGGATGATGTTTACTATACCAATGTAGCCCACCACAGGAAATGGCCCCCACAGCGAACAGAGCACCGATATGGTATGTGGCGTGAAAAAGAAAACAAAAATCTAACAAAAATTACCGGAACAAATTTGAACTAATATATCACATTATTACCAACAGTATCTTGTTTAAAGACCCTTATGAAATCAAAGTATGCCGATGAATTATATATAATATCCTTAATGTATTACCATTACACATGAGCAATTATTTAGCATTTATATATATTTTTTATTATTATGTGTGTGTATATATATATATATATATATGTATATGTGTATATATATATATATATATATATATATATATATATATATATATATATATATATATATATATATATATATATATGTATATATATATATATATATGTGTGTATATGTATGTACAGTGAGGAAAATAAGTATTTGAACACCCTGCTATTTTGCAAGTTCTCCCAATTAGAAATCATGGAGGGGTCTGAAATTGTCATCGAGGTGCATGTCCACTGTGAGAGACATAATCTAAAAAAAAATCCAGAAATCACAATGTATGATTTTTAACTATTTATTTGTATGATACAGCTGCAAATAAGTATTTGAATACCTGAGAAAATCAATGTTAATATTTGGTACAGTAGCCTTTGTTTGCAATTACAGAGGTCAAACGTTTCCTGTAGTTTTTCACCAGGTTTGCACACACTGCAGGAGGGATTTTGGCCCACCTCCACACAGATCTTCTCTAGATCAGTCAGGTTTCTGGCCTGTCGCTGAGAAACACGGAGTTTGAGCTCCTCCAAAGATTCTCTATTGGGTTTAGGTCTGAGACTGGCTAGGCCACGCCAGAACCTTGATATGCTTCTTACAGAGCCACTCCTTGGTTATCCTGGCTGTGTGCTTCGGGTCATTGTCATGTTGGAAGACCCAGCCTCGACCCATCTTCAATGCTCTAACTGAGGGAAGGAGGTTGTTCCCCAAAATCTCGCAATACATGGCCCCGGTCATCCTCTCCTTAATACAGTGCAGTCGCCTGTCCCATGTGCAGAAAAACACCCCAAAGATGATGCTACCACCCCATGCTTCACAGTAGGGATGGTGTTCTTGGGATGGTACTCATCATTCTTCTTCCTCCAAACACGTTTAGTGGAATTATGACCAAAAGTTCTATTTTGGTCTCATCTGACCACATGACTTTCTCCCATGACTCCTCTGGATCATCCAAATGGTCATTGGCAAACTTAAGTCGGGCCTGGACATGTGCTGGTTTAAGCAGGGGAACCTTCCGTGCCATGCATGATTTCAAACCATGACGCCTTAGTGTATTACCAACAGTAACCTTGGAAACGGTGGTCCCAGCTCTTTTCAGGTCATTGACCAGCTCCTCCCGTGTAGTTCTGGGCTGATTTCTCACCTTTCTTAGGATCATTGAGACCCCACGAGGTGAGATCTTGCATGGAGCCCCAGTCCGAGGGAGATTGACAGTCATGTTTAGCTTCTTCCATTTTCTAATGATTGCTCCAACAGTGGACCTTTTTTCACCAAGCTGCTTGGCAATTTCCGTAGCCCTTTCCAGCCTTGTGGAGGTGTACAATTTTGTCTCTAGTGTCTTTGGACAGCTCTTTGGTCTTGGCCATGTTAGTAGTTGGATTCTTACTGATTGTATGGGGTGGACAGGTGTCTTTATGCAGCTAACGACCTCAAACAGGTGCATCTAATTTAGGATAATAAATGGAGTGGAGGTGGACATTTTAAAGGCAGACTAACAGGTCTTTGAGGGTCAGAATTCTAGCTGATAGACAGGTGTTCAAATACTTATTTGCAGCTGTATCATACAAATAAATAGTTAAAAATCATACATTGTGATTTCTGGATTTTTTTTAGATTATGTCTCTCACAGTGGACATGCACCTATGATGACAATTTCAGACCCTCCATGATTTCTAATTGGGAGAACTTGCAAAATAGCAGGGTGTTCAAATACTTATTTTCCTCACTGTGTATATATATATATATATATATATATATATATATATATATATATATATATATATATATATATAATATATAATATGTATGTATATATATAGGTAAACTTACCTTTCTTTAAAGCTCTTTGTTATATATATTTTTAAACTCTAAACCTACTCTGAAACTCAAACTTTGTCCAACTAGCCTTGTGTAACAGGCCAGAGGTCATCTGTCTTCTAGTCTACTCCTAAATGCTGACAAAATAAACTGTTAGCATACTTTTGTCCCACCTAAACTCCCCTTTTCAGTAGGAAAAACATCAATTCAGAAAAGCAGAGTGCATTTTTCAGATGATTTCATGGGGTCTTTAAATTATTATTTCTTAACTTAATGCAAGTTAAGCTCTACTGACTGCTTCTGTGACATGCTGATTATCACAGATTAAAATTTAGGTTCTTCAGTTTCTAAAAAATAACAGTGTCTCACAGCAGTTCTACCTGAATAAATAGAAAAAGAAAAAAAAAACTTTTCAAAATAAAGTCGTGTCCAATCTTTCAGTTCCTGTCATGTCCATTCTAAACCATTAGACCTTAAAGTTTCACAAATAGGCTAATTACAGGGACACAAACATGTACTGTACAGTGAGGGAAAAAAATATTTGATCCCCTGCTGATTTTGTATGTTTGCCCACTGACAAAAAAAAAACATGACTTAGTACTTGGTGGCAAAACCCTTGTTGGCAATCACAGAGGTCAGACGCTTCTTGTAGCCACCAGGTTTGCACACATCTCAGGAGGGATTTTGTGCCACTCCTCTTTGCAGATCCTCTCCAAGTCATTAAGGTTTCGAGGCTGACATTTGGCAACTCGAACCTTCAGCACCCTCCACAGATTTTATATGGGATTAAGGTCTGGAGACTGGCGAGGCCACTCCAGGACCTTAATGTGCTTCTTCTTGAGCCATTCCTTTGTTGCCTTGGCCGTGTGTTTTGGGTCGTTGTCATGCTGGAATACCCATCCACGTCCCATTTTCAATGGCTGGCCCTGGCTGGCTTCAATGCCCTGGCCCTGACGGTACATGGCCCCGTCCATCGTCCCTTTGATGCGGTGCAGTTGTCCACCTCCATGTTTGACGGTGGGGATGGTGTTCTTGGGTTCATAGGCAGCATTCCTCCTCCTCCAAACATGGCGAGCTGAGTTGATGCCAAAGAGCACAATTTTGGTCTCATCTGACCACAACACTTTTACACAGTTCTCCTCTGAATCATTGGCAAACTTCAGACGGGCCTGTATATGTGCTTTCTTGAGCAAGGGGGACCTTGTGGGCGCTGCAGGATTTCAGTCCTTCACGGCGTAGTGTGTTACCAATTGTTTTCTTGGTGACTATGGTCCCAGCTGCCTTGAGATCATTGACAAGATCCTCCCGTGTAGTTCTGGGCTGATTCCCCACCGTTCTCATGATCATTGAAACTCCACGAGGTGAGATCTTGCATGGAGCCCCAGACCGAGAGAGATTGACAGTTATTTTATGTTTCTTCCATTTACGAATAATCGCACCAACTGTTGTCACCTTCTCACCAAGCTGCTTGGCAATGGTCTTGTAGCCCATTCCAGCCTTGTGTAGGTCTACAATCTTGTCCCTGACATCCTTGGACAGCTCTTTGGTCTTGGCCATGGTGGAGAGTTTGGAATCAGATTGATTGCTTCTGTGGACAGGTGTCTTTTATACAGGTAACACGCTGAGATTACTCCCTGTAAGAGAGTGCTCCTAATGTCAGCTCCTTGCCTGTATAAAAGACACCTGGGAGTAGAGCCCTGCACGGGCCTCAAATTTAGGCCCTAGCCCGGCCCTGGCCCGAGATGCTCAGGCCCTAGCCCGGCCCGTGTCCGACAGCTTATCAGAATTACCGGCCCGAGTCCGACCCGAGCCCACATTTTTTGTTCGTTAAACAAGTTATTTCTTTCTTAAAGTAACTACCAAGCAGCCAGTGGCAGACCGGCAGGCTGATCAGCATGTTTGATCAATTTAGCCTTCTCAAATCATCACGACTTGCCTAAAATAAAATCTATAGATATACTAAAACAGTTCAAGCATATAACAATGTTTAAAGGTTAAACCTAGATAAATGTGCGCTCCAATAGTTTGTGCGGAGAACGGAAGCTAAAGCGCAGGACATGGAGGCACCAGCCTTTCAATGGAAACAACTTAAAATAGGCCGTAATTTTTGCTCATAAAGGTAAGAGTAATACATCATTCGGAACTGTAAAGGGTCTACTTCTATTTGTGTGCACTCACAATATCAACAAAACGTTGTGCTTTTAAGAAAACGATACGCTTTCTGCCGTCTCGTCTTGAACAGAGCGCTTCACAAAAATGAACCGAAAGTCAGCGAATACATGCCTCACAGACATGATAAATATATCTATAGAAAGCTTTAAATTACTACTTAACGAAATAAATCAAATCGAAAAGAAAAACTCATTCATTATAATCATAATCCGTGAAGATGCACTTCTCTCTAAAGGCGTGTCTAATGAGGAGATGAATCCACACTGATGCAACACTGACACAGAAAACACTAGTTTATTAGTAAGTAATTCAAATATCTCCTTACTATTCCCCTCGGACACATTCATGGTAATTACTTTTGCTGGGGCTTTACAGCAAGCTTTATTGCGTGTATTTGAACGCAGAACAGCTGCGCTGATGGCGCGATCGCTGCTGCTGGACACTAAACACCGTCGAGTCGCTCTTCACAGTCGCGGCACGGTCTCGTGTTGTTTCCACCAGCGCGGCAATTCTTTTTTTCATCACTAATTGATAATAATAATAATTCCTTACATTTATATAGCGCTTTTCTAAGCACTTGGCTTAGACATTGATGGATGTCTAAAATATAAAAATAAGGAGAAAACTAAAACAGGCCCGAGGCCCGGCCCTTGTCTGAACTATGTCGTGAAAATTGGCCCGAAGCCCGGCCCTAGGGACGTAAAAAAGTCGGGGCCCGTCGGGCCCGGGCCGAAATGCAGGGCTCTACCTGGGAGCCAGAGATATTGCTGATTGATAGGGGATCAAATTTTGAAATTAGTTTTTCTGGATTTTGTTGTTGTTATTCTGTCTCTCACTGTTCAAATAAACCTACCATTAAAATTACAGACTGATCATTTATTTGTCAGTGGGCAAACGTACAAAATCAGCAGGGGATCAAATTATTTTTCCCTCACTGTAACGACACAGAAGTTCAGCGATAATCTTAACATTAAAATATGGGACAGTTGTTCAGCTAAAAAAGCACATATATTTAGACAAAATTACAAGCTTCACGTGTTTTTAAACCTACAGATTTAAATTGTATATGTAGTACTGTAAACAAACATAAACCGGAAGCATATCTCAGATACAGTTAATAGAGCTTTATTTGTATTTCTAACCTTAAAAAGAACAGAAGCTGCCATTACTTAGAAGAGTAGACATGCAGGAGCCTCTCATTAACATATGAAAGACAAAGATGGATGAGGTACATTTATTGAGCTATTTTTTCGATTCATTTACCTTTTATATGTATATTTAGGTTTTAATCAAGAGGTAATTTTATTGTACATTTTACCTTTATTTTTTCACCCCATGTTAATTTGTCTTTATTTTAGTTACAGATAACTAGGATTAGGTTAGGGTTTCAGTCTGTAAAGGTGATTGCTCCTTTCTTTGTGCTCATTGTGTGGTCTAAAACACCAGACAGTGTTTGTGAACCCCTCTTCTCCTGCTCTTGCTCCCCTTGTTGCCTTTTTCCTCATCATCCATCTTTTACTGAGCTCCCTGTGAGATCCTTGATTGTTTCATTTGCATGAATATCTTTCTTCTGTTGGAAGTTGTAAGACTGCACACAGAGCATAGATGCCAACTTTCGTGGAGAACTATGAAAATTACTGTGATTTTAAATGCAGCTTGTGAATGTTCTACATATCCTTATCAGTAACAGGGTGCATGATTCACTTCTGTCAGCTCCATATACACTTTTAATTAACTGGCATGGTCTACTATTTACTCCTCTCTAAGACTTTGGTATAAGATGAGAGAAAAAAGTTTGAGATTGGTAGTGGATCATTCCAGTAAAGTATTGGTAATGAGTTGCTGCATGTCTGTCCAAGAATGCTCTGTATATTTTTACAGTAAAACAGCAATGTTTTTATCCTTTCCTTGTTCTTTTAATATGCATGGCAGTTTCAAACATGTTCTTACTGCATTCTTCTGTTTTCAGCATGCTTGTGTATTATCCCACTGGTGTGCTGTGCGCCAGATAATTTTAATGTATAGAGAACATGCATATGTATCAAGTGTGGTTAGCATTTTTATCAGTTTTAATATGAAGGAATGGTACATAATATAGTCATATAGCAGCATACTGTATATCATTTTCTTAATATTATTTAGCTGTCACAGATTGATGCCTCTGAGGATATAGATTAGGTTAAGTGTGCTACGGTCTCTTTTGGGCTTTAGATGTCCTTTGGTTTCTGTGTGTAGCAGAAGCTTGCCCTCTCCTGTGTTTCAGATGGTTATGGAGGACGGGACCGGCGGTCTCCAGACTACTATGAGTCAGAGCCAGAGGACTTGTCCCGAATCTTTGTGGCCATGTTTGACTACGACCCCCTGTCAATGTCTCCTAACCCCGATGCTGCTGTAGAGGAGCTTCCCTTCAAGGAGGGCCAGATCATAAAGGTTTGATCTGAACTGACTGATGTCAAGCAATTCTCAACTGACATTTAATTCCATAGCTTGTTTTTCATTTCTTTCCACCTTTTTATTTCTACTCTATTTAGGGATGCATCGATACAGATAATTGATAATTATGTTTATATAATAATGCACAAATTTAATTGCCAGTAGTAAAAGTAATGATTATTAAATTATATAGTATAATGTTAGATTATTAATACACATATTTAATATAAATGTTATATTACTTTGTTTTTATTATTATATACACAAACACACACACACACATACATATATATATATATATATATATATATATATATATATATATATATATATATATATATATATATATATGTATATGTATATGTAAGCATAAGTGAATAAAACAAGACAGAAAACATTAGAAGTAGTGCTACTGTACAAAATTGAGTAGAGCAGTAGTGCAGGACATTAGAGAGAGTGTAATTAAAAATGCAATGAAACGAGTTCAGTTATGACCCTGCTGTGTTGTCCAGGTGTTTGGAGAGAAGGACACAGATGGATTCTATAGGGCAGAGATCTGTGGCCGCAGGGGGCTCATCCCCTGTAACATGGTCTCAGAGATCCAGACAGATGATGATGAAATGATGGACCAGCTGCTCAAACAGGGGTTCCTTCCTCTCAATACGCCCATTGAGAAAATAGGTATGAACTAACAGGTAGTTTGTACTGAGCCCCTGCCTATTTTACCCCTCTGTGCTTCATTTTCTGACTATTCTCTTTCTTTCTGAATTATTTTAGATTAACATGGTGCTAGTCTGCCAGTCCTCTACCTTTTCCATACTATTCTCTATATAACTCTCAGATTCTATCATCACTCATGTCGTTCCAAACCTATATGACTTTCTTTCATCTGAGGAAAACAAAAGGAATCATAGCAAAATGTCACAGACGGATTATTCCTTTAAATCCTGTGCCTTCCTTACCTTCATTCTTTCCTCTCTCTCTTCCATTTCTTTCTTGCTTTCCTCTTTTCTCTTCAAGTAAACTGTAATAGGTTCAAAGATGGCCGTTCAGTTAATCGCAGGTCCAGGAAATCCAAGAGAGGTTTGTGCCCACACAATTTCTTGACCAGTTTTCTCATTCAAACCTTTCTTTTCTTTTTCACTTAAGTGCCTTTTCACAGCTCACCTCCAAGTTTCCCTTCAACGCTTGAATGTCACACAAGCATGACTTCTTCTTTCTGTTCCCACTGACACCTCATACAGGAAATAATGCAGATTGAACAGCGGGGTCCAAAAGTCTGAAACCGCTCTTAAAATGTTTCTCTTTTGTATTTTAGAGCATCTTGAGCTTTAAGTGAGAACATCTCACCATTTACACTGAATTTACATGATCAGTGTCACAGATTTACTTTTGATTTCTTTGTTTTACTCTGGTTCTTTCCATTTTCAGTTTGAAATGTTCAATATGCTGTATACTCAAACTTTTGGACCTCACAGCTCAGAATAGTGGACATTTGGATTCGATATTAATAACTTGTCTACTAAATGTTCGTTTTATTGTTGTTAAAAATGGTGATAATATTAAATGTTGTTGGTTGTGTCGGTGTTGCTGTTTTGGCTTAGACAGTAGAAAGTATTTTAACACTGAAAAATGCTTCACAAAGTTGGTAATATGCTATTCTAAATTTATCCATTAGAGAGCAAAAAATGAGATGAATAACATGTAAATGAGTTTGTTTTGATGTCATTATTACAACAAGGCCTGCTGTCATTCATAAATCATGCTCTTTTTTCACATATTTATGTTTAATTTTAATTATCAGAGAGTACCTTGGTTTACTTTTTTATTAGTTTTGCTCATTTATTAACCTCTTTTTTTTCAGAGAGGAACAAAAGGAGTGGAAGGCAGCACCCAGTGTCGACGCGGAGGATGGTGGCCCTGTATGACTATGACCCCAGAGAGAGCTCTCCTAACGTGGATGTGGAGGTACTAATGGAGTTCATTTTGTCTGGGCTTTTTCTTGCACTTACAGTCTCAACCCATAAGCTTTTGATTTTACGCTGGCTTGCCTGGATGTCTGCCTCTGTAATAGCCACCAAATTCATTTTCAGCTTATTTTCCTTGATTTTGCGGCTACAATGTGGCTTGTATTTTTTTATGTTACTGTTCATTCAGATGGCACATGGCAGCTCTAAAGGTTAAGTTCTGGTTAAAAATAAAATTAAAGTTCTGTCATTATTTACACACTGTTATGTCATTCCAGTTCTGTATGACTTTCTTCTGTGAACGTATTATTTTAAAGTTGAAGTGTGAAATTTCTTTGCCAAATAGAATTAAAAAATATAATCACTGTTTTCAAACAGGTTTCCCAAAATCTCCCCCTTTCTGCCACAGTGTTATATTAATGTTATTTATACATTATTATAGTATTCATAATATTTTAAATGATTTTTTTTTATATTTTCAGGTTTTAATTTAATTGTAATTTGGGTTTCAGTAATTGTGTCATGTGCTTCTGTCATTTTGTTTAGTTTAGTTTAGTTTAGTTTATATATATTTGTATTTAGCCTTATTTTTCTAGCTATATTTTTGTAATTTTAGTACTGATATTGAAGTATTCATTTCAGTTAGTTTCCAAGGCTACATTTCTAATTTTAGTGTATTTTTTGAAAGTTTAGGTTTTTCATGTAATATAAATATATACAGTATTATATTTTAGATTTATTTCAGTTGCTGAAAACTATTTTAATAATTTAGTCCCACCCAACAAACTTCACCTTTAAAGTTGGTAATAAGCGCTTCTGAATGTATCCATCAGAGGGCATCAAAATAGAATAATATCAAACTAAATGATTCATATAACCATCCTGACAACCAAGCCTGCTGTCATTCATAAATCTTGCTGTGCTTCTTTTTTACATATTTACTTGTGTTTAAGTGTAATCGTACTTGATATAAAATTCTAATAAAAACATCAACAAAAAAGAAAGAGCAATGTTAAAAAATAATACATTTAAAATAATTAATTGGTTGAAATGTGTCTTTAGTAGTAACACCCATCAAATTTGTCCAATTCAATTCCAAATCCATTAAAAAAAAAAACAACAACAACTATATATTATAATTAGTATTTCCAAGTCTTTTACACCCCATTGTTACTTACTGTCACCTTTGCATTGCCGCTGGCGCACAGGCCCGCTATGGGGGCAGCTTGCAGAGTGAGGAGGTGAGTGTGGAAGGAAGTAGTGAGTCTACACTCACTGAGCCTGTGCCAAATGACACTCTATTTCCTGCTGAGGGAGCTCACTGCACTGCATCAGCACCTGTACTGTGTGTGGACATTTCACTTACGGGACCCAAACATCATAATGCATGTGCAATACATTTACATTTCATACTGAATGTGTTTTAAAGCCTTCGTAATTTGCTTGATGAATGATTTTCTAAGGAAATAAGCGTAACAGGACGCTTTATATTCCATGATGGTAGTGTTAGTGTTATGCTTTAGCGAACCAGATAAGCATTTAAATGAATTCCAATGTGTATGCATGCATTTATCGGATATTATGAATCATTATAATGCATTTATGAAGGCTTTGTGACAGGCTGTTGAGAAATCTGCTCTGCTGTAAGTGAGTGAGTTCCTATGAAAGGAATAGGGAATGGTTATTTGTGACACTGAGATCTCTGTGTGTGGTTTTTGCTGTCGTTGGACTGGAGATAAAGGGTTACATAATCACTGTGGTTTGTGAACACAGCTCCCAGTCTGACAGTGAGGACTTGCCTTGCCCAGTGTTGGTTGATCTGTGTTTGTATTTCACAAGTTTGGTGGATGTTGTTTTGGACCTGAAGTAGAGAATGTTGCTATAAATTATTGCTATTTCATTTTCTTTCTAATAAAGTACGTAGAGATTCTTTTAGATATCTGACATTTACGTAGGTTTGTTTTTATGAATATACAGTTAGGACTAAACCTTGTGTAGGTTGAATATTTAGGTTTTAATTCTGTCAAAAGTTATAGTGTACAAGTGTCCAAAAGTGAAAAAAGTGCCCATATATATAGACGGACGGACGGACGGACGGATTTGACGGACGGACGGACGGAGATAGATAGATGGATGGATGGATGGATGGATGGATATACAGACATATAGATAGACGGACATACAGACATATAGATATACAGACATATAGACAGACAGATAGATAGACAGATAGATAGATAGATAGACGGATACACAGACATAGATAGACAGATGATAGATGGATGGATGGATGGATAGATAAATAGATGGATGTTTAGATGGAAAATAGAGAGGTGGATGGATGGATGGATGGATGGATGGATGGACAGATAGATGGATGTTTAGATGGACAGATGGATAGACAGACATAGATAGATAGATAGATAGATAGATAGATAGATAGATAGATAGATAGATAGATAGATGATGGATGGATAGATAGATGGATGTTTAGATGGAAAATAGATAGGTGGATGGATATACAGACAGGGATGGATGGATGGATGGACAGATAGATGGATGTTTAGATGGACAATAGATAGGTGGATGGACAGATGGATAGACAGACATAGATAGACAGACAGACAGACAGACGGATGGATGGACAATAGATAGGTGGATGGACAGATGGATATACAGACAGACATAGATGGATGGATGGATGGATGTTTAGATGGAAAATAGATAGGTGGATGGATGGACGGATGGATATACAGACAGACATGGATGGATGGATAGATAGACGGATGGATGGACAGATAGATAGCTATAAAGATAGAGACAGACAGGCTGATTTATGATTGATTGATCCTTTAAAGTGATTAATACATCTATATTGTGGTTGTAACTGTTGCATATTAAATTAGCTCTGTGACAGATATGAACAGTGACTGAAATCTAACATGTTTTACTTTTTCTGTCCTTCAGGCTGAGCTGACGTTTTGTGCCGGCGACGTGATCACAGTGTTTGGAGAGATTGATGAGGATGGCTTTTATTACGTGAGTAATTATTTCCACCATCTACACCACGTTTTTGGTCCAGACACCATACTATTCTGCAAAACACCTAATGCTGTTCTTTCATGTTCGAGGTTATTCCTGCTTTCAGCCCTGAACACAGGAAAGCCGTCACACTGGCATTTAGCCTTAGATGCATGATATCTTCTGTTTTTCATTCAGGGGGAGCTCAATGGACACAAGGGTCTGGTCCCCTCCAACTTTCTTGAAGAAGTGCCTGATGACGTGGAGGTTTACCTCACTAACACCCCGAGCCGTCACCCCCAGGACCACCCGTCCCGGACAAAGAACAAAAGGGTACATCCTGTTTCACACTAGCCCTCTGTCATCCATTCGCTCTTTTTTTAATCTCCTTCCTGCTCCGCTGTTTTTTCCTCTTCTCCGTCTGTGTTTGTGTTGTGTGACAGCCGGTTGCTTTTTTGACGGATCATTGAAGGAAAACAGAAAACAAAAGAGAGACAGCTTACTAAACACAGAGACATACCGTAAAATACAAGACTGAGGAACCTTATTTTTATGTCAGATGTTCTGCGGATGAGAAATGTGAACTGTTAATGAAATTGCATATTCATAAAGCATTGTTTGGAAAAGAAGAATTCACACAAAGTGACGTGCCAGATTATTAGTTGTTTATTGTTATTATTTCTGGAAAAAGAAGCACTAAAAAACTATTATTTTTTACCTAATTCACAAGTGAGGCATTGTAATAGATGCTTTATGAATGTAACTGTGTTTAAAAGTGAAATCAATTTATAATAGAGAAGATAGTTTCGATGTACAGAGAACTGATTCCATGTAGAACTGTAGAACTGCATGCTTTTTCTTTCAGAATGCTTCAACACCACCGTGAAATTTTTTTAGGTGCTTTAACGGATTGAGACCAGTTTAAAAAAAACAACTACAACAACAACAACCTTAAACCCTTTTGTATATGTTTCCAAAAGAATTGTTTTTTGTATATTGCTGATATATAAGACTATCAATTTAAAGAAAGACACAAAACAAATGTTGCAAGTAGAGAGAGTTATCAAGAATGATTTTATCTGTAGATGTAGATATTGTACAATGGTCTGTATACAAAAAGAGAGAAAAAAGAAAATATAATTGCTGATGGATGTTCTGCTCAATCATCAGGACCCATCAAGGTTTTTCTGTACTGAAAGTTTTGTGATTCTTTTTTCATATTCATTGTGCAGACAATTGAGATGCATTACATCATGGCATTGTTTTTTTTCCTCACTTGCTTGGCAAAACAGAAGAAGAGTGTTCATTTCACTCCGTAACGGCTCAGTATCTGTCACGTAAGTGAGCAACAGAGGATACCACAAATAACGCTGTCCTCGTCTAATGCACACGACGCGGGTCCTTATTACTATTGCTCCCGGTATGCACAAAACACGCACATATGTCACATTCACACCAACCATATACATGATAGATCCATTCAAATTGGTCGCATTAATTTCATTAATATGTATTGATTAATATGTTTATTATTTACTAATATTTATATTTTTGTTTATATTTATAATTTATATCATATTAATATAGAATTATGTCATTTTTAATGTTTGTAATTTAAATGAAATTTTATTAAAGATCTAAATTGGTTACAAATATTTTTTATTAAAACTAGATTTTTTTTATTTAAAAAGATTTGTATTAATTAAAATTACATTTTAATTAATTGCACAGTTTAAAACTGACAGTATGCCCACAAGTTCCATACAGATACATGCACTGACCAAGTTACTCATCAAAACACCCCTATAATTCTTATGACCTCATGGAATTCACATTTTTGTGCATCAGTTAACAGTACTATACGTACGGCTGCTCAGAGAGCTGTGATTGGTCCACTGCTGTCAGTGCATTAGACAGGCACAGCTGGTATCTTCAGTTGTTTCTCTGGGTGTTGTCCATTATAATGTTCGTCTTTCATTGACTCCTACTGTAAGTCATAAGAAGCTATAAGGCCATTGTTGCACGGTCAGAATTGGACCCCTGACCCCTTACCCCCACCCCTTCTCTTCTCTAATGTGTGCAGTTTAGTAGATTCCTAGTGTACGCCCTGGGACAAACCCTCTCCTCTCCTGTAGCTGTGCACCCTATCATACCACACTGAGCACGAATTCACACGAAATGCTTTTGAAATGGATATCGGACATTGGCAAGGTCAGCCAGATCATAAAGGTGTGTGTGTGATTAGGGTGCACTCTTTTCATTAACTCTAGGAATGATCAAACATGTTCAGCAAGCATAAGTATCATTACCTATATCTATCTAAAGAGTAGATTTTAGTTATATACTGTCTCCTAAACTTGATTGAATTGATTTTTAAGTTTATGCATTCTTGCAGCCACTTTTGTAAATGAAGCTTTTTTAAAGCAGGTTTGATTTGGCTCCAACACCCTTGGTGAAGTTACCATGCTGAAAGGTGATAGATTACTTCAAAAGACTGGTAAATTAAATACTTATCTTCTCTTTTCATTGCCATTATAGAGTATGTTGCTGTTAGCATGAATATTAATTTAAATTTTGTGTTATGCAACTATACAACTGATATTAAGGGCAAATTGTGGCATGTAAAAGATGTTTTTGCTGTTAAAGGAATAGTTCACTCAAAATGGAAATTTGCTGATAATGTACTCGCCCTTTGGCCATCCAAGATGTAGATGAGTTTTTTCATCAGAACAGATCTGGTTAAATTTAGCATTACATCACTTGCTCAGTGAATGGGTGCCGTCAGAATGACAAAAAAAAAAGTTGAAAAAGTTATCTAGTCAGACTGTAATGTTTTTATCAGCTGTTTGGACTCTCATTATGACGGCACCCATTCACTCCATTGGTGAGCAAGTGATGTAATGCTAAATTTCTTTCTTTCTTTCTTTCTTTTTTGATCAAGAAGCAAACTCATCTGCATCTTGGATGGCCTGAGGGTGAGTACATTTTCAGCAAATGCTCATCTCTAGTTGAGCTTTACCTTTAAGGAGTTCCTAATTAGTTGATTGTCACTAAAAATTAGATTACTGTCATGTTACTGTGTATAAATAGTACATTTCTTATGATATTTTGTTGCACTTGCAGTCTGAACAGGTTTATTAATGTTTTAATGAGAGTTTAGCTAGAATCTTAAGTGAAGCACACTCAATTTTCCGGGTTTCACCACATATCATTCAAAGATTACTGTTTAGAACGCCGCCCCTTACTGTCTGGGTGTATTATTCATGATGCAAAATGTACTGTTGATTGATAATTGACTGTATGGTGGCCCTGCTGGGACAGAAAGGACTGTGAGAGGAGATGGAGTGTCTGTTGTACAGTAATGACATTGAGATGCTTTAAAAGGCAAAGAAACACCTTCTTTTCTTTTTAAACATCCGGCCCTGAACTGTCCCTTGCGGGTCTTCCATTAGGTTCCCGTGGAAAAAGCGGGCCCTCCCAGAAGAAGTGCCACCCCCACAGTGCGCCCACACATCCTGGGGTCCGGCCCCGCAGCCCAGGGGCCCGGCAGTCCCATCCGGCGCCCCCGAGCTGACTCTAAGAAAACAGGACTGCTCTCCAAAGGAAAGAATCTATTGAAAAGGCTGGGTGCTGTCAAATAGTTTCACATAACTCTCTTCACAGCAGCCGGGTTAAGGAGGTTGGAATTGTGGAGAATTTACCTTAGAAGGTTGGAAAAAGAACATTTCTCCCATCTTCTGTTTCTGTAGTCAAATTGATTGGCCATGGAAAAGAAAAAGGGAAATGGTGGAAACTAGGGCTTTCATGACCACAACTTCAGCTTTATGCCTTTGAAAAGTTCTGTTTGCCCATGTTTGATTCTCAAAAGCACAGAAATGCTCACTAATGTGAGTTACTAAGATGTCTTGTTATAAATATACAATAGAAGGGATGTTCTTGGATAATAAAATAAAAGCTATATTTATTCAATTTAATTGTTTCATTTTAGTGGATATTCAATTTATTCTTCTTATTTTTTTAATAAAGTTGTTCAATATTTAATAATAATAATTATAATAAATTGAATATATCTTAAATTTAAGAAAATTCTATATTTTAATTTAACAAATATACTATTATTATTATAATTAAACTGTATTTTATTATTATTATAATTAAACTGTATTTTTGGCACATTTTTCATCTAGACCTGCTGCTCTCAGAGAATAACCTAATAACCTAGCACAAAGTTTTAGGAGTTTAGCACAAATATGAAATGTAGGTTTTGCAGTGACTAGACACAGCTTATATTTCTACAAATACCATGAGGGAAAACGGTGTGTTCTGCCACTTTTTTTTTTTTTTTTAAGTACTGACAGGTCATGAAACTCCTAGTGGAAGTGAGCCTCCTCATATTTGCCTTATTCAATGCACAATGGTTTGTGTTGTGTCCAGTCAGTTGGGTGAGATTTGTCTGTGTCGTGTGCAGTCATGTCGATGCTTTCCTTCTCATGAAAAAACAGTGTATTTCGAATCTGTGTGACCAAGTGTTGTGTTGTTTGTTTTTTTTGCAATGGGTGTCAAAAGTGGGGAAGGAGGGATTCTAACTTTGTTTAAACACTTTGGAAGGAACAAATGGTTCATAAATCCATTCACGTGTAAATTGTGCAGCTGAATGCAACAGTTTGCATGAGAATCTTTTTATTTATGATTTACACAGAAGTTTTGTATGTTTTTGCAAAGATGGTCCTTGATTTCCACTTATTTAGCACAACTTATTCACAGTTTTACATAAATCAGTTTGGTTATTGACTCACTGATGCCTCTCCCAGCATTCAAATCATTCGAATAACATGATGCACATATTTCGTACTTGATAAGGATGAAGGAAATGAGCAATTGTGAATGTATGGCCAAGGAAAACCTTCCCGTCTCCGTGATCCGTTTCATCCAGTCTGTACTGTATTTCTTCTCCATACATTGTTCATTTTATTTGTTTGTCATTTCACCCCTTCATTTTGTCCTGAACCAAGATACTAAAAGTAGGTTTGCAAGTATGGACCGAGACTGCCAAAAAACAGGAATGTATGAGAAACATTCTGTATATCTTGTACAATTTTCAGCCAAAATTCCAGGCGTTTTAATTCATCAGAATAACTTTTTTTTTTTTCTTTTTTTTTGCCGAATCATTTAATCATAAGATGTTACAGAGCATCGCTTCTACATGTTTGAGTGACTGCTGCTCTTTTTGTACTTTTTGCCCATTTGTACATTCTTTTTAAATGTTTATACTTGCTTTTCAGACTGCCTTTTTTGTACATTAAACTTTATAATCTGACAGTGCAAGCTTTCCTCATGGTGTCTTCAAACCATAATGTTTTAAAGTCTGCAATTGTGTGCTAGCTTTATGAAAAAGAATTATAAGCCTATATTGATGGTTATCAAATATTGTGTGAGTGTGCATGTGCAGTTTTATAACAAAATAAATTTGATATTTTATACACACCGTTGTATGTGTTTATTTTATTAACCCAAGTCAAGTCTGTGCAGTTTTACAGGTGAGTGAATGAGCTATTTTGGTGTTATAGGGTTGATAAAATATAATCACATACTTCCAAAAGATGGCGCCCAAAGTCCATAATTGCTTGCCGATGTAGTTGTTCTTTAATATCACCTACCACATTGTAAAGTTGTAAAATCAAAGGTCTCTCTCTCAAACACACTCATAAACAATACAGTAATAATTTATTTCTTACCTGCTCTTTTCCGTTCCGTCCTGCACAAACATTTTTTGCAGAATAACTAACCACATTTTCATGTAGGCTACTCGGTTTGTTTTTGGCGCTGCAGCTCCACCTTATCGTTATTTTATTTTATTTTTTTATCTAAAAAAAATGAGCTCATAGGATTCCCACGTCCAGATGCTCAATCATCACTGGAGCAGAAAAAGTGAGTGGAATGGCACAATGGTTAACTTTTTTTTTTAATTGTTTGCTGTGTATTTGAATTTTAATACACTGAAGCGATACTCGTTGTCGTTATTAATATAACAAATTGTGTGAATTCAGAAGCACCATAAAGGCGGCGTTGTCAGTGGGTACCTGTTACTAATCTCAACGCTACTCTGGATAAACCAATAACTGTTGCTTGAGATTACCGTGTAAGGTTATAGAGACTGACGAAACGGAATTCCTTTCAGATGTCAGGTAATTTATTATTATTATTTTATTTTTTTTTGTACTGAACAGATTTCGTTACACCATAACTCTAATGTAAAATATATACACTAAGTCAAAGATGCGAATAAATGGGGGATTCGGCTTTCTTGAGCCTCCATACGCCCCCTGCAGGAAAACAACTTCGTGTCCCATAGAAAACAGTGTAGTAACATTTACCGCCCAAAGGGCTCAGGGCTCAACCCACTGATGAGAGCGCGAGCGCAGCGCTTGTTCCTCATCTTCATCAGAGCTCGAGCGCAGCGCGCGACACTCACGGACTCTTAATAAGACGATGGATTACAAACTCTGAATTTATCTTCCAACTACAAGTGATCTTCATACCTGCTGGTCATACTGAACATCATATTCTGACGCACTCATATTTTTCTTCTTCTTACAAATATACCCTAACAATATCTTTACATTGATATAAGCGCAATGGTTTTGTTTGTTTACCATTAACGGCGCAATATAGATTTTAAGTTTGTAACTTTTTTTTATTGCTAAAAACTCCTTTGAAAACAATGGACTTAATATACTGTAAAGTACTACTTATGACTCTCCTGACTGTTCAGGTAAGATCATTGTTTTATGAACAGAAGAAACATTTGTTTTAATGCGGTTTTGATGTGGGTTTTAATGCAAAGTCGCTTGATAAGTTGAATGTTTTATTTCTTTCAGGTTCGTAGTGACGTTGTATCACCGTCAAAACATCCAGGTAATCAGTTACAATTACTAAATGCATTTTTTACTTCAAAACTCGAAGAAATGTGTCACAAAAACGTAATTTCGTTGTTTTATTTAGACTATAAAATTGTATACACTAACAAAACCGTAAGAAATTAATCTAAAATTAAACTGAGGATGACTTTTTTCCCTCTCAGTTATGTTGAATGTAAAATATTAATTTAATTTAGCACAACCTTTTCATTAGGCCTATGTAGGCTGTAATAAATATAGCTAAATGATTGTTTGTACTGGCGATTTAAAGACGCGATTGAAACTGAATTTTAAATGTCCTTTTTTTTTTTTAAGTCCTCTTATTTGTCGTAAAACTCGCAATAGGTCACCGTAGTCACAGTAATAATATCGACTGATCCACATTTAACACTAAAATTTCCGTTCACTATGTAGGCTATGACTTAATAAATAGAAACCAATATCCTCATCCACAATAACACTTTCTGCTCAAAAATATCTCTAAATCTTATCTAGTTTAATAAAATGTTACATTTGACTGAGGAAAATTGATTCTGCCCTGAGATCATCTTTTGGCAATTGTGAAATGTTATGACATGTTATGAAACTCAGAAAATGAGGACATCTTTACAGGTAGTGTATATAGAAAATGAATTACGAAAGAAACATAATATATATAGGCTATAGAGAGAGAGAAAGTGCGTAGTTTTTCTGAAAATAATTAAACTGCGGAGCAAGAAGATAACTTATTTTGTCTCTTTGGAAGTTAATGGAATTTTGAATTGTATTATAGAATATGTAGATTATTTACAACTAAATACCTGTCTTTGAATATGGATAGAAAATTCCAGATTTGGTTGTTTCGCAAAAGGCAGGTATAGTGATTAGTCTTAAGAGATCTTACCTGACGGTCCAGGTTAAGCACTATTAATAGCCTCTTGTGGATGTTTGGTTCTCTACACACACAATATTGCAGCCAAAATTAAATATTCAATCCAAATTGACCGGCAGAGACAAGTCTGAACCAATGACAACCAACACGCAATAAAACTGTATCAAGATAATTTCCGTGAATCCCTCTGTCAACATTAATAAGAGGACAGTCAAACTCAAAAATATAAAAATAATGCTGAATTGACTACAAACTGTCACTGTAATGTTTTTGCATGTGTGTGTATATTTGTGTGTATACTGTATGGATGTGTGTGTTTTGATCAGGCCTGCAGGTGTTGGCCACAGCTTCACACTACTGGCCTCTGGATTCAGTGGAAGGGATCCACGGCCTCTCAGACCAGATTGGGAACAGAACAGGTCATGTTAATGGGACTAATATAAGTATGTCACACCTGCTTTGTCTGTCTGTCTGTCTTTCTTTCCTTCTTTCTTTCTTTCTTTGTCTTTCTGTCACCACAGCTGTTTAACATTCCTCCACGGTCACGTCTTAGTTGCAGAAATCTCTGTGGCTTTGCAGCTGTCTTCAGTTCTTAAAACGAAATGATTTCCTCATTTGATTCGAAACGTTGAGGACTTACATGATTACCTCAGTTGTGATGAAGACAAACGACTATGACATTTAAGGGTGTCAAAAGTACGCACAGTTTTTCTCAGTGATTTACTAGTCCACTTGGATTTTTAGCTGTCCAAACTCACCAACATACATCACTATAGTCCGATAGCTCTGCAGTGCCCTAAACAGATCTGCTGAAAATTTGTGCATGTTAGACAAACAACCACACGTCATTCCATAGCTGGAGTATATTCCCAGTATAAGTACAGTATGGCAGTTGTTCTGTGCCGGCTAATTCAGAACAAATGGAGGGCTGAGAGGAATTCTCTGGGCCTCTCAGACTTGTGTCGACACAATGTATCACATGTGCAGATCTAAAAGATATCTTAAAATCTGACTGCTGCTTTGAATGTTACACTGGGACACTAGTCATCTTATCCACCGTGTCTGCCTGAGTGTCTCACAATGTCCCTTTTTTCTGTTTCATGTCTCTGTGCTCATTTGTACATGTGTCTGTTGCTGAATCACCTGTTTTTTTCATCTCATTTCTTTGTTGTTTCCACGTTCTCTCCATCACAGCTGTCAGAATCCACAACCACACTGTCCTGACTACCCATAATTCTTCCTCTGTGTATACCAATGACTCTGCCTACACTAACATTTCCGCCACTGTAGGTGAGGCTCCTACACATGTTCACTTACTAGTTCAAAGCTATGGGTCTTGGGGAATAGTGTTAGGGCCTATACATTCATGTAGACCTTGTATATCAGCAGGACATCATTAGGAGAGGGTAAACTGGAAAACTCTGATATATGACCATTTACATTAGGGTAATTGAAGCATGCATTGTTTAGTGCTGTTTAATCTGGCATTCTTCACTGAAATCAAACCTTTCGTAAGCTTTACGACTGATTTTATTGG
Source organism: Onychostoma macrolepis (assembly GCF_012432095.1). NCBI lineage: Eukaryota > Metazoa > Chordata > Actinopteri > Cypriniformes > Cyprinidae > Onychostoma > Onychostoma macrolepis. The sequence goes on along the minus strand of NC_081162.1, from coordinate 10,101,442 downwards.
ATCCAGTGTGTTTGTGAAACTGCGTTTGAAAACCTTGTCCCATTTTGGAAATCTACTGTATGTGGTGTGATTTGTTATGTCAGTTTATTTAAAACAAATGTCCCAGCCAAAATTGTACAGCCGTTTGAATCTAACTGATAAAGCAGCAAGAGTGCTGATATTTAGTATAACAGTGTTCCACTGTTTGAATCCTTTCACTTGTTTTTGTTTGCTACATGAATATGATTTCATTGGCAAAGAAAAAAATAAATAAAAACTGACAGTTTATATGGTCATTTATATAAATGTATATTGCTGACCGTAAGTGTATATTACTTCTATTTATACAAATATATGGTCAGTAAGATTTTTTTTTAAATGTGTATGTATTTATCTGATCAAAAATATAGTTAATAACTTTTCTATTTTAATATATTTTAAAATATAATTTCGTCCTGTGATGGCAAAGCTGAATTTTCAGCAGCCGTTACTGCAGTCTTCAGTGTCACACGATCCTTCAGAAATCATTCTAATATGCTGATTATGTTGAAAATAGTTGTGTTGCTTAATATTTCTGTGGAAAATGTGATACTTTTTTTTCTGTTTTTGTTTTGTTTTTTGGATGAAAATTCAAAAGCACTTTGTAACATTGTATTTACTATTAATACTATCAATTTAATGCATCCTTTCTGAATAAAATGTTTAGAATTTTCTTTCACAAAAGAAAAAAATCCTACTGACCCCAAACTTTTGAGTAATAGTGTAGTATGTCTGAAATTGCAACAGCTAACAAGCTGTTCATTTCAAAATGTAAAAAAAAGTTAATAAATAAATAATAATAATAATAATAATAAAAACCCTGAACAGTTTAAAAAATAAACAATAATAAAAATAACATTCCTTTCAAACAGTCTACCATTTTGAAATGTTACTGAAGTATTCGAGTAAAAAATTCCAGTGCAACTTGCACAGTATTATAATTCTGATAGCATATAAAGATCATTAATATCAGCATGGCTTGCTTACACTATGTGATTTTGTAATTCAGATCTCTTTTGTGTACATTATTTTTCCTGTAGGAAACCTTTTATTGATATTTCAGTTGCCTCAAAATCTCATTCAAAAAAGCCACATTTAAGGTACTTCTGCACAATACTTCACAAAGGCATGCCGATACCCTGGATCTCACTGCATAGATGGATGTTCGGTCCTCTGTACCGCTTTATCTCTCTGCCCCCACAGTACAACTGTTGTTCACTCACTCCCTACTTTAGTCTGTCTCCTCTCTGTCTTCTGCCATCCACTGTGTCTTCACTGAGCACTCTTTTCCATGATCATCTCTTCTCTCAACTCATCCATTCATGAGGTGCGATGGTGCTGCGGCTCCCACTGTGATCCACAGATCCTAGCTTTTTCGGTCTATTAAGGAGGATTTATTGAACAAAGTTACTGCATTCAAAGAACAACTTACCATTGACAAAACCAGACAATCGTGAATCATCTGCAGTTCAGTTGTTCATATGGGGGCTTTTTAATTCCCCAGATCCTCATAATTCAGGAGATCTGCTCTTGTTTTAGAGTACTCATATTTTTACTATATGGGTGAAAGGTTAGGATTTCCTCATAAAGTCTCTAGTCAATACATCACATTGAACAAATGACTTTGTTGAGCATAAAACAGCTGTCTTTCCAGTTAGACTATCAATGATTATTCACCTAAAATGTTCAGGTTTCAATCTGTGTTAGATAAAAAAGGAAAGAATGATGAAGTAGGTTTGTGCATGAAATGATTATGAACTGTAATGCCTTCGGAAATTCATTTCAAGTGTTATAATCTTGTTGGTTGCTCTCTCATCATGTAGACATTGTAGAAGGAATGGTGAATAAGGGCATCTATCTGAACGGTGATAATGGGGCCACTTTCCTTCACTTTGGCAACTATAAAGACTCCTGCATAAGTGATCCTGCTCTGTGTGGACCTGCCGGTGAGTTTTTTTTATTGTCCTTCTGCACTCTTTTCTATTGTTATAGAAGTGCATGAACATCTTTATATGGTCATAGATGTATGACAGTTGAGTAATGTGTTGCTCAGGTTATACATGATGTAATAAAGGCTAATGGTTCAAAATTAAGTTTATATTTCTCAAGAGCAAATATATCAGCTTACATCAAGCGCTTTGTGTGTGAAAGCTGATATCATCTGTTATTCATCTGCTCACATCAGCGCGCATTCCTTTGCTCTCAAAAACAGAGAATATGTTGTATTTATATTTATTTTCCAAGGCTTGACCAAAGTAAGCCTTGCAATATTGTTTGTGACGAAGCGGCCTGGATCTAATAAAGAAGCTTTTGTTTAAAGTTAGGTATCAGAACGTATTGGAAAAAGAGCTTGGTTTTTGGTTGCAGCCAGAGGATTATGAAAATCAGACTTAAAAGCTTAAATTTATTGATACATCAATCTTTGTTATTCATTTATTAAAATTTACATCAAATTATAATATATTTGTAATATGTTGTATGTTAAATATTATTATTAAAACATTGTTAAAATAAAGGGAAATATAATTATTTTGAATGAATAAATGCAATTATTTGAGCATAAGATCACAGCCTAAATACTGTAAAGTACTGTATGCTGTATTATGTAGTAGTATTGTTCTCAAAGTTTCTTGGTGTCATTGTGCTCAACATTAAAGCTTTATTTAACTCTTACTCCTGGACAGGGATAACTTTCTCCTTCTTCTGGAAAAATAATGATGTAGATTCTCGTTTTGCGATTGCATCCGGAGGTAAAATCATCTCAAGCGGTTTCTCTGTCTACTCCAACCCTTATGGCGGATACGTGGAGTTCTACACGAGAGGAGATTCCAAGACATGGAAGGCACATATTAAACTTCCAGGTAGTTATTATTGTGGGTGTGTGGTGGAATTTTAGTTCAGGATGTGGAAAGTGCTTAAATGGTTTGGGGAACCATAGTATTTTGCCTTATCGTTAAAGCCAAAAAATATTTCCCATGATCTCGAAGTTTTGCTCACATGGCCTCATTTTGAAATACATTCTGGTTTGGAATTACATTTGCAGTCTAACCGTAAATATTTTGGATATGTAGTTTTGTGCATAATTATATTGATTACATCCAGATGTCCAAAAGTACTCGAGCTGATAGGCTGCAGGATAAACTTTTTCTATTGGACTTGACAGAGTGATTTAAATTTGTGTGAAAAAAACTGTGAGAAGAAATGGAAGTGTGAGTGAAAAAGTAGCTCAAGTCAAATCATTCAGCTCCCCCAGAAAATAATCATTTCTTTCATCTAAAATTTTCCAGTCATTTGGGAATTTGTGTCATTTGTGTTTCCAGAATACATCTTTAGTATCTGGACATGATTGTACACTACAGTTTGGGGTCAATAATATATATTTTTAAATACATCTGTGAAGAAATTAAATTGTTAAAAAAGTGACAGCAAAGACATTTATAATGTTATTAACATTTCTATTTTGAATAATTTTTTAACTTTCTGCTCATCAGAGAATCCTGAAAATATGTATAATAAGAAATATTTCTTGAGCACCAAGTCATATTAGAATGATTTCTGAAGGATCATGTGACACTGAAGACTGTAGTAATGGCTGCAGGAAATGCATCTTTGCAATCACAGGAATACATTTTAAAATGTATTAAAATAGAAAACAGTTATTTTAAATTCTAATTGTATTTCACAGTATTACTGTTTTTACTGTATTTTGATCAAATAAATGCAGCCTCTAGGATAAGGTCAGAAAATGAATAAGATCCCCAAGTATCATCTCTAAGACTAAAAATGGGTATTAACAAAGCATAAACCAATTCTTTGAAAAGAGAGACATTAAAACATTACATACTGAGTGGGATGATGTGATGAGACATGCTCCATGTGCTATTTTATCCCTGGACAGATGAAATGAGCCATTGACAGTTCAGCTCAGAGTTTCTGTATACCATGTTTTATTGGCTTCATTATAAGCTGATGAAATCCATTCCACATGCTGTCTTCAGCTCTTAGTTTCTGTTCATTTTAAACTTGTGTTTTATGGACCCAGACACTATGAGTAGATCTGGAAATAATATTACTATTATCTTTATTTCAAAACAGTCAAAACATGAAATCTGTGTATGCTTGTTTGAAATTTCATTTGCTGGCTTTCTCTCTCCTGTCACCTCTGTCTTTATCTAGGGCCCTACTGGACACACGTGCTCTTCACATGGACCCAAAAGGAGGGGTTAAAGGTCTACATTAATGGGACATTCAGTGTCGGAGACCCCACAGGAAATGTTTCTCTTAACTATGGCGATCCCTATGCTGACTTGGTCATTGGCACAGGAAACACTGGGAATTACAACCACTACGCCACAGGGGCCTTCGATGAGTTTGTGATTTGGGAGAGGGCCTTGTCCCCTCAGGATATCTGGATGTACTACAAAGCAGCCGTTGGTAAGTTATTATGAAGCTCATTGTGACTCAAATCTGCTGTTATTATCATTTTATTTATCTATCAGTTTGTTTCCTCTGTGGCAGCCTTCACTTGTCCCAACTATGTGCATCTCTGCAGTTGTCAGCCATTGCCGTTGTTGTCAGAGCTTCCCAAATTAGCTGCACTTAATCTTTGGTGTCTCTGGCTTGTCCCAACTTGCCTTTTAGCAGATGGTAGCACCCCATGCTTTTCAATATATTAAATACTCCTGGTTAATTCTGTCTGTCTTTATTCATTTGAAGTACAATAGCAATTAAGCCACTGAACAATTGGTCATTTAATCAATGCTTAAATGTATGATTGCATTGAATATAGAAAAGATTAAACTTTTTTTAAAGTAGCATCTACACACAACTGGTTTATCATATCAACTCAAGTGGCAAAATAAATGCCACTTGAGTTGATATTTTGTGATCTAATAACATTTTCAAATGTGGCTTAGGTCTGCTAATTTTTAATATTTTTGTTTTCAAAAGTTTAGGGTCAGTAAGATTTTTTTAATCAGCAAGGATGCATTAAATTAAAATCAAAAGTAACAGTGAACATAATTACTTATAATGTTACAAAAGATTTTTATTTCAGATGTATGCCTTCCATTCATTAAAGAATCTTTAAAAAAAAAAAAAAACTTGTTTACATCATATTTTCCAGAAAATTAGGTAGCACAACTGTTTTCAAGACGTTTTGTAAACACCAAATCAGCAATATTAGAATGATTTCTGAAGGATAATGTAACACTGAAGAAATGCGTTGCCATTATGGGATTAAATTACATTTTAAAATATGTTAAAATAGAAAGCATTTTTTATTGTAATAATATTCCACAATATTACTTTTTTACTGTATTTTTTATCAAATAAATGCAAGTGAAGTCTTGGTCAGCATAAGAAAGTTATTAAAAACACTTAAAAAAAACAACAACAAAAAAACTTTACAATCCCAAACTTTTGAATGGTAAATCATCTAGATTAATACAAAGAAAAAAGTGTAGTGCCATTGGTGGAGATCATGGCTAAAAGTTGGATATCAGAATCCAAAAATTTTTCTTTTGACTGTATGGATAAAAAACATCTGTGGATGCTGCCGCTTTGCTTTTTTGCAATTATTGGACTTATTGCCCTGCATGCAGGTTATTATAGAAAGGAAGAAGCATTTGAAGACAATTTCCTTCAGAGACACTGGTCCACATTCCACCAGTCCTCAAACAAACCACATTGAAACGCACTGTTGAAATACCATTATATGTTTGTATGTGTCCTCGAAGGCAGTTTTGTTGGCTTTGGTCGTAACTGCGCATATCTTTACCTTATATGTATGTGGTGGCGGGACGAGTTTTATATCAGGGTTTTGTTTTCTTTTAAACTGCAAGTGTTTGGAGCCTCATTTGGGCAGTTGGTTGAAGTTTCTTGCAGGCAAGATGTCTTCAGTGTGGCAAAGACAAATTTAATCTCCAATAAGGCTACAAATGGTTTCCATCTTCATCAGTATCAGAGAGCAAACCAATGAGGTCTTTAACACCTGGAGAAAACTATCCGTTAGCATTCCCATTCATCTCAATGCCATTTGGCAAATGCCCACCATAATGGTGTAGTTACAGAATCTGCCAGCAAGGGATAACAGGGCCATGCTAATCAGACAAACCTTGACCTTTTAGACCAGACAACACAAAAAGTTTGAAGTCATGCCTGCCTTTCCATTACCATATGAAGAAGATTATATTTTCTTCCAAAACGAATAAAAAAAATTACATTAAATACAATAGTGGACTGGTCATCTGGAAGGTCAAACCCGGAGTGATGCATTTTCATTATTTTTGAATGCTTTACGGTAAATATATATTTAAACATCCTTAAAACAAGATACATTTAATGGAAAATTTAAATTGGCTAATCGTTTTTTCTTCTCTTTTAAGCACAAAGTGTTTCTCAAACAGTAATATCCAAAAATTAAATACTTTGGATCCACTGCAATAAAAGCATCTACATGAATGTGAAATGTAAAATCATGCTAAAATTCAATCTCCTGTCTCCTGTCTCCAATACCTTAATTTTAAAATACATTTATATCTCAACAATTTTGTTTCTCAAGTAAATTATTTAAACTTTTATGGTGCAGCTTTACAATTAAGTTCAATAAAACATCCATACTGGCACTTTAACAAATATGGATCCATGGCTCTTTTAAAGAGGGATAATAGTGAATATGTAGGTCGATGTTGGCACTCTGGAGGAGGTGTTGGCCACCACTTTAGAAACTGTGAAATATATCCTCTCAGAGCGCTGATTGTTAGCCCCTGTTAGGGATAAAGACCTTTTGTTAATGATAAAAAAACATGATGTTGTTGAAGAAGAGAAAATCTACTGTTGTTTTGCACATGTCCAGCTGAAATAGGCTCTAATGAGGGGCATAGTACAGAGTCATTAGAGAGCTTCTTTGCCAGGGGCCCTATAAACCAGCTTCACTGCAACCGACTTGTGCTTTCGGGGAAAGGTGTCACATGTGCCTTTCCAGCAGGTGTGAACTGTTTGTTCTGTGAGATGAAGAGTATTTGTTCAGAGCTCTTTAGATCATGGCTTCTGTGCATAGCTTTGATGTCATATTATTACAGCATTCAATTTTTTCAATTATCCTATTATGCATTTTTTTAAACTATCCAATACCTATTTAATTATTCTTATTTATTTATTATATTTTTATTGAAATAAATGAAAATTATTTTATCAAATAAATGTTAGAAATGTAAAAAATATAGATACAGTGGTGTGAAAAAGTGTTGGCCCCCTTCCTGATTTTTTAATTTTTTGCATATCTGTCACACTTAAAAGATTCAGATCATCAAACAAATTTTTATATTAATCAAAGATAACACAAGTAAACACAACATTTAGTTTTTATTATGAAGGGAAAACAAAATCCAAACCCACATGACCCTGTGTGAAAAAGTGCTTGCCCCCTAAACCTAATAACTGGTTGTGCCACCCTTTGCAGCAACAACTGCAATCAAGCGTTTGCGATAACTGGCAATGAGTCTTTCACATCGCTGTGGAGGAATTTTGGTCCACTCTTCTTTGCAGAATTGTTTTAATTCAGCCACATTGGATGGTTTTCGAGCATGAATGGACTGTTTAAGGTCATGCCACAGCATTTCAATTGGATTTAAGTCCAGACTTTGATTTGGTTACTCCAAAACCTTAATTTTGTTTTTCTTGAGACATTCAGAGGTGGACTTGCTGCTGTGTTTGGAATCATTGTCTTGCTGCATAACACAAGTGCTCTTGAGCTTGAGGTCACAAACTGATGGCCGGACATTCTCCTTCAGGATTTTCTGATAGAGTGCAGAATTCATGGTTCCATCAATTATGGCAAGTCATCCAGGTCCTGAAGCTGCAAAGCAGCCTCAGACCATCACACTACCACCACCATGTTTCACTGCTGGTATGATGTTCTTTTTGTGAAATGCTGTGTTGGTTTTATGCCAGATGTAACGGGACACACACCTTCCAAAAAGTTAAACTTTTGTCGCATCAGTCCACAGAATATTTGCCCAAAAGTCTTGGGGATAATCAAGATATTTTTTTGGCAAATGTGAGACGAGCCTTTGTGTTCTTTTTGGTCAGCAGTGGCTTTTGCCTTGGAACTCTCTCATGGATGCTGTTTTTGCCCAGTCTCTTTCTTATTGTTGAATCATGAACACTGACCTTAATTGAGGCAAGTGAGGCCTGCAGTTCTTTAGATGTTGTTCTGGGTTCTTTTATGACCTCCTGGATGAGTCGTCTTTGTGCTCTTGGAGTAATTTTGGTAGGCCGGCCACTCCTGGGAAGGTTTACCACTGTTCCAAGTTTTCTCCATTTGTGGATAATGGCTCTGACCATGGTTTGCTGGAGTCCAAAGCCTTAGAAATGGCTTTATAACCCTTTTCAGACTGATACATGTAAACTATTTTGTTTCTCATCTGTTTATGAATTTCTTAAGATCGTGGAATGATGTGTTGCTCTTTAAACATGCTTCACTTCGTCAGACAGGTTCTATTTAAGTGATTTCTTGATTCAACAGGTCTGGCAGTAATCAGGCCTGGGTGTGGCTAGTGAAATTTAACTCAGCTTTCTAAAATAATGTGGTAAATCACAGTTCTTTCATGATTTAATAGGAGGGGGCAAGCACTTTTTCACACAGGGCCATGTGGGTTTGGACAGCTTTTTTCCCTTAATAAATGAAATCATCATTTAAAAACTGCATTTTGTATTTACTTGCATTATCTTTGTGTAATATTAAAATTTGTTTGATGATCTGAATCTTTTAAGTGTGACAAATATGCAAAAAATTTAAAAATCAGGAAGGGGGCCAACACTTTTTCACACCACTGTACATTAACTTAATTTTATTTATTATTCGTGTCTGTTTTCTTTGCACAGTATTTCATTTATTTTTGTCACCACAGGTGAAAATGTGATGTCCACCTTCCCAACCGAAGCATCCATCAACGTCACTTCTGCAACAGATACTCAGTTAAAGGTAAATTCTTCTGACCTGAGGTCACCCGTTGCTCTTTCTGAATCTGTTTCTGTGAGTCAGGACTGTAGTCTCCCAGACCAGAGGAGTGTAGAAAGATAACCGCAGAAATACAACTCCATCACATATTACTCCAAATTCCAGGGTTATCTAAGAGATTTCACATGGCGGGAGCACTCATTAGAGTATTCCCAAAAAACACTGAAACTTTGAGGGCAGTCATTTTGTTTGACTAATGTACCTAAATGCAAACAAATCTGTAATGAGGGTAGGCACTAACCTGTCTAGCTTCTCTCTCAGCGAAAGTAAGAAATAAGTACTTGCAGTGAATTCACCAGTATCTAATTTACGAAACATGTTTGCCTTTGGTTTCTGTTAGTTTGATTAATTGAGTTCACTGAAACGACCACAAGTACAAGGCGGGATTTCTCACTCATCGACCTTAATCAAAACCGTCCCAGCCTGGCTAGATTAACTGCAATGAAGTCTGTTTTGGGAGTTTAAGATTCATGAGTTTATTTAAGCAAAATAACAACTAAAAATCCCCCATAACCCTTGAAGGTTACGTATGTGATTTATTTATATGTCACCACTTTTTGCTAATTGCAAAAAAAAAAAAATTATTTTCTAGCAGGTTTCTTAGTCAGTGTTATTTTAGTATCATTTATATGCTATATTATATATTATAGTTTTTGCTAATATTTTGAATTAGATTATATTTGTATTATTTCTTTTTCATTTTAAAATTTTGGTAATTTTGTTGTTTTATGTTTACAATTTTTTTTTCTAATATGTCTGTATAGTTTTGTCTGTATTAAGTTTTATTTTTTAATTTAGTTAGTTTTACTTTCATTTAAACTACACAACAATTTGAAATTTTGTCTTGGCAACTAGCTGAAATAAGTTTAATTTGTTTATATTGTATTTTATTTCAGTTATGATAATAACCCTCTTCCAAACCATCACCCAGTCTGCCATTGGTCAACTAAACAGAGTTAGTCCCGCCTCAAACTCACACCATTGCTTGAGCCAGTGTGTTGTTAGCCGAGTTGTTCAAACAAACACTTTTCAAGGCAATCAACAGTCTTCTTAGATGCCATTCATACAGAATGTATTTTTACATATAAAAACTTGTAATGTAAGGCAGTGGATTCTCTAAGTAAGATATTCTCTAAGTCTATGTTTTTTAAAAGTTGAACTTAAACTTGAAGTTGAATAGTGTGTCATGTGAGACGTTTGAAAAGATGCAAGGTGCAAAAAGTAAAAACAGTGGAGTAAAGTGTAAAAACACGTTCTGTGTGAACAGCCCCTTACGGTTGTTTCTGCATATTGAGCTGGGATATGGGAAAGTATTTAACTTATTGACATTTCTTGAAATAATTGTACACCTTTAAGATCTGCAGTTTAAATGTGAGCATATGGAGAACAGCAGTCACCGAGAGCAGTACACTCATTCTGTTGACTTCATTTGAATGCTTGTAAATTAAGTTGGCCATTCAAGACACTGACATATTCTCTAAAGGCTCTCAGCAGTGTTTGACACACCTCCTTTTACAGGCCCTCAATCTGTCTGCTCAGATTCTTCTCTGCGCAGTAATTAAATGGAGTGGACGAATGCAGACAAACACACACACAACAGGGCCTCCCAGACTACACCTCACACACCCTTGGCTGATTAGGTGTTATGAAGCCGATGCAGACGTTGCTCTGGGACCGTCCGTGTGCGTATAGACGCACACACCCTTGGCAGACGTACAAGAACACAGCAGGAAATGAGGTGGAGGCGAAGCTGTAAATACAAACAAATTCAGCTCTTTTGGAACTATTGTTTCCCCCCAGACTCTGAGGAAATGGAAAGAAATCAGAGATTGAGCATTCGCACAAATGACAACACTGGCCGTTATTGAGTAAGGAGGTCAAGTAGAAGAGAAGATTTTCCGTAATGGCCTCTTATAGGGTATGGATGAAAAATAAGACTTTAAACAACTAGTTTGGAGGTTCTTTCTTTGGAAAGTTCAAGTAAGACCGGGATTCAGCTTTGCTGTTGACATTGACATTCACAAATCCCATGAGAATGAGATTTAATTAAATAATTTCAACTGTACTGTAAGTGCCAGCTACTCTGATGCTTGTTGTTGAAATGATTCTATTAAATTATGGGAAACCAAAAGAACGCCTTTTATATTTTGAATGTCAAGTCCAAGCCACACAGAGCCATTACATGTGATTGTGGGTAATTTTATGGAGTGCTGTTGACACATATGCGCTTTTTTGTGTGTGTATTACAGAGAACCACAGAGATGCCCCGACCTGCCTCCACAAACCTGACAGAGGAAGTTCAGAGATTTCAGGACCCCATGCGGTTACAAACGCTAGACCTCCTTCAGTCTCTATCATTTAACCTTCCAAACAAGAGTATACCTCAGGAAACAGCCAACAATCTTACACAGGTAAAGATAAGAAGTTTAAGGGTTTTGGAAATCATAAAGAAACATTTAGGCATAAGAAAATAAATATTTCACAATCTGCATTATTTTTAGGTCACTAATAGGTGAAATAAGTACGTTTGTGACATTAATTGTATGATTGTTTTTTACAGACAGTCATACTTCTATTGAAGCACAAAATGCTCTTTGGAACATCTTCAATTCAATTTAATGTTACCTTTTCAATACATATTTCAATCAAATGATTATGCTTTTATCATTTGTCTATCATTTGTCATGGAAATATTGTATTAACTTATAAAAATACACTACAAAAAATGTTAAGATACACTACCATTCAAAATGTTTTTTTAATGAAAGAAATAATACTTTTTAGCAAGGATAAATTTAATTCATTAGTAGTGACAGTAAATAATTTTTTTAATGTTATTGTAAATAAACACTGTTCTTTTGAACTTTCTATTTATCAAAAAAAACTCAAAAAATCAAAACATCTCAAAAAAATTAATTTTCAGCATTTCAACATCAATGTTTTTAGCAATGATCATGATAAAAAAGTTTCTTGAGCAGCAAATCATATTAGAATGATTTCTGAAGGATCATGTAACACTTAAAACTGAAGTAATGGCTGCTAAAAATTAAGTTTTGCATCATAAAAATAAATTACATTTTAATGTTTATTACAGAAGAAAACATTTTAAATTGTAATAATATTTTGTAATATTACTGTTTTGTTGTATTTTTAATCAAATACTGTGAATGCAGCCTTGGTGAGCATAAGATACTTCATACAAACAAATAATAATAAAAAAAAAAAATCTTACCGACTCCAAACTTTTGAACAGTATTGTAAATTACACTGGGTTAAAAAAAACAACAAAGAGGCATATTTCCTGTTTCTTTTAGACTTTTGGACACACACACACACACGTTTTTAACTATGCTTTGTTCTGCCCTGCATGTTTTAGTCTCTACTGAAGAGTGTGGATGAGGTCATAACTGCCAGCGACTGGAGAGAAAATGATGAGGTATGTTTAATGGATAGATTGATGATTGGAAATAAATAAAGATTCTATCAGTCCATTCATTCATAAGTAGGTCCAGATGAATCTGCAGACTTTTTCCGCGTTTCATCGGTTCCTTTGAGAAAAAATGTCTAGAACTGAAAGAATTCAAACATGGTAAAATGTGTTAAATGGAGCTGAAGGTACTACACACTTATTAGTAGCTGAAAGAATCATCTGCTTCTTATTTGTGTAACCTCAATGAGCCGTAATATACTTTGGACTTGTCTTTTGTCATGGTAAACAGTGGAGTCCAGTGGTCAATGGGCTGGTGGAAACGGTGGATAAAGTGATGGTGCATATGGCATCCAAGCTTCGGTCCAGCCCAGACGCAGAGGCTCCTCTGGCTATAGGGGGCAAGAGCTCTGTAGCAGGTCAGTACACACTCCAAAACACTTCTTCCAATTTCCATTTCCAGAATATCTGTTCTTAGAAATTCACACTTCCTTCCCTTCCTCTACATACTTCACTGGCTTGAAGTATGTGGAGTATGTCCAAGTATGCTCACAGGGGGACGTGTACTTAATCCACATGCATGAATGCAGCACACAGGGTGTGTGTCACAATGTACAATTAGGCCAGAGTTAAGGAAGTTGAGGTTTGAGACATGAAACATGACTTGAAAAAGCTAAACAGCCATATGTTGCAGCTGCTTTTTCTTGTGTTTCATTACTAAATGTCCTGTTTTTTATACAGTCTAACATATATGAGAAACAGTTGGTACAAATTTCATTTTTAATGATTTTAAATAGTCAGAAGTGCCCCTAAGTTATGAATCACACAAAAATCTGCATGTCTTGTCTTTTGGAAAAAACGTAACATGAAATGAGTTAGATATGGGTTGTAACAACTCTTGATCTGCTCTGTTCAGATTCAAAATGATAAGTCTCACTGAAGTCTCAATTCTGAATCAGGCCCTCTGAGATTCCACCAGCTCTGTCTCTGATCCTCTTTTTGCTATGATAAGACTTTGTGTGAGAAGCCGAAGTCGCTTGAGAAAACATTTTGGGTTGCGTGAGCTATTATTTAACTTCAACGTTAAAGCATAAATAAACACAAGATCACAGATAAAAAAAAAAAGAATGAGAGATGATGTTGAGAAAAGACTTCCCGTAATATTATTTGGATGGCGCCCTGCAATAGCTTTGGCAAGAAACCAACTTTTAATAGCATATACTGTACCAGTAGTTTACAGACAATTTCATAATTCTCTGTGTCAGTTTTAATCAGACAGTTATTCAAGACATGTAAACGTTCTGTAATAACAGAGCTGCAGAACAACAGAGCTAATATACAGTTGGAAGTAAACAGTGTTGACTGTGTTTACATTAAAACCTCACAAATAATTGCACCAAAATGTGCACACATGTAGTAGAGTAATGTATGTGAGATTTTGTAACAAGCTGCCTTTCAGATGGTGCACAGTTTCCAAATACATTCAGTACTCAGTACCAACAACTTGGTACCAAAATGCCGGTCCTTTTGACTTTGATGCAGTATCAAAGCAACAATATACTTACTTTGAACAGTGACCTATCTTTTTTTTTAATGTGTCTAGATTACTCTCTAATGAAGATCCCTCAGAACTACAATTTGCAAAGCTACCGGTTCCCCACACAAGGGAAGAGTTACATCTCAGTACCAGGAGAGGCCCTCACAATGCAGTGTGAGTAACCCTAAAATCAGGCGTTGATCCATGTCCTGGGGTCTCATTTATAAAACTCTCCGTTGATTTCATCCTAAAAATGTACGTATGCACAAAAGCTAGATTTTGCGTACTCACAAAAGTTTGCAGATTTATAAAACCATGTGTACGCCAGAACCTACGCAAAAATCCCTTTATAAATCCCAGCCAGGGGAAGATTGTGCGTACGTGCATCTCCACCGCATCTACTCCCTGAAATAACCATATATGGAGCTTGCAACACCTAGCTTTACTATGCATAACCTCATCTGCATATTATTTCCATGCACATTCCCATGCACATGACACCATGTTAAAAACCGAGACTTTAAGGAAATATGAGACACGGACTATAATGCTATTTATGCCATACACATTAATTTTTATTGCTAAAAATTATCCAGTATCCTTGTTTTGTTTTATAATAAATATTTGAAAACAAAACAGCTGAGAATAGTTCTCAGATATATTTTAGAATAGAGTTACACTGGCCAAATAGTGTTTCAATTGTATTAAACAATTCAAATCAAATTAAACTTATGCAGTTTTGCTGATAAGGTGAACATTTTTAGTGGAAACAGATAGGCCTACATTTATTGCAGTGTTAATACAATTGTATGACTCAGCGCATGACAGTATTTTAAAAGGAAATATGCAAATCTTACCGTTTTCTTCTAATTGTATCCTTCAAATACAGTGGTATTTTTCATAATGTTGTGAAGATGCCTTCACATGACATCAACAGCTCCGTGCAGATGCGGTTGTACAGTAAACTATTATCACTGGTCCTATTCAAAGCAGAGAATGGACCGTTTGACCGACAAATACATCATTGCGCATCATTGATCATTGTTCTCGCTAAAAAATACTTTCTCGTATCACGAGATCTGTAGTTTAGTTTAAATATGAGAGTGGAATATTTAATGCACATACATATCGAAATTAAAAGTTTAAAATCTTTTACTTCATTACTTTTCTCACTCCAAAAGAGTTTGTACGCATGGTCTAGAATGTCTGTACGGTGCGTACATATTTACGCCAAGTTTATTTTTTATAAATCCGGATATGTGCGTGGAAAATTGCTTACGCATATTTATATGCCCATTTTGTGCATACACAATGTTTGTAAATGAGACCCCAGATCCTGCAGTTTTATGTTAATGAATGTTTATTACTGGAGTAGGCACATTTGATTTGATTTTATTTAGTGATTTCACTGTACCAGAGTGAAGGTTGTCCTGTGCCGCCCTGGAGAACAGTGGCTGTCTATGTCGCCTGTGCCATCCGCTACCAGCTAATGGGATAAATCATGCTTAAAGTAGCAAACTTTAATGCTTTTCCACTCTCTTAACCACAATTTAGCCATAATGTGCATAATGGAACAAACAAAACCTGGACTGGAGCATTGAAATATGAAATGGGATGGATTGCTAAACAAACTGTCAATCATATTTTCTTTTTTGAATAGAAGGTTGTTGTTCTGAATCATTCCTACCCAGTTTAAACCATGATTATGAGTAAACGTGCGCGCGCACACTTCTCATTGCTTTTGGACACCTCAGGCTGGGATGAAAGAACACATTGTTTTCAAAAGAGGAGGATGAGGGACGTTTATTTGTTGTCTGTTTATTTGTTGTTTATGGCTGAAGAGGACAATGCAATCAACTCTGATGACTTCCTGCAGCTCTCTGATGAAAACTGCCAGTCACACAAGCCCCTCAAGGAGAGCTTCATTAAAAACAGAGAAAGTGTGTGCGTTTGCCTTCCTTTTTTATCTGTAAATGCGAGCAATAGTTGAAGAGTGAGTGTTGCAATGTTTCCCATGTGGTGGCGGTAATTATGAGGGCATTAAACGTTTTGTTTGTTTGACACCGTTTTGGGGTCAACTCCCCTCAGCTCCTCTGGCACAGTGTTGAACCTGAGCCCCGCTCTGTTCATTATAAACAGTTTTAATAATCTATTAAAGCTCTATTATCAGAAATGGCACATAAACGCTAGCGCTGGCATTAATGTGCCACTGAACCGCTTCTCCTGTGCAGCCGGACATATGGTACACTTCATTAACAGAACCTAGCAGAGCTTTTATACGCCAATTAAAGACCGCAAGAGAAGGAGCGCATTGAAACGCTCTGTATTTCCGCTGGGCCAAGTTTCTTTTAGTCTTAATAAAAACATTTGTAAAGAGATTTTGCCCATTGGTTTGTGAGGTTATTGGCCCAGAGCTCATCTGAAGCCCAACTCAGAGGAGTTAGTTGGGACACAGTGATATTACATATTCGGTCCATTAACACCTGTAAAAACACTAATAAGTTGCAACAGTTCTCAGCATGTTTCACAATAACCAAAACTGCAAACAAGCATCACTATGGGTGCTTTTTTCACAAGCAGATTGTAATTAAAATGAACCAAAAATCATGATAGTTGATTATTCTTTTGTTTTGATATTGTTATGGTTAACTTAAACTAAAACTATTAAAAAATGATTTTGGTAGGTCAAATGAAGCTGAAACAAAATATAAATATTTGATGGAAAACTTAAAAAAGTAACAAAAAAGGTTTATTCTGAAGTATTGATGTATGTTGAAATAAAATTACTAAAACTAAAACTGAAATAAAAAACTAGATGAAGATAACTTATAGAAGATAAATATAGATAAATAGAAATAAAAAAGAATAAAAATGAGAAAAGCACATAATAAAATTATTGAAACCAAAATTAAAATGAAAATATAAAATAATTTTAATTTATGTTTATTTAAAAAATATTTAAATGATATTCCAATTTGAAACATTTATTTTGTGTGGAGCAACTGCTTGCTCTTTTTTTTAATACTAAAAATGGTACTTTGATCCCAATCATAATGTAAGTTATTTATACTATTAATTGTGCAGCTCTAATTCAGACCCTAATGAAATTAAATGATATTGCCATATCCAATGGTCCACAACAGTTATTTTACTGTTATTAAGGTTATTTACACAAATTCTTCAGTCAAATTATGATAATAATGATTGTGTTTTCATGTGAATACTGCAGTTGAACTCAAAGCCCTGTGTTTTTATCATTTAATGGTTGAAAAAAAGTTTGAAGTAGAGTGTAACATATTTCTCTCTCACACACGTGGTGGTCCCTCATCGCTCTCTACTTGCGTGTGTGTGTGAACACACATCTTTCCCATTAGAGCTGCAGTGAGAGGAGTGCATGCAGTGTCTGTGATAATGAGTCTATCCTCTCTGTGCATTTCAGCGGCAGCCCAACACATTCTTCAACACACATGCATCTGTGTGATCAAATGTTAATACTTTTGTATGTTTCCCCTGCAGCTCAGACCACGATCGTGGGACTTTTCTACCACAAAATGCACAACTACTACAAAAAAATCAGCCCTCTACAAACAAGGTAAAGTGTGTGTGTGTGTGTGTGTGTTTCCTTTTGTACATCATGTTCTTGCGAGCATATCTTTATCACTGTGGTTCTTTCTCATCTGAGCCTCTGCGTCTGATACTCCCAGCCATTAAGTCGGCTGATAACACTCTCTTTCCATCTTAACACAGCCATGATCAGTGCTTATCTCATTAAATTTTTTTTTAGCACAGCACTGGAACTCAGCTGGCCTTTTTTATGTAACTGAACTGGCCAGCAGAGCTGAGAGATGATGCAGGGTAAATTCTTGTTGACATTTAAACATTAATGAGAACCCAAATTTAAGTCAATACAAATGTAATATGTGCTATCAACTATAGACAGACTGTCAGTTTGTGCAGTTTTGGTGTGTTACATCCTTACACCAGTAGGTGGCGACAAGAGACTTTATAAGTGAGTTGGTGAATCATTCATTCATCTGATTTGTTCAAAAACACTGCTTCATTTAGCAAGGAAACAAGTGAGTGAATGCATCTGAAATTGCATAATTCCCCTAAATATAGTAGGCGAAAAACAGTATGTTGAAAGAGTATTACTGCTACTTAGAAACAATCTATTGTATAAAGCGCAATAAAAATAAAGGTGACTTGACTTAAAAACACATTCATACATTATGGAAAAAAGTGAGTGAGTCACTGAGTCAATAGATACATTTAGAAAACCTGATAAATGCAGGAACAAAACAAACGCCACTACTGTTGGCTGAACAGTTGATTCTGCTGTGATTTAGTTTGGAACTATTTTCATTGCCAGAGCAAAAACAGACAATGTGACTGAATAATGTAACTGCCAATAATTACCTCTTGTTTAATGAACTGTTTCATAAAAACAAAATCACAATCTTTCTGTATTTCTGTTTTGATGTGATTATTGTTATCTTAATACTAACCTTACTTTTTTCTTTGCAGATAGCTGTCGTTAGCATAAGTTTCTTTGCTCATTATGAAAACAGATGTTTGTACAGTGGTTGAAGTGTGAACAATAACTGATTGTCCGTCTCTGCAGGATAAATGAGGCAGTGGATTTTAAAGATCATAAGATCCAGATGGCCAGTCATCTTATTTCTCTGAAGGTGGAACCGTCTCCTGCCCTGTCACTCAACCTGTCCACTGAGCCGCTGATCCGCATCGTCCTCACGCATCAGCTGGTAGGAGAACATCAGTCCTCACCTCATTTTGTTGATTTTGGCATTCAGTCAGGAGTGCGGGTGCTTGTGTGTGTTTGTGTGTATTACAGGTGTTTAGTACGTTTGGAAAATTATTATATTTAAAGTATTGTATTTTGCTTGACGAAGGTGCCAAGAAAAATTGTGCACAATAATGGCTTTAGGATCAAGCAGAAGATTCTACCAACCATTTCATTTAGCAGTGAGCTGAACAAACGCACTCACACTCATCAACCAACATCTGGCCTTCAGCAAATCAGTTAGACTGAATGTAATTAACATAATAAATTCATATTTATGACCCAATCTGGCCTGGCAGATTCAGCACCAAGCTGGTCGCAGAAAGTAAATTTCCCGAGGAGAGAAGACATGAACAACAGAAAAGAAGAAATGTTGTTTTTGACTTTTTATAGTCATACCTGTCTCAATATTTTAGGCCTAATTTGAAGGGATAGTTCACCCAAAAATGAAAATTCTGTCATTAATTACTCATCTTCATGTCATTCCAAACCCGTAAGACCTTTGTTCATCTTCAGACCACAAATTAAGATATTTTTTTTGATGAAATCTGAGAGCTTTCTGACCCTGCATAGACAGCAATGCAACTACCACATTCAAGGCCCAGAAAGGTAGTAAGGACATGATTAAAATAGTCCATGTGACATCAGTGGTCAACCGTAATTTTATGAAGCTACGAGAATATTTTTGTGCACAAAGAAAATGAAAATAACAACTTTGTTCAATAATTTCTTCACTTCCGAGTCAGTCTCCTCTGCGTGTTCACTAGAGTATCACGACACATGCGTGTGGTGCTGCTGACGTGGGAGCCGGCTTTCTGACGTAGATTCCAGATGTGCTGCGTCTTGGTTACAAAGAAAGGAATGCACATGCATGCATGTTTTTTGTTTTGTTTTCTTCGCGCACAAAAATATTCTCATAGCTTCATAAAATTAAGGTTGAACCACAGATGTCACATGGACTATTTTAACGATGTCCTTTCTAGGGATGTCACAATACCAAAAATCTAGTGCTCTGTACTGATACCACTAAAAGTACACGATACTCACGATAAGTCAATACCACGGGGAAAAATAACTATAATTCTTAAACATTAGTGGCACTTGGCCTTCAAATAACACACACACACACCTATACTCTAGATGCAAGCATTAGTTTAAATTCACTGACTTACTGGCAGGCCGAAAATATTTTTTAAAACCATTAACATAAACAATTATTTAAACCAGTTGTATTAGCCAATAATGTTAATAAGTATAATCCGCAGACCGATCAGTGGTGGAGGTAACGAATTACTATTACTCACGTTATTGTAATTAAGTAGTTTTTTTTTTTTTGTATATTTTTAAAACTGTCCTTTTACTTGTACTTAAGTACAAATTTTGCAAAATAATCTACTTTGTTACTTTTAAATCATAGTTCATTACTGAGTACGCCCACAATTTGAATTGATATTCAAACATTTGATAGCACTCCAGTAGCCAATAAAGATATCCGAACGTAAACGGACCAATAAAAGCCCTGATATCTGAACCGGGAAAAGCCACCACTGCAGCAGCCAGGTTTGAAGAGCTGACCGGACAGTGATGGAGCTCAGCATAATTTATGGACTCAAAGTTTGGAGAAACAAACTGCATTGTAGTGTTATCATAAACATCTATATTTTGATACCGATACTGAAATATCTGACACAGTTCCATTACTCATTTTCCACAGTATCTACCATATATACTAGCTCTCTCCTCTCTGACAGCGAGTTTGACACGCATCCACCTCCTGTCAATAAATAGTCTGAATATCCGCGTGGGATTGCTGGTATTCCACATCATTTTAATCATTCCTGCGCAAATGTGGCGAGCACTTTATTGTAACACGAGAACACAGCCATGTAATCGCAGAAAACTGGATGCGAGCTCTCAAATAGGCCTAAACTTATACAAATGAACTGCCTGTCCTCTCACTCCGATATTGCTTGTGCACACTCAGACTGTGTGCAATCGCGATCACTCTGTGCTAGAAATGATTTCTCTTTGCTCCTGGATTAAACTTTGTCAAATATTTTCAACCATTCAGAATAGATCCACGCCTGACAGATGAAAATGCTACTGGAAATTTTATTGGCTGTAAGTGAAATGCACAACCAGAAAGTCTTTCAACAATCAAAGATTGAACTTTAAAGCCACTATTATGCCCCTTTTTACAAGATGTAATATTGGTTCTGGGTGTCCCCAGAATATGTCTGTGAAGTTTCAGCCCAAAATACCCCACAGATCATTTATTATAACAGCTGGAAAATGTCATTTTTGAGGTGTGTCTAAAAAAAGAGCTGATTTGGAGTGTATGGCTTTAAATGCAAATGAGATGTATATTCCCGCCCCATCTCCAGAAGAGAGCATCGCGTATACGTCTCTCTGCAGTACATATCTACAGCTATAAACAGCCGGTATAAGCAACATAACTGAGAGCGAGAGAACCGGTGTTTGACCGTACATATGGGAAGTCAAATGCACTGAAAACACAGAGCACTGGGACCGCTTGCGAGACATTGTTGACGTTACAGCTGCTAGAGCACAGAGAAAATGAAGGACAGCGTAACCACTGAGGGCGTAAACTATAGCAACGCAGGGCTATCAATCTGCCGCCGTGGCCTGGCCCTCCGAAATGTGACGTCACACTGCGGTGAGAGTCAAAATGGCAGGCCTAGTGAGACTGACTTTGTTTAAAGGGGTTTAAAAAATGAGGAGTGGGTGGATTTTTATTATTGTTGGGTGGTTGTGTTCACACACTGCCAACACAGATTTATGTCCAACTATATGTAATAATTATGTGATTTTGCATAATAGGTGCCCTTTAATTTCTTTACCATGTAAGTATGCTGGAAATGTCTCGGAATGGGATATTTGTATGATTTGTACATATAAATATCCTAGTCTGTCTAACTGCATCACTACATTTTACAGACATTACAGGTCTAAGCCATCTGATGTTCCATTTATCTAAACAAAAAATATACAAACCAGATTCCAAAAAAGTTGGGACACTGTACAAGTTGTGAATAAAAACAGAATGCAATGATGTGGAAGTTTCAAATTTCAATATTTTATTCAGAATACAACATAGATGACATATCAAATGTTTAAACTGAGAAAATGTATAATTTTAAGGGGAAAATAAGTTGATTTTAAATTTCATGGCATCAACACATCTCAAAAAAGTTGGGACAAGGCCATGTTTACCACTGTGTGGCATCCCCTCTTCTTTTTATAACAGTCTGCAAACGTCTGGGGACTGAGGAGACAAGTTGCTCAAGTTTAGGAATAGGAATGTTGTCCCATTCTTGTCTAATACAGGCTTCTAGTTGCTCAACTGTCTTAGGTCTTCTTTGTCGCATCTTCCTCTTTATGATGCGCCAAATGTTTTCTATGGGTGAAAGATCTGGACTGCAGGCTGGCCATTTCAGTACCCGGATCCTTCTTCTACGCAGCCATGATGTTGTAATTGATGCAGTATGTGGTCTGGCATTGTCATGTTGGAAAGTGCAAGGTCTTCCCTGAGAGACGACATCTGGATGGGAGCATATGTTGTTCTAGAACTTGGATATACCTTTCAGCATTGATGGTGCCTTTCCAGATGTGTAAGCTGCCCATGCCACACGCACTCATGCAACCCCATACCATCAGCGATGCAGGCTTCTGAACTGAGCGCTGATAACAACTCGGGTTGTCCTTGTCCTCTTTAGTCCAGATGACATGGCATCCCAGTTTTCCAAAAAGAACTTCAAATTTTGATTCGTCTGACCACAGAACAGTTTTCCACTTTACCACAGTCCATTTTAAATGAGCTTTGGCCCAGAGAAAACGCCTGCGCTTCTGGATCATGTTTAGATATGGCTTCTTTTTTGACCTATAGAGTTTTAGCCGGCAACGGCGAATGGCACGGTGGATTGTGTTCACCGACAAGGTTTTCTGGAAGTATTCCTGAGCCCATGTTGTGATTTCCATTACAGTAGCATTCCTGTATGTGATGCAGTGCCGTCTAAGGGCCCGAAGATCACGGCATCCAGTATGGTTTTCCGGCCTTGACCCTTTCGCACAGAGATTGTTCCAGATTCTCTGAATCTTTGGATGATATTATGCACTGTAGATGATGATAACTTCAAACTCTTTGCAATTTTTCTCTGAGAAACTCCTTTCTGATATTGCTCCACTATTTTTCGCCACAGCATTGGGGGAATTGGTGATCCTCTTCCCATCTTGACTTCTGAGAGACACTGCCACTCTGAGAGGCTCGTTTTATACCCAATCATGTTGCCAATTGACCTAAGTTGTTGCAAATTGGTCCTCCAGCTGTTCCTTATATGTACATTTAACTTTTCCGGCCTCTTATTGCAACCTGTCCCAACTTTTTTGGAATGTGTAGCTCTCATGAAATCCAAAATGAGCCAATATTTGGCATGACATTTCAAAATGTCTCACTTTCAACATTTGATATATTATCTATATTCTATTGTGAATAAAATATTAGTTTATGAGATTTGTAAATTTATTGCATTCCTTTTTTATTCACAATTTGTACAGTGTCCCAACTTTTTTGGAATCGGGTTTGTATATGGCTCTTAAAACACTGCCTATAAAAATTCAGTCTTGTCATATTTTGAATACCTCAGCTGAATTGAGGTAATTTGTTTTATAATTTTTATTACTGATTGAGTACTTGTCTTTTTTTGTAAATTCAATTCAGTTTGAAATCAAATTTTAAATCATGCTTCTTTGTGTTGTAAGCTTTTGCAACAAAGTTACCCTATTTTAAAGACAAATACACAGATGGTGATGGTAACTGATCAATGTTTATATGTAGGCTATGTAAATAAAAGCTTATAAAAAATAAAAGCTGTGTGGCGCAGCTGACACAGAACAGCATACGCTGTTTGCGTCAAGCGGATATTCTCCAAAATGGTGCTACGCTGACGCAGAGTAGACGAATTGTTGAATAAAGTCGTTATTTTTGTTTTCTTTTTATACAAAAAGTATTCTCGTA
The DNA here is from genome assembly GCF_012432095.1 of Onychostoma macrolepis. NCBI lineage: Eukaryota > Metazoa > Chordata > Actinopteri > Cypriniformes > Cyprinidae > Onychostoma > Onychostoma macrolepis. The sequence continues at coordinate 10,077,602 of NC_081162.1, read as the reverse complement.
GCTTCATAACTTTACGGTTGAACCCCTGATGTCACATGGATTATTTTACCGATCTCCTTGCTGCGTTTCTGGACGTTGATCGTGTTAAGTACATTGCTGTCTATGGGAGGGTCCGACATTTGGTACGACATGGGGGTAAGTGATTGACAAAATCTTCATTTTGGGGTGGAGTAACCCTTTAATTAGTTGCTAGATGTTCTCCCAGCTGAATCTTTTAAAAATGTATTGCTTTTTCAGCCCTTTGTTGCCCCGTGCCAACTATTTTGAGACCTGTAGCAATAATCAAATTTGAAATGAGCTCATTTAGTGGATGAAAGTGTAAAATTTCTCTGTTTAAACATTTATGTTCTATTGTGAATAAAATATTGGCTCATGTGATTTGAAAGTCTTTTAGTTTACATTTTATTCAAATTTAAAAAATGTCCCAACATTTCTGGAATTCGGGTTGTAACTAGTAACTAGTACTCAGAGTAGTTTTTGAGAAGAGTACTTTGTACTGTTTTGGCACTAGTACTTATACTTGTAATTGAGTAGTATTTCAGCAATGTAACAGTACTTGTTCTTAAGTACAAATTTTCAGTACTCTTTCCACCACTGGGACCGATACACAATGAATGAACAAGCTGTAAGCTGTCAGACAGTAACTTTATTTGTGTGCGTGATTATGCGCAGCACCCGTGCTTTCAGAGCTGCGCGCTGTCATTTAAATCTCAGTTAAATCTAAATCTCTTGACATCTCCTGGTCCTTACTACCTTTCTGGGCCTTGAACATGTTAGTTGCGTTGCTGTCTGTGCAGGGTCAGAAAGCTCTCTATCTTAATTTGTGTTCCAAAGATGAACAAAGGTCTTACGGGTTCGGAACGACTTAAGGGCATGTAATTCGTGACAATTTTCATTTTTGGGTGAACTATCCCGTTTATGTTATGATAAATATGCTAGAGTGTCTGATGGTTTAGGAAATACCATTTTTTTATCTTTCAAATGTTATCTTGTATTTCCATTGCAGTGGTTATTCAAAACAGTGTCATGCATGTGAAGAGAGAATGATGAGATTTCTAATTTATGCCCACACATTTCAGGCCATCTGTGACAGTGTATTCTGAACACTGAGGTTTGATTGATACATAGACGACTTCTGAGACATTTGTTTAACCAGAATCATCCCTTTATATTTCTTAAATGGAACAGAAATGTTTCTTAATATGTTGGAGGAAAACTTTCAAAGATCACTTTTTTTTTTTTTGCTGCTGTGTTTGTGGTTTTGTCTTTCGGTGAGCCGTGTTACACAAGAACCCCAGAGTTCAGAACTGCCAGGACTAACCATGGAAATCCATTTTGGTTTGCATCATCCCTTGCGCTCGTTTTTTTTTTTTTTCAGCTCTGAAACATTGAGAGCTTTGCGCCAAAAGAAAAGTGGTTCTGAACGCTGGAACCATAAGCCTTGAGGTCTTTTGAGAAGGGAAAGATGATTTGGTTTAACAAGGAGCTTATTTGGCGTGTGTGCGCAGATGCTACGACTCAGTCGAGAATGCATCTGTCTGCCAAATTTCCATGGGAAACCCATCAAAAATGAATACAGATGGCATGTAGACAAGTTAACCAATACAGCATGTTTTTGGAGAGTATTTGCTATTAAAAAAAACAGTAAGGAGTTCACCGTAGCATTGGATTTCACACACCACGTTACACACGTTATTCATCAGCTAACCCACATTTGACAGTTCACCATGCTCTTGACCATTACATAAGATCTGCTAACCTTTGCAGTCTGTCATAATAACCCTGCTAAACAAAGACTTTTTCATTAAATAAGCAAGAAACTCATATACAGCGTAATTCCCTCAAAGAAAAACATATTTAAATGAGCAGTCGTTTCCTTTTTCATTGTTCTTTTTAAAGCATTTCTAGAGGCTTCCAAATCAAAACCATGCTGGCATGCATGTAACTATAGAGACTAACGTTTGTTTTGCTGGCTTTTTATGGTTTTGTGAGTGATGTTTATTTTGGTGATGTTTGTTGATGGAAATGTGTCTTTGTACAAAGACCATTATGCTAAATGAAAGGAGCCTGCTAAAAGAGTAAATCCAGAAACATGCTTAAAGGGGTAATTCAACCAAAAATGAAAGTTGTCATCATTTACTCACCCTCTCCATTTGTTCCAAACCTTATATGACTTTTTCCTCTGCTGAACACAAAAGAAGATATTTTGAAGAATTTTGGTAACCAAACAGTTGACAGTAGCCATTGACTTCAATTTTTTTTTTTTTATCTTTGAATGTCCCCGTTACATATTATTTTCATATCCTTTGGTCATAGTTTGAGTGATGGTCTAATTAATCCTGGGACACAGGCTTCCTGTGTGTGGGACTGTCCAGAACAGAGGCATTAGTGTCAGGCTAGTGTTTCATGAGTAATGTGTGTGAGCTGAATCACCAGATCAATAATCTGTCACTGCATCTGTGATGGAGTACAGTGATAAGACTGTTTAAGATAATGGTCTCTGTGTTGTGTTTTAGCCAATGTCTTGTTAGGTGGAATGATTCAACAACGGTTAAAAATTAGAGAATTAATTATGAGTTGTCCGTGGTTTTTTTCGAGGGTGCTGCCACTTCTCTACGTCTTAAAATGTAAATAATCCCTGTGATCAGAACGAGACTTGTGTTGGTTTGTTGCCTTTGAACTACACTGGAGAACTACACTACATATTTTCAACTGTTCAAGGAGTAGTTTCGTCAACTATTTGGTCTTAAGGAAACCCTTTATAATTAATTTAATTTTGGATCATGTTCTGCAGACACCGTTCAGGTGCATTTCTTTGCGATAAATACTACCATGCAATTTGGGGGTCTGTTAATTTAATTAATTTTATTTTGTTTATTTGTTTATAATTTGTTTCTTTTTAAAAATCTTTCTAAAAAATGTTTCTTTGCTCACTAAGGCTCCATTCATTTGATGAGATCAAACTTATAAGTGTAGATTTGAACACTTAATACAGCCATTAATGAAGTAAGATTTAATTGTAATTTATTGTTCAAGGCAGTGGATTTGCTACAAAACAGGTGCTTTAATGGCTATAGCTTTTTGTCTGGCAATGGACCCACTTACTCTAATTGTTTAACAACTTGCCAATTCGTAAATTTAAAGGAGATGAATTTAGATGCAACTTCCCTCAAAATAGTGTCTCAATGTGTTTTACGCTATCCCTAAGCTACAAAGACAGCAACAATCAAGCAACTATAAGCAGCAATCACCTCATTACCTCATCTCATCTTTCCATCTTTCTTCTTCTTTTCTTCCCTCTCCACTCCTCACCTGTCTGGTCTCTCACTGCTGGATCTCATAGCACGAGGTGAACAAATGGAAAGAGTGATTTCACGAGGAATGCTGGCGATGCTCAGTGTCGAAATCAAGAGGATTAAAAAAAGATTTCTGACAAGCTCTCGCTGCCTTTACAACCTAATAAAGCTTCAGCGGAGTGGACACGAAACAGAGACGCCACGCATACTGAGTGTGAGCACATGTCTGTCGCGCTGTTTGTGAGCGTGTACTTGCACTCATATGTTTACGCTAACCAAAGACGTTACTACAGGCTGTTTATTAATTTTAATACAATGAACCTCTAAATCCGACGTGCATGAAACAGTTTGGACTGGATTAATGTAATCATCCATTGTGCTGCGTTCATGTGAATGTGGTTTTGTGTCCAATAAAGATGTTTATGGGTGAATTACAGAACCACAAGTAATTTTTTGTCCAGAAAATATTTCCGCTGTGGTTCAAATATAATCACAGATTCACACAGCCCTAATGGCATTACAACTTATAAAAAATCTCATCAAGTCTGACACGTTTTGATTGATGACTGAGAACTTTTGTTGTCTACATAGTACAGTTGGGATTTTTAAAGGTACAATAATGAGTAGTGCTCCCCGCCAGACACTTTTTATAACTCGCACACCCACTTCCTGTCTGAACTCACTCACTTAAGCGCCTGCTCCCACATTCCCTCACTCACACAATATTCAATACTAACTTAATGACTCTTTTCAGCCACTCAACCATAGGGCTGGGTGTTGTTTAAAAATGTTCTATACCGATACCTTGACTTCGATATTGGTTCCTGAACGATACTTTTTTCGATACAAATTTTATTTAGAGATGCACTGATTACAATTTTCTTGGCTGATTCCGATTTCCGAATTTTTTGTAAATGTGACCTGCCGATGCATTTTTTTGCCGATTCAGATTTTCTTTCTAAGAACTATAATTGACAGCATATATAAACAAAAATATACTTTTTTTTCAATGCAAACAAAATATTTAAATAATAAAATAAATTATTAAACATTCTAATTTCCCCCAGTCTGGATTAAGTTAAAGATGTTCTCTCATGTAAACAACTCTCTAAATAAAGTGTTCTGTGACTGGAAAGAGCTAGGAATGAGTTGCTGTATATAACAAAACAGATGTCAATTCCCACTGTTTATAAATATCCATTTTTCCTTAACCTCACTAAATGTGTCATCTTTCTCATCAAATTCTTACATTTAAGGATGCACCGAAATGAAAATTCTTGGCCGAAGCCGAACAAACTGAAACACGGTTTTTCGTGTTTTTTCCCCATGTAGGCCTATTTTACTATTTTTTTCACTATTGCATAAACCAAATAGCCAACATGTGCTTTTTACTGTTTTGTCCTGCTTTTCAAATTAAAAAAACAAAACAATTTAAAAATGTTTACTTAACACTGAACATTTTTTTAACATTCTAGCAGACATTATACCAACAAAGTACAATTTAACTTAAAATTAATAAGTTATAATAATATTTAATATTATAAATAATATTATTTGTCCATTTTTGAGACACTCTTCTTGAATCAGGCATGTATTTTTTACTGTACAAATAAATGCTGAGCAGAAAAGACTTCTTTTAAAACATTACAATATGTTACAGATCCCAAATTGAACACTATGTGTGAATGTTTTAATAAGTGTATTAATAGAACAGTTGTAGGGTAATTATTATTATCATTATTATTGTCTTTTTATTTTATTTTACAGAACAACAGTAAAATTACAATGCTAACATTAATGAATGTTGATGGAGTTGTTGCTTTTTCTCAGCTTTTATTTTGGCAAAAACCTGCAGGAAGATCTCAGTAGCCTATTTCCTTTTGTTGACAACAGCAGATTTATAAATGATTCTCATTACAAATTTGGGAAGATGTTTGTCACACATCACATGCCTTTAAAAAATTAATAAAAATGTTACTGAGCAAACGACGAGTAACAGTGTTTCAGAGCAGATTTTCCTTGTGCTTTGGACTTTGAACCCTGGGGCCGCAAGCTTGTGCATCACTAATTGAATACATGCGATTCGTCTGTGTATTTGAAAACATAACATTCTGCAGTTTATTTACTAATCGTTTGAGGCCATTTCACAATTTCAATCATCATACAGTAACCAGCATCAACCACCTCTTCCACTTCTCATCGGAAACATGAGATGCAGCACTAAGCAGTCTCTAGCTGTCGGTACTTCGTGCTTGTAATGATTTTTGCGTCTTTCTCTGACAGTCTTAAATACTTTCACACTGCAGACACGTTTACTGCATTAGTGCACGCCTCTATTTGATCACGTCACGTCATTATTCGGTACAATTTATTCTGTCTTTTCGCTTATTCGAACGAACACCGAAAGAGTTTTTTTTGCTATTTTCGGCCGAATAATTTCGGTTGCCAAACATTCGGTGCATCCCTACTTACATTGTTTCAATTAATTCAGTTAGAATAATAAGATACTGTAGAGTTCAGAAATCAGTATCATCAAACTCCCATCTTTCCAATGTGAAGGAACAAGAAGCAGCATTAGATGTACTGTATTTACACAGACTGTTTGATGAAGATTAGAGGTGTTATAAATACATTTACACCGCGAAAATGTGGTGTATGCATAAATAATGTGATAAGATTAATGTTTTATTTTTGGACATACAAATAAGAAATGTTGGGGGAAAAAATGCAATAATACTTTTAAATATGAAACCAAACCACCAGTAGTAGACTAATTCATTCAACCGATTCATTCAAACAGCTGATTCATTCAGAAATAATTGGTCACTGAATCATTGCCGACTTGTTCATTTGTTCTGATTTGTTCAAAAACATGGATTGATTCATGTTCAAAAACATGGATTGACATAGTTTGCCCATAAAAATAGTGATTTAATGCCCTCATACTGAATGCACTCACATTTTATTGAGGTGGGAACTTTATTGGTAAGAAATTGTGCAAAATTCAGGAGCTGGTTTTCAACCCCTGCCCTGTGCATTTTATAAATACAACAGCTTTACTACTAAAGGCTACATTATGTTCCTCTGCCATGATGTTTTTGTAATAAACCAACAAGCTTCACTATCAGACTACTCGCTCGCGCATTCTCTCTCCTTTTCTCTCATTAATTCATTCAAATAAAAATTATCTTACAACACTACGTTATTTCACCTCAGAATTCTACATCTAATAATCTGTAGATAAAATAACATATGAAAATTACCGGTATTTCCATGACAATGTTTCCATGTTATTTCCCTGGGTGATCAAAGGGTGGCCAAAATCTTATTTCACAATATGAGTAAGTTTACCCTGTCAAAAGTTTGGAATAATTAGCAAGGCTGAATTTGTCTGATCAAAAATACAGTTTTAAAATATGACACATACTGTTTTCTATTTTAATATATTTTAAAATGTAATTTATTCCTGTGATGAATTTTCAAATATGATCCTTCAGAGGTCATTCTAGTTTGCTGGTTTGGTGCTCAAGAAACATTATTATTATCAATGTAATGTAGTATTATTATTATTATTATTATTAGCAATGTTTAAAACAGCTGTGCTGCTTCATATTTTTGTGAAAATCGCTCTTTTGCTCACTCATTGATTCACTTATTCACCTGCTGACTCATTCATTCAGGTCTCACCTTTATTCACCTACTTAATCAATCCCTGATTGCTCAGCCACTCATGGATTCACTCTGTCGCTCAGCTACTCATTCATTGGCTCACTCACTCAGTCTTTCTTTGAATGTGTCTTTGAGTTGGTCTGACGTCCCCCTCTGTCTTTATTTCCCCTCCCTCTCTCATGCTTTCTCAGATGAATCGTTATAATCTATAGCAGATGGTCTGGCTCAAGCGATCCTGTTGTAGCCAACGGCTGCGGATTGTGTGGCCTCCTCCTTTTCTCTCTCTCCGTATCTCTCTCTTTCTTTCTTGTACTCTAAAATGCCTCCAAATTTTGCCTTTAGACTGTTAGTTCTGCCTTGCCTTGTTACTCTAACAGTTATATCTTTAGACTTCTCTCATATTATGATTTACAGTGACCAAATCCTCCAGCAAGCTTGTGTTTTCTTCAGCATTATGATAGAATACCACTAAGCTTTTAAAACGTCCCCACATGATCACCTGAGCACGTTCCACTGCATATTTAGTCTTGACTGGATCCAGGTTTTAGGGCTCCACAGAGGCTTCAACCATTTCCTAGCTTTTTCCAGAGATCCGGAGGACGTCCGACAACTGGCTGACCCCCTGAGCACCTCTCTGGGTTTCTCCTCAGACCATGCACAGCTCCTAGGCAGATGTTATACAGCCTCAGTCTCACCAACGTCAGCTGAGTCTCACCGCATGAATGTAGGGATATTTATAAAGACACGCATGCACTTATTTTACTTTTAAAACGAGCTCACTCTCTCAAAGTGTTTCTCATGGTAATGATTCTAATTCAAGACCCGCTACGTGAAATCTCGAGATTTTAACTTTTTAATTGACCTAAATCCATAAACATTTTGTGGGGAAAAGTGGGATAGATTGGTCAAAACAACACTATTTTCATCAACACAATTGTTTTATCTCTGTTTATGCACAATGTCACTGTTTGTGGACAGGAACGTTTCACAAGGTTTGGCCGTAATCAAGAATAGCCGGTATAAAGAGATCACAGTGGCATATATTGATACCAAATTTGTGACATGAGCCTGATTGTGATTTTGTGAGAATCAGATTATATGGTTAGAACTCCTACACAGTCATCCAGGCTTACTTAACACTAGTTCAGATCTGGCTTGCGATATTTCCTGTTCCTGTCTCATTTCCAGGTTTTTGATGGAACAGGGTTCTACATTTTCATTGACTTTGCAAGTACATTATTCTTTGTCTACAGAAGCAGCTGCTCTAAATTACAGCCCAGCCTGTCCATAGACTATGTAATTACAGGGCCTGTGAATAGAATGGGAGAGACCAAAAACCTACATTTACTTTTCACCATTTATCTTCTGTGTTAAGCTTGGACTACATTCCTCTGTGTTCTTAAATTTAGCCCAGCCAGGCTTTATTTAGATTGAGCAGTTCTTTAAATATACCCATGTGCAGTGCCATTAACCAGCATACCTCAAGAAACCAATGGCATCATGTTTCGTACGGTGTGTAACAGGGTTTGGTCTCAATCAGAGAGAATGTGTGAGGAGATGTTTAGCAGGCCATTCCCAACATGTGCTCTTGCGTATGTGTGTGAGAGAGAAAGAGAGACATTATTATTAGAAGTATTTAAAGACACAGTCTATCAAAAATGTTACGTCAAACTCGAGTATTTACTAATTTATTTTACTTACCTAATATAAATCTTATTGATCCACAAGAATTGTTATATAACATATGAGACTTTTGAACAGCTTTTTGGCTGCTTTTTGAGAGAACTGACCACTATTTAACTGCTCTATTAACACTTGGGAAATTCTGTAGGCTTGTTCTTGTTGCATAAATGAAATATAGACTTCGTTGTATTGCTAGCTCTCAGTTTTTCCTTCAGTTAGTCAGTGGGTTAGTCATAAAAGTCAGGCATCAAGGGTAATGTCCCTAAAGTATAGACACAGTACTCCCACTTCTTTATCACACTATCAGCCCTTTAGATACCCACTGCTATTGCCTTTTTAATGTAAAGTTATAAATTGTAATGATATGAAGGCCTCAGTTAAAATCTAAGTTATATGTTAGAGCAGATGAGACCCCAAACCTCTTATATTTAAAGCTGAAATGTTATGAAAGTGGCAGATGTGGGAATCAAGTGGGAATCAAATTAATTAAATTAAATTCAATAATAGTTTACTTGAGTGCTTGAATAGGTCTGCAAGACTAGCTTTATTAATATTTATGTGTGTATATATATATATATATATATATATATATATATATATATATACACGTCATGCAAATTTTCTCACTGGAGTTGAAATTTTACAACTTGTGTGGAAGACGTGATTGAGGCAAACATCGCGTGTCCACGGCAAACGCATCGCCCAATTCGCATTTTCACTTCGTCCTGGCGCAAATTTGCATCTGTTGACATCTTTGCATTGACTTTGTATATAATCAGATATTTAAATTCACTTTTGGTGTGCACGCATATTTAAGCAGTTGATGAAAATGCAGCTTTTTACTAGATGAAAGAATTGGATATTAAAATATATTAAAATAGAAATTAGTCATTTGAAATACTATTTCACAATAATAGTGTTTTTACTGTATTTTTTGATCCAATAAATGCAGCCTTGGTGAGCATAAAAAAAAATTACAAATCTTGCCAACCTTACACTTTTGAATGGTAGGGTTATTAATTATATATCTTTATGTTAAATGATATGTGCTTGTTTTAAATAATATTCATGAGCTAAGCCTTTGCCATGTTGTGATGTTACAGCCAACACATCTGTGTACCTCCCACCCTCAGACGGTCCCCAACAAACGGTGACGCGGATGGAGAGATCACTCACTCGGGTGTGAAGTGTGAGGAAGTTTGGCACCCACGTGAAGCTTTCAGGGGAACTTTGAAAAAGACCCAAATAGAGCAAAGCTGTGAGGTTGTTTTCTATTAACTTCTGGCACGTTCTGGTGGAAGAAGTCTCATATTTTGACAAAAGAGATGAGAGGCGGGCTAAATGAGAAACTATTTTACTCAATTGTTGTGACTTTTGGTGATTTAGAAAAATTTCAACCACATTAAACCAAATCCGCAGGGCTCAACCTAGCTTACATGCCTTTCAGTCCTTGATTCTTGACCAAAACTGTCAGTTTCATCCAGAATGTTGATCAATATTCACATTATTGCAATTCTCCACATTCCTCTGAGCGACAATACAGAGGCTCGCATTCGCTTGGAATTACACGTCGTCCAATCAGGAGAGAAACTGACGCACCAGTTGGCAAAGTTGACCGTGTAAACCATTCCATCCGCATGACAGGGATGAGTGTTTTCTGTTTAATTATGAACACATGTCACTCAGGCTCTCTGAATAGACCTGATGTGTGATTACACAACCTGCTGCCATCTGATAGGCCGGTGAGAATGATGTCATAGCAGCTGCCAAATACCCCAAGCACCCCCCAAAAATCAAAGGTTACGTAATATCTAGCCAACGTTTAACCCCTGCGATAAGTACAGTTCTCAGTGGCTATAAAAGTTATAACTCGAGGACTCCTTCCAAACCTGTACAAGCTTGTGGTTTGTTTCTCATAAAAGCCTCTCTTAATCACCTACCTGTGTTTTGCATGTATTTTAAGTGTAATTTCACTCTCTCTGTATCTTTAGATAGGTTAGAAAGGGAGCTCCTCCAATACTGCGTGCTCTTTTGCAAGCCCTTTGTTGTTAATAAAGTGTTGGAGTGCTTTCACGCTTCTCTGGCAAGTGCAGAGCGCTGTGGGGCAGGGGGGAGCCGCAAACACCAAGCCAACCCCATCTGTGTTCATTTGACTGGTGAGAGAGAAAGAGGCTTGCTGATGGAGCTGTAAAAAGTACCTGCTTTTTTTAGTAATGAGATTTTGGCCGAGAGAGAGGGGGATGGCAGTAGACTCTGAGAGAGAAGTTAAAGCGAGTGAAAGTGAGAAACTTTGGGGAGTGCAGAGGAGAACCGCACCCATAGCCGCTCCTCTCTACTCATCGCACAGTCTGTCTTGTCAGTATGGCTCAAACTTTCCATCTACTCGCACTTAGACTGACTTTTGACTTGTGGAATATTATATTCTGGCACAGAACGGACCACAAAATATTACTTAGAAATTGCTAATTAATTGGTGTGGTTTTTTTCTAACTCCACTTGTGGCTTTGCAGAAAATCCAGAAAAATTGTGGAAAATGTGTTTTAAAAAATTATATGTTTTAATGTTAATATTGCAACCTACTTGAACTATTAAAATCTGTGATGTCTTTGGAATTATACTGATAACCACAATAATAATACAACAACAATATAACTGTTGAATAAAATAACTACTTAAATAAAATCTAAAATTAAATGTGATTGTATCATGCAGGAACGTCTCGGTTACGTATGTAACCCTCGTTCCCTGATGCTTGGAGGTCCCCGACTCTCTTGATGGATGTGAGCGCGGTCAGGAGCGCTGTCTTAGCAGACAGGAATTTCAGCTCAACTGAATCCAGTGACTCAAAGGGACCCCTCTGAAGTCCAGCCAGGACGATAGAGAGATCCCAGGAGGGCACCAGGGGTGGCCTAGGAGGATTTAACCTTCTGGCACCCCTCAGGAACCTGACGATGATATCGTGCTTTCCCAGGGACCGGCCATCCACTGTAACGTGATGTGCCGTGAAAGCAGCCACATATGCTTCCAAGGTGGAAGGTGACAGCCTACGCTCCAACCTTTCCTGCAGGAAGAAAGCACTACTCCAATCGTACATCTTCGAGGTCTTCTCAGCGAGAAGAACACCAGATCGCGAACAGACTCAACTCCAAGGCAAGAGCTTGCCTCGTGGAGAGGGCTCTGGCCTGAGTGAAGTGTCTTCCACCGCCGGTGGATAAAAACACTCAAGTCTGCCACATGGTGCCGGGCCCCTGAGAAAGGAGGTCCTTCTCAGAGGGATGCGCCAGGAGAGACTGTCACGAGGAGCGTGAGTTACGAAACCCAGGTCCGGGTGGGCCAACAGCGCAACTGGCAGGACCTGTTTCTCATCCTCGCTGACCTTGCACAGTGTCTGTGCGAGAAGGCTCACTGGGGGAAGCGCAAACTTGCGTAAAACCCAAGGCCAGCTGCACGCCATAGCGTCCGTGCCGAGGGGGCCTCGGTCAGGGAGTCATACAACTGGCCGTGGGAGGACTCGTGGGAGGCAATGGGGTTTACCTGAGCTTCCCTGAATCAACTCCAGAACAGCCGGATCGTCTCGGAATGGAGTCGCCTTTCTCTGGGGAACATGAGCTGTCGTGAGAGCACATCGGCTGCACGATTGAGCTCCCCCAGGATGTGGACGGCGCACAGCAACTTGTGCTGCGTCTGACTCCGCAGGAGGAAATGGTGGGCAAGCTGTGACATGCGTTGCATGTAGCGCACCAGCCCACACTGGAGGCATCCATTGTGACAACGACATGCCGAGACACTTGTTCTAAGGGTACTTCGACCCATAGAAGGACAACTGTACCGCAGCGACATGCCCATCTCAGGACTCGGAAGTGTAACCTGTGCTGAAGTGGTCCCCCTGCGGCTGCGGATGCCATATGCCCAGGAGCCTCTGAAAGTGTTTCAGTGGTACCACCATCCTGCCTCTGAAGGAACTCAGGCAGATAGACTGGACTGGGCACGCTCGTTGGTGAGACGCGCCACCACACTCACCGAGTCTAACTCCATACTGAGAAAAGAGTTTCTCTGCACGGGAGAGAGCTTGTTCTTTTCCCAGTTGACCCGAAGCCCCGACTGGCTGAGGTTGCCAGAGCACCAGGTCCCTGTGATCGCACAACTGTTCTTGCGCACGGGCCATGCTTGAGACAGTTGAGGATCCTGATGCCCACTTCCCATAACGGGGCAAGGGTGCCCTCCGTGACTTGCGTAAAGACATGAGTTGACAGGGAGAACCCGAAGGGGAGGAGCAGAGCTGCATGGTACAGAAGGCATCACGTTCTGACACATCCCTGCCGTACTCCACAGGTCCTGGGGGGACTGGCCAGAGATGCGTGGAGAGGCATCGCGTCTCCCAAACGCAATCTCTTGGCTGCTGGCAAGAGGGGGCATCGCAGGCAAGAGTGAGGAGGCAGTGCATCGCACACTGTCAGCCCGCGAGCCTGAGAACCCGGAGGAAAGGGAAAATGCTCTTTCTTTGACAATGTGGTTACTGCAGGCCCTTGTGCCAGCGGCGGAACAGAATGAAATAATTCTCCCCCTGCCCTCCTTTCGGCGTTGTCCTCGCCATCTCCTGAGATCGAGCAGCTTCCCACATCTCCGGGTTTCCCGTGTCAGACTAGGGCTTGCCCTGCAGCGGAGCGGTGGCAGATGGTGCATGACGCCGGGGCAAGATGTGTTGGATGGCCTCGGTCTGCTTCTGTACTGCCGAGAACTGCTGGGCACAGTCCTCGACAGTGTCGCCGAACGGTCCAGCCTGGGAGACGAGAGCATCAAGAAAGCACACTTTGTCGACATCGCTCCTCTCAGCAAGGCTGAGCCATAGATGGCGCTCTTGGACCACAAGTGTGGACATCGCCTTCCCGAGGGACTGCGCTGTGACTTCCATTGCCCATAGGGCGAGGTCAGTCGCCGAGTGCAGTTCCTGCTTCAACCTCGGGTTGGTACTACCCTCGTGCATTTTAGTGCCTTGGCTTGGTGTGCTCGCAGGATAGCCATGGCATGCAGGGCAGAGGCGGCTTGGCCCGGGAGACGAAGACGATTCCTCCAAGTGGCGGCGTTTTGCGGGCACAGGTGCACCACAACTGCACTCTCCACCTGGGGGAATGTCAACGTACCCCCTAGCCGCCCCGCCATCAAGGGTAGCAAGGATGGGGGAGGCAGACAAGCTGCTTCTTGCCGTAAAAAGGGGCCGTCCACGACTCCTCGTGCACTTCCGGGAAGAAAGGAACCAGAGCAGGGTGTGGTCGCGAGCCACGGCCCAAGCCGAGGAGCCAATCATCTAGCCGCGAGGGCTCGGGACTGGGAGGTGTGCACGCCTCCAGCCCGATGCTCGCAGCGGCCTGGGAAAGCACAGCCATCAGCTCTGGGTCCGATTCGGCGATTGTCCATCCTCCGATGCTGCGATCGACATCTAATCCTCTATCGGCACGCCATAATAAACATTAACTTACTATAAAATATTTTCAAACTTAATCTTACTGCAACTATATAGTTGTCAACACATTTCTTATTTTCTAGCTTAATGTTCTAGAATAACCAAAAATAAAACAGAAATCAAAAAATTATAAAAAACTATATACACACATTTTAAAATAAACGCAATAACTAATATAAATAACAACACAAAACAAAATTGCACAAAACAAAACTTTAACTGAAACTAAAATAAATATATATAATATAATAAAATTAATAAATAATTAAAATTTATAAATTAATAAAAACTATAATAATATCTAAATAAAAATACCAAAATAAGAAACTGATTAAATTTCACTTGTCATCCTGAGTGTAATCTTATCTTTATTTCTATCTGCTGTCAAATGCAGCCACAACTGGTTCACATTTTGAATGTTCAGAGTTAGTATGTTCTTCCGATTCTCTCAATTCTTTCCTCTCTTAAATAATCACCAGTTAGACTGGATGATGTCCTGTAGGTAGTTTCCAAGCTGTTTCCGAAACATAATTCATCTACTCTACCAGCTTGTTTCCATTCCTGTCTGGAATATGGGTCTGTTCTTTACTCCATCCTGATATAGTCATGTCATAGATGTTCTGAGAGTCTGACTAAGAGATTAAAAGCGTTCTTGTTTCTGAGTGTGTATATTTACTTGAAAGGACTGTGTGTATGTTGAAATGTCACCTATTGATATTTAGCAAAATTGCACCACTGATACTGCAACACTTATGAGTGCACCTGAGTGAGTCTGAGAAGGACTTTACTGTGTTACGACATATCAGCTGTGATGTTTCATTTCATAACTGTGTTGTTCCCTGTCTTTCAGAGTAAAGAACAGCAACTCCAGGCCTCAAACCAAAGTAATAAAGTGTTCCTGTACTGCGCCTTCCTGGACTACAGGTGGGTCACACAGCTTCAAATATGTATTTATGCACACAAATGTTGATTTCATTTTTACAATTATGTGTTTGTAACTTGCAAGAATATAGCTAAAAATTTTATCTTGGCCTTCATTCACTGAAAGAAAAAATACAGAAATACATTCACAGGGATTATAGGTTGCCATTTTGGTGCTTTTTATGTTTTTTCTTACTTAATATGATGTTAATATCCCAACATTCTTGAACTACTATAATCCGTTGTGTACTTTAAAATATACACTGATAACCACCATAATAACAAAATAGCAATATTTAATTTAAATAATATGTATTTAAATAAAATATCAAGCCAAATGTGATGGTGACTTTAGAGAATGTCTTTTTTACTATAAATTATGAAGTATTTTATTTTTTATTTTATTTTTTATTATTTTTTTCCATAAAAACTTATGAAAACTTAATGCGTCGTTTTAACAGTACTTTAATATAAAAGTCTTATCCAATTAACAGTTTTATGGTAGCTTTTTTACATGCTGTTTCTGTTAAAACTCTTTAAAAAATTGCAGCATGGGACTCATGTTTAGATATTTTTATGATATCTTTCACTTTATTTATGTTTTTTTATGTTTCTCTTTGAGTGTGTCCCAACTTTCATCCTCAGTGTCACTGTTCAGAGATATTTATGCAGTCCTTCCTGTATATTCTCTCTCTCTCATCTGTCTCTCTCCATCTGTCACTTTTAGTGTCTCATTTTCACATTTCCTGTTAAAGCTTGTCAGGAAGTGCTTTAATATATCAATGTGTGTCTTATATTTATGTCCCACTGTTCTCCCATTACCTACGTAAGTGTCATAGGCTACATTTATGACATTTAGCACATGTACATCGTGATATCCAGCAATTTAAGCATTTTGATTGTGACTATTTAAAGAATAGAATTTGCAGTCTTGTAATTTTTCTAGCAGTCCAATCCAATCTTTGTCTTCCAATTCATCATTCAACCATGTCACTTAGAAATTATGAAAGTCTGTTTTTAATAAAAAGCTATTTTATACCATAATAGTTATACCCGAAAAATCACTTAAAGCCAATAAACGAAGCCAATTCTTAGGATCATGTGAAAAATGTGAATAATTTGAAATGGAGCATGTTTGATTTGGATTGAGACTTTCTTGTCTTCTCTCTCTCTCTCATTCTTTTTCATGCTCATTCACTCTTTCTCCCATGTGGGCATTTAATAAATGACTGCATCTATAATGGAATGATGAAGCTGGAATATTTGCTCGCACTGAAATTAATGGGGTCTTGCATTAGTTTTGATTTCGTTTAGATCTGATTTGATTAATAACTCGCTGGTAATTCCATTAACGCTGGGCGAGGGTGTGAATGTGTATGGTTTCAATATAAACAATGAATAACTCCAGCAACTGTAATGCTCAATTAAACCTGTATGTATGTGTGTGTTTCAGCTCCAAGGAGGCTGTGTGGTCCAATGAGGGGTGTGTGAGAGCTGATGGAAACCTGTCCTTCTCTATTTGCTTGTGTAACCATCTGACAAACTTTGCCATCCTTATGCAAGTGGTTCCCATGGAGGTGAGGCACTCTCAGGGTTGCTCTCTCTGGTGCTAGTTTTATTTTGTGCCATAGATGAGTTACCATTCGTCTTGCTTGCTTTGGCTAAATATTAAGTTGATTCAAATATTTCAAGAACTTTGCACAATTCTGTTTTCTTCCTCCATGGAACATTAAATTGATTAGTGTGACAGTAAAGACATTTGTTACTATTTCAAATAAATGCTGTACTGACTTTCTATTAGTCCTGAGAATCCTGAAAAGAAAAATCTTATCGACCCCAAACAATTGAATAGTATACTTATACTTTTTTTGTATATATCCATATACTTTTTATTTTCTTTTTTTCTATTTTGTACAGTTTTACAAATTACATTGTTAGGAATAACACATTTTACTGCTTTACTGTACTATTTAGTTGCTTTCATTATTATTGATTCTGCAAAGTTTCACCACGAGAGCCCCATTTTAGGATTCCGTTTAAGTAAAGCAAGCATTCAGCTTAAAAAAAACACATTTTGAGACCTCTGTGATTTTCTCCATTCCATCTGTTACGAATGCAAGAATGCATTCAATCTCAATGGCCCATTTTAAATGAAATCATGCAATTTATTTCTAATTTTGATGCAAATAGGAGAACTGAATCCTCACACAGAGATATGCACAAGCAGACATTGACATCTCTGCATATTCACCTTTTTTGCATAAGAACATTTCTTTGAAATAGAAACCTTTTGTAACCATAGTAAGCACTGACACTTTTCATCAGTTTAATGCATCCTTGTTGAATAAAAGTATGTTGTAAATATATTTCTTTAAAAAAAAAAATCTTACTGACCCTGCACCTGAGCAGTAGTGTTAGTATAACCTATAGATATTATGCTCCAAAAAATATTTTAAAAATGTACCATGTTTCTTGTGTGTTTTTTTTTTTATTTACTCATTTGGTCTGACTAGCTAAGCTTATCTAAGCTGTATATATCAAGAAATATGCATGTATAATACAAAACTGGCAGCGGACCCTGACGTTAGTGGAATTTCTCAAGATTCCTTGATTGAGCATGTAGGTCATTTCCCAGCAGGGATCTCTAAAAACACCAAGGCACTGCGATGAATGCAATGCTAACTGTGTTTCTCGTCTTCAGCGAGCCAACAGCATGCAGGGCTTGATGTTTTGATTGGCCAAGACTCTCAGTAAATCAGCAGCAGAGCTTTAAGCAAGAAGACAATTTGGACGTAGTTAAGACACTTCTCCAAGGGTGACGTGCTGGATTTTGTTTCAAGTTCATTCGAAACCCGTCGTTGTGTGTGAAAGCGCCTCGAGAGAGGCTGCTAGTCACAGGCCGCCAATGCGGGTCGAAGACTGTGGGCTCTTTTTGGGTGGACAGATGGATTGTCATTTGTCAGAGAACGCTTGTAAATAACATCTGCCTTTGAAATACTGAACGACAGGCACAGCTTGATATTTTGGTATCCCTTGTCCTGTTGATTTATTTAAAGAGAGCTGAAGAGCAAATTTAACTCAGGCTAAAGACCCTGTCAGCAACAACTACTCGCAAAGTAGGGACATGTTTGTGAAGATGAGAGACACGAAGGCAGATTGCCATTTCGAGATCCGTGCACGAGCCAAACCGAGGCACCCAGGTGCAGCTTGGCTCTTCTGCGTCTATCATCTGCATGTGTTTGTTGAGAAAATCTGTCCTCGCTCAGTCATGTAATCATCTCCTCTGGAGCTTTGATGCTAATGCCCGCCTCTGCCGGGGCCTCAATTAGCGGCTCACCTCAATACTTCAAGCCTGGAGGAGATCGTGCTTTCTCCACCGCTCCGCAGATCCTCGATATTCTGGGCCCATGATAATCACAAGGCAGGAAACGGAGTTAATGTACGATCGAACCCACGCACGGAAATAGAATTATGGGGGAAAACAACTGCCAATGGGTCCGGCGTGCAGACGCAACACTGAGTACCAATTACTGGCACTGGGTCAGAGGAGCCTTAACAATACAGCTCTATTTCCTAACGGATGTTCTGGAATAAATCTGTTCGCTCTTTACCAGCAGATGCTTAAGGTGTCGTAGCATGGAAATCTTTCCACCTGTAGTGTTAGTCAAGGGTTTTTGTGCCAGAAACAGTGATATTTTCCTTTTTTATCACCATTTTACACACTCTGTTTACTTGCAAAATCAAGTTTTGTCAAGTTTTGAAACATTTATGAAACCAGTACTTAAAAGCTCGTATCAAACTGACCAAGCAAGTTTTAGTAGTCATTTTTTGTTTTATTGTTCACCAAGGCTGCATTTATTTGATAAAAATACAGTAAAAACAATAATATTGTGAAACAATGCAATTTAAAAGAACTGTTTTCTATTATAATTATTTTATAATGTAATTGATTCTTATGCAAAGCTGAATTTTCAGCATCATTACTCCAGTCTTCAGTGTCACATGATCCTTTAGAAATCATTCCAGTATGCTGATTTGCTGCTCAAAAACATTTTTATTTATTATTAGTCGAAAGTTGAAAATAGTTGTGCTGATTAATGTTTTTATGAAAACTGCAATACATTTTTTTTTTCAGGATTCTTTGTTGAATTGAACATTCAAAATATTAATTTTTATAGCTTTTTTTAATTAAAATGTAATCTTAAATTTTAAATGTCTTTACTGTAAATTGTTGTTTAATTTAATGCATTGTTTCTGAATAAAAGTATTAATTTCCTTAAATTTTATTATTGACTCAAATCTTTTGAACAGTAGTGTATAACAGGTTCCAGAAGAGTGAAATATTGAGGATTAGTGTGTATAGAGACTGAATTTGATATTTGTATTCATAAAGCAACTGTTCATCTTTTTTTAACCTTCGGTCTACCATGTCTGTGAATAGTTAGTGCTCTTTATGAAAAAAAAACTTGTTCCAAGAAATGATTGATTGTCAGACTCATGCAGGTTTGTTCTGATGAAATGATCTTGAAATTGCCAAGTCATTTAATATTATACGAACATCAATCCCTGTGCAGCTGGTCATCAGTAACCTTTGACTTTACAATCAGTGGACTGTTGCTGTGGTATTCAGTATTTCTTATTTGTAGTAACTTCTTGGGGTTTTCAATGCCTTTAACCCCCCTTCATTGCTGTACACTAGACCAACTTCAGACATTTTCATCATCTCATTGCCTATGCTGTCATGTTTGTCTCCACCTCAGCTCTCAAAGGCCCACAAGGTGGCGCTGTCCACCATTAGCTACATCGGCTGCTCTATCTCTATTTTCTGCCTGGCAATTACACTGGTCACCTTTGCCGTCCTGTCGTAAGTATCCCACAATGCTCTGTGAACATGCATGATTTTAATCTACTATATAAACATGGTCAAAAATGTTTTATTCACATTGCTAAACTTCTAATTTTCTTTTTGATTTATTAAATATAATAATTTGAAATTTCAATGAATTAAACACTAAAAGCTTTTAATGTTTCTGCATCATTAAAAAATGTATACTTTTTTTTTTTTCCTGTGCATACAGGTCCGTTAGCACCATTCGTAATCAGCGTTACCATATTCATGCAAACTTGGCATTTGCAATCTTAGTCGCTCAGATCCTTCTGCTCATCAGTTTCCGCTTCAATCCCAGCACGGTGAGTCCATCTAACACAGGTTCATCTTAATTCAGCAATTTTGACAAAGGCCCTCCGTTGTCCAACACAATAACAGATAAAATAATAAGAAGAAGAACTGTATATTCTTGAATTACAAATAATAGTTGTATAGGGAAAATAAAAAGAAATTTGATTTCATGTATTTTTGTTTGTTTTGTTTTTTTTAGAATTTGTATTTAGATTACTTTAATATATTAATAATCATTTATAAATTTAAATACTTTTAAGTCATCCTTGTTATATCATTAAGTCCAGTATTATTTTTGTATTATTTATATACTATTATATTTTTTCTTAATATATTGAATGGGCTTTTATTTATTAATTTTTTTATACTCTCAATTTTCTTTTTCATTTTAGTTAATTTTTTGTCAGTTTTTTTATGTTTTTTTAATGTTACTAATCAGGTTTAATTTAGTTTATTTTAGTTTTAAAAAAGTGTAGGTTTTCCATCTTAACATTTGTATTTTATTTTATTTCAGCTTTATTTTAATGTTTTAGTTCAAAAATAATAATTAACAAAAATAATTTTCGTTTTAATTAATGATAACAACCCTGATTAAGTCATCCTTGTTAAGAGTAAGGTGGCCCAGTAGTGCACAACACAACAAAATCTCCACAACACAACAAAATTAGGACAACACAATGGAAAAAAGCCACAACGAAATGAACACAAAACAAGCCACAACGCAACGGAAACAAATCGCGACACAACAAAATTGGCACAACACAATGGAAACAAGCCACAACACAACGGAAACAAATCGCGACACAACAAAATTAGCACAACACAATGGAAACAAGCCACAACACAACGGAAACAAATCGCAACACAACAAAATTAGCACAACACAATGGAAACAAACTACAACACAACGGAAACAAATTGCGACAGAACAAAATTAGCACAACACAACGGAAACAAGCCGCAATACAACAAAATTAGCACAACACAATGGAAACAAACTACAACACAACGGAAACAAATTGCGACAGAACAAAATTAGCACAACACAACGGAAACAAGCCGCAATACAACAAAATTAGCACAGCACAATGGAAACAAACCGCAACACAACGGAAACAAATTGCGACAGAACAAAATTAGCACAACACAATGGAAACAAGCCGCAACACAACGGAAACAAATCACGACACAACAAAATTAGCAAAACACAATGGAAACAAGCCGCAACACAACGGAAACAAATCGCGACACAACAAAATTAGCACAACACAATGGAAATAAGCCACAACACAAAGGAAACAAATCGCGACACAACAAAATTAGCACAACACAATGGAAACAAGCCGCAACACAACGGAAACAAATCGCGACACAACAAAATTAGCACAACACAATGGAAACAAGCCGCAACACAACGGAAACAAATCGCGACACAACAAAATTAGCACAACACAACGGAAACAAATCGTGACACAAAAAAATTAGCACAACACAATGGAAACAAGCCGCAACACAACGGAAACAAATCGCGACACAACAAAATTAGCACAACACAATGGAAACAAGCCACAACACAAAGGAAACAAATCGCAACACAACAAAATTAGCACAACACAAGCGAAACAAATCGCGACACAAAAAAATTAGCACAACACAATGGAAACAAGCCGCAACACAACAAAATTAGAACAACACAATGGAAACAAGCGCAACACAACAAAATTAGAACAACACAATGGAAACAAGCCGCAACACAACAAAATTAGCACAACACAATGGAAACAAGCCGCAACACAACGGAAACAAATCGCGACACAACAAAATTAGCACAACACAATGGAAACAAGCCGCAACACAACGAAACAAATCGCGACACAACAAAATTAGCACAACACAACGGAAACAAATCGCGACACAAAAAATTAGCACAACACAATGGAAACAAGCCGCAACACAACGGAAACAAATCGCGACACAACAAAATTAGCACAACACAATGGAAACAAGCCACAACACAAAGGAAACAAATCGCAACACAACAAAATTAGCACAACACAACGGAAACAAATCGCGACACAAAAAAATTAGCACAACACAATGGAAACAAGCCGCAACACAACAAAATTAGAACAACACAATGGAAACAAGCCGCAACACAACAAAATTAGAACAACACAATGGAAACAAGCCGCAACACAACAAAATTAGCACAGCACAATGGAAACAAACTGCAACACAACGGAAACAAATTGCGACAGAACAAAATTAGCACAACACAATGGAAACAAGCCGCAACACAACGGAAACAAATCACGACACAGCGGAAACAAACTACAACACAATGAAATTAGCACAACACAACAGAAAAAAGGCACAACACAATGAAATTAGCACAATCCGTGTTGTGTTGTGGCGATTTTGTTGTCTTGTGGACTACTGGGCCACTGTATAAGAGCCACTGTAGAGCGCAGTTCTGCACTAAAAACATCAGTGAAAAAAAATGTATTGACTAAAATAAAAATGAGAGTCTCCACACAAATATTGTTGGAAAAAGCTTGCTTTTGAAATGTTCGAATTAAATCGACATCTCATTTACAACATGT
Source organism: Onychostoma macrolepis (assembly GCF_012432095.1). Lineage (NCBI taxonomy): Eukaryota > Metazoa > Chordata > Actinopteri > Cypriniformes > Cyprinidae > Onychostoma > Onychostoma macrolepis. The sequence continues at coordinate 10,054,790 of NC_081162.1, read as the reverse complement.
GATTGTTTAATAGTGTTTGTCGTCTATGGTGATTATCGTATCATCATCAGTATCGGAACCAGCATGTTGTCATTACATAAAGAAATCTAATAAGGTGGAAAGAGCCGATGATGACTCCACTAATCTCCTAACATGCCTCTGGCATTACGGACAGATTCATTTGATACTCACTTAATTAGATTGTGCTTCCTCTGTCTGAGGACTTGGCTGAAATCGTGCTATGGTAATGTCAGTGCTGAGATCACTGAGCTCAACCACTCTGTCACCCATATGTTTATTTAAACAACATGTGTTACATTAGCTAAGATGAACAAAATAGATCCGTTTTCGGTACAGTGCATTTTGTCTAGACGCTTGTCCTGATCCGAAGGGTCGCAGCAAATGAAACTGTCCTCTCTCTCCCAGCTCCCGTGTAAGATCATGGCCGTATTGCTGCATTTCTTCTTCCTGTGTGCGTTCGCCTGGATGCTGGTGGAAGGGCTGCATCTATACAGCATGGTGATCAAGGTGTTCGGCTCAGAGGGCAGCAAGCACTTTTATTACTATGCCATCGGATGGGGTGAGTACTACATCTTGCAGACTGGTTCTGAGAACTAGGTGTGGAGAATGCAGCAGACCACCACAATCTGGCATACTTTATTGGCACTCTATGCCTTCACTGATTCATGTGCGTACACATGACATTTTTTCAGTGGCACTTTTTAGTGAATTTGTCCCTTGTATACATACACATTCATATAAACTACACCCAGACATGCTTGAACTGACTTACAAATCATTACATGCTGAGAAGAAAACATCAGATCAGTTTCATTTGCCTTAAACAACCCGATTAAGCGTAATGCACAAACCCAAGAGAGTCAAATGAGGTTGTCCCATGGCAGGCATTAGTGCTGAGAGAGATCAGGCACCTCCCTCAACCATAACTGATGTTGCAGTGTCGTTGAAAAGGAGAGGAAAAGAATACATTTGTGCGCTACGGTCTGTCTGAGATGTCAGTAGATTAAAGGACATTAAATCTTCAGTGGGTCATCGCTAATGATGCCGTCACTGTTATTAACTGACCTGATCTCAAATGTGCATATGTGATAATAGACACCATGTGCTCTCTCGCTCTTTTGAGAACAGTTTATAATCAGCCTTTTTTTCCTCACATAAAATGACATTGCCAGAGCTACAAGGGGCCTTGAAGTAAATCAATATACACTTTTATTAGTACATGCAAAGTTGGCATCATGATAACTGAAGGTGTTTTCCATTATTACATATGATAAAGTGTTGAATAATTAGACATGTTTATTTGTATCCATAGTGACACGGGTGATAGGCTCAGTGTGGATGAAGAAAACAGGCTTTGTTAAACTTGAGTCATTACTTCAGACTGAAGTCTACTCCCTTTCTAAAAGCCTTTGGCACAGCCAGGCTGCTCTTTATTTATGGTGGCACGAAACAGCCGGCTACAGTCCAAAAGTTCTTATTTTAGTTCCTTCGACATAATCTGAAAACTTCTACGCTGGGTTTTACAACAAGGTATTTTTAGCTCCAATACCGTTCCAGGTTTTTTCCCCGCAAACATTTGTCTTTTATCACGTCATTCATATATAACAAAAACATATGGTGAGAGGGAGAGAGGGATTTGACAACACTACTAAGCTATTAACTCTTTATACTTTATACTATATAATATAGTATATATTGTGAATTATTATTACAATTTAAAATAAAATTGATGTTTTCTCTTTTAATATATTTTAAAATGTATTATATTCTCGTGATGGCAAAGCTGAATTTTCAACATCATTCCTCCAGTCTTCCGTGTCACATGATCCTTTAGAAATCATTCTAATATCCTGATTTGGTAAACATTTCTTATCATTATCAATGTTGAAAACAGTGCAGATATTTAAAATAGAAATATTGTGTAACAAAGTAAAAACCTGTCACTTTTGATCAATTTAATGCATCCTTGCTGAATAATAGCATAAATGTATTTTCTTGTCCAAATTTTAAGTTGTATAAATTAAGATTGTGAAATAGTATATTTAAAAATTTACATTATTTAATAAATTATAAATCATATGTGTTACCATATTTATTAGTGTGTGTTTGCATATTTGCATTTCTCACTATTTTTTAGCCAAATTATCTTTTTGCAGATCATTAAAATGATCCTACAATGTGACAAATGAGTTATTAAAAGTTTGTAAATCGTCTGTTTATAATAATTATACCTGAATTACAAGGAAATGTAGTTTGAAGTACTTTTCAATTAAGTATAAGATGTCAGGGCACTGCTATCACTGTTTGAAATAGTTACTTATGAAACTTTCCTCTAAAACTGTTCACGTCTTTACTCAGGATGTCCTTTGGTCATATGTGTGGTGTCTATGACCTCTTCACTAAACAGCTATGGAGAGTCCGGCAAGTAAGTTACCATGGGTCATGGCAAAATCCAGTTTGAAGAGAAAAGATGACTTGTCTTATGTCATTTGTCCATCTTGTTTTGTCTTTCTCTATATTAGTTGCTGGCTGTCTCTGAAGAATGGGGCGATTTGGGCTTTTGTAGCCCCTGCTCTGTTTGTTATTATGGTAAGCAGCTGTTAATAAGGTGTGTTACATGCACTACGTTAGGTGAGCATGACAGGAACACTTGTAATGTTGTAATCTCTGCCATCCAGGTGAACATTGGCATTTTGATAGCTGTGACACGGATCATATCCAGGATCAGTGCTGAAAACTACAAGGTTCACGGAGACGCCAACTCTGTGAAGTGAGTTTATCTGCTATCATGATTGTAAAATCAGCCATCGTGCGTTTGCTTTTTGTCATATGCGTGATTGTCTTTCTAGGCTTACGACTAAAGCGGTGGCGGTACTCTTGCCCATCCTGGGCATATCGTGGATCTTTGGGGTCCTGGCGGTGAATGACCACTCCCTGCTTTTCCAGTACATGTTTGCAGTGTTTAACTCACTACAGGTCAGGCATCACTACTGTGTAAAATAACAGTTTCACCAGCAAACCGATTGATTTTGACTCAGTTTACAGCCTCCAAAGTCAATCGCACATTCGCCAAACAATGACAGCTTAAAAAAAATATGAGACATAACAATGTTTGAAATGACTTTGGACCTGGACTGACTTGTAAGAACTTTTGCAGATGTGAATTGGAGCGCTTTCACAACATTTAGTGTTATCTGTTGTTTTTCTTTTATTCCTCAAAGGGGTTCTTCATATTCCTGTTTCACTGTCTGTTAAACTCTGAGGTAAGAGTGTGTTTGTGCAGCTGTGTCAGAAGTCTGTGCTGTATGTCAGCTGAAAATTGTGTAATCGCCATCTAGTGATGTTAATTTGATACTGCATTATGTGAAAGCATTTACAGAGAAACACTTTTAAACTATTACAATCTCGTTTCCATATTAAAACCAGAGCAAATGTGTCAATCATGCTGTTTGTTAACTGGTTTCATGTCTTGTTACTGCTCTACAGGTGAGGGCTGCTTTCAAACACAAAACCAAAGTGTGGACTTTAACCAGCAGCTCAATCCGCAACATCAACGTCAAACCTTTCAACTCAGACATAGTGAGTAATTCCAGTTCTTTTCATTTTTACATTTGTGTTCATGTTTTCACTTGTGAAAATGAATGTCATGAATGTTTTTTAATGAATTAAATGTAATGTTTTTGGACAATTAATTGCATATTATGTACAATAAAACACATTATAATTTAAATTATATTAAATGCAGTTAGTTGAACTTAAGAGTGCATTTTTGACCCACTGAAGTAGAACTTGAGTTCATCTTTTTGTAATTTTATAATTACTTCTATTTGAAATGTGGATAATAATGTGGATAATGTGCACTGCCAAATGTACTGACAAGCATTTATGGTAAACTAAAATGTACTTAAATATCATTCCTAATAAAAGTTGCATCATGTCTTTAAATATATTTGTAATTGCACTAGGGCTGTCAAATCGATTAATCGCATCAAAAATAAAAGTTTGTTTATATAATATAATGTGTGTAAATCACACATTTTTTGATGAAGTTGCAGTTTGGAACATAAAAAGCTCACTTTTATTATAATATCAAATAACACACCACAGTACACTTAATCGCATACTTTACAAGTGCTTTAGTATTAGTATTTTAGTAAGTGCTTTTTGTTAGTCAACTACTTATTTAAAGCATGACAAAAGATTACGAGTAAACATAATATGAGTACTTAAAAGTAAAACTTGTAAGTTTACATTATTACACAACACACTTAACTGACTTTTTTTTATCATTATTATGTTGATTGCAAGTGAGGTCATTTAAAAAAAAAAAAAAACTTTTTTTTTTTTTTTTTAAGTACACTACAAGTGCACATTCAATACAAGTAAGCACACTTCTTTTTCACAAGGGTATTAGAACACAAGCCTGTATTAATATGGTTTTCTTTTGCAGATGAACGGCAACAAGGGCGGTGTGACTCCCACAAAGATGAACACATGGGACAAAAGCACCAACTCCGCCAACCGCATAGATTTGTCAGCAGTATAATGGCTTCTGGTCCAAACAGAGCAAGAGGACAACAGCATAGTATTTCTTATAGAACATGTGCCTTTCTATATCACACTTCAAATGGACTTCAAATGATGAAATAGCTACAAACACTTGCAGCTAAATGTAGGATAGTTAACTCACAACACAAAGTTCTCTGATGTCATTTCCTCCTGCTGATGAGCTCTCTAACACAAACGTAGGATGAAGACACACGGCCCATTGTTGGGATGAAGGAGTACATGGTTTGCTAAAAATGTGGTGTGCTGAGGAAAACACTAACTCTCACAGACAGGAGACTCTCCTGAGATACAGTACCTGTACTGTAACAGTGTTTCCTTGCTTTGATTTTTTTGGACCACACACTAGACCCGTGCTACATTTGGACCACTGTTTGGCCATCCTTTAAACAGAAGAATCATCGAGTACAAAGTCTGGAGAGTCTCAACTTTAATGAGAACACTTTTGCAACCGGCCTGAGTGAAGTAGCGGCTTCTATTAATCCATGTCCACCTGTCTATCGGCTATGGCTTAAAATTAGACCTGGACGAGAAGTACAATACTGGTGAAAATCTCTGGAGATCTTCCCCATTATTGTGATGGTTTTCTCTCTTTTTAAAAAAAAATAAAAAAATAAAAAATCTAGTAATGTAAATGGCACTTGTGTTAAACCAAATAGGCTTTTTTCAAAAAGAGGTCAGTGAAAATAAGTGATGAACCTCCACAGTATGTTGATGGTCAACCTCAGAAGGTCATTTATAATATTGCACAACTTTATTATATACGTGTGTGTGTGAGTGAATGTGACTTTTTTTAAAAGTAAAAAAAATCGTATAATAACAGGGTTGCATGAGAACTATGAGATGCAGATAAATAATACTGTTTTTGGTGATTAGCATAAATGAATTAATAAATTGTGTTAATGTGTAAATACTAATATTAATTATTAAAATAATATGATATTAAAAAATACATTCAGTTTTATACTACAATGGATATGGCATTGTTGTATCGTTTAAATAATTTGATGCTGTTGAGAAGGTCAAGACCTCTAAAGTTGGACAAGCCTTACAGACATTTGGTGTGTTTCATGCTATATTTCATGTTAGATAATACTTTATTGAATAATTCCTTAGAACAATAAACATGGGACTTGTGTCTCAGTAACTAAACACCTAATTGTACCGTATTCATGCACAGTGCCAAATAGTTTTCTCATGTCATGATATATATCAGTTTGCGTCATTTCATAAAGGTGGACACTTTTGTTATGTATATAGCACAGACACACACAGCCATGCGTAATTGTGTAATTGCGTAATTGTCTGTAATTGTGCCATCGTAGACGTATTTATTGGTACCAAAACAGGTCAGTGTATTATTAATGTGTCACCATAATACAGTATATCTTTAAATTATTGTTGTCATGTTCCAACAAGACTTTGATACTGCTTAAAAGATCTTCTTATTCAGTTTCATAATACTTATTTTCTCAACATTATAGCTTAATCAGCTATTATTTGTAGTTTGTGAGTGAATGCCTTAGTGTTCATGCTCTCCGCCAAGAACAAATCGCAAAAGGTACTTTGTTTTAGTACCGAAATTTCTCCCAAATGAACATTTAAAGGCCAAGTGCACTTCTTGTCTGATTGTTATTTAATATTTGAAAATAACTGTTTATGCAGTGTCTCTCAATCAAGGGACATTCACTATATCTGTGTGTCTTTAACCCATTCATGTGATGTTTTGCTTTTGAAAATGTTGACATTATTATCAGCAGGAACATAGAGTGATAATACACCATATAAGATTGGATTTACACATGCTTCAGAGGTATTAAATAGTGCAGTATGATCTCAGAACTCACACACAAATGGCCATAGCAGAGTTTTGAGATGATGCTGTAAAATATAAAGTGACTTTAACAGAGAAAGTGACTTAGCCCTCCAAATTCCAGCAAAGAGTGTTGTTCTTAAGTTTATAATGTGAGAAATCTTTCTGTGAATTTTTTTCTTTTTATTGTTTTCTTGATTTATTCTGTTCTAATGCAAATGAATTTTCACAGTTCTCTTTTATGCAAAATAAAAGTTTTATTTAAGTCTGAAAACTGTACTGTGATATGACATACATGCGTTGTACATATTTGTAAGTCCTATATTCCTACATATCTCTTTTATAAGAGTGTCATTTATAAGAGATCTGATTATTCATTTTGAGGGTAAATCTGCAGAATTTATTTAATATAACCAAAAAAAAAAAATAAATACAAACTGCAGAAATCTGTTACTGTTCATTTCAAATATCAGTTTCCTGATGTGAATTCCTAAAAAACTCTCCCCATAATGCTGACTGTTTATTTACCAAGAGGATGAGGATATGTGATGGATATTGATGAGCTTATTAAATGTATTTTCTGTGTTTATGTTGGACAGGGACCCCCTCTGTGAGTCCTTCATTAGGGTTTACCGTGAAGAATGATTTCATATGGAGAGTGAGGCATTGAAGCCATTCCCATGCTGATCGACTTCACATGTAAAATAAAAACCGATAACATTTTCATTGTATTTGCCACATTATATTTTAATGAAAGTCATTATGTAATATGCCCTGTACAGCTAATTTGAATAAAACTGTCTCTTTAGACATTGCTGCATTTGAGTTTTAATTTACCATTTTATGTTTTAAAAACATTCCCTTCTAATTAAGCTTTGAGAATTCGAATTCAGCTATAATCCTATAGCCTACTATTCAGAGACGATTTCCAGGGTTTTTATAGTTTACAAGTGTTTTATCACAGAAATGTTTTCTATTTTATGTCTAACAACCTGGATGATGGTGGTGGTCCTGAAAGCATCATTAAAACGCTTGGGACGAAATATTGTGTATTATATTAGCCTATATGTATTCCTGTGATGGCAAAACTGAATTTCCAGCATCATTCCTCCAGTCTTCTTCAGAAATCATTCTAATATCATGATTTACTCCTCAATAAACATTTCTTATTATTATCATGTGCTGGTAGCGTATCTAATACGTTATGAACAGTGTTACAGCACCCAATGAGTGAAGAAAGAAACAGACCGCAGACAGTGGAATGAAAAACAAACAGACAGGACTGAACATTAGTCACATAACGTTTTACTGGGGTTTTTTTTGTTTTGTTTTGTTTTTTTTGCCAAGACTGGAGAAAATGACGCTTGTTCTGCAGGAAGTGTCATCATGGCTCATGTCAGAGCTAGTGATACACATTAAAAACCTCTTACATGCTCGATGTCTCATAGATTTGGCAGATTACAGCGTGACCGGGTGGAGTACAGTTGAGATACAAAAGCAGATTATGCAGATTCATTGATTACGTTCACTGCAAATGACAGATGAAGCTCCCAGGCGGCTTTTTCAAATGTAGGTTTAAAGGAGTGCTGCTTATCAGCCACACGTGTTTTATGGGCAGAAGGGGAGCAGAATATGAATAATGACCGGTATCATATATCATTAGGTTTGGGGTGGAGGTGTTTATATGCCAAACGTTCAATTTAATAATATGAATGATATAATAACCCAGGCAGAGTGCTCACATAATGTTCTTATTCATTCAGTGAATAGGGTGATGCAAACGGTATTGACGTCCAAAAGAGAAGACAATGACCAGGACTCCTAAATGTGATTTACTGAAAAACGACATGGAAAACTGTTCCTGATCCTGAAGACGATCATTTGGGAATGCTGCCTCTTTTTTAATCAACTCCTCATGGAGTAAATTTCCTGTTACATGGATGGGGGGAAGATGCCATCAGTCTAATTCGTTCCAATGAAAACAAAAAGGTAGAGCAAAAACAATTAAAAACTAAATTTCTCACTAGTCATATATCTCACAAACCTAAGGATTGTATGACCTGTCATGTAAATAGGCTTTAACAACATCTTAATAATATATCTTTTCATCTTGCTAATACTGATAAATCACACATATCGTAGGCTACACCTTTACATTGGCTAGTACATGTTCATATATCAAAACTTAAAATTCAGTCTCTGACTTGTTTCCAGAGCGTTCGGTAAACTATATTTACTGTAATTAGTGTGTGCGAGTGTAATAATGCACTTTTACCACAAGAGGGCAATGTTGTCATGTCTAGATAGTCATTGAAATGAGGACAATCATGTAAACACAGCAAACATTTTACATTCTCCCTCCCATCACCCCATCCCCAAACAAAAGAAGATAAAGGAAAAGAAAGAAAGAAAAAAAAACTAAAAGAAATAAAAAGTCTGTAAATAATATCATGATATTACTCCCTCAGAGCTTGTTGTAGCAGGCTAGCAACATTAACATTGTGCCTTAAGAAATTAGTAAAAGGTCTCCAGACATCTTCAAAAATGTTTTGTTTCTTTCTGACAATATACGTGATCTTTTCCATTGACGTGTTTGACTCCATTTCTTTGATCTACTTTCCAATTCTTGGCTCATTGATATTTTTCCAATTAAGGGCAATTATTCGTTTAGCTTGTAAAATACACATTTCAATGAATCTGACCTCTTTGCTTTGTAAGAGAGGATTGTTAGGCTATATGAATAAAAAGCGATCATCCAGTGGTAATTTCTTTGACAGAATTTGGTCAATCATATCAATTATACCTTGCCAAAAAGGCTTCACTTTCTCACATTCCCATATACAGAGGTACAGTGTACCACTTGCCTCATTGCACTTTATACAGGTATCAGGAATATTATCATTAAACTTGTGCAACATAACAGGAGTTATATACACTATATTGCCAAAAGTAATGGGTCACCCCCTTCTAATGAACAGGTTTGACTACTTTAGTAATTTCCATGAGTACAAATCATAATGTTTAAGCATATAATGATATTCTAGGGTATTGTGTGCTTGTAATTTTAAAGCAACAGTTTGAACAGGACCCTTTTCTACTCTAACATGACAATGCCTCTGTGTATAAGACAAGGTTCAAAAAGAAATGATTGATTGAGTCAGTGTGGAAGAACTTGACTGGTCTGCAGAAAGTCCTAATCCAAGCTGAACACCTCTGGTGTGACTTTAAATGCAGATCTTGAGCCAAAAACTCTTTACCAAACACCAATGACTTGTACATTTGGTTACAGTCATTTTAGACACTTCCAAAACTGTGGCAACAGAGATGGAAATACAAATCTTTGTTGCCACAGTTTTGGAAGTGCCTTTTTCTGTTCTAAAGAAGGGGGTGTCCCAATACGTTTGTCCATATAGTGTATGTACAAGTCATTGGTGTTTGGTAAAGAGTTTTTGGCTCAAGATCTTGGATTAGAACTTGGCTTTCTGCAGACCAGTCAAGTTCTTCCACACTGACTCAATCAATCATTTCGTTTTGAACCTTGCCTTATACACAGAGGCATTGTCATGTTAGAATAGAAAAGAGTCCCGTCCAAACTGTTGCTTTAAAATTAGAAGCACACAATTCCCTAGAATATCATTATATGCTTAAACATTAAGATTTGTACTCATGGAAATTACTAAAGTAGTCAAACCTGTTCATTAGAAGGGGGTGACCCAATACTTTTGGCAATATAGTGTATGTTCGCGTCAGCCATTTATATCGTATGAGTTTCAAGCTTCCAAAGTTGGGTCATAATTTATCTGAGCAATCTTAGTCACCTCATGAACAATTTTTACACCCAGATATGTACAATTATCTGTTGAATTGAAGATAGAAGCATAATCTTGGTTATTTTTCCTCTCTGTTTCATTAAGTAAAGTTGCACTTTTTATGTTATTATGCGATTTCATTATCTGGAATCACTTGAGGGTTGATCATTTAGATTTATATGATCTTCTGACTTTATCTTACTCTGTGATGGTGTGTAACTTTCTAATTGGCAGACAGACAATATCATTTAAATAAGTATGGGCACTTGGGCAGGTTATGTGACATTTGTTCCCATATACATACACATGCATACATACAACTACATACGTGAATTAACAAACAAATAAATAAATAAATAAATAAATAAGGATGGTTCATGGATTTGAAAAGAATATAACAGGTTAATTATTCATTAACTTTGCTATTTTTGTCTGTAATTTATTAATTATGATAATGGTGTTCATGTATATCATGATAGGCTATATTAATAATAATGAATAATTGCTATTAAATTATTATTATTATTATTATTAATAGTATATTAACTACTACACTACTGGTCAAAAGTTTGGAATAATCAAGATTTTTTAATGTTTTGAAAAATTGTCTCATATGCTGACCAAGGCTTCATTTGTTTGATTAAAACAGTTTAAAACAAAAATATTGTGAAACAGTATTACCATTTAAAAGAACTGTTTTGTATTTTAAAATATTCTAAGAATGTAATGTATTCCTGTGATGGCAAAGCTGAAGTTTCAGCAGTCATTGCTCCAGTCTTCAGTGTCACATGATCTTTCAGAAATCATTTTAATACGCTGATTTGCTGCTGAAACATATCTTATTATTATCAATGTTGAAAACATTTTTTTTTTTTGAATGGCTGTGTAAATAAGATTGTTAAATAGAGAGAAAAGAACTTAATACTTTTATTCAGCAAGGATGCATTAACTTGATATAAATGTATAAATGTAATATGACAGTTATTTAAACTAGGCCTATCTGTTCATCAAAGAATCTTGAAAAATAAAGTATCGCAGTTTCTACCAAAATATTAAGCAGTTTTCTACATTGATAATAATACGAAATGTTTCTTGAGCACCAAATCACATTAGATATTATAATCTGATATTAGCATATTAGAATGATTTCTGGAGGATCATGTGACACTGAAGACTGGCTGCTCAATATTCAGCTTTGCATCACAGGAATAAATTACATTTTTTAATATATTACAAAAGTAAACGTTTAAAATTGTTAAAATATTACTGTTTTTACTGTATTTTTGATTAAGCATATATGTAGCCTTGGTGAGCATAAGAAACTTCTTTCAATTATTATTATTACCAGCTTTTGACCAGTAGTGTATATGTATCCACATACTGAAGTCAACATCAGCAGTTCATGAGGGTTAGCATTTTGACCCTGCTCCTTGACACGCGCATGCGCACATTGAGCCACTGGTGTGCGGACAGTGCGGTAGTGCGCATGCGCGTAATGCACACGCAAGTTTCAAGCTTTGTTTGGAAAGTGACGACCAAAACAGCGCAGTATACGACTCTGAACCCGAGGCGTCACGACCAAGACAGTTTCCCAATCTAATTTAGTACACTTGGTTACATACTTTTGAACAAAGTGTTAACATAATACGATCAAGATGACAGTGACTTTGTTTTTATTAACAAGTAGGTAGCGAATGCCGATCATGACCGAAGTGTCAGATTGTTTGGGCACAAAGCAGCGGAGGGGAAGCGATATTCGGGTCCAGTTGTCCTGTGTCCTGCTCACACGGATCACTCACACCCTGACCTCTCTCACCTGTGGATTTACTGAGCGGTTTTAAAGTCTATACGCGATGGAAATCGTTGGAAAATTCGAGTTCAACAGGAAGGACTTGATAGGACACGGCGCTTTTGCTGTGGTGTTCAAAGGAAGACATAAACAGGTAACGTTAACGCTAGATGTAACGTTTATGCCAGTTGAGCTGTATACTGCGGCTTTTTATGTGTGGAAAAAGTACTCTACACGAATGTGATAACGTAAATCGATGTCTTTATTCACAGAAACATGATTTTGAAGTGGCGGTGAAATGCATTAACAAGAAAAACCTCGCCAAATCACAGTCCCTCCTAGGAAAAGAAATAAGGATATTAAAGGTGAGCTTCGTATTTAAACCTTGGGTGCGTTTGTGTACGCACAATTTTGCTGGCTACACTTTTAATGTTATTTATTTATTTAATTTTATGTATTTGTTTATCTATGAAATATCCTCAGCTATAAGGTAAACAATGCGAAACTCGACTTCTGAAAGGCTTCTACACGGACCAAACAACGTTTAGCTACTTATATAAACAGTGTAAAGGGTTTGGCAAATATCACAAACTCCTTATAGAAGCAATTGCATCTATGACTTCTGCTCACTAATATATTGAATGTGTGTTTTCGCCAGGAGCTGAAACATGAGAACATTGTCAGTTTGTTGGACTTTCAGGTATGTACCTACTAATTGTTTGCTAATGTAGTTGTTTGAGGTGTATCTGTAAGCCAACTGTGTTATTTTAAGTGGTTTCTATTCTGTTGAAACATGCAGCTTTTTACATGTTACTAAAGATATTTATAACTCGAATATCGCATGGCTCAGTGTTGATATTATGGGTGCAGTTTCCTTCGTCTGATTGGTTAAACTTTAAGCCCCGCCCCTGACGTTACGCGCTATGGGCAATTTGTCAGCAGTTTTAGCCATAGTGAATAGATGTGGGCTATATATGACTCACCGTGAGTAATGATTTCATGTTGCATTCTCTTGCATCAGAAACAGTCGAATCATTATCTGATTTCAAGCTGGACTCCGTGAGAGGCACAGAAAATTTCAAATATCTCTTGTGGCTAAAGTACTAAAAGTAAACAGGCAAGAAACAATGGCAGCCGTGACAGGTGTCTATATGTCTGTTGAAGTACCTGACACCTGTGCATGCATTAGCCAGCACCTGCCGGCCCAGCACACCTATTTAACTGCCTGTCTCTATAATTTGCATACAGAACAGACGTTGTCTGATGTAGGATACCCTTATCAATGCATCTTAATGAATAGAGGACAGGACTCCAGGCAGTCAGGCTGATCTGATGACAGGTGGTTGTCTCAGGTGTGGAGAGATTAAGAGACACAACACATTGTGTTACACCTTCTGTCCTGCGGTGTTGTGCCCTTGAGCAAGTATGACGGGTTTACTTCAGATTGTTTGTACTGTTAAAATACCAGAAGACAAGATAAAATAACAAATTAAGTTAAATTAAAATATATATATATATATATTGTTTATTAGTTTAATCACGTATAAAATTCCTCTTCTTATATAATATATAATTTTATTTAATTATTTAATAAATTTAATTATAATTTAAATGTATAAATTAAAGAAAAAAAAATCTAAATAAAACACAACATAATATTTACCTGTATCTCATTGACCAAAAAAGGGGAGTGTGAACATGTTAATGTTTTGTTAAATTATTGAAATATTAACTTAAAATCTCAAAGTCAAAGGGGTTCAGCTGACACAAAAGTTTGGAAATCTCAGATCTAAATTAAGGTACAATTAAAATAAATTGTTAATGAAATGGATCTTTTTAGTGTAACCGCATTACTTCACTGCACAAGGCATCTAGTCCCTGATTGCTCTTTTAAATTGTAACTTTTAACTGAATTGCATAGTTAGGCAAACCTCTCACCACAATATCCTCAGAGAATGACCTGATAGTGAATGCACACTAATAATTCATGCTCACTCCATCATGCTTCACACACTGTTAGAACCGACACAGGTGCATTTGATACTATACAAGCCTGCAATTATAGGACCACCCCCTTTAACTGGCTCCAGTATCAGTCTAATTTACATCTGGCCAGCACTTACGGTATTTGTATTGGGTTTGTCCACCAGGGTCGATCAGCTGCTCACCAAGCAGTGGATCCACCTGACAGCACAATGGGCACAGGTGGATGGCGGCTGTCCTGCGTGAAAGCTGAACAATAGCACAGGAAATAACACTTGTGCTTAGTCAGTGAAACCCAACTCTCATCCCCCATGCCACACTCATGGAAACCTTTAACTTTGTTCGTTAAGCTTTGTTGTTTTAGTCTTTTGTTGTTGCGAAACTCCTTTGTATTGTATGCTAATGGATCGTAATGTTTTGACAGTCGTCTCCAGGGCATGGTAAATATGTCTAGAGAAGATAATTTAAGTGTATTTTGCCCTGTGTGTGGTCTATAGCCTTGGGCAGGGCTTTACTTAGTTTACTTTGCATTACTGCTGATGGCCTGGTTTCATTTCTCACCGGTTCAACACACACAAACACACACACACACACACACACACACACACACACACACACACACACACACACACAGGGAAGCTTAACGTTAGGACTTTATCCACAATAATTGTGTCACACTTATAAAATTAGCTGTTACACAACTTTGAAGTCATAAGGGGCTGTTATCTTCTATGAAACAATTTTTTTTTGCTTGTGTAATATGCTATTTAAACAGACATGCTCAATAAAGCACTCTGCTCCCAGCACTCTGTCATGCCGGCCGGCTGCTGATCTGTATGTCAGTCAGCTGTGGGTAATGACACCTGCTTCTGTCCTGACTGCGGCGACACGCAGGGCCTGCATGGACATCGGCCAAATGGGACTTTTGTTGCACAACAAGTGGGCCACGTAAATGCCTCATTCAAACTGGTCACCATGGCTCTTGGCCTGTGTGTGGACATATTGATCTGCTCCATTAAACCTTTCAGGAGCTAAATTTCTACAGCAAAATACATGGACATGAAGGGGTAACAAACCATCTAGAATCCACATCAGGTTTGATTATGCAGGCTAGAGGACAAAGGCCATTTTTGAGGTGGTTTCTCCTAGTGACTATTGCACTATAAGAGCCTCTCAGTAGTCTTGATTTGGTCACTAAAGAGCATTTTGTTGCACTGTGTGTTCATTTATTTTGTGCACTGATTAGCATAAAAGCAAATTATCTTTAGTAGTCTGAGACAGAAACGTCTTTCAAACATGCTTGGTATACAGACAGGGGTTTGAAATATGGCCAAATATATTATTATTAAATGAACACAGTAGGACATCCACTTTATTTGTTAATAATAATAATTATTATTATTATTAATTATTATTAATTATTATTATTATGAAGGGGTAACAAATTAATTATTATTAATTGTTATTACAATAATGTATATGAATGTAATGATTAATTATTTGTAATTGGATTTGAATAAATATAATATTAATTTTAATAGTAAATATTAATTATTAAATATAATAATAATAATAAAAATTATTATTATTTAGTAATGTTTTTCTTGTTATTACTTAATGCTAATTTTAAATGTATTTTAAATTTGTAGCATTATTATAAATCATTTACAGTTTTTTTTACAAGTTTATAAGTAGGCATGGGCCGGTATGAGATTCTGACGGTATGATAACCTTAGATAAAAATATCACGGTTTCACGGTATTGCGATTATAGCTCTAAAATATGTTATTTTTAAATGTCTGGGTAAAAAACAACAACGTTTTTTCCACTGAACACAATACATTTTATTTTTAAGAAACATTTTGGAATGGTAAACATGTCAGGCTAAATAATTAATATAAATAATTGAATTCTTGTTAATTAAATTACGTGCAGTCACTTAAGTGAGCCTAAACCTGCAGCTCAACAATAATCAGAACATAAATAAATTATTTTCTGCAAAAAAAATACAAAATAAAAAAAGTAAAAATCCTTCTAATTGAATTTTTTTTTTAAATGCAGTCACTTAACCTAAACCTATAGCTCAATAATCAAAAACATAAATCAAAACAATTTCTGTAAAAATTAAAAAATGCAGTCATTAAACCTGCAGCTCAACAAGGTTTTTGGAGATATGCTCACTTTCTACACATTCATCTTTCAGTCCAAGTTATGAGCGGTGAGGTACAAAGATGTGTGCACATACACATAAGGAGAGTGCGCGATTGTGTCTCACACACACACACACACACACACACACACACACACACACAGTCTCTCTCCGTATAACACTCAAACAGTGGCAAAGACACCTGAGAGCCAGCAGTTTGTTTCTTTTTTAAATGACATGATTTTGAACAGATGTAAACAATGGCAGGAGGCTTACCAGCTAAATTTATTGTACTAAATCGCAGAAACGTAGTACTTTAGTTAGTCTGCTATTCCCCGCTTTGTGAAGTAACGTGAGGGAGGAAACTAGTTAGCTAGTTAATTAGGTATGTTATCTGCCTCGGTAGCAAGCAAAATAGTATTTATTTCAACACTGAAACAACCGGCGAATGGGTCTCTGTCTTGATCGAGGGTGAAAGAGGGAGAAATGAAGACGACACGGATATATCTTTGTGTACGACCTGGAAGTATTTATTTAGCGATCGACGCCAAAACGTCATCTGTACAGAACATTGTTGTGTACGGAACATGATTGGTCTATGTTACCCGAGAAATTCCCATACAGCAGACCTCACGCGGCCATCATCCTACACACAGGTTACTCTCACTGACCGCTGTCCGGAGGAGAAGGGGTCGTGTGACTCGTTACGCTCTTCACTCACAACTGAGGGAGTCCTGCACTTTCCGTCTTTGACGACACGTAAAAAAACTGCACATACCGCAGGAACGGTATAACAGAAAATTTTAGTGGTTTTGAAACCGTGAATTTTCCAAACCGCGGTATACCTTGAAACCGGTTATCGTCCCATTCCTATTTATAAGTAGTAGTTTACACACATAATAATAATAATAATACTTTATAATAATAATAATAATTTGTGACTGTGTGAAACCAAGTTCCAACCAATAAAAAAAAAACTATAGCTATGTCATAATCTCCTGGGCATTACCTGCCCTACTTACCCATTAAAGTTGGCACAAAATAGAAAAATGAAACATAAATAAATAAATAACTCAAACGTAAAATGAGATCTTTCTTTACCTGAAAGAGTGCAAACAATAACCTGTCGTGAAATGCAGGCACACATTGTGATTTGTATTGCTCGTGAGCTCACTCTATAATAACAGACTATTCATAGAAAGCTTAGGTAATTGAAGGCTTTGTATGTTGAGTCAGTGTGAGTCAGTGACATCTGTTGAGAGTCCAGCCCGAGGTCTGTCCTCATCAAGACAATGAAGAGTTCGTGCCATGGCTGTCATATGGCATGTTGCTGGGTGTTTCTTTAATATAATCAATTGTAAATGTTTAATGGTGTGTCACATGTCTCTGTCTGCAGGAGATATCGGGATGTGTCTATCTTGTCATGGAGGTGAGTCAAGATGGCGAGCTGCACCTCTCACATACCCACTATAAACCTCAAAATAGACTTGTGAAGTAGAGAAAAAAATCTGGTCAAATTTCACCTCCCCTTGCAGGATGTCCTTTATGCTAAGCTTAATTCAAACCTCTCTGTTATTATTGTCAGCATAAAACCATTTGAAGCCCTTGTGTTATTGTGATTACTCTTTCTTTTGAAGAGAATTGGTTTTGTGTTGACTGTACACTTAGTGTTTGTCTGTCTCCTCTTACAGTACTGCAATGGAGGAGACTTGGCCGAGTATTTACACTGTAAGTACACTAGCCTCATTTGAACCTGTCATCTGTACTTCACCATTATGTGTGCCACTGATTGTTACAAATTAGGATATTGTTATTACAGATTAATAAATGGATAATGGTACAAGTGAGGTGTCTAATTTTTCCATGTTATTATACCTGCTTGGTCAATTTCTGTAGCTGGTCAGAGTAGACATATTTTAGTGCAGATTTTATTGTAGAACCTTTGTACAGGCTTTGGAGCAGCACAGAGGCTCCACAACACAACAAAGGTTTGAACCTGTATGCAGTTGTTGACAAACTGGGATGCATCAAGAATACTGGCCAATACTAATCATTATTTTAATTTCATGGTTGATATTGAAACTGTTTATTGTTTCATCGACATCATAAAAATGTAAATGGGTCAATGACGTGATGCAAATTTTTTTTTGTGTCCATATGGTTTAATTAAATTTAAAAGGGTTAAAATTTCTAAATAAATGTGCAAATTAATTGCATACATTCTCTTTTTTGTGGACCAAGTCTAAAATTTCTGGTTTTAATTAATTTTAAGAGAATATTTGGGGAATTATTGCAAAAATGTCAATGTGGTGTAACCGTAAAAACCTTAAAAACCAAAAAATTTATCTTGTTTAAAAAAGGTGAAGTTCTCAATAAAACACCAGATCAGCTAGTTTGGCATAATCGTACATTAGTACTATTTAATAGTAAATAAAAGTAAATGGAGCACCATTGCTCTGAATATTATAATTAATTTGGGGAATTATGGGAGTCAAGTCAAATTCCTTGAGTGTCAAGGTGGTGTAACCACCATTCAAGGAACCATTTTGTTAATATTTTGCAAGAAGATCATGTGACAGGAAATTATATCACAGAGAAGGACCTCTGGTGATAATAACTGCTCCAGATGGCTCCTGGGGTTAATAAAGGCATCCTGAAGCGAATCAATGTGATTTTCATTTTTGAGTGAACTATCCCTTTAAGCAACATATAGTATCGTATAATATAATGTAATATATACATAAATGATTTAATAATGTAGCAGAAGGAAGTGGGTGAGCACATTTGAACATAAATTCAGTGATAAAAATGTTATCCAAAGATTACAGTTTACATCTGTAAAATACAATTCATTAAATTTCTGACATTTTATAATTAATATGATATAACAGAGCCCCTTTTTCCCCAATAGATGCCACAATACAATACGAAAATTTAAATTACAATACGAGACATGAGTTCACTGTACATCACTCTGATGATTTCTTGTCAGATATTGTTTCTTAACTGTAATTACAGTATGACACATCACTGTTCATCACTATGATCATTTCGTGTTGGCAGATTTTTTTTAGCACTAAAAAAAAAAAAAGCACTTGAGCTGAACTTGTTGACAGTCATGCTTGATTTTCAGTGTCAATTTCTTCAATGAACAATTGCCTTTGGCTGTAGAAGCAACATGGTCATGTGGTGTAACTGGTTTGTGTCAATTGGCGTAACCAGTATTTTTCATAAAAATATAATTATATACAGGAAAATTAATGTGGATTTAAATGTAATCATTTAGTTTAGTATAATTGTTTTTTAACATTTTTTACATAATTTTTCAAAGATTATTTAGAAAAAAATTTGTGTTTTCAGCATACAGTGGGGCAAAAAAGTATTTAGTCAGCCACCAATTGTGCAAGTTCTCCCACTTAAAAAGATGAGAGAGGCCTGTAATTTTCATCATAGGTATACCTCAACTATGAGAGACAAAATGAGAAAAAAAAATCCAGAAAATCACATTGTAGGATTTTTAAAGAATTTATTTGCAAATTATGGTGGAAAATAAGTATTTGGTCAATAACAAAATTTAATCTCAATACTTTGTTATATACCCTTTGTTGGCAATGACAGAGGTCAAACGTTTTCTGTAAGTCTTCACAAGGTTTTCACACACTGTTGCTGGTATTTTGGCCCATTCCTCCGTGCAGATCTCCTCTAGATCAGTAATGTTTTGGGGCTGTCGCTGGGCAACACGGACTTTCAACTCCCTCCAAAGATTTTCGATGGGGTTGAGATCTGGAGACTGGCTAGGCCACTCCAGGACCTTGAAATGCTTCACGAAGCCACTCCTTCGCTGCCCGGGCGGTGTGTTTGGGATCATTGTCATGCTGAAAGACCCAGCCACGTTTCATCTTCAATGCCCTTGCTGATGGAAGGAGGTTTTCACTCAAAATCTCACGATACATGGCCCCATTCATTCTTTCGTTTACACGGATCAGTCGTCCTGGTCCCTTTGCAGAAAAACAGCCCCAAAGCATGATGTTTCCACCCCCATGCTTCACAGTAGGTGTGGTGTTCTTTGGATGTAACTCAGCATTCTTTCTCCTCCAAACACGACAAGTTGAGTTTTTACCAAAAAGTTCTATTTTGGTTTCATCAGACCATATGACATTCTCCCAGTCCTCTTCTGGATCATCCAAATGCTCTCTAGCAACCTTCAGACGGGCCCGGACATGTACTGGCTTAAGCAGGGGGACACGTCTGGCACTGCAGGATTTGAGGCCTTTGTTACTTTGGTCCCAGCTCTCTGCAGGTCATTCACTAGGTCCCCCATGTGGTTCTGGGATTTTTGCTCACAGTTCTTGTGATCATTTTGACCCCACGGGGTGAGATCTTGCGTGGAGCCCCAGATCGAGGGAGATTATCAGTGGTCTTGTATGTCTTCCATTTTCTAATAATTGCTCCCACAGTTGATTTCTTCACACCAAGCTGCTTACCTATTGCAGATTCAGTCTTCCCAGCCTGGTGCAGGTCTACAATTTTGTTTCTGGTGCCCTTTGACAGCTCTTTGGTCTTGGCCATGGTGGAGTTTGGAGTTGGACTGTTTGAGGTTGTGGACAGGTGTCTTTTATACTGATAACGAGTTCAAACAGATGCCATTAATACAGGTAACGAGTGGAGGACACGGGAGCCTCTTAAAGAAGAAGTTACAGGTCTGTGAGAGCCAGAAATCTTGCTTGTTTGTAGGTGACCAAATACTTATTTTACAGAGGAATTTACCAATTAATTCTTTAAAAATCCTACAATGTGATTTTCTGGATTTTTTTTCTCATTTTGTCTCTCATAGTTGAGGTATACCTATGATGAAAATTACAGGCCTCGCTCATCTTTTTAAGTGGGAGAACTTGCACAATTGGTGGCTGACTAAATACTTTTTTGCCCCACTGTATGTCCTGCCAAATATTGCAAACACGCATTAAAATTTACATTTAGAAATAACTCTAATAAAATCTATTTTTGTGTGATATTTTAAAATGAAGTATTTATTTCTATGAGTAAGCTTATATGCCATCTAGGTGGATAAAATATTTAATATTTCTTTGGCGGTTACACCATTTGACATTTTCATGTACATTCAGTCTTAACTTTTGTAAAAAATGGTACATATGTCATTTTTAACTACATAAAATCATCATAAACACACTGTGTACATTTTAAAATACCTGATGCATGTTTTTCAAATATTTTAGAATTTCTCATCTTGCCAACCCCTTTTTGTCACTGACCCAAATACTAAAAACTAAAGCCAGCTAATAAATGCAAAGTAAAAGTGAAAGTAATGTTAGGCATCACAGCATTATAATGTACATTGTGAAAAATTTATATTAATTTTTAGATTACATTTAACAGTGTTACAAAATTATTTGTGTTTTTGCAGTGTTTAGATAGTGTTAGATAATGGCAAAGGTTATCTAAATGTAAAAATATTGGAAATGGCCAATATCTTTAAGACTTATAATTATTATTGATTTAAAAAAAAATATATATATAGTCCTTTAACTGATAGGTTATTTTAGTTTTTTTCTTTTCCTTTTTGAAATATACTAGTATTGTTTATATATATATATATATATATATATATATATGAGTATTTATATTTTAAATTTATATTTTGAGTTTTATTTTTAGATTTTATTTTTTATTTTTCATTTTCATCACGTTTTCATTTTAATTTGATTAACTAATATATATATATATATATATATATATATATATATATATATATATATATATATATATATATATATAATATTTCAATTTTAGTTGAATTTTAGTTTTTATTTATTTCTATTAATTTTAGTGCTTTAACTTCAATTTTAAAGTTGTTCTGAAGTAAAAAAAATTCAATTCACTTCAATTTTAGTGCTTCAATCAGCTTATTTCAGTTTCATCTTATTTCAGTTAGTCACCAAGGCAACATTTCTGGTTTTGTTACTTTTTTTAGCTAATATTTACATTTGATTTTAGCTATTTAAATGAACAAAAATGTTTTTCTAGTTTTAATGAATGATAATAACCATGCTTGATAGATTGTGCTTCAATATCCTTTTTAGGATGCAATTTTTGCATTGTTAGTTTATCAACATCTGATGATGCACCCTAAAGTTTGTATAATAAAGATTGATTGTTGACAGAATTTTAGACCAAAGTCAGTTTCTTGAAGGTTGAAGCCTTGAGCTTTCTTTGGTCTCGGACTCGCTCTTGAAACTGCAGAGGCATTTTCAGCAAACAAACAACTTGCCTGACTTTCCTGAGAAAGATAATTTAGGACCTCTGAGAATAGCTTGCTTCACGCATGTGCTGCCACAAATAGAGCCTCTTTGGAAGTGGTCTCATCCACACACACACATTTCTTCGGGGTTAAAATACATCTTCATCTAACCATAACGTTTCCAGCATGGCTATATTTACCATGTTTGCATTGGCCACTCTATTTTAAGCTGTCAGACTTTGTAGCATTGTTAGGTCCCATGTCAGTCTCGTCATAGGGGTCGTGTTTGCCTTCACCCGCTCACCTCTTGCCACAGACTCATAGGCACAGAACCACGATCCCCTGCTGAAACTCAAGCCACAGCCTGACCTCATCCACCTGTCAGTCTGTTATCTGCCCTGTCCTGCAGTGGAAAAACATGGGGACTAAAAATAAGACTGCATGAAACAAGCATGTTTTGAGGGGAAGGAAAGAGGTGACCTAAGAGAAGGGGGGCTTGGGTTTTTGGAAGTGGATGCCAGCCAGACTTTTTGTTTTTGGTGGATGCTAACTCTTTTATAAACAATGATGAAACATCCCACATTTAAGAGTGTTTTCTTAAAGTAGTAAACCGAAATTAAATCAGTTGTTGCTCCTAACTCTTTCTCCATAGCTAAAGGCTCTCTGAGCGAGGACACGATCCGTGTGTTGCTGCAGCAGTTAGCGGGAGCCATGAGTGTTTTAAGGAGTAAAGGCATCATCCATCGTGACCTGAAGCCCCAAAATATTCTTCTTTCATACAGCACTGGGCGCAGGTCCAACCCCAACAACATCTGCATCAAGCTGGGTGAGTGTGCTGGGTCAAAGTACACCTTCAACTGAAGGAAACGCAAAGACTGGTTAGGATCAGTTTGTACTGATTATGAGGCTATGAGATTGAGTTATCAGCTTTGGCAGTGCTTGGTTGTGGTGTTTTTATTCTTGTGTTATGACTGCGGTTTGTTTTAGGTGTTGACGACGTTGTTCTGTTTGCTCTTGAGTGTTTTGTAGACACTACGTGTCACTACACAGCTGTGTAAAGTCAAACAGCTAAAAGACACTCTCTGTAAACATTTGTGCACCATCTTTCACTACCAAAAAAAGCGCTCAAATTTAGTCCTTAACACCATACATTGATTTTTCTTTCTCTCTGCCTCGCTCACCAGCTGATTTTGGCTTTGCACGGTATCTGCAGGGAAACACGATGGCTGCTACACTCTGTGGCTCTCCAATGTACATGGTGAGTGCTTTACTTCATGTTTTACTGTATATTATCCAAATGTTCAGGAAAATCGGGCTGCACGACTTGCAGAAAAGTCTAATTGCAATTTCAATTTAAAATGTGATTAAAAAACAAAGTATTAAGTCGCTCTGAGACGCTGAAAACACCAGATCATGAGCTGCATGTGTGTAAAAAAGAACATAGTGCCTTGCTTCACTCTAAAATGCATGGCACATGTATTTGTTTAATTAAATTGCAGCCTTTCATATTCATGTAGCCCTACAGGAAATTTACAGTATGTCACAATAAAGTGCTGATTTTATTTATCAAAATAAAATAACCAAGTATAAGATATTCAGACTTGCTCTGTATGACTTACTCCAGATATTTTTGAGTAACTACAGCAAAATGCTGAGACTGCTACTCGTCTTGTTCATTTTTATAGGCTCCTGAGGTCATCACGTCTCAGAATTATGATGCCAAAGCTGACCTGTGGAGTGTAGGGACCATCATCTACCAGTGCTTGACTGGCAAAGCCCCATTTCAGGTCAGTAACACACACACTAGCAAAAACAGACTTGGATGTATGACCCTGAGAGAGAAAGCATCTTTTAACCTGATATATTCACACTCGCACCTCTCTTCATCATGCGTGGATGCTTCTGTGGTCATGGTTTTAAATTCTCCACTACATATTCTTGCACTTCCTCTTTAAACATTGTGGATTGATTTAATGGGAAAGCTCACTTAAAATTAAAACCCTTTCATCATTTACTCATCCTCATGTCTCTGGAACAGACCAGAATTTAAGTTGTTACTCACTAAAAAAATTTCATGGAAGAAATTTTCATTAAAATTATTTAGTCTTTTATGGTCACCAAGGCTACATTTATTTAATCTAAAATACAGTAGAACACTAAAATATTGTGCAATATCACAGTTTAAAATAACTGCTTGAAAATTGTATATTTTATTTTAGATGAATATTTTTGTATATTTTAATGTATTTAATGTAACATTATTGTTCAAAACAGCATTTTTTCAATATATTCATTCTTGCTGAATAAGTATTAATAAGCATAGTATTAATTTCTTTAAAAAAACAACAACTTTTGAATGGTAGCATATTGTTATCAAGGAGAAATGCAAGCAATGCCACCGAGTGTTAGTTTCTAATGCGTCAGTCCTGATCGTTCTGGATCGCTTCAATTGCGAAACTGGCTGGCACCCCCAGTTATTTATGCCCTGTAGAGTGTGAGACATGATTGTGACATCTTACTGATAAACAAAACCACATGCCTCTGCAACTAAACACACCCTCTGGTTTACTAACAAACACCCATACACACCCATACATACACACATGCCCATCCACATGGGTGGCATCTCTGTAGTTTCACTGCCAGAACAGGAAGTTCTTCTTTTTTCTGTGTGATGATCATATTGCAAAATATGCATGTGTGTGAAGTTTGTTGCTGCAATACTTCCAGTGAATATTGCCACAGGCTGGTCATTTTGTTATTAAAATTCATAACACAGTCCTGAAAAGGTGACGCACGTGCCATTAAGTATTATTTGGATTCTTCAGCTAAGCTTTTAGCCAGGTGCTGCTGTTAGCAGGGCTGATTTGTGGGTAAAGTTTACCCTGTTGACCTCCTGGTCATACAGCTTCCAGAGTTCAGACGGCTATGTGAACCCCGTCTGATCACACGGTCACAACCGCATCTATTTATGGGTTTGTATTTTTAGCTTTCAGAAAGAGTTGGTAATTTATTAGGAATTCCTGACAGTCCTGTAACGCAATGTCAGTCTGTGAATGGGTCAAGATGGGTCACTGAGTTCATTTAAAAAACAGATCAGTTGTTTCTATTCTAACCATTGTGTTTATCTCCTCCTGCATGGAAATACTGCTTCAAGTGCTTGTTCCTGCAGCCATTAGAAAGCCTTTATGATTTGTAGAAACAGTGTAAGATTTAACCTCAGACCTGGAAAAAATGTGTTTATGTTCCAAACAGCCAGAGTTTGCCAAGATGAATGCAGTTATACCATGTGATAAACTACTCACCACAAACTATAACTCAGTATTGTCCATTAAAATTGTTCCGATGATCAATAAGTAATAATTCTTCTTAAATCTATCTAAAATCTTTTCCAGGCGAGCACTCCTCAGGAACTGCGGCAGTTCTATGAAAGAAACCGGAGCCTGAGTCCCAGGTGAGTGAGTCATCGGTCAACATGATCCAGTTTAGTTTGGGCACAACAGGCGCAGAGGTCCCTGGTGTCATAAATTTGACAACTCCAGATTGCTTTTCAAATGTTGTTTGGGGTTGGTGAGATTTTTTTTAAAAGAGATTTAATGGTGAACAGGAATGGTGAACTAAACTGATCAAAAGTGACATGAAAGACACTTTTATAATGTTACAAAATATTTATGTTTCAAATAAATGCTGTTCTTTTCTTTACATGAACTTTCTGTTCATATACTGAGATGTATCTCAGTTTCTACAAAACGGCACAACTGTTTTTTGAGCATCAAATCAGCATCATAATGATTTCTGAAGGATTATGTGACACTGAGGTCTGGAGAAATGGCTGCTGAAAATTCAGCTTTGGAATAAATGATATTTTAACATATTTTAAAGTCATTTTAAATTGTAATAATATTTCAGAAGAATATTACTATTTTTACTGTGTTTTTTGATCAAATAAATGCTGCCTTGGTGAGCATAATTACAAGTCTTATCAACCCCAAATTTTTAAACAGTAGTGTACCATAGCTCATATTTATTTGTTATGAATGTAAGGTTTTTTGATAATACCCCCACAGGATGGTGCAGTAGAACTGGTTTCTTTTTTCCATATTTCATTCCTTTTCATCATTCATGGTAATTTTTTATCTATTTATGTAGACTGTTACGGTGTTTAAATTCACGAGTATGACTTTTTACTTACTCAAAGAGCTCTTGCACGACAGCATAAACATACACATGTGACTGTGTAGGTTGTGATTCCTGTCAGTGTCTAACTCAGCTGCTTTTCCCAGTATTCCACGGGAAACCTCCAGTCACCTCAGGCATCTTCTACTTGGGTTGCTGCAGAGGAACCACGGGGAACGCATGGACTTCGGTCAGTGGACAGACGTGCACAATCACACACTTGACTTCACAACACTCATTAGAAATCATAAACTGAGACTTTGTAATTTCAAGGAAATGATTATAATAAAGTGATTATGGTCTATTCTAGATGAATTTTTCCACCATCCTTTCCTGGAGGCTAGTACATCCATGAAGAAATGTAAGATTGTGATGTACATCACTTTGTTTATCCAAATCTGCTGTAGTTTTGGTTACAGTAAGGTTTCAGTTTGTTCATTGTATTCTTAGCCTCTCCAGTGCCCATGCCCACCTATCCCAGCTCTGCCTCCAGGAGCTCCAGCAGCGGTTCCTCAACCTCTCGCCTCACTCCAACTCAGGTACCACAGTAACGGCACATGATGCATGAACTTTAGGATCTCTTTGAGGTGTACTGTGATTTTCATGCTCCATATATAGTGTATACAGTAGCATATAGCTACACTACCATTCAAAAGTTTGAGGTCAGTTTTTAGAAATTCATACTTTTATTCAGCAAGGATGCATTTAATTCATCTAAAGTCTAAAAGATCTTATGTGACACAAGATATTTATAATGCTACAGAAGATTTACATTCCAAATAAACGCTGTTCTTTTGAACTTTCTTTTCATCAAAGAATTCTTTTGAACAGTAATGTATATGAAGTTTTTTCTTGACAGTCTGAAACTGAAGCTCCGAGGCCCCTCCCTCAAACAAACCCCACACCATCTCCAGGTTCCCTGCTGAAAGACTCATCTTCCTCAGACTCTGATGACTTTGTAATGGTGCCGGCTCAGTTCACCAGTAAGATGAGCTTTCACACGCTTTGACCTACTTTGGATTATGTAACAGACAAAACTGCTTTATTTGAACGAATACTAAATCTCAATCTGAAAACTTTTGCAGGTGAACTAGTCAGTGCAGGAGGGCAGGACAGTCTGATGCGCAGCGGGTAAGTGGGTTTACATTTTTTCCATGCCTTTAAGTATTAAAATGACAGGGCTCACACACATAGCATATATAGTTACATGTGGCATGCTCCTCAACTGTAGCCTGTGCATTCATATAACACATGTGCAGAAGCATTTTGTTTCTGCACTTAATATAATGGTTTGCATGCTTGCCAGCATGTCACGTGTCATGAATATTCATTTTAAGGGTGTCAATTGACTTTTTGACCTGCTGACCATTTTTATGGTTCTGTGAAGAGGGCTGTTTACGCATTGACACATTTGTGCAAAGAAAGAGGGAAGACCTTACAGTCTAAGACAGCAAAAATCGCTTACGTTTCCACAATAAGTTTACAAATACATTCTAGAAAGTTTTTTTAACATATGTGTCTGCCAACTTATGCATTTATGACCTAGTTAAGATGCACATGTTTGTAAACTACCATTCAAAAGTTTAAAGGTCAGAAGTATTTTTTTTTTAGAAGCCTCTTATGAACATTATGGTTGTAATGATTAAAATAATGTAAAACAATAATATTGTGAAATATAAACTAATACAAATTTAGAAATTAAAAAAAAAAAATTAATTTACTCCTGTGTTGTAGACAAGTATGAAGGATTCTTTTGCAAATCCATTAGAATCAAAATAATTTTTTAACAAATTCTTTACACATTAATTACAAATAGCTGGAAAGGTCATGAAAATCAGTATTTTTACTGTTAACAAAAATTGCTCTCTTAATTTTTAAAAAGGTTAATTAAAAAATTTTAATTTAAAAATTAAAAGGATAATTTAATTTAATTTGAAAAAAATATAAATTTTAGATGAAAAACATCTATTTAACAAACTAAATTCAAACTTAATTTATTAGTTTAAGTTTAAGTTGAAGTACTACAATTGCTGAAAAACTGAATTAAAATTGAACTAAAACCGAATTCAAAATTACTTAATTTACTCCTGTGATGGCAAAGTGAGCATCAGAGACGTCTTTCAGAAACATTAAGAAATCTTACAAACCTTATACAGCTGAATGGTTTAAACATAACTGTGTACATGTCTTTGTACTATTTCTAGAAGCTCACTGATGTGTGTGGGTCGAACACCATCATCCTCCCCATCTGTCAGAGCCACCCCAAGCCCTTCCAGGTACTGTGTGTGTTTTAGTATAGCGATCAGCATTTAATACTGTAAAAAAACACACTCTCTTTGAAGGCGAGCAGCTCACATTAAACAATAGGCTTTGTTTGCATGTGAGAAGTGAGAGACAGCTGTCTGAGTTAACGTGACCGAAGAAAGCGGGAATTTTAGATATGAAAGTAATTCACAGGTCACCAGGGAACAAATGGTTTAAATGTATGCTTGTGCACATGACATGTCACTCATTCACCCCTTCTCTCTCTCTCTAGGCCTCTGGAGTCATGTGCCAGTAGTTATGCTCAGTCCGTGCCTGTTCCAGTGCCGACACAAAAGCACAACTACCAGAGGATGGAGCAGAACCTACAAGTGTCTGACAGGTTGGGTTTATCTCTATATCGCTCTCTCTGACATGAAATAGATACATAAATGTGTTTATGATTCCCTAATGCATTTCCTTATTTTTCTAATTTCAGGACAGCAGCACCTGTACAACACAGCTGCTCAAATGGGGTTCCAAGATGTGGGAGAATCGGGTGTTCTCCAGAATCAGGAGGATTCAGACCATATTTACCCTCCCCACAGGGTAAAGAAAGCATCTCACTGCAGACTTGTGTGTTGATTTGCATACTTCACTTATAGAGGAAGAGACTCTAACGGTAGTTTTAGTAGGAAGCTGGAAATAACAGAAATCCATTTGAATCAAAATAATTTTTGAAAACCCTTAACACATAGAAATGTTATGGAAATCAGTGTTGTTTTTATTAGAGATGTTGCTTTGGCATCTAACTGATATAAAACTACAAACTGCTAAAACCGAAATAAAAATGAATTATAGTTATATATAAATATTAAAAATAAACAAAAGTAATTTCAAATTAAGCACACAACAAATTACTAAAATTAAAATGAAACTAAAAATATGGATGGGTTCAAGTGATTATTTAAAAAAAAAATCGAATTACATAATGTGCCGATTAATTAATCAGGTAAATCCCAAATTAACGAGATTAATTATTTAACATGCACATCATGTGCCGATAAAAGATAAAGTTATTATTAAAGATAATAGTTAATTTAGAGTTATTGTTAATTTACAAAAAAAAAAAACACGGAATAGAAAAAGACACTATACTCTAAATATAAAACTAAATGTGCCAGTAGGTGGCAGTAAATCCCTGTCTTAAGTGAGTCATTCAATAATTCATTGAATCAATTCGAATCATTCAAATGGCGATTCATTCAGAAACGAAGAAAGTGACTGCCTTTATGAATAGTTCACTGAATCATTGATTCACTCGAATTAATTTAAAAACGTGGATTCATTAATGAAACACCGCTGTGTGTTGATCAAAGACACACAACAGTTCTCCTTGGGATTTAATTTCATTAGTGAAATTACTAACAATGTGTCTAAAGCAGTGGTCTCAAACTCAATTCCTGGAGGGCCACAGCTCTGCACAGTTTAGCTCCAACCAGCTCCAAATCACACCTGCTTAGAAGTTTCTAGTGATCCTGAAGACCTTGATTAGCTGGATCAGCTGTGTTTGATTAGGGTTGGAGCTAAACTGTGCAGAGCTGTGGCCTCCAGGAATTGAGTTTGAGACCAATGGTCTAAAGTGTAATATACCTTATCATCATTTTCAACAGCATTAAATTGAAGAGGGTAAACTTTATCACACGACTGAATCTACACATGCATTGTAGGTGTTCTTGCTCCGTCCAAGTAATAAATGCAGGTCTTTGAATGAGCACTTCAACTGCTCAGGTAATGCCAATACAACCCATTTCAGGATCTGCCAAAATTATATTTTAAAATCAATTAGGGCTATAGAAATGCATATTAATATTTACAAGTAAATCTCCATATTATGCGTAGGCTAGTCTTCTTTCTATCTGACCCTCACTACATCTAATTTTGACGTCCATCAGGGGGGATAAAGCCTTCTTAAGGGGGGTCAGACCCCCCCAAACCCCCCCGTAATTCGCACCCTGACTATAGTAATATATAAACAATACTAAGATAACAGTTAGAAATTCATTGGTCAAAAGTGAGGAGGCTGTGTGTTTTTATAGATCATATAGAAGATACTGATGTGTTGTTTATTCCTTTTTCAGTGGGAAATGTTCCTGAAACACCCAATCAGCCTGAATCTGTTGGCAGCAGGACAGGGTTGCATACCGCAGGTAAAATACCGTTTCACTGCATATCAATTAGATTTTTAACACTTCTCGTTGTAATTGTCCAACTCTCTCTTTGTCTCTCCTCTCTTCACTGACATCACAGCCATTGACAAAAACCTCACTCACAGACTCAGGGGTCATCGGCACAATCCAGAATCTGTTGTCCACAGAGTGAGTAACTGTTGCATAACTTAACATAACATAACAATAGGGATGCCCCCTAATAGTCGACTAATCGTTAGTCGCTTAGTTTTTGAAAAAAAAACTATGTGTATATCTTTGCCTTACAGATATTAAAAATATATCTATAGAGAGTGAAATGTCTACTTTCACATGAACCAATTCAAATGGAAGACAAATATTGTCAAATTATATGAAACATGAATACAGGCCCATCACTACTGCGGAGATGACTAGTCCGTGTCGCTGACTTCATCTCTTAAACAGAAACAAAGAAAACACTTGTTTATCAGTGAATTATTAAAATGTTAATGCAGTCTCCTTACTGTTTTTCCCTGACACATTCATAATCATTACGTCTGCGGTGCACTGTGGCAAGCTTTATGCGTTTGCTTGAGCGCTTATTAGGCTATGTAGGCAATTAAAGGTTCATTATAATGATTTGGTGGTGGTTGAGGAGAGACCCCCCACATGATTGTAAAGCGCTTTGGGTGTACAGCAATACACAATAAAGCGTTATATGAATGCATCATTCATCATTCATTCATTCATTCATTTAAATGGTTTATTAAAAACTGTGCGATTAGTTGACTGATGCTTAAAATGAATGACTACTAGTCAACCAGAAAAATCCGTAGTCGAGGGCAGCCCAACATAACATAACGTAACATAACATAACATGACTAAACATAGCCATATAAAAAACAGCTCCATCACCATAGTCATTACATTTAACATAGAGCTACGTATAATACATGATTACTTCATTTAAAACGCATTCATCTGAGTATTTGGCCAATTATTTAGGTATGATATATAGTTATGATCTTTTTAACGAAATTAATACTTGTTTCAGTGAGGATGCATTAAATTGATCAAAATAAACAGTAAATATATTTATAATGTTACAAAAATATTTTTCCAATAAATTCTGATCTTTGTGAAAAAAAAAAAATGTATCACAGCTTCCACAAAAATATTAAGCAGCACAACTGTTTCCAACATTGATAATAATAAGAACTGTTTCTTAAGCAGCAAATCAGCATATCAGAATGATTTCTAAAGGATCATGTGACACTGAAGACTGGAGTAATGATGCTGAAACTTCAGCTTTGCTTCAAAGGAATAAATAACGTTATAAAGTAGAACACAGTTATTTTGAATTGTACTATTTTACAATTTTACTATTTTTACTGTATTTTTGATCAAATAAATGCAGCCTTAGTGGGAAAAAAACCCATCCCTGAACGGTAGTGTAATTTGTGTCACACATTTTTTAAAATTACACTTTTATTGGAAACAAACTTGCTATATATGTGACTGCATTTACTTTCAGTGGGATTTGTGTCGGCGACCTATCTCTGGTCAAACTCCAAGTACAGCGCTGGTTCAGAGAGGCCTGATCACCCGAAACAAGACCATGTCTGACCTGAAAAATCTGGCACAGTTCCCGGCTACAGGGCCCCGCGTGCCACTTCTCAGGCCAGCGGAAAGAAGGGACACCGTCAAAAGGTATTAGTCGACTTGGCTTTAGTTGAGGGTGAAGAAAGCTTGTGACGCAGTAGTAATGATAATTCATATTTTATAATCAGCACTGGAATCACTGCTGTGATATGATTGCTGTTAGAGGAGTTTGTTCCCTAGAGCTATGTTTATGGGTCATTTGTGTTGTAGGTCATTAAGTACCGGGCGTCTCTCAGATAAGCTGCTGAAGGCTGTATTTGGACATCAGTTTGACAGTGGCAGCTGTGAGAGCTTAAATTCAGAGAAACCCATGGACACAACAGGTAGAGCTCTTTATTTTCTTTTATTATTTTCTTTTATTATTATTTTATCCAGTAATCTCAACTGACTAGAATGGTCATTGAAATGTTGTGGAAATTCATTGATAAGTTTCCTTAATATTTGCAGTTAGTCATAGATAATGCTTTAAAAATTCCATGCTGTTTAATATGGCATTGTGTCCTGATTTCTCTAGCACCCCCTGGTGTCAGTGATGGCACAGAGCCGGGCTCAAGCAGTCCTGCTGGAGTTGTGTTCATGCTGGGCTCTCCTGAATATGGACACACACCTCCTCACGCCACTCGACCTAGACGCTTCTCAGGTGACACTTCCATTATTTTACTTTATGAGATTGAAACACAAGTATTGTATTTGCATGTTATTGTATCTGTTATGCTCACAATGCATCTTCAATTCACCACATTTGCTATTGAAGTGGGCACTCCCAGCCCAACAAGCCCTGGCTGGACCAACGGTCATTTGCACGAGGCTTACAGCTCGCCTGATAGTCTGCGATATGGTTACACAGATGCCACGGCAACAAACCGATGTGAGGGTGTGACCTTTGTGCCACCTGAACTGCCAGAAGAGACGCTCATGGAGGTAAAATAATTGGCCTATACATTATGTATGAAGGATACAGTCATTCAGACAGTCAGCCAGATAGTTATCATATTAAAATACTGACTATAGACTGACTGTACATTATCTTTTCCCAAATAAATAGATATGACATATTAATTTTTAGAATAAATAATTGTATGATGTGAGAAAATGGAGATGATATGAGAGACACTGATCTAGCACAAATATGTAGCAAATCAATTGCAGGGGTATACAGCGGTCAATTATACAGTCATTATGCAAAAATACACTACTGTTTAGGGTTGATAATATTTTATTATGTTTTTGAAATGCGTCTCTTATGTTCATCAAAACTGCATTTATTTAATCAAAAATACAGTAAAATAGGAAATATTGAGAAATATTTTCATGGTTTGAAATAAGTGTTTTCTATTTGAATATATTTAAAATGTAATTTATTCCTGTGATGACAAAGCTGAATTTTCAGCAGCCATTACTGCAGGTGTCTTCAGATGGAAGGTGATCCTTCAGAAATCATTCTAATATGCTGATTTGGTACTCAAGAAATATTTCTTATTATAATCGATGTTGCTTAATATTTTTGTGGAACCTGTGAAACATTTTTTTTAAAAGATTATATGATTATAGAATGTTCAAAAGAACACTTTTGTAACATTATAAATGTATTTACTGACATTTTTTTAATCCGTTTTAATGCATTATTGCTGAATAAAAGTTCTAATTAATGAATAATTTAAAAAAAACAACTTCTGACCCCAAACTTTGGAAGTTGTAGTGTTATGACCATAGAACTTCATTATTGACCAATCAGAACTGAGTATACTAGACAGCAATTTATTTTATTGTCGTTATTGTGGCACTTGGTATTATGCGTTTTATTGAAACAGAATGTGATGTCTACCTCTTCTTCACCACAGGAGGGGCATACAGACTTGCTGAGCCAACTACGCTTCATTTTAGCCTTTGCCCACTGCATCACAGAGGTCGCTGGAACAAAGGACAGTGGGATTGAAAGAAATATGACACTTGATGCTTCATTCTTAGAGCAGAGCGTGGTGGCCGACCAAATCAGCCTGCTGAGCCATGAGTGGAGGTGAGATATGACTCCGTCACATATACGTAAACACACAAACACACATTTTGTGTGTGAAGTCTGTGATATGTACACTATACACTGTGAGTGATGTGCACATGTGTATGTAGCTCTGCAGAGCAGCTGGTCCTGTATATGAAGTGTGCTGAGCTGCTGTCCTCTGCACTTCACACAGCGATGGCTGGGATCAAAGAAGGCAAACTCTACCCATCAGGATCTGTTAAACAAGGTAGAAAGTTAGAAAACTAGAAACAGCCTTTATATAAAATAGAAATCTTTTGTACCATTGTAAATGTCTTTGCTGTTACATTTGAACAATCAGAAATTGCATATACTGCACTTAAGACATTCAATTTGTGTTATGTTATGTACTCACAGTAGTACGTAAGCTGAACGAGATGTATAAGAAGAGTGTGAACTCCTGCCGTTCTCTCACTGAGAAACTCCAGCTCTTCTTCAGCAGCAAACAAAGACTGATGGACCGCATCAACAGCATTACTGCTGAGAGACTCATCTACACACACACCATTCAGACGGTATGAACAGATTCGCATCATGTTTCTTATAATATGAGGAGAAACATATGCATATCATATCACTAATACGGAGTATGAATTGCGTTACTTTCTTATGATCAGGTACAGACGGCAGCACTGGATGAGATGTTTCATTGTGGAGAAACCTCTGTAGAACGATACCATAAGGCCTTACTGCTGATGGAGGGTCTGTCCTTATTTATTACAGAGACTGCAGATCTAAACAATATCAACAAATGTAAGTATGACACGCATAGACTACCGTTCAAAAGTTTGGGAAAGAAATTAATACCGGCATAAGTGACAATAAACACATGAATGATATTACAAAAGATTTCTGTTTCAAATATAGATTCAGAGAAAAGTAAGAAAATTCAGCTTTTCTGTCACAGGAACAAATTTTAAAATATAATTCAAATATAAAACAGTTATTTTAAATGGTAAAAAATATTTGACTCATCTCTGAGTTTGTCTGTCTGTTCTGTTCTGTCTGTAGGTAAACAGTGTATTGAGCGACGGCTCTCCTCCCTCCAGCCCAAAGGATGTGTGTGATGAACCCTCATTGTTTTTGCTCTGCATCAAACCCACAACATCTACATCTCATTTCATCCCAGTTGCCATTTGAAATTCTGTAAAAGGAAAAATTCACACTCACCCACTCATTAAAAATGTGATACTTGGCTTCCAAAGACAAAAAAGGTGAGAAAAGACTTTTTCATAATAGACAGAGATGAAATATCTATTGATATATGTATATATAAACAAAAGCAACATCTGCAAACATCTATTTTGTTCATTGTAAAAGAATATTGAGTGAATCAAGTTGCATCATTGGTTGAATAGATGTCATGTTTAAATGCTTTGACTTTCGAATTTACACCAATGAGTGATGGCACTTCCTCAGAGATTAATTTAATCTTAGTACTACAATGTTAAAGCCAGTGTTGGAGTCTGAATGAGTAACAGCTTGGATGCTTTTCATTCTATCATACTAAAACATGCCTGTAGCATTAGTCTCATGAAGTTACAAGGAATGATCCTGTTTTTGATGACTTATTCTGCATGTTTTTGCATGATTCTGAGGAAATTATGGTTATCTGCTGTATCTGAAGGGAATTAATTCTAATAATGACTAATAATTAAACCTCTGTGGCCACCAAACCATTGTTGAAATAGCAGCCGGTGGTGGATGTGTAGTATTCAGTGTTACATCTGTAAGGCTCTAATGTGGCAATTGACCAAAACTGTGGCAAACCTTTGTAGACCTACTGATAAAGACTGTCATTTTCATATGTTGTCATATGAGGTTGGGAAAAAATACTTGAGATTTGTATTATATTGACAATCGTGTGTGTAAAACAGTGATGCACTTTATAAACACATTTGCCTTCTGGATGCCTAAAAAGAACCACTGCAGAGACAAGCCTAATGGCTCATTTTGGGTTAATTAACACCTGAAAGTCAAAGGAAATGCAATACAAAGACAGTCAATATCTTGTGTGTAGCATTTTATATTTATCTGTTTTAGCTGTCTGTCTGAAAGTGGTGTTTTAGTTTTCAGTTTGCTTTAGAATCTATTGCAAGTAAAGGACTTTTGCACAGTTTGCTGGGATGACTAGGTCTCTAGTTTTTGTAGTGATTTGATAGTGCCTTAAATGACCTAGCTGGTTTAATCTTACTGGACACCTTTTGAGACTTACAATCTGTTATACTTCCAGCATTTCATATCATATTCATTCATTACTTGCACTATTGTTGCATTTTCCAATGGCGATAACTCTAAAGGTGATTTTTGACTAAGGCATTTAGTCAGAATTGTGTGGTAAAATGATTGTGATGAATGCATACAAACATTTTTTTAAATAACCGTGATGTTAAATTGAGGACAATTAACAATTTTGTATATGTCGTTACAGTATTTATGATGTGTTTTCTGGTATTTTTGTCTTTTTATTTCCATTCGCAAAGCCAAAATGAAAAATATGTGCAGAATGCATGTGGTATGGGTGTGTGTAATTGAATAAATTTCACTTTTATATTTACTTTGTGTATGTTGATTCATTTCGAAATAACTATGAAAAGTCTTGTCTTTAAACAGTTAACGTTACTGGAATTGTGGGTCTGGAATTAACTCAAATTTAACAAAATGTGTTTTTTTTTTTTTCCCCTGCTCAATCATTTTTACGTTAAATAATATTTTAAGGTATAAAAGTGTGTGTTTTAGGGCTAATTCATATGGTTAAAAATACATATAATTTCGTCTAATTAATAAATTCTCATAATCCATGCATAGTAGTAACTCTTGCTGCAGCGCTGCAAGAAAACGAAGGAAGCAAAACCTACGGTGGTCCCGCCCTCACACATACGTCACGCTTTCTTTCTGTGAAATGATTGGGCTAGAGCCCGTCAGTCAAGTAAACGTCACGTAAACGAGTCGAGTGTTTCCGGGTATTCAGAGAAGAAAGAAAAAAAATCAGTCTATCGCCATGTTTCACAGAGAAATATCTGTCAAACGCTTATAACAGTTTTATTGAGCGTTGTGTTTGTGAGTGTGGAAACACAGGTGTTTTGTCATTTAGACTCAAGATAGAGCTACAGTGGATGGTCGGAGCGCGGGACGGTGATTTTACAGTAAGTGGCGCGTGTTGATGTTTGTGTTTAGCAGGCGAGCTAATGCTCAGCGAGCGGAAACTCAAACATGTTCTTCTCTGTATGTTCGCATAAACTACACCACTACATACACTTAAAGAATACACAGAGGTATGTTAAACGTGTTCTCACTGGATAAGAATAGCTAGGTTTTGATAAGCGGAAAGTGGGTGGGTTTGTTAGCAGTAGCAGGCTGTGGCTCACTATGTCAGTCAGCCTGCCTTTAGAGCAGAGAGGGCTTTACCAGTAGTAAACACCGTGTTGTCAGTTCCACAGTGGGCATTATTCCTTTCTAAAAGGTACCAAGGTAACTGCGTTCCCCCCGAAAACACCATAATTACAAGTGTAAAATCTTAAAAAGTTAATACGGGGTCTGATTCGGACAGAGTAGGAATCTGTCAGAAGTTTTTCTGTTACGTTGTTTCATTTTTTTTTGTTGACAGTGGCAAAATATACATTTAATGTAATAACAGCAGCTGTAGTAATTGTAATTTTTTAGCTAAAGCCTTTAAGTCAAGTCATCTTTATTGATATAGCGCTTTTAACAATACAGATTGTGTCAAAGCACTTAACAGTATCAAATTGGAGGATAGAGTGTTTTCAGTTAAAGGCATTTCATTATTGAATTCAGAGATGTCATTGTCTAGCTCAGTTTAGTTTAAATTGTATCTGTGCAATCAAATCGGCGATAATCGCTAGAAATTAAGTGTCCCCAATTGAGCAAG
Organism: Onychostoma macrolepis; assembly: GCF_012432095.1. NCBI lineage: Eukaryota > Metazoa > Chordata > Actinopteri > Cypriniformes > Cyprinidae > Onychostoma > Onychostoma macrolepis. Next base: position 10,016,227 of record NC_081162.1, on the reverse strand, counting down.
CCAGAGGCCACAGAGGCAAGGAACCAAAACTCCCTCTGTTACCATGGTGAATTTCTGTGAGAGGTGGAATAGATGACAGTCAATAGCTAATCAATACAGTATTGATTGTACTGAACGGTCATTGTTTAAAAACAGCTTTACACAAAATCTTGATGTTTATAATATTTTAATATCTTCATGCCTTGTAGCCGCATTTAGAAGATTTGTGCAGGCGATGATATATTTACATTTTGCGACAATATAAACAATCAAGTTGATATTTGCTAAATTGTCAGTATACTGTATGTATAGATATTTGTTTTACATTGATTTGTGAACATTGTAATGTTGTTGCTTCAGATTGGAATATATTTGCGTAGTTTCTACGATCAAACCCTTGTCCTTGTAATAAGTACACTGTAAATCGCCTTGGATGCGTGATAGATTTAGTAATTGTAATACAATTGTTTTCAATTGCTGATAATGATATTTAGACGTCAATATTTAGATTTTTGAATAATAATAAAAAACATTTTTTAAAACTATTGACAAGGCTGTTTGTAGATTTCATAACTGACACAAGGAGGTAATAACACTTCAGTTTATTTCATGGTCATTATATGAGGATGAAAATATTTCATGCATCAAAAAGTTCATAAAGACATTGTAAAAGTAATCCATATTAATTTGAAGAGACGGTTGCTTTATAATGATGAGTTTATTTATTTACAGCTATTATTCACATATACACATTGATCAGCGCATAGCCTACACAGAGCACATCAAATATTGTAAACAAAAGCTCAAACATGCTTGCATGACCTCTGAGAACAAACCTCATGTTTCTTAGGCGTCCATACCATATTTAAAGAACGTTTTGGAACAGTGGACTTTCAATGGAGTCTCTCAGGTTTCATTAAAAATATCTTCATTTGTGTTTTGAAGATCAGAAAAAAAGTTTTTCCGGTTTGAAATGACATAAGAGTAGGTAAATGAATTTTCATTTTGTGTATACTATTCTTTTAATTGGCCTGAGCTATATATATTGGTCTGTCTCTACAAATTATTAATGACTTTTTCCATTGAGGTTTAGTATGAATTTCTGTATCTTTGTACAACCGAAATATTGCACTGTTGTCTCTCCACAGAGTGTCTTTTAATACAGTTGAAGTGGCACGCAATGCACCATGGAGGAGGCCCACCAAATATGCAGAGGAACCTTCAGAGATCCAAGTCCTTCACTGGATCTGAGGCAGAAGACCAACAGCAGCAGCAACAACTACCACAGCAGCCCCAACAACAACAACAGCAGCAGCCCATGCCGGTTACTCAACAACAGCCGGCAAATGCCAATCACCCCCAGTCACCGGTGACATCTTTTGCTCCTTCCGCCAGTCCCTCTGCGCCACAGTCTCCCAATTACCAAATCATCATGAGTCGGAGTCCGGTCACAGGCCAGAACATGAACATCACTTTACAGAACGTGGGACCAATGGTTCCTGGGAACCAGCAGATCACCCTCGCCTCTCTTCCTCTCCAGAGCCCAGCATCCCCTGGCTTTCAGCACCAGCCCCAGCAGTGGAGGTTCGAGCCCGGGTCTTCGTCTTACGTGGTGACATCACCCTTGCCCCAGACAATGCAGTCTCAAAGTCCAACCCAGCACAGTCCGGTCCCCATACAAGCTGTGCCCAGGCCGAGTGCTCCTGGGTCGGCTCTGGGAGTGTGTGGTCAGAGCCCAACGCGGTTTGTGGAGGCAGGTATAATGGTTAGGCAAATCAGCTTGGGCAGCCCACCTGGAAGTGGTCATTTTGTGTACCAGGATGGAACAGGATTGACTCAACTGGCTACAACAACAGCAGGAGCCGTTCAGCTGACCTCACCTGGGACACCAGGGGCTGTCAGAGAAAGACGCCTGTCCCAGCCGCACTCTCAAACCGGGGGCACCATACACCATTTGGGGCCACAGAGCCCTGTTGCGACAGGGGCTGCTCTCCCGACGTTGGGCAGCCCTGGGCACATCACCACCTCCAATCTTCCTCCTCAGATCAGTAGTATCATCCAAGGCCAATTAGCGCGTCCCATGATTTTTGAGAAGACAGCGCAAGGTGTTGTGGCTGGTGTGGCGTCCCCGGCAACAGCCTCTTTTGGGGTCCCCTCCGCCATCCCTCCATCCAGCCCATCCAGGAGCAACCCTCCCCAGGGCCTCGCCAACCAGTCCCTGACTCCCACCAGCATGAAGAAGATGCAGATGAAGAAGCTGGAGGAGATTGCACCCTCAAATCCAGAAGTGGCGCAGTTGAGGAAGCAGTGTCTAGAGCATCATGCAAAGAAGATGGAGAGTCTAAAGGAGGTGTTTAAGGAGTACCTGATTGAGCTGTTTTTCCTGCAGCATCTGCAGGGAAACATGATGGACTACCTTACTTTCAAGAAAAAGCCCTGTGTGCCTCTCTTCACCTACCTGAGGCAAAATGATCTTGACCTTGAAGATGAAGAGGAGGAGGAAGAGCAGTCAGAAGTCATCAATGATGAGGTAAAAGAAATGCATTTGGCTCTTATCTGCAAGGTTTTCAAATGTCACATGACCCTTCAGAAATCATTCTTATTTGCAAATTTGCTGCTCAAGGAAAACATTGCTTATCTGTGTTGAAAACAGTTTTTTTTTGGAAGCTGTTTTTTTGAGGATTATTTTGATAAATTTTTGAATTGATAGAAATCTTACACACACACACACATGCACACACATGCACATACACACACACACACACACACACACACACATATATATATATATATATATATATATATATATATATATATATCTTTACTGTCACCTTTATCAATTTAATGCATCCTTGTTGATTAAAAGTATTAATTCCTTTCAAATTCTTTACCCCCCCAAAATATACTAAAAAATCTAAATATACATCAATTCATAAATGAGTAAATTAATAGATCCATATTATAAAAATAATCATCATCATGTGATGTCTTTGTGACCCATGAAACAACTTTTCTTTGTATGGAACTCTTGCTGTCTTTTTCATTTGGAAATATCAAGATGTATTTTTCTCTGGCTTTGTATCTTTCATCTGTTTCTATGACAACCTCTCAGGTGAAAGTAGTGACTGGAAAGGATGGACAGACGGTGACTCCTGTTGCTATAGCTACACAACTCCCACCCAACGTGTCTGCAGCGTTCTCTGCTCAGCAGCAGTTCCAGGTGATGGAGGCTTCCGTACTAGAAATGTGAAGGAGGAATCATTCAGAACATTTCCAAAATGTTAACATTCAGTATGATAGGGCTTTTATTATGTGGTTTGACAGAATTGTAATATTAGACATAATCAGGCAAGCTTTAGTTAAGGTCACCAGTATTGTTTTTGCTGTGTGTGAATGAGACTCTCACTTTGGTTTGTTTTCCGTCTCATAGACCCATGCCGGGGTGGCAGGTGGCAGCATCTCGAACCCTGTGGACATGGAGGCTTTCAAACGGCAGCAGGCCATGGCACAAGCAGGTAGGGCGACGTTGACGCAGGGCAAAAGTGGAAGACTGTTTTGTTTTCATTTGTTTCTTTATTCCCGCTTTTGTTTTCTGTTTTTCCGTTTGCTGTTCTTCCTTTTTTTTTCTCCCCTTCCAATTCGCTTCTGCTTACTCACTATTCCAGCATCTTTTCCCAGCTCTGTGTTTGAAGCCTGTAATCCAGAAAATGGGGAGCGGAGCTTCCCAACAGCTACCTGCTGGTGTGCAAACATCATTGCCATGTGACAAGTGTTATTTCTCCTTCTTTTGGTTTTTCCTGTTCTATCTCTCATTTTTTGGGAGGGAGTTTTCTCTTTTTTTTTTTGCGTTTTGAGGGTATTGTGTGTTTTGCATCCCAGATCAGGCTAAGAGGTCCCGGATGGAAGTGGGTCGGCATGGGATGATATTCCAGCACCCCGCTGTAACTCCTTTAGGATCTCCCGGCGTTCCCCTCCAGCAGCTCATGCCGACAGCGCAAGGTAGGAGCGCCGTTGCGTCTCGGGACAGATCCGCTCTTGTGACCGTTATTCAATGCTGCTGGAGGTCAGGGTTCATTCCAGAGTTCCCAAAGTTGATCCCACCTTTTTTTCCAAGCATCATCTACCAGTTGTGATCCACTTGTTGGGACTCCGTTCAGACTTAGCCCTCATTTAAAATCTTTCTCTAAGCGTCAGAGGGACAGCTGGGCAGAAGATACAGCTGAAGATCAATTTGGAAGACATCACATTTTTTTCCATTTATGATTTGCTCATTAGTTCCTTGAGCCATTCACCTCATCCGTTTACGTTCTTCTTTGCCATATTGGCATCTCTGATTCCATCCAGGGCTCATCAGATGATAAGCCCCAAACTGTCTACTGGGATGTCCTATTTCACATAGTGTTTGTTTTGCGTTTAGTTCTGCGGCTTTATAGTTGACATCTCCTCTCCTGATCCTACAAAGCTCCTCCTTCACTTCCTTAAATTCACTGCATTGTCAACTTGGAATCTAAATGCATTTTCAGTCTTGGTTCCCTTCATCTAGAGAGTTATTTTCGTTTCTTCTCGTTTTATCGTCACCATGTTTTCAGTTCCCACCCTCATCTTCAGTTTCCATAGCATTGCTTCATGACCTGATGGTGATGAGCCGAAAGTGGCGCTCAGGAAAGGTCTTATAATCAAGCAGATTAACCTCAGAAAGCTTCGGAGCTGACAAATTGATGTAGTTGGTAATTTAGCTCATGATGAAATGCTAAAAGAGGGAGATACTTAGTGTTTACAGCTGGGCTTTACCTTCTTCTGTGCTAAACTTCCCTTGTCATTCCTCTGCTATACCCTCTGCTTTGCTGTTGTGTAGCTCAAGTATTAATGCAGATGTTCCAGACATTACCTGCTTTGTGCATGTTCATGAAGTGTGTCAGTGCTTCAGTCGTGTCCATTACCTTTCTGTGCTTTTTTTTTTTTTTTCTTTCGAGTTCTTCTCCTATTTTTGTTTTATTTTGTTTCCTTAATTTGATTCTTTTTTTATATCTAGACTTTTCCACTTATGGATAGTTCAATGGTAATGCATGATTAGTTTTGTTCTTCATAGTAGTATTCTTAAGCATTGAACGAAATATTTTGATTTTCACATTTACGAGTTCTAATTTTCATTCATTAGAACATGTATATCTTTCTTGATTTTTGTTATGTAGTCATTGTGACACAAACGGTATTTTTCATTAATGTTCCCTTTTCTCCAGCATTGTGTAACACATTGCTGGTAATTCATAACATCATATCCATAAAACAAAAGAAGTTTAGTTGAAACACAAATGGGTAAAGTTGTGTCTGAGTTCTATTGCATTTCACAATCAAAATACATTTTTAGATATGTAAAGAATGCAGCACTGTTTTCATGAAAATAAAACTTGCTGTACTGTATTGTACTGTATTACAGTGATTTATTTAAAATTCTGTAATATTTTTTCCAGTACAAATTGTTGGCGGTTTTACATTTTACATTAACAAAAATGTGTAAATATTTTTTTTTTATATAAGATAATAAATTACATTTAAGTTACTGTATAAAATCGTTTTATAATAATAATTATAAAGTAAATATTGTCTAACATCAAGGTAATGAGTATTGGAGAGAAATGTTTTTAATTGTCATACAAATAATGTGTCAGTTAAAATTATAATACTAATCTTTGTATTTTTTTAAGCTAAGTATAATTTCTTATTTCTTCAGATTTGTAGGTGTCAAATACAACATTTTGGCCTTTCAGTATGGGCCTTTAGGGTGCTAATAAAAAATATGAAAGAATGCAGTCTGTGGTCTCTGTAGACAGACATGAGCTAAGACAATGTATTGTGTTTCCAATTCTTCATTTTCTCCTTCTGTGGAACTCTTCTTTGCTCTCCATTTCCCTCTCCATCTTTCTCTCCTCTCTTTCCTCTCTCTGTTCTGTTTCCTTCATCTTGCCCCCCATAACAGGAGGCATGCCCCCGACTCCACAAACAGTCCAGATTGGTGGGCAGAAACAGAACCAGCAACAGTACGACCCGTCCAAAGGTCCCCCAGTCCAGAACGCCGCCAGTCTCCATACGCCACCCCCACAGCTTCCAGGCCGCCTCCCCCAGGGTGGGCTCCCTATGGCTGGCCTGCCTCTCTCCCTGTCCCAGGGCCAGGCCATGGTGGTGGACCAGCATGCTCCAGTGGCTGGTGGTCAGCTCCAGGTGAAGGTGCAGGGTGCCGGGGCCGTGCTGGCTCCAGTCAACCCACATGCGCAGCTACAGGCACAGCTTCAGCAGATGCAGTCAGGACTCCACCTACAGATGCAGCAGCAACAGCAGATGCAGCAGTTGGTCACGCAGCCAGGACAGGCAGTGAGTATGCTAAAAGACATTTAGGACTATGCCACAGAAAACCTTACTAACCACATTAAAAAGATTATCTTCCTTGTTTAAAAAAGCTTGTTCTGCTTATTATGGTAGTAATAAAAGTGTGTAAAAATGGTCACATTTCTGATGGGCACTCTAGCTTCTGGACTGTGTTGCTTTAGAGAATGAAAATGCTTTATATACAGTTGCAATAAACATGCTGTGCAGTATAGATATTATTAATTAATTATATTAATATTCCTCGATCTTAAATAACCAAAGCATGTTTTCCAATCTTTTAATTAATATTTCAAAAAGAAGGAAAAAATACATTTAGCAAAATTGACACAGAGACTTCCAAGAATATTTGCGATGCAAAGGAACAATTGAGTTTAAGTCTCTTTATATTTTTACTTTTAAAGGTTTTTTATTAAATATAAAAATTATTTAATGATATACTCTACAACAAAAATACACAGAACTAAACAACATTTCCCTATTCATATTTTTCCCGAAATAAATGCCTTATTTGTACTTAAATAAATGCCACACAGAGACTTCCAAGAATGTTTGAGGGATGATGCAAAAGAACAGTTGAATCTTGAAATAACTGGGTGGTTTCAACTCATTTACGAAAAATGATTCAAACTCTAAAGTCATTTTTGCTGCTGATGTTTTAATCAGAGAAACTATTAATTAAAATCTGCTGGATAGGAAGAATAAAAAATTTGTCTGATGAAACTTTCTTTAGGAAACATAATAGGAAATAAATAAAAAGTGCAATAAATTCATTACAATATTCAACTTTATATCAACAGCAAAATCATTATGACTGTATCATGAATATTCAATATATTGCACAGCCCTACTCCAACAGTAGATTTTGTTACAGTTCATCCTCTCTCTCTTTTTCAGACTGTGGCACTTGTGCGTCCTGGATCAGATTCTTCCCAGCCTGCCCAGCGTTTGTTGTCCAACTCTCTCTCCAACCCTGCCATGTCTCCTGCTCCTCTAACATCCCCATCTCTCTCCTCCCCACACCCTTCTGTTCCGGTCCGCACCCCCAGTACTGGCCTCAGCCTCTCTCCTGCTGCCCAGTCCAAACTCGCTACCACGAATGGCACCACCGGGCTGAAAATGTCCGGTCTGGGTCAGAGTCCAGTTGGGCAGAACTCACAGGAATGCTCTCAGGACAAGCAAGCAGAACAAGCCAAGCGGGTGAGAACTATCAGATTAGAATAAGATTTTTTAGTATGCATTAAAGTAGCACATTTTGTTGTATATGTTGCCTATAATATCTCACACAAGAGCCTAACGTGTGATTGTAGGAGAGTCATGTGCACCAGCGCATTGCAGATCTCCGTAAAGAAGGCCAGTGGTCAGCTAGCCGCTTACCCAAGCTGCAGGAGACCTGCAGGCCCAAATCCCACTGGGACTACCTGCTCGAGGAGATGCAGTGGATGGCTGCTGACTTTGCCCAGGAAAGGCGCTGGAAGATGGCTGCTGCCAAGAAGGTGAGAAGACTCACACTCAGTCTATGATATTACAAACTGATTATATGTACATTAGATGTAAATATATGATTATATGCACAGCCGATGTAGCGGTCAAGTGTAACCTCAATGTATTCGGCCACGTTCTAGTCCCATTGACCATTCAGTATAGAGCCGGCTAAAATTCAGCTTCAATTTTAAGTTAAACAATCTCTCTCTGTGTAGCTTGTGCGCACATGTGCACGTTACCATGTTGAACAGAAGAAGATGGAGGAACGTGAGAAGAGGGAGGAGGAGATGAGGCTGCGGCACATTGCCAGCACCATCGCCCGTGGGGTTGAATACTTCTGGTCCAATATTGAACAGGTACATTTACATTCAATTCAGCATTTATTGGCCAAGTATGCATAACATACAAGGAATTTACTGCCGGTATGAGGCGTCCCACACACACAAAAAGTTACATGTCATAGATACCAGTGTTATTTTAGTATTATAATAGTATTTATTATAATACTATTTGTTAATATGTCAGTAAGATTTTATTATACATTTTATTCTAGTTTTAGTCATTTTAGTACTTCAACTTAAACTCATTTTAGTTACTTGCCAATACAACATTTCATTTCAATTTAAGTTGTTTACTTTTTATTTCACTTAACAGAAACTATATTTAATAGTTTTTAACTTTAGTTTTAGTTAACAATAACAACACTGACTTATACTTTAGTACTAGAACAAAACTGAAAAATAAAAGTAAAAAAATAAAATAAAATCAAGGAATTATTTTCTATGATTAAGATGTTTAGCAACCTCATAGGCATTCACCTGTGTTTGGGTTCATTGCATTTCACTCGGTGTGTGTCAGATTCAAAATAATGCATCATATTTATTATAAATTAGTATTCATGTTTTTTTTCTCTCTGTCTTACCACAGGTCGTAGAAATTAAGCTGCGTTTTGAGATCTATGACAAACGACAAAAAGTTCTTAGCTTGCAGAAGGCTGTGAGTAAAGGTGAGATTAATTAATGTTATCTGACTTGTCTTAACTGAATGTTCAGACTTAGTTTATTAATTCAGAAGAGACTTTGTATTGCTGCAGGCCAGTGTGCTAAAGTGACCCAGTCATCTGGAGAGAAGTCCGATAAAGAGAGTAAAGGGGTAAGATCTTCTCCATGTGTTCTCCAAGATCCTTCCTTATTGCTGCTTCACTCATCCTTTGATTGTAATTGACAATTTGTCTTCCCTTTTTTCCCTTTCAGCAGGAGACTGGCCCATCCCGCAAGAGAAAGCCAAGCACCTCGTTGTCGGATGTAGAGGGTACATAGTGCATTTATACATAGTTTGCTTACCGTTTTCTGTGTGCATGCTGCTGATTGCTCTGATGTTGTTTTGCAGTTGAAGATGAGGAAAGTACAATAGAGGAGCAGGAGGCTGTGGAGGTGGCAGCTGATCAGAAAGCAGAGCTGGCTGAACTAACAAAAGAAGGTTAGTTTTACATCTTAAACTTATGGGCATGTCTTTAAATGGTAATGTATTTTTTGTTTTCCTCCTTAATATTTTGGAAATATATCAGACTATGTACGAGCATAGTGTGTTAGATGTTTAGACAGACTAAATTATATAATACTTATTTTGGGCATTTTTAAGGTCTTTTAAGATCATGCCTTCTCAAAAATATTTGAAACATATTGTAACTATTGGGCTCCTAACTAACTATTTTTACTAGTGCTGTCAGTCGATTAAAAAAATTAATTGCGTTAATCATAGTCATGGTTTAAAATACTCAATAATCAAATTTAAAATACTAGGATTTACCTTCCGCCAGGTATGAGACATAATCCTTATTATTCTTTTATCATTATTCTTTTGTTTTTATTCAGCCATTATCAGCCTTTATACTGGCAATAAAACGTTTACCAAGCCACATCGCTTCAATCGCAGTATAAATTTACCCAACTATTCTCAAAAGTATTTCTAAATAAATACAACAAGAAGTATTATGACAAAATGCATTATGAAGAAGAATTGGACCTGTTCTGCAGCTGTATTAGAGCTAATATTAGCATCATGCTACATAAGACAATTTATGAGCTTAATAGTACACTTTTACTCAGAACTCACTTCAAACCACCATCGAGTGTTTGTAATAACTTGCTTTTTCGATCACATGTGGAATTTGGTCGTTTACTGTTGTTAAAATATGCTATTTATAGCCTTTTATATCGCTGCACAAATTAGCATTTCAGATGTACACATTTCATCTCAAGAAAATCACATACAAATATCCTATCATAATCGTGCGTTCCAAGTATAATCAACCTGCAATGCAATCGTTCACGTAATGCATTAAGTGCAGTTACTAATAATATTACATGTTCATTTCTTGTTTATTTCATGTTTATACACATTTGACAGTAAAGCACTAAACTTGAGTTGGGAAGCTTACAAAATGTATTTTATTAACAACAGTAGCATGTGCAAAATCAAATTTTTATGTAGAAAAGGTACTCTTATTAATTTATTACTTATTAGTCTTATTACTTATTAATTATTATGTGTGATTTAGTAGCAAATTGAAGAAAAGTTTGTTTTTCAAACCCCTTTGTGACTTTTCTTACTTCATACACAAAAAGAGCAGTACTCTGACAAAATCTGACTTTCATGATGATTTGATATTTTATAATAGTGATTTTATAATTATTTATAATGTCAAAATATAAAGGAAAATGTATAAATGCATGACTTATAAGCCTATAAGTGCTCCTCTGTTATAATGGTGATTCAATGTATTTTTAAATTTTGCATAAGTGTTTGTTCACCGCAGTATATTTTGGTCATCCCATTCAAAATAACATTCAAACTGGATTATTTTGGAGCTTTAAAGTACTGGAAACAGTTATGTGAAATTCTTGAAAGTAACTGAAAATTACTTGAATTTCTCTCTCAAAAGGTTATACAAACCCTGAAATGAATAATGTAATAACATTCGACTATTTCTGCCACAACACCATGGTTACAGTTAGCGTTACTGCTTCTGGTTTTCTGCTTCAGCTCTGTCTGACCTTAGATTTCTGTGCAGAATTTGAATGCATCTCACTAGATCTCACTAGAATCTTTTTTCATTCTGCGGTGAATTCAATTTTATTAACAAACCATTAGGAAACAATACCGAGTATATAACACGTCAAACTCCAGAAAACACAAGCATATCGCTGAAAAAAAAAAAAAATTAATTAAATTGCTGAGAACACTGCATAGCCCATACACCTGGACATTTGACCGCACACAGGAAATACATTAGACTAAGCGTTTTAAAAAATTATATATATATATATATATATATATATATATATATATATATATATATATATATATATATATATAAAACGTTTTTTCAGTACATCCATGAGATTTCCATGTTCCACTTTTAAGACGCATCACTTAGCCACAACCTACAGATCCCACAACACAAACATAAAAGCAAGCATAGGCAGTGCTGCGTGCATGATTTGGCATGACAGAACGCGCATCAAGTATGCATCAGTTTAATACAATAGATGCTACACTAAGTGAAAATAGCAGTATTTTTTAGTGATATGCTATTTACACTAAGTGCAAATAGCTATAGATTCTATTTATTCTATGTTAAAATAGCAGGATATTCTGCTAATTACTTACTGCAAATAGTGGCAATTATCTGCACCTCAGTATTGTAATACATTATAAAACAGTATGCGATAATGACTTATTGAGTGTAAATCTTAATTTTAATTCAAATTATTAAATGGATGCCACCTTATTGGGACAAAAGCCCTCCCTACACCTACCCTAACCCTACCCGATACTTTATTTTCAACTTTTTGATTATTTCCTTCATTTTTAATAAAAGTAAATGCTTTTCTGATGTAATTTGAAATGTGAAAAGGGAGAAAAAAAGTTCTCCAAAAGGTGGATTCGAACCCGGGTCAATCGTATTACACACACTTGACCACCTGCACCACTGGAGTTGACGAGTGAGCTCCGTCTTTTGTAATGTTGACTAGTCCAATTACGTGGCAGGCTCTTTGCACTTAGTGTAGAGGCTGATTTAAATAGACACTCTGAGTGTTCTGCAAAGAGGTGGAGGTAATAATTTTGCAGTAGCCTGTAATGTTTGTGCTTGTTTCTGTATGATATAATTGTACATATATCTATTAAAATACTGATATTCTGGCCTATTACTCCTCCCTGAACTTCCCTCTGCCCTGTATCTTGCTCTCTCATTGGCTGCAAGTCATCGGCGATGTATTTTTCAGTCAGAACTCATTGCACACAGCGTGATTGTGAATCGCCGACAGCTCCAGATATTTAGCATGCCAAATATTTTGCGGTCGGCGATTCTCTCAGATCGTGTCTTTGATAATTCACACTGCGTGATTGTCACTCGCGTGAACAAGCAGCGATTTGCCTCCGATTTCGGGCATTTGTCGGCGATTTATCAAAACCTGTCGGCGAGTGAAAAATCGGGCTAAAATCGTGCAGTGTGAACTCGGCATTACATTTGATGACTCGATCGGTACTCGCTATACTTGGCCGATCTCACGAACCGATCGCAATTTGATGACGTCAACGCGTGAGGACGTACATGATGTGTGGCGATATAAATTATTTGGCGCCGCATTCATGTCATCACCGGCGTGGAAATGCTATCAAGTTTCGAGAAACAATGAAAAATTTGTTATTTGTCATGTATGTTTTGCATGATGATATGATGAATGGACGTCATCTTTTCAATGGACAATCTGCGCATCACTGCACTTGTTTGCGGCGCGTTACGGCTCCACCGCCACCGGAGCTTATCACGGCCACTCTAGTCAGTGCTCGTGTTTATACCAGCCTGCCGTGGCATGTTTCAAAAGCGGCTCTCCTCACGGCTAGGCTAGAAATGGTCATTTGTGAGTTGGCACCGCGTGGAGGACGGAACAAAACCTCGTCGGAGCCGTAAGGAGTAACGGTAACATAATATGCTGATCCTGGGCTGCTTTTAAATGAACATTTATTCATAAAACAAAATATCTTCTTTGGCCATATTAGCCTACTCAATAGCATTAACACAGGCTTTATGCTGCCTTCAGGTGCTATCGGAAATTTCGTATCAAGTGCTTTAATGTGGGAAATAATAAATGTAGCATCCCATTGGTTGACATTCATTGCGCTATACATGCAGTTTGCTGTCAATTCTGGAATTTCGGTCAAATATAGGTGCATCTCAATAAATTAGAATGTTATGGAAAAGTTCATTTATTTCAGTAATTCAACTCAAATTGTGAAACTCGTGTATTAAATAAATCCAGTGCACACAGACTGGAGTAGTTTAAGTCTTTGGTTCTTTTAATTGTGATGATTTTGGCTCACATTTAACAAAAACCCACCAATTCACTATCTCAACAAATTAGAATATGGTGACATACCAATCAGCTAATGAACTCAAAACACCTGCAAAGGTTTCCTGAGCCTTCAAAATGGTCTCTCAGTTTGGTTCACTAGGCTACACAATCATGGGGAAGACTGCTGATCTGACAGTTGTCCAGAAGACAATCATTGACGCCCTTCACAAGGAGGGTAAGCCACAAACATCCACTGCCAAAGAAGCTGGCTGTTCACAGAGTGCTGTATCCAAGCATGTTAACAGAAAGTTGAGTGGAAGAATTTGGGTGAACTTCAGAAGGAATGGTCTGAGGCTGGGGTCAAGGCATCAAGAGCCACCACACACAGACGTGTCAAGGAATTTGGCTACAGTTGTCATTCCTCTTGTTAAGCCACTCCTGAACCACAGACAACGTCAGAGACGTCTTACCTGAGCCAAGGAGAAGAAGAACTGGACTGTTGCCCAGTGGTCCAAAGTCCTCTTTTCAGATGAGAGCAAGTTTTGTATTTCATTTGGAAACCAAGGTCCTAGAGTCTGGAGGAAGCCCAAGTTGCTTAAAGTCCAGTGTTAAGTTTGCACAGTCTGTGATGATTTGGGGTGCAATGTCATCTGCTGGTGTTGGTCCATTGTGTTTTTCGAAAACCAAATGTTGAATGTCGCCGAATTGAGGCAGTAATTAAAGCAAAAGGAGCCCGTACCAAGTATTGAGTACATGTACAGTAAATGAACATACTTTCCAGAAGGCCAACAATTCACTAAAAATGTTTTTTTATTGGTCTTATGAAGTATTCTAATTTGTTGAGATGGTGAATTGGTGGGTTTTTGTTAAATTTGAGCCAAAATCATCACAATTAAAAGAACCAAAGACTTAAACTACTTCAGTCTGTGTGCATTGCATTTATTTAATACACGAGTTTCACAATTTGAGATGAATTACTGAAATAAATGAACTTTTCCACGACATTCCAATTTATTGAGATGCACCTGTACATGCTTATTTCACTGCTTATAAAACATACAATATGCTTCGAATGATTGTTCATATCTAGTCTACAAATACAATACTTTAGCGACAAGACAAAGGGATGTAGTTGTTGTGAGAACAGCATTGACAGCAGCAATGGTTGTTCCCTCCACCATGTATAAAATTTATGACCCGCCCAACTCAGAAACTCGGGTATCAAAATTATTCCGAATTTCCCAGAAGAAAATACGACTTGAGAGGCCGTTCAGATTCCAATTTCCGATTAGGAAACTCATATTTATGATAATTCCGATAGCACGTGAAGGCAGCATTACTCCTTTCAAACTTTATCTGGAATGTCACCATTTCTGTCACTGCAACTCCCCGATCAGGCGAACACACACACACACACACAAATGAAATCGTCTGCCTGATGAAAAATGAATTTTAAAAAATGTAGTTAATATTTGCATCATTTATGATTTATTTTATCCACCCCCAAATAATCAGAATGCATTTTTTATTACCCACTCCGGATTATCCGCAGCGCCCTAACTGTATTTATTTTTGTCTTATATTAAGTATCCTGATATACGTAATGTTATGTATAAACCCCATTTTAAAAGGTATATTAAAATGTTCACTGTATAAGGAATACTTTTTGTGATTTATTTAACATTATTACATATGTTATTGAAGTATCAGAATCAGCATCGGTATCGGCCGATCACCATGACAAGAAATCTGTACTCTGTATCGGCTGCAAAAATCCTGATCAGAGCAATCCCTACTGTTCATACAATTTAATAATTTCATAAATGTTTTCAAATGTTTTTAGTGGATTTTGAGATACAATTGAATTTTGTGCACAGGCTAATAATTAATTTTATAATGTTTTCAGTATGCAAAATGTTTGGTTATTTATAATTCTGCATTACAGCAGCCATCATCCACTGAAGACTCAGTGCAGAGCCACTGTTATAAACTGTGTTTGTTTTGTCTTGTAGCTGGAGTGCCATTGGATGATCTGGTGAAGCAGTATGCTGGTGCTTACGCAGAGGGCTTTGAGTGGCCACAGCCTTCCAGCCAGAGCGAAGATGAAGACAGAGAGGAAGCTGAAGGTTTTTGTACATCTGTTGCTTAAGAACTAACTTAAAAGCCCCATAAAATCCCAGAAATACAAAATAATTCAAATAAATCAGTACTTTTCAAAACTGTTTTTTTTTCGTACCAGTCCGACGAATCTTTTCAGTTTTGCCAAGCAAAAACACGGGCCGTATAATAAGATTTGAGCTAGAATCATGTAAGCGGAGCAGCTGCTGTTGCACAAAAGGGTGAGAGTGGTGGCACTGTTTCGAAAACCAGTGTAAGCAAACACAGAAGAAGAGTATTCCAGAAGATAAGAGAGTGGATGCTGAGTTCTTGTTATCGTTGGTATTTGAGAACCGATTGCTCACATGTGCTTTATACAGAATATCATTTCTATTAATTCTCCACTGAATTATGTGATCTGTAGAGCACCGCCCGTTTTCTTCCACGTGCACGAGTGTTGAGTCGGAGCACGTTCACTCTCTAGATCTTCCGTATTAAATAAAACAAATCAAGTGAAACATTTTTCTACACATGAAATATGAAAGCAAATAGACATGATTATGACGATATATTTTCTTTATGTGTTTTGTATGCAGCTCATGGTATTTTTATAGCAATAAAGGATGTTTATGACAAATATTAGCAGTGTAGCATTGTTAAACATATAAAGAGTGCGTGTGTCTGCTTATTATAGAATCAAAATCAACTATAGATCACAATTGGAAGTTATTACAAGCAGTCGATGATGGTTTAAAGTGGCTAAGCAAATACATTAATAATTGCATACATTTTCAAGTGTAGCTTGATGCTAATTGTACTTCTAATTATATTTTAAGATGTAGCCTATTCTTGTAAGCATTATAGATAGTTTGTGTTTCTGGTGTTGAACCAAACTTTGTTTATCTTAATTTAATGCTGTATATTGAGCAGCGGATGATGTTAAATCCATAAGATGCATATCTGAGGAAAAATGCATTGTTGGTTGGTGCCACCTAGTGTGCAGGTGTGAATTAGCAGAAGGCGAACAATCGTTTCACACTCTGTGTGAAAGCACCGTTCGTCGGCAGTTCGCCTCGCTTTTTCGCATCGCGCTCAGTGTGGAAAGGCCTTAACCGTTAGTCAACGAGAAGAAGCTTGTTCAACCAAAATTTTATTAGCTGCTTAGTCGCAGAAGAAAAAAAAATCCACAGGCGAAGTCATGCAGTTTGTGACGGACAGATCATTAACGGCTTGTCTTTTGTGGTAATTACAGTACATCGGGCAGGACATCCAAATGCTCCCCTATCATTCATCGACCCCAAATATGGCTTCATCTGAAATATGTTAGCAGCAACTTTACATGACCACTCAATTTAATGTTAACAAAAATGTGCACTGTTCCAAGTGTCTGTGCGGAGTGTAAGCTGAATACAGCGAGCTCCCTGTATGACAGATGGAGGTGCCGATGCGGTCACTTGCTCTTAAAATACTTTTTTGGTCATACAGATAAGAGTAATACATATTTCGAATCTGTAAAGACTCTACGTTTATTTGTGTGCTCTCACAATAACAACAAAACAGTGTAAAATAATGACAGGATAGGCTTTCTGCCGTCTCGGTCTCTGTGAACTTGAGCGTGAAACTCCAAAATGATGTGTGTACTTCCCTCACAGACGTGAAAAATATATATAGAGAGAGCGAGTAGGGGTGTAACATGCACATATTCATACCGAAAATTTTCAGTACGGGTCTTTCGGTTCGGTAGGCATGTGAACCGAATAAATTGCATTTTTTTCCACAAGAATACCAACATGGTCACCTTCTCTAGTTTAAGAAGCGGTCTTTCATTTTAGTTTGAAAACCAAATCCTCCGTTGCGCTCTGTCCGCGGCGCACACCTTCGCACTCGTGCTGACGCGCCGAGTATATACCAGGCTCTACACCTGAAGCGCTCGCGCTGAAAGCGCCTCTCTTCACGACACGTGATCAGTGAAATCTGACTCCTGCTACAGTGCGCTGCGGCTCTGCAGCGCGCTGTATGAAGCAGCCGCTTTGGAGCAGCTTAGACCATGCACTCGCACAAGTGCACTCACCAAATTTTGGTTGCAGTCTAGAGCCCTGTGTGGTAAACATGCGAGTGGAAAATGAAATAATTTGTGGCCATGAATTAAGAATTCGTTCCTATCCTACGACTTATTAATTAGTTCCCCCATTTTAGTTAAATCGTGGGTTATCTAGGGAACAAATAAATGAAACCTGGACAGTGGCCAAAAATGAATGTTGTAGGAACGACTTAAGTTGTAGGAATGAATTATCTGTCCTGCTCGTGTCCCGCAACCCTCAAAGCGCAGTGCCCAATATGAAACAATTATCTGGGGAAATTTTAATTAAACGTGACTTTGTTACTTAATTTCTATTGCTTTCCATGTTGAATTACTCTATATTTTAAAGTTTGGGTCATATTAAAGGTGTAATATGTACATTAGTAAATTAATTTCTCAAAAGACCAAGCCCCGTCACCGTCCCTAACATGTGCGCGTGTTTTGTGCATGAAATTGCTTAATCGACCATCGATAGCTACAATCGATTGCATCTCTTATTGACAATTAATTGATCATCGATTAATCGTTGACATCCCTAATTTCAACAACAAATAGAAATAGTATAATGTAGAAGTTAATTTAAAAAACATGTTTGCATACAGTTTATTAATTTGAGTGTTAATTATTATAGTTAAAAATAAATAGTAATTGAATTTAAGTTTGGGCTCTGTTGTTAATTGTAACCTTATAGAAATGTAAAGGGCTCCCTATAGTTTAGAGTTGAAGCTGAGGTAGATTTTTATCCCCAAGAAATTTTTAATTATAATTGAATTTATTTAAAGAAAGCGCAATTTGTTCAGTAAACCATTGTTTAATAAAAAAATAAGTAATAGTTTATGCTCTTCTCTGTTCAGGCATGGATTCTCCGTTGGACAGTCCACATGATGCGGTGCTGATAGACTCTTTGCTGAGTATGGATCAGTACCGTGGGGCTGAGCGGACAGCTTCTGGCCCTGATGGGAAGCCCACAAAGGATATCGCCGAGGTCGCTGCAGCAACAGACCTGATTCTGCCCAAAGGGAGTGCCAGGACCACTCTAACTGTGAGTCATTTACATTCTTACTCACAGGGACTGTTTAAAACATGATGATTAAAGATTTAATTAAGCAGTTGTTTAATTCAAGTGGTCTCACATTGTCTGATGACTCATGAATCCTTTCCTCTCAGAGTCGTTCTTCTCCTCCTGCTCTGCTGCATGGTTCTCTGAGAGAGTACCAGCAGGTCGGGGTGGAGTGGCTGGCAAGCCTCCACCGCAAGAACCTTAACGGCATCCTGGCAGATGAAACTGGCCTTGGCAAAACCATACAGACTGTGGCTTATTTTGCTCACTTGGCCTGCAACCAGGGTACCACCACCAACCACATTTACCAACTTTATAGAGACAATTACATTTGGTTTTCTTTTCAAAGCATTTGTTTATTGTAATTCTAAGAATAAAATGCAACATATTCTGCTGTCATGTGGATGTTGCAGGTATCTGGGGGCCGCATTTAGTGGTGGTGAGGACCTGTAAGCTGCTAAACTGGGAGATGGAGTTCAAACGGTGGTGTCCTGGACTGAAGATACTCCTGTACCTCGGCAGCAGAAAGCAACGCAGATACAAGAGATCGGTATGAACCAAAGAAAGCAAGCCAGCCTACTGTGTACTCTCACATACTGCCACCTGTCTATCCATCCCTGTTGCTGTGGCCTAGCTGTTAGTGCATCAGTTTTGCATTAGATAATTCCTCAAAGTAGTTTTCAAATCAGTGTGTAGGTCATTGAGATCTTTGATTGAGTGGGTAGCTCTTTTCCATGGATTTTGTCTGTTCTCACTTTCCACTTTTGTCTAATGTGTGCAGAGGTGGTGTGAGCCGAACAGCTTCCACGTGTGTGTGACTTCATACAAGCTTCTGCTGAAAGATCAGTCTCACTTCCTGAGGAGGCGTTGGAGGCACCTGGTGCTAGACGAGGT
This sequence comes from Onychostoma macrolepis, assembly GCF_012432095.1. Lineage (NCBI taxonomy): Eukaryota > Metazoa > Chordata > Actinopteri > Cypriniformes > Cyprinidae > Onychostoma > Onychostoma macrolepis. Next base: position 9,996,891 of record NC_081162.1, on the reverse strand, counting down.
GCAGCTCATCAAAAACATGACGGAGAAACACTGGGAGACCATCTTCAACATAAAGAGGTTAGGAACAAACTGTTTTCTTTACAGTATCTGTTGGTGTCATGTTTTCTATGTTTTTGCTCTCAAGAGAATATTTACAGTAGATTTATTTTTCACAACAACTGTTTACTAAGAATGCACAGAATAACACCATTGAAGTTAATCTTTGCTTAGAGCATTTAAAATGATTTTTTTTTTTTTTCAGCGTTTTATTATTTTAGACAAAATAGTATAGAAATTTTAAATCAGCCGTTTATTGGTTGATATGTGCTTAGCATCCTTAGTACTTAGCATTATTTGTATATTATACTATTTATTAATGTTTTGAATTCTCTTTTTTTATCATGAAAAAACTCATAAATCCAAGGCACTCGAATAGTGTGAAAAAAAATTAAAAAGCCTTTATTCACATGGCTTTACAATTTAAAAATAACACATTTGTGCCCCGACGCGTTGCGGCTAACTCGCCTTCAACAGGGTGTCAATTTACAAACACACTCAGAGTTCATTTAAACAATCGGTTCATCACATGACATGTCACATGTCTCCCGAGCAGGTATCAGAGCAACAATGGGATAATTACTTATTGAAATCATAATCAATAAATTCAAATCAATTCAAAACAATGTAACAAATATTAAAGTCGAGGAAGGAAAAAAACAAACAAAAAACAACAACAGCATCAATATATATAAATCTCAAAGAAATCAAAAAATATATCAATTAAAAGAAACGAAGAAATCAATTACAAAAAAGGAGAAAAATCCAATTCTCCATTTAAATCTGGAAATTGTTGCTTTCAAAGTGTAAATCCCCCCCCCAAAAAAAATAAATAAAATAAAATATTATATAAAATATATATTTTATTGATGTAACATGAGGACGTAAGTTTAAGTTAAATTCATTTATTAATTGCAATACTTCATTTGTTGTGTATAGGTTGGAGTGTCCATGTGGTTGTTTTTATATAGGGATGACTAAAAGGAAATTAAAGCTGAGACTAGCAGAACATAAGAATGCTATATGAATCTGTAATCCTCAATATCCCATGGCCTTACATTATAGAGATAAAAATCATGGTAAACCCAGTACATTGAAAATAGTGGGTATAGAACATATTCCGAGGTCAATAAGAAGAGGAGATAGGATAAAAAGTTTACAACAGAGAGAGTCTTTCTGGATTTACACTTTGAAAGCAACACAATTTCCAGGTTTAAATGGAGAATTGGATTTTTCTCCTTTTTTGTAATTGATTTTTTTTGTTTCTTTTAATATATTTTTTGATTTCTTTGAGATTTATATATATTGGGTTTTTTTTGTTTTTTTTCCTCGACTTTAATATTTGTTACATTGTTTTGAATTTATTTGAATTTATTGATTATGATTTCGATAAGTAATTATCTCATTCTTGCTTTGATACCTGCTCGGGAGACATGTGACATGTCATGTGATGAACTGATTGTTTAAATGAACTCTGAGTGTGTTTGTAAATTGACACCCTGATGAAGGCGAGTTAGCCGCAATGCGTCGGTGCACAAATGTTGTTATTCAATTCTAAAGCCATGTGAATAAAGGCTTTTTAATTTTTTCATACTATTCGAGTGCCTTGGATTTGTGAGTTTTTTGATAATAAGAAAGAATCTTGCATCCAAAGAGCACCAATTAATGGACTTTTTACACCCCAGCAGCACTTTTTTTGCATAACTTTGAATATCTTTTTTTATATTTTAAGTTTCAATTTATAGCTTCAGTTCACTTAATATTTTTTCATTCAGTTAATATTTTTAGTAGAAAATTGTTTTAATTAGTTATTTAGAATGTGTATTTAGCCTTTTTTATTTCAGTTTTGGTAATTAAACATTCTTTCAGTCAGTGCAAAGGCAACACTTCTAATTTTAATTTTTCATCTTAATGTTTGTTCTATTCTATTTTGTTTTGTTTTATTTCAGTTACCAAAAATAATTTTTCTTTTAATATATATTTAGTTTTGTTTATAATAACACTATACTGTATGCAAGTTTCACAAATACTTTGCATGTATTAATATATTGTAATTGATTTTAAATAAATGTTTTTTTCAGTCAGCAGAGGATCCTCTTAATCAACACACCTCTGCAGAACACTCTGAAAGAGTTATGGACCATGATCCACTTCCTCCTGCCTGGAATCACTCATCCATACCTGAAATTCCCCATCAAACCCGGGACTGATCAGAATCAGGACTACTGCCACAAACTGGTCATCAGACTGCACAGGGTGAGGCTTGCTGGAAGTTGTTTCTGGTGACTTTCACCACAGAATGATGCACTTTTGCTTAACTATCTTGCTCGAGCACCTCAATCCTAGTTTTGTTTTCTTTCTCTCTGCTTTAGATGATTCAACCCTTCATCCTGCGCCGTTCTAAGAGAGACGTGGAGAAGCAAATGCCTAAGAAGTATGAACACATTCTCAAGTGCCGTCTGTCCAAGAGGCAAAAGAGCATGTATGAGGACATCCTCATCCAGCCCAGGTCAGCACATAACACATTCAGCCAAACACAATATTTACCAGCTCGTTTCCAGTTCATCTGTTTTGAGTGATACTCTGCTTTTCTACTGCCTTCTAGTGCACAGGAAGCACTGAAGACTGGGCATTTTGTCAGAGTCCTGGAGGTTCTTATGCAGCTCCAGAAGATCTGCAACCATCCAGACCTGATCCAGAACAGAGACGCACGTAACTCTTATATATGCCAGCCACTGCAGTACAACACCCCATCATTACTGCTCACAGCCCTGCAGCAGGACCAGTGGAAGGTTAGGAAGATAAATAAATGCTTGGATTGTGGAATATAGAAGAAAAATGTTTGTTGACTAATAGGCCATTTTCATTTTCTTTTCCAGACTGTAGATATGTCACTGTTTGACCTGATCGGTAATGAGGGCAGATCAACCCGTTATGAGGCCGAGGAGGCTCTGCCAAAACTCAGAATGACCAAACAGCTGATTGAAGAGATCTACAATGCACGCGACCCACCAGCCAGACCCAAACCATGCAAGATCAAACCTATGAGGTGTCCATCGATCCATGCAGACCTATCAGCTCTGAACACTTACGCGCCATAATCCTATCATATGGATTTCTGTAGTTTTATTAACAGGACTTGATATTTTTAAATGAGACAAACCAATTAATACCACAATACACTGAAAATACTGATGTTGGTGCTGCTGTTTTTACACCAAAAATGGTCACTTCCTTCAGAATAATGCATGGAATTACATTCTTGTTGAATGAACATGTTTCGGGTGTTTTTCTATTAAATACAAATGCAAACATTAAATTCTATTTTTTTCATGCTAAAAATTATTGTATCACCTAATAATGAATTATAATTATAATTTGTTTTATTTTTTATTATTATTATTTTTTCATTTTGATGTGGACATGTACAACAGGATTGGTCCATATGAATTGATACTGACTGTGGCATAATTTTAATTTCAGGTTGTTCCTTCCAGTGCAGTATGGGACTAAACCAGAGGGTCGCCTGGTCCCCATGACTAGCAGCACCACTCAAGCCCCTCGTGCCACTGCTGTGACTACTGCCCCCACCACCACTACCAACCCTGCTACTGCAGCTCCAAGCACACAGCCCAGAGGCAAATCACCTCTTACCACAACCACTTCTGCACAGGGTAAGACCCCTTCTTGTGTTACATCTTACACAAACGTGTTCCCACACTTACACCCAGAACTGTTTCACAATCTGTAATTTTTTGTGAAGTTGTATGATATTTTTGTAGTTGTGCTTCTTCCCTAAAAATATGCTCATGTCAGTCCTTTTTTGTGTGTGCTTCTTTTTGGCCATCTTACTTAAGGGTGACATCTGTAAGATTTATTTTATGTCAAAATACATTATCTTAAGTCAGTTTGTTGTACATTAACTACTATAAACATGTTATTAATGGGTTTATCTCTTCCAAAGGTGTAAACATTGGGCCTCCTAAGCATCGTCAGACACATTTAGAGCAGTTGGCTCAGATCCGTCAGTCTCTTTCCAGCTAAACCTGTAGCAAGAGTTTGGGCTGTGGCAAGTGTAACAGGCTGAGCCAGTTGGTGTTTACAATGGTTGATGCTTAAAAATTGGAAAAGAAATTTGGTTACAGAAGTGCAGATACAGTGGGGTAAAACAAGGTTAAACATTGGCAGTGCTTTTGCAAAAATTTGATTCAATGTTTGGGTTTCAGTTGGGTTATTAAACAATTTATTGTAACTACTACAAAACATTAATTTCAAATAATACATTTCATAAATCTGTTTGCAGGCTGCCCTTTAGCAAGTAAAAATAATCATTTTGAATAATATTTTTTTATGCTTTTATGCTTTTGTGAAATCCCTAACCCCAGAATTTTCATTTTTGGGTGAACCATTTTTTTAAATATGACCTTAAATGGAAATTGCAATCAAAGTGTAGGTTGGGACTTCATTTTGTCCGATGGGAATTGATAGTTTTTTTGTCATTTTTTTTTTTATTGCTGTGATTTATTGAATTGCTTCAATAAACAGCAATTTTCCATTAAAATAATAATAGATAAAATAATAGTCAGCTTTATTTTAATGGTGAATTCAAGCAATCACATTGCAATTCCCTGGCACTATAGCTGTGAGTTTTGCATGGGCCAGCACCTTCTCACCACCCAACAAAAATCTATATTTTGTAACGCATTGTATTTTATGTCCCAAATAACTTTTTATTTAGAGAAAAAAAAAAATCCTCCAGCCCCATTACACTCGCTCTTATTGATTGGTCCATTCAGACTGTTAACTCCTCTTCCTCTTTAGCCGCCGCAATCAGCAGCTCATCCGGATCACTCTTAACAGGAGCCACCCCTAACCCCCCTTCTACCCCTCTGGCTGTGGGTGTGACAGGGGTCATCACTATGCCTGCTGTGGCCCCCCATGCCCCTGCTGCCCACTCCCTCCAGCCCAGTTTGGTACCCCAGAGGCTGGTGCTCAGCTCCCAGGCCCAGGCACGCTTGCCTAGTAAGTGGCCTCAACATCACCCACTGCAGATGGGCCTTCTCCTTTGCGACCTCTCCCTTGTGCACCTGTTTCCTTCCTATCATGCCCCCAAGCACAGCAGAAAAGACCTTAGTGAAGATCAGAGACTGCAGTACGGCTCTGCTGAAGTGGGCTAACATGCATACAGAGTTCCACCAAAGAAACTAATGGTGATACTAAACTCAAATTCAGCCAAATTGACCCCATAAAGTTGGTGTATTTCCAGTCTGATTTGAAGTGCAGAAAATCTTCAGCAGATGACCTATGGTGGTTTCTCTCCTCACCCTTCACAAACAAGCATGAGCCCTCCAGAAATTTCTCCGGATTGCACCCGCTGCCAGTTTATTCACGTCTTCTTTTTTTTTACATTTATTCCCTTTTCTTTTTTCCCTTCTGCATTTTGATGACTAATCTCTTTGTTTTTCGTGCAGTACAGCTGAAGGGATGATCCAGAAGCTTTCTAATATGGTTTTGCCTCCCTATCTTTTCAGTGCAGCTTTTCTTCAGAGCCGTTTATTTTGTTGTCCTCCTGTGGGTGTAAAGAGCATCAAGCTTATGGGCGCTGCTCCCTATGTAACATGTAACCATTGTTACATGGAAAACCTTTTATACAAGCAAAGATTTTCTCCCACTTTGTTTTGCTCCGCTAAACAAATCAGTCTGGTTTCAGTTTGTTTGTTTCAGGTTTTTTGTTTGAGGAAAAAGTGTCATTCCTTCTGTTTAACACACCGTGGTTGTGCATGTCCCTTTCCGTTCTCACCCCGAAACTAACTAAAATGTTTTTTCTTTCTCAGTGATAAATTGTCAGCCACTATTTAACATTAGTTGTTTTCTACTGAAGGTGGAGATGTAGTGAAGGTTACTCAGTTGGTTGGGCAGGGTCGTATCGCCCAGCCAGAGACCCCTGTGACCCTGCAGTTCCAGGGCAACAAGTTCACTTTGTCTCCTAGTCAGCTGCGGCAGCTCACCACTGGCCAGCCCCTGCAGCTCCAAGGTACACTCGGTAATGTCCAGCCCATATTCATCCTCTCTTTGTCTCATTTCACTTCCATATCCAGTCACTTGTGTCAGCTGTTTTTATGTGTTCAGTAAATCCTCATTATATGGCTTAATGTGATGCTCATACGTTTATGTGTCTGCTTTAGGCAACATCTTGCAGATTGTGTCTGCCCCGGGACAGCCTCTTCTCAGGCCACAGGGGCCGCCCATGGTGATGCCTACCATACCCCAGGCTGTGCCTGTACAGAACTCCTCAGGCACGCCGCCCCCTGCCACCTCCACACCCCAGCAAGGTAAAGCACTGCACTGTCCTGAAGCTGATTGTTATTTTCATTAGTGATCAACCATCACCTATCGACTGTCAGTGGTTATCAACTTTAAAGGGACAGTTCACCCAGAAATTAACATTCCAAACCCGTAAGGCCTTCGTTCATCTTCAGAGCACAAATTAAGATATTTTTGATGAAATCTGAGAGCTTTCTGACCCTGCATAGACCGCAATGCAACAGACATGTTCAAGGCCCAGAAAGGTAGTAATGACATCGTTAAAATAGTCCATGTGAGATCTGTTGTCCAACCTTAGTGTTATGAAGCTATGAGAATACTTTTCTCTTCTGTCAGTCTTCGACGTAAAAAGTATTCTCGTAGCTTCCAAACATTGTGGTTGAACTACTGGGGGGTGTTCCAGAAAGCAGAGTTAACTTAACATCTGCTAAACCCTGAACTCTCAGTTGATCAACCCAAACCTTGCTTACTCGAGGTATGTTGGTTCCGAAAACGAGTCCAGGAGTAAGATCATTCAACCCAGAGTATGTTCCTGGTTAACATGCAAGACATTCTCAACAGAGCGATGAATCGACGAGTCACTATGGAAATGGACGCTAACAAAAAGTGCGCCATACTGCTTCTTTCTTCTTTTTCTGTTCAAAGGCCATTTGCACACTTAGTGCATATCGCCACCTAATGGGTGGTTGTGCAATCATTTTTCTTTTCTTATGTTTAATCTTTAATCGTTGAAAATAAGAATTGTATTGTTTGTTTGATGCTAGTTATATAATAAGACATATCAGATATGTATTTTTATTAGGGATGCACCGAATGTTCGGCAACCGAAATAAGTAAAAAGGCCGAATAAATTTAGCCGAACAATGACGTTTTTAATGACACGATCAAATAGTAACCTGCGAGTGAGAGGCGCGCGCTTTATGCAGCAAACATGTCAGCAGTGTGGAAGCACTTTAAAGTGTCAGAGAAAGAGGCAAAATGGCTGTTTGCAGACACTGTTCTCCTGAATTGTCCAGAGGGGGTGCATCTGCAAAAACGTACAGCACTTCAAGTTTAATTTATCACTTAAAATCAAGACACCCCGAACATCAGTACGAGAAAGACACGGCGGCGGCTACTCAGAACCCCTGTACTGCATCGCGACTGTGCTTGATCCACGATATAAAGATCATTACTTGGATGTGGGGAAAAAGCTGCGCACACGAGAAATGATCCCGTCCGAGTTGGATTTGGGAAAGCCGCTAGGTGATGGAGACGGTCAGGTGATGCACAGCGCAGGAGATGAAAACAGCGCAGAGAGTAAACGCGCTCGTACTACAGCTGAGCCGCGCACAGTCTCGCTGTCTGACATGTTCGATGAGATCCTCCAAGAGAATAACCCATTTGCAAGACAGAGGACAAGCTCAACTGCTCAACAGTTAGATGGTTATCTCTCAGAAGTCCCCATCCCCAGGAGCAATAACCCTCTCGAATTTTGGAGGACCAATCAAGGCCGCTTTCCCTACCTGGCGCAGATGGCACGCAGGTAGGCTACTTGTATGGGAAATTAATTTAAGATTTTATTTATATTTTGGATTATGGTAACACTTTATATTTCTATTTTTAACATTAACTAACAATGAAAAACTCTTATTAAAAGCATTTATTAATCTTAATGTTAACATTTACTAATACAGTATTAAAATTAAGTATCACATTTTTAATTTTTGAATTATCAAAAGTGGTAGGCCTATTTGTTAAAATTGTTAATGCACTTATACTAACATGAACTAAATATTTTTTATTATCTTACATTAACGAAGATTAATAAATACCATAACAAATGTATTGCTAATTGTTAGTTAAAGCAATAATGTTAACAAAAGGAAACATCGTAAAATGTTACTACCTATATTTTATATTCTTCAGTGTTAAATAAATATTTTGAAATTATATTTTTGTTATTTGATTTATTTCTCTGAAAAGCAACACAAAATAGTAAAAAGCAAATTTTTACTATTTAATTATTGTAATGGTGAAAAAATTGGCAAAATAAATGGGAAAAAATGCGAAACACCGCGTTCGGTATTCAGCCAAGCATTTCATTATTATTCGGCTTCGGCCAAGAATTTCATTTCGGTGCATCCCTAATTTTTATTATAGAAATACATTATAGAAAATGCAGATGTGTGAGATAATAAAATATAACAAACATATATAATAAAATAAACATTACCTTGTCATAAGCGCGGAGGTATACGAGCCAGGCTAAGGGCTAACCCCTCAAGACCGGCTCTTCCAACCCTCATGCTCTCAAACGTTCGCTCTCTGGAAAACAAACTGGACTTAATTCAACTCAGTCGGTCTACACAGCATGAGGCAAGGGATTGTTGTGTGTTTGTTTTCACTGAAACATGGCTAAAGAACAACATCCCGGACTCCGCCATTCAGCTGCACGGGCTAACCTGCTACCGAGCGGACAGAGATTCATCACTGTCTGGTAAGACTCGCGGCGGTGGCTTGTGTGTGTATATCAACAAAGAATGGTGTAACAATGCTGCGTTAGTTTCAAAACACTGTTCGTCGCTGGTGGAGTTTATGTTTGTGAAGTGTCGACTGTTCTATCTGCCGCGGAGTTCACGGCCATTGTTATTGTCGCGTTTACATCCCCGTGTGCAAACACTAAGGACGCGCCGTGAACTGTACAGCGCCATCAGCGAACAACAAACAAATAACCCCGACGGCTTTTTCATCATAGCCGGTGACTTCAACCACGCAAACTTAAAGACAGTTTTGCCAAAGTTCTACCAACATGTGAACTTTGCAACAAGGGGAAATAACACACTGGACTTTGTTTATACAATAGAGAAAAATGCATACAAAGCTGAACCCCGCCCCCACCTCGGTACTGGACCACATCTCTGTTATGCTAATCCCAGCATACAGACCACTTCTGAAACTCACCAAACCGGTTCAAAAGCAAATCACGGTATGGCCAGAAAATGCCACCTCAGCACTGCAGGACTGCTTCCAGGACACAGACTGGAACATGTTTAAAGAGGCGGCCACCTACAACAACCACACAGACCTACAGGAGTACACTGAAACTGTGACTGCTTACATCAAAAAGTGCATAGATGATGTGACAGTCACCAAGACCATCACCACACGTGCCAACCAGAAGCCATGGATGACAGCAGAGGTTCGTGGGCTGCTAAAGACCAGAGATGAAGCATTCAGATCAGGAGATAAAGCAGCCCTCAAAACAGCAAGAGCCAATCTGTCTCATGGCATCAAGAAGGCAAAACATCAGTATGCTAAAAAAATCAACAACAACTTCAGCGACAGTAAAGACACTCGGACCCTGTGGCAAGCCATTCAGACCATCACTGACTACAAGGCCCCGCCACAGGCCAGTGACGATGACACATCCCTACCAGAGGCACTCAACCACTTCTACTCACGATTTGAGATACAGAACGACACACCTGCACAGAAACTACCCACATCTCCAAACGACCAGGTACTCTGTCTCTCCCCAGCCGATGTAAGGAAGACCCTATCCAGGATTAACCCACGAAGGCTGCGGGCCCTGACAACATACCTGGACGTGTACTGAGAGACTGTGCTGCACAGCTGACGAATGTCTTAACAGACATCTTCAACATCTCGCTGAGCCAGGCAGTCGTCCCCACGTGTCTCAAATCCACCTCCATAATCCCAGTACCAAAGAAGTCACATGTGTCCTGTCTGAATGACTATCGTCCCATAGCACTGACCCCAATCATGATGAAGTGCTTTGAGAGGTTAGTCATGCATCACATCAAGTCCAGTCTCCCAAGCACGCTGGACCCACTCCAGTTTGCATACCGTCCAAACCGCTCCACGGACGAACGGTTCCTAGCTTTTACTCACCTGGAACAGAAAGACTCCTATGTAAGAATGCTGTTCATCGACTTCAGCTCAGCATTCAATACAATAATCCCACAACAGCTCATCCACAAACTAAACCTGCTGGGCATTAACACCTCCCTCTGTAATTGGATCCTGGACTTTTAACTGCAAGACCTCAGTCAGTCCGTATCGGCCGCAACACCTCGAGCACTACCACACTGAGCACAGGGGCCCCACAAGGCTGTGTGCTCAGCCCGCTGCTCTTCACGCTGCTGACCCACGACTGCACTGCCAAGTCCAGCTCCAACCACATCATCAAGTTTGCTGATGACACAACTGTGGTAGGCCTCATCAGCAACAACGATGAAACGCACTACAGAGAGGAAGTGGCACAGCTGGCTGAATGGTGTGGTGCTAACAACCTGTCCCTCAATGTGGGTAAGACAAAAGAGGTTGTGATGGACTTCAGGAGAAACTCTGTTGACCACCCCCCACTGACCATCGACGGCTCAACCGTGGAGAGTCGGTAGCACTAAATTCCTGGGGGTGCACATCACAAAGGATCTCACCTGGACCACCAACGTCACGTCACTCAACAAGAAGGGACAACAGCGCCTCTACTTTCTCCGTCGGCTGAAAAGGGCAAGTCTCCCTCCACCCATCCTCACCACCTTTACAGGGGCACCATTGAGAGTGTGCTGACCAGCTGCATCACTGTCTGGTATGGGAACTGCAGTGCTGCTGACCGCAAGACCCTACAACGGACAGTGAACACTGCCGCAAAGATCATCGGTGCCCCTCTTCCCTCCATCCTGGACATTTTCCTTGCACGATGCTCCAGCAAGGCCTCCAGCATCGTGAAGGACCCCACCCACCCTCCCACAACCTCTTCCAGCTCCTGCCATCAGGAAAAAGGTACCGGAGTATCAAAGCTCGTTCTGTCAGATTGCTCAACAGCTTCTTTCCCCAGGCTGTGAGAGCACTTAACTCCAATCTCCCTGTCCCGCTCTGAAACCATGAACACCTCAGCCCCCAACTATAAATAACTATTGACAAATTTCTCCTAAGTGCAATTCTGGGTGTGCTACACACAGGTGAATGGGCTATACAAACCACCTGTAGTAACGCACTTGTCCCACTATATGCACACTAGACACTTTCTATAAACACTCCCTGCAACAAAGACTCAATAAGATAATATATGTTTACTTGAATATTGCACTACAAAATAATGTTTACTGGAGCATTGCACTACTAACTCTTTTGCACTATGCGCTGCTTCCCACAAAATCTCTCTTCTGAACAATTTAATGTAAAAAATATATATTTCCTGCACAATTTCATGTACAAATATCTCTTTAGCACCATTTCATGTACAGTATTTATGTAAAGTTCTTGTACAGTCTCAGTTTGTGTACGTGTAGTCAACTAGGTATAGTAGTTATAGTATTTATAGTATATGTATAGTCAGATGGTTAAACTGTTGTATAGCCCTATTGTGTTCTTTGTTTTTTTGTTTTTTCCTATATTTGCATTGCTGTATGTGTATCTCATGTCTAACTAGTATGTATCACCGTGGTCCTGCGAGACACGACATTTCGTTCCACTATATGTCCACACATGTAGCAGAATGACAATAAAGCTCAACTTGAACTTGATAAGTGTTTTATAATTTAGGCAGATAACTATTATGCCAATACAATAAATATAATAACCATATTATAATAGATTACCTTATATTTTACTTAGATAGATGGATAGTTGTATGATATGTAAATTATAAAGCACTAATATATCTATCTATATATATATATATATATATATATATGTCACGCGCACATGCGCTAATAGCTCTGAAGTAAGCCAACCCCTTGTAACAGAACCTACTCCGGAGCAGGTTATCTTCAGAGAGTTGCTATGGTTACTTACTTACCCTGAAAGTTACCTCTGTTTTTGGAACCAAAAGTTGAGGTTATCCGTTTGCTTACCCTTAAACATACCCAGGTATGTCACATAACCTGCTTTCTGGAACACCCCCCTGATGTCACATGGACTATTTTAACAATGTCTTTACTAACTTTCTAGACTTTGAACATGGTAGTTGCGTTGTTGTCTATGGAGGGTCAAAAAGCTCTCAGAGTTCATCAAAAATATCTTAATTTGTGCTCCGAAGATGAACAAAGGCCTTACGGGTTTGGAATGACTTGAGTGTGAGTAATTAACGACAATTTTCATGTTTGAGTGAATTATTTGAGTGAAGGACCCCATGTATGCTAGGAAATTTCTGCTATTTGGTTGTACCTGCTTGTTTTCAATCTATGTTTTTTGTATAGAAACTAGGAGTTGCAATATATTAAAATAATTTAACATATTAATGATAATTTAATTTCAGAAGATTTAAGGACAGTATGTTCTTCAGGGTTTACACGCTTTATTCACAATAAAATTTTATTTATTTATTTATTTTAACTAATGAACATTTCTCTATTTCTACCTAATTAAATATTTTAGAGCTTGTCTTAGCTAGCCAAAATTTTATATTTATTATATAAATTATCATAATGTTTAAGATTTTATTTTATAATTATTTTTAGGTCTAGAAATCACACTTTCAAAATTTCAGTCTTCTAAGACCATGGGCCCCCATAGAATTATGCAAAGGCCCCCTAGTGGTTCCCAGCCCACAGGTTGAGAACCATTATCCTAAGTATGTGATGTTCTAATGTTGTCTTAAACTTAGGTTTCTGTGTTTCTGCCTGTTTCCATTAAAGCAGCCACCATGGCAAGCACCACAGTCACTCAAGCTGCCACAGACATGGAAACAAATGCTAAACACTCTACAAACACCACAACACAGGTAGGTGATTTTGAAAGACACGTTGAAGGGATTGAAGTCAATCAAATAGTTGTGAAATCTGAGCCTTGTCTTTTGTCTATTTAGGAGTCAAGCGAGGAAAGAACCAGGCAGCTGAAAGAGCGTCTGTCTAGTTTATTTTATGCCAACGAGCGGCGTTCCTCACGCTCTGTGATGTATGGTTCTGACCTGATTAAGACCTGCTCCATTTATGAGGGACACCCTCCACCAGCCTTCCCTGCACCCCAGCACTCCCGCTGGTCCTGGGTCGGCAGAGACAGCTGTATTAGGGCTCAGCGGACATGTGTGTCCACGGTGGCTCCACTCCGCACAGCGATTCTCTCTAACACGGAGCAGGAGGCAGCAGCAGGCACCTTGTTGAAGAGGTCTGAATTTGACGATGAACTCCTTGCCATGAAAGCACTTTTGTGAACTTTTTGTGATCTAATGCTGCTTCCTATTATATTAAAGGTTCTCCTGCATACTTCCTGCTGCTGTGGCCCCTCCACCTCAGCTGTATGCGTCCAATCCTCCACCATCTTACAGCCTAGCACAAAAATCATTCAGGCGACAGCTACAGGAAGTGTCCGCTCCACACAACGCAGAGATCCGTAACTTAGCCTGTCCTCCTGTCGTCAGATTCCCTGATGTACACATGTTGGAGATGGATTCAGGTGAGTACCACAACAGCACCTCAGCTCTGTTGCATTCAGATTAAAATTTCACAATTATTACTGATATTCAGTTAAGCATTCTATTGTATGTTTCCAAATATGGTATCTTCTATCCATCATATAGCTACCATTCTGTCCTTTACAGTACCATTTAAAAATCTTGGATTGGTTTTTGGATTTTTATATATATTTTTAATGTAATATCTTATATATAAAACATAACATTTAAGTATACATTATATATTTTAAATGCTGCTATTCAGCAAGGACAAGTTAAATTGATTGTCACACTAAAGACTGTTTTCAACATTGATAATAATAAGAAATGTTTTTGAACACCAAATCAGCATATTAGAATGATTTCTGAAGGATCATGTGGCACTGAAGACTGGAATAATAATGCTGAAAATTCAGCTTTGCCATCACATAATTTATACTTTAAAATACATTAAAATAGAAAACAGTTATTTAAACTCTAATACAATTTCACAATGTTACTCATTTTATTCTGCATACATAGTCAAATAAATGCAGCCTTAGAGAATATAAGATTTATTTTAAAAACAAACCAAAAAATTATTGACCCCAAACTTTTGAATGTAAGTGTATGTGTTATAATTGTCAGCTTTATAGTTCATAAATATCAGTATAAAGCAACTTTTACAACTTGTTCTGGTCAAGAATTACCCACTTACATTCCACTTCCTGTCTGAGTTAGATAATATCACAATAATAGAATGCCTGTTCCTGTATCTGTCTGCAGGAAAACTGGAGGCGCTGTCTATCTTGCTGCAGAAGCTGAGTGCTGAGAACAGGCGTGTGCTGATCTTCACCCAGATGACCAGCATGCTGGATATACTGGAGGTCTTCTTAGACCACCGTCACCTCACCTATGTACGGCTGGATGAGAGTCTGTCACTGGAGGAGAGACGGGTAAAACACCTAGAGTAACATATTCTCTGTTGCCCTGGCCAAGTCAATGTCCCACTGAGGCTGTGTGGGTTTCTGGGTTGTAATTAAACGGGCAGATGAGTGAGCACTCTTCCCTCCCTGTTGGATTCAGTTCCACACAGGGCCTCAAATGATGCTTACACATCAGTGAAGTGCTATCAACACCAACACAAAAAACATCTCATCTTGTACTGAAAATGCAATACTTAACCCATCTTGTTCCTCATGTCCCGACCACTTTCAGGAGCAGGTCAAGAGGTTTAACCGCAACAGACAGATCTTCTGCACCATTCTGACCAATCGCTGCTGCTCAGCCATGGGCCATGTGTTTGACGCGGATACCATCGTGTTTTATGACACAGACCTAAATCCCAGCATGGATTTACGCACACAGGAGTGGTGTGACAAGATCGGCCGCTCCAAAGACATTCACATCTACAGGTAAGACTGATGGATTAATTAAGAGTTTTTGCTTGTTAGGTTTATATTTGTCAGCTTTTTTACTGACGCTGTGCTCTGTCAGGTTGGAGAGCGGGAACTCAATTGAGGAGAAGCTCTTAAAGAATGGCACTAAAGACCTTATACGAGAGGTAGCTGCGCAGGGCAGGGATTACACTCTAGCCTTTTTAACACAGGTAAGCACACATGCAATCACTGTTGCTTTTGACATTGAGGGACTGTTTCAAAACCTAGCCAGTTATGAGGTTGTGTTTCAATAGACAGCGAGGCAGCTCTCTAGAATTTGGAACAGAGCTCTATACTCACATTGTAAATATGTGCTGGATTTTCACAGCGCACCATTCAAGATCTGTTTGAGGTGGAGCCTGGTTCTGGAGAGAAGGTGGAGGAGTTTGTGGTACTCCACCAGGAGCCATCCCCGTCTGAATCTATCCCCCCTCATGTGGCCAGACCCTACATCCAGGCCCTGAACACCATCCGAAAGGAAACCCAGTATGAAGTTGAGGTCAAGGAGACAGAGATAGACAAGAAAAGTGATAAAGTGGGGGGACGAGAAGAGATGGATGTGGGGGAAGGGGTGAGAGAGGAGGCGTCACAGTTAGAGGAGTTGGCGGCAGTCATGGAGCAGGTGAGGTTATTGAAATTTATAGAAAATGTTACTTGAAAATTTCATTGTTCTTGTATGTGCTTTTTATACCATGCAACCATAAACTTTTGGTTTTGTGTTATTTAACATGCAAATTCTGTTGATTTAACTTTATATACTACGATTTTTGAAAGAAAAAAGTACAGCTCATAAATCATTTCTTATCAATGTTGAAAACATTTGTGCTGCTTAATGTTTTTGTGGAAGCTGTGATCATTTTTTTCAGGATTCTTTGATGAATGGAAATTTCTAAAGAACAGCAGTTATATGAAATACAAATATTTTGTAACATTATTAGTGTCTTTAGTGTTACTTTTGAACAATTTCTCCTTGCTCAATAAAAAAACAAATTCTTCTGGAAAAAAAAAGAAGAAAAAAGTGGTTCTGATCACAATTTGTGGTGTTTTGTCTA
Source organism: Onychostoma macrolepis (assembly GCF_012432095.1). Classification (NCBI taxonomy): domain Eukaryota; kingdom Metazoa; phylum Chordata; class Actinopteri; order Cypriniformes; family Cyprinidae; genus Onychostoma; species Onychostoma macrolepis. Next base: position 9,980,662 of record NC_081162.1, on the reverse strand, counting down.
GCTGACTCCTATTGAGAGATACGCACTGCACTATCTGGAGTACTTGCACATCAGTGAAGATGAACAGGTTATAAAGGTATGAAACATTTTTACATATTCTGTATTATTTACATGGCAGTCATAACATGTATTGTACTGTTTAATTGTCAATGTTTGTGTGAATTGCAGGAGCGCATAGAAGCTGCTAAGAGAGGCTGGGAGCTGCAGCAGCAACAGAAACTAAAGGTAGAGAAAACAGAGCAAATGATCCTAGAAGATGAGGAGGATCTGTTCACCTACACAAGAGAGGACGCATACAACATGGTACAAATATTTTCTAATGTTCTTTTCAGTAGGAAGTGATGTCATGTTGTGTAGATTTGATACCCTGTTCCCTTCCACTTTACAGGAGTATGTGTTCGAGAATGAGGATGGACAAACAGAAATAATGCCGGTAAGTTTAAGACTGCACATTCCTGAAGAGAATTAAAGGAAGAATTTTAGGTGAATCTCCCAAAAACATGTCTATATCACATTTTACTTTTTTTTATTTTTTTATTTCATTTTATTTATTAAGTCTCTTTTTTTGCATAATAAATAAATGTAATGAGATAAATTAAGATGTAAATGTGCTTATCAAAAATAATGTTCCAGTGCCAACAATCTAAAGGGTAGCTAAATAAAGCTAAATACATTTTTATAGGGATGTGCCCGAATAGCGAATCCGTATTCGGAAAGACACGGAAAACGAATAATGCGTTCTACGGAGCCACAAAAGGGACATGGTTAGCCGCTTGCTAGCAGTAGCCTGTTACATTACAGTATGTACAATTTCACTTACCACATAAACAGAGAGAGGTAAGGAGAGATGACCGATAGGACGATGTCGAATGATTTGCAGATCCAGAGCACCACTGACAAACATCTAATCTTGTGAAATGTGTGGTAAGTGCCACTCCGTAGTAGATTAGGCTGCGTGTGATCGTGAAAGTAAAAAGCAAACGCGCATTCATAAGTGATTTCAATGTCCCGCATATTAATAACGGCTCCCTGAAAGCACTGAAATATATTTTTCTTGTATATATCATATTTATTCCCTTTACGGTTGCCGTAGTACACATCATTACCTTTCCGAATACCAGATTCGGGCACATCCCTACATTTTTATTTAATGTTTATTTTGATTTTGGTGTAAAATTCTTAATGAGTTCGGTGAGAGTCACCCCTATATTTATTTTAAAATATATGGAAATTGGTTCATAACTCTTACTATTGCGCTTTTCTGTAGCTGTGGACTCCCCCAACTCCTCCACAGGATGATAACGATATCTACATTGACTCTGTAATCTGCCTCATGTATGACACTGCACCAATGCCCGAATCCAAACTGCCCCCAGTCTATGTCCGCAAAGAGCGCAAGAGACACATGGACCCGTCAGGTAAGCCTCCTCGAGAAACACTTTCAGTCTGAACTTACTGTGCTTAAACGCATGCTAAATTCTCCCCCAGCTCTGGGACGCAAGAAAAAGAAGGGACATGGAGAATCAGTGATTCCTCCACGCTCTCTCTTTGATAAGGCCAGTCTGCTCAAAGTAAGGCGGGAGGGTAAAGACCAGAAGAAGAACTTCTCTCTGAAGCAACAGGCTCCCTTTGCCAAACCGCTGCCCTCACTGCTCAAACCAGCCATGGAGGCTGGGCAGGACAACCCTGAGTGGCTTATCAGTGAGGATTGGGCCCTGCTACAGGTACGTGATCCATCACATTATTGCATTATCACTGCTTATGTTTAATTGCACAGTTGTGTGTTAAACGGATAAGCTAAGGTTGTGATTCTGCCTTTTTCTCTGTGTTCACAGGCTGTGAAGCAGTTACTGGAGCTTCCTTTGAACCTGACCATCGTGTCTCCAGCACACACTCCTAACTGGGACCTGGTGAGCGACGTGGTCAACTCTTGTAGCAGGATTTACCGCTCGCCGAAACAATGCCGTAACCGCTATGAGAATGTCATCATTCCCAGAGAGGAGGGCAAAGTGAGTGATTGTACCAGTATCATGTGGTTGTGAATTCTTTTATTTTCTTTAACATTTTCCTTGTGACATCATTGTACAAACTGTCCTACAGCTAATATATGAAGCTAACCCTAAGAAAAACAAGACCAAGAGCATTTATAAGGTATTTAAAAAAAAAAATTAAAAATAAAAATTCATCACACATTTTTAGCTGTTTCCTTGGTAACTTGTCCTTTTTTGTGCAGTCCAAGAATAGTCGTCCTCTGCGCACGTGTCAGATCTACACACAGGATGACAATGCCACCCAGATCCAGCTGTACAACAACCGCTTTGAGCTGATGAAAATCATTGCTAGCAAGAGGAGCCCACCAATAAAACCACTGTATGTGAATGCAGTGTCCAACACGCAAACATTGCATTTACATTCCGTCAGTATGCTTTCATCAAAGCAAAAAATCATTTTTTGGTGTTTTTGTTTCTAGACTAGGCATGAATCCATTCCAGAAGAATCCTAAGCATGCCTCTGTGCTGGCTGAGAGGTATTTACTCTTGACATGTTACTAGTGATCTGCTTCAAATATTCGCCAGTTTGGCATCTCTTTCATTCTTTCTTTTGTGATTTATAGCGGGATAAGCTACGACAAGCCTCTGCCTCCTATCCAGGTCGCCTCTCAGAGAGCTGAGAGAATCGCTAAAGAGAAAAAGGTGAGATACAAGTAAAATAAGTAATAAAAAACTTTTTTTTTTTTTTTGCATTTTTATTTTCAAAACCCTTCTCTGTTTTCCTCAATCCTCTGCTGCCATAGGCACTAGCCGAACAACAGAGGGCTCAGCAGTTAGCCCAGCAACAACAGCAGCAGACTACAGGAGCCGCCCAGCCTCAGGGAGCTGCTGCCCAGCCTCAAGCCCAGCCACAGACCACTGCATCCGCCGCACAGGCGGCGGGAGTGCCCCAGCCCAACCAACCCGGGGCAGCAGCAGTCCCCAACACCGCTGTACTGGTTAGACTCCTTTAGCACTGCATGTTTAATATCACACTGGACCTGACGTACACCTGTATTTAGCTCTAGATTACCCAAGATGAAGGTCTAACTCATTTCTATATTACACTCATATTATTCATGTTTACACAACTGTTCCAAAGTTTGGGGTCAGGAAGATTTTTGGAAGAGCTCTCTTACGCTTACTAAGACTTAAAAATACAGTAAAAACTCTAATATTGCAGGGCTCCAGACTGCTACTAAAACAGTCGCATTTGTGACCAAAAATATTAATTTGCGAGTGAAGTTTTTGCTGAGGTTGCCACTGGCGACTACAATATATTTACGTTATGACTTATAAATTTGCATGTAATGCCTTTTTTCAGATTTTTTTCTTAAATCTGTCAGTAAGCTGTGTGGCAAAATCGTTAGCAATTCTCGTTTATAATCATCACTAATATGGCATCTTGACATATGAAAAAATTTATAGGATGCACTGAGGAGGAGCCCAAGTGATATTGGTACAGATTCTGTGTAATAAACTTTGTGACTTAATTTGGAAAAGACGTTTAGTTCCCACTTTAAGTGAACCTTATTCCCAGGTCATCTACAAGATGGATTAAAATGCTGATAAAGTCAAGAAAAGATGAGACGTAAACTTGACAGTATGATTTAAATGTTAAAATGTAAAAAAAATAACACGTATTCTGTGGCACCTTAAAAAAATAATTTGGTGCCCAAGTTTTTTTTCTTCAGTGTCACATGAAATCAAACTAATAAGATGATTTGGTGCCCAAGAAATATTTCTTATCATGATCAATGTTGAAAACTGGTGTGTTTTTTTTTTGTTTTTTTTATGAAAACCTTGATATGTTTATTTCAGGATTCTTTGATTAATAGAAAGAGAGAAGAACAATTGAGTTTATTTGACATAAATCTTTTGTAAAATTAGAAATGTCATAATTGTCATTTTTGATCAGTTTACAGAACTAGTTTTTAATACATATTAAAGTATTAATTTCAGTAGAAAAAAATCTTACTGACCCCACATTTTTTAAACAGTGGTGTATTATACAGTAAGGTATAAGACTATAATATGTTGATCTTATTTGGGTTTTGTTGATTCTCAAGACTGGAGCTATCAAGACCGCTGCAGTGGGCACAAGCATCCAACCAGGTATTGTCACATTACACAGCTTTTACCTGTACTTGTTGATCCAGTTGTGAGTGCTGTTTATGTAAGTGCTGATCTATGTATATTTCTGTTTAAACTTCAGCAACAGCTACAGTAAGTGGAAATGTGATTGTAAACACTGTGGCTGGAGTTCCTCCCGGTCAGTTCCAGGCGAACAAACGTCTGGCGTCTCCTGTCATACCTGGAACCCTGCCTGTGAGTTCTGATCTTGCACAGATATATAGATTAGCAGCTGATTTGATTTGTCACAGCAGTGCCTGCAGTGTGACATGAAGTCCACATTGAAAGTGTAGAATTCAAAATCTTGTTTACAGTTTGACCTGTTATTTTGATGTGAAATTGCTTTTCAGCTGACTTGTACCATTCTGTCCTGTTTATGTGTGTTAAATATTTGTTTACTCAAACAGACGGCAGGAACTACCACGGCTCAGGTGGTTCACACTCAGCAGAGAGCTGTGCCTGCAACGGCGGCCCCAGCGGAGGTCGTTGCCATTGCGACAGGTCAGAGCGTGAGAGCCGTTACCCCAGTGACCGCATCAGCTGTGGTGTCGACTAATCTGACTCCGGGTCAGTCCCAAACACGCACGCTGGTGGCTCCAGGTAGACCAAATGCCATCCTTAGAGAAGCCATGCGTGTTTTGGGTTCTCTGGTGGCAAAATCGATTCAGAGAGTCACACTCCCGCATTGTTTTTTGTGTAATCAAATCTAGCTGGATTATCTACCATCGTTGTATTCTTAAGCCATTCTTTTTGCTTCTCTAGCTCCCGGTATGCAGTTGTCTCAGGGTAAACCACTCACGTCAGCTCAATTCCAACAATTACAACTCAGACAACAGTTGCAGCAACAACCACAGGCTGCATCTCCACAGATCAAAGCAGTAGGAAAGCCACAGCAGGTACACACACTCTTAGTATGGAGGATGGCATATTTGTTTTGCTTTTGCTGACCTATACTGAGGTATTAATATGTTGAAGGATGTCTAAATGCAGTTACAGTATTGCTCTACGTGTTTCTCAACCCGTCCTCCATGTTGTTTTTTGACATGTCCAGAGTTAGCCCTTATGTTTCCAATTGTAATTAATCATAACTACAGTTAACAGCTGCAGTTGACCGATATGTTGGCCAATATTTGGCATTTTAGCATTACCTGGTCTATATTTGAGAAAATATTCTCAGTGGATTTAGATTTACCAGATTACTGATTTCACTGTTGTTTACAGTGTTTACTTCCTTTTTAGTCATGTTTTTAACAATTTCTGTATTTGTGAAAAATGCTATAAGGATTTGAAGAGTCAAAAGTAAAAATTGTGTATAAAAAAGTATAAATGTTATTTTATAGGTTTATTTTTCATCAAATTATTTTTGATTAGTTAAATTTTTTTCCAGTATAATAAATCTATGTAAATAAATTAAATTGCAGCATGCATCAGAGTGTACTACCGTGTAAATCAGCTTTATATCTGCCATCAGCCACCCTACTCTCATCATATCTTATCGGCCATCATAAAAAAGTTACATATTGGTCTGCCACTAGTTAACAGTTAATGTATTTTGACACAGATTAATACGTCTTTGATTGGCCGAAAAATGTGAAAAGCAGTAATGTTAATATTAACATTAGATTAAAATAATTGCTTTATAATAGGGCTGGGTGATATGATGATATTATTGTATATCGACGATGTCTCGTATCGTATCGCGATGTCGATGTCAACATTCAGGTAACAGACGAATATCGACATTATCTGAAAAAATGACAAATATGATAAACAAAAAAAAATGTTTTACATAGCCCCATAGTCACCATACAGGTCTTTTTGCAGGCAAGAATGAAATCATTTAGTAGGAGGGTTGGGAATCGAAAAGTTATTCCAATTTTGGAAATCAGATCAGATGCGGAAGGTCAGGAATCAAATTACTCATCATAAAATAAAATTTCTATTCTGCTTCTCGATTCCTGTATGTGCATTTGTCAAAAGATTCAACTGCAAGAAGATGAAATAGAACTCGCTTCTGCACTCGAGCGCTGTTTTCTGTGCTGTGCACGCACAAAAGCCGCCTCTTATATATGCGAACACTGGACTGAGCTCTCTTTCTTGCATTCTTACACATTCAAATGGACAAATACACACAGAATTGTATCAGAATATCCCATTAATACAATTGGTTATGTCTTAAGTGAATGTAAAGAGTTGAGAAAGAAAACAAGGGTGTATTGGATCCGTGCACTGGCAGCAGCCGTTGCCGCCAGTCATTAATGTTAATCAAAGAACAAAAAAAAAGAAAATCCCTCACTGATCTTGACTGAATCACTTTTGTAACCTCAGTTTATACTTTATTTGCCTGTTGTTCGGCGCTGACTACTGTAATGGCACCTTGCATCTGTGTATGCGATTATTTTGGAGATGTGTTCCAGTATAATTTATACATATTTAGGGTATAGGCATATTCTATTTTTATCTGCAGTTTAATAAAATTTAAACAGAAAAGAGACAAATAGTAGCACTGCATGTGTTTCTGAATATTTATTTAAACAGACTGTATAATGAAAAAACATGACAGTTATAATTAAAATACGCAAATTCCTTCACAGCCTAATCATATAGCACACACACAGTGCCTGACTTTTACATATTTTTTAAAACCGTATATACAGTATAATTATTTAATTAAGCTGTAAGCTGGATGAAGACAGTAGTAGCCTACTCAGCTCGCCCCTCAACAGGCATGCGTTCAGAGTTTCGACAGCCAAACACTGAATATTATTATATTGTGGGCAATGTATTTTGATAAACAAAATAGAAATTATAAAAATTAAAATACAAAAAATGAAATTTAAATTACCCCTGCTTCTAAATAAATAAAGCAGGGGCCAAAAGAGACCTCCGAACTAGTATACCAGAAAGGGAAGGTGGTGGAGGTGGGGCTTGGGTGGATGATATTATCAGATATCGATAAGATATTTTTGACATATCCCCCAGCCCTACTTTATTATTTACTTCCTTTTTACAAGATGTAATATAAGTCTCGGGAGTCTCCAGAATGTGTCTGAAGTTTCAGCTCAAAATACCCCACAGATAATTTATTAAATGCAAATGAACTTCTGCTCTCTGCCCCCTTTTCCAGAATAGGGCTGTGCCTTTACAGCTTGTACCTCCAGATACTGTCAAAAAGCATCTGTGTGGTTTTGATTATCGTGTCTACCATGCTGAAATCATGCATTTTAAAGCCCTATCAGTTTAAACTTCTGATATACGGTTTTCTGAGCACACACATCTGAAACACGTGCACAGAAAGCGCCTGTCACACGGTTCTTGAGTACTAAAGTAAATTACGTTTTTAATATATATATATATATATATAATGTGTGTATATATATATATATGTATATATGTGTGTATGTATATGTGTGCGTGCGTGTGACAAATGAGGACCTAAATTTGTATAATGACAAGGGTATGACATAGGTATTACAAGGAGAAGGTGACTTTTCAGGACATTACCTCATGTCCCCACTTTTCAAAACGCTTATAAATCACACAGAATGGAGTGTATTGAAAATCTGAAATAGCACAAAGTTGCCTGTTAGGTGTAGGGTTGGTGTAGGGCAATAGCACATGCAGTTTGTACAGTATAAAAACCATTACGCCTATGGGATGTCCCCACTTTTCAAAAAAAACAAACGTGTGTGTATGTGTAAAATAATATAAAATATATATAATATACATATCCATATATAGTATATCAGTCTGGCGAGTATACTAAAAAATTTACTAGCCAATGGCGATTCAATTGCCAAGATGTCCGTAGAGGGTTGGAGCACTTTGACATAGATAAGTTGCATTGGTGTAGCCTACAAGTCGATTGATGTGTGAGACACATTTTATCATTTCATTCAGAAATAATGGAAAATAAACTAAACGATTACAAACTTTAGAAACATGTATATTCCCCACACTTCATAAAAAAATCCTGTAAATTTAGCAGTATTCAGAATAGAAAAAAAGAACGAAAATATAACTAAAAACAAACACAAATTATAGTGGCATTCACTATAAACGTATATTATAAACTCCCAGCCTAAACATTTAAAGCGAAACTGAAACTAGTGCGTGGTTGCTAGAAAATGCACAAAACAAACTCACTTTCCTTTTCTTGTTCGTTATCAATCCTAATCTTTGCGCTTGACCTTGATTGCTTTATATAAGTCGCCTTGGAAATCGCAACACGTTTCAGTTGAAAAAACAAACAAACAAAATTTATAATCTAGAAAAAAAAACGGTATTATATCCATTTTCATAAAAGTGTGTGTGGGAAAACAGAAGAAGAAAGCATATCTTTGCAAGATAAAACGACAAATTATTTCCATGTTTTCCCCACGAAATTACAGTACCTGTGAGCAGGAGGATAACACTGGCATTTGTTCTGATACTGGAAAATCTACAGAGCATTTGATGGCCTGCGGCCGTAGTTTTGGCATCCCAATCACACTTACAGAAAACATCTAATTAAACCACCTGAATTTTAGTAAACTCAACCGCTTCAATGCAGAATGTCAGCATAGCTCTCAGGGAGTTTGAAAAATATAGTGATTAGTAGTCATTTGTAAATATCTGCTTATCTCTGTTCTCTCCAGGAGTTGTTGAAGAAGCAGAAACTGCAGATGGCCCAGCAGCAGGTTGCGGCGGCGGTAGCTGCAGCTCAAGGTCAGCAGGCTACATCTACTCAGCAACCGCAGCAGGTTCACGCCACACCGGCGGCTACGTCCAACCCTCAGATAGCGGCAGTCACTGCGCCCAGAGCAGGTGCTGTGCTTGCTGGAACTACAGTCACCAACTTACAGGTGGCCAGACTGGTAAGAACATACATACACACCTAGACTAACCCTTTCACATACCTTTTAATGCAGATTAACTCTTTATATGCCTTTTCATTCAGACACGTGTCCCAGCCCCAGGATCCATTCAAACTCAGTCGGGTCAAACCGCTCAGGTGACTCTGACCAAACCACCTCCTGTCGTCTCAGTTCCTGCTGTGGTTTCATCCGGAGTCACGACTCTTCCTGTCACTGTGGCCGGCATTAGCGTCGCCATTGGGCAAGCGCAGAAAGCAGGTACAGACTGAAACGAGACTGACAAGTCAGTGTAAACCCTTTTTCAGTCAGTTCGACTAGACTCTAGCAGTGTCGTTACACATTACACATCTCCTCTGTAATTAAACAAACTGAAATATATAAATCTAAATAGAAATAAACAAAACATAATAAAAGCATAGCATAAAATCTCATTTAAAATAGTAATAAATAATATAATGGTATATACTGGTGACTAGACTAGTCATGGCTTTATTAATTTAAGTGCATATTTTGTACCAATTATTCCATATATTTGGTGAATGTCAAAGGTGAACCCAGAGTTCACAAGTAGGGCTGCACGATATTTATTGAAATAAAATGTATTTATCAAAATAAAATCAATGGAGCAATATGGCTTTCTGTGATTATCAAATTGCACAGGCTGTGATTTGATTAATTGAATATATAAACACTTAACTGGTTTCAAACTTGCCATTTATGCATGTTTAATTTGTCAAAAACAGTGGGCATGTGGCCTATGAATCTCTAAGGGATTAGACATTTCACTAACTTATTGTGAAGCACCCTAAACCTAATCAATTATCAGATAGAGGCTTACAAAGACTGTAGTGAATGGTGAAAGACTGTTTATTGCAGCATTTCTGACCATGAATCAACAGTGGAGATGCTTGATTCCTTTACTCGCCTGCATTGTCTCAATGTCAGTAACGACCTTTAAGGGGCTCTTGAAGACTGAAGCGTGTGTGTTTGTGCAGGTGGTCAAGTGGTGACCCACCCGTTTCAGGTGCAGCAGGTTCAGCAGCTGTTGCACAGACAAAAGCAGCAGGCAGCGGCACAAGCCGCTGCGGTCCAGAAGGCAGCACAGCCACAGCAAACACAGGCTGCGGTGCAGCAAAAGGTACCAATCAGCCAATGTGATTTAAATTTTTTTTTAATGAATCATTATTTGTATAAATGTGCCTTCAACCCCTCTCTCCTTTCTCTCTTTATCTCTCTATCTCTCTGTTCAGCTGGGCACGCAGCAGGCCGCTCAGACCACAGCCCAACAGCAGCAGAAAGTATACACCGCCACCACTCCACTTCAGCCCGCCATTAAGACCCAGTTCTTCGCCACCTCCATCGGACAGCCACAGAAACCTACACAGCAGATACAGGTAACAAGTTGGGCTCTCACAGCCAGCACCTCTCTAGCAAGCGCTCAAGTGCAAAGCCTGATATGTGGTGTGATCAGAATGCAAGTATTTTGATGTGCAGTGCCATGTAGTGCTTTATGTGTGTGTGTGTGGTGTTAGTGCCCAGCTTGGCTATGTAGTGATTTTCCCTTCTGCTTGTAGGTCACTAAGATTCCTCAAATAGTTCAACAGCAGATAGTATCCTCACCTCAACAGGTAAGTGTTTTAGTGTTGTACTTTGTGTTTGATTGCTTAAATTCATTTGGTGCCTTTTTAGTGAACATGAAGTCAAAAATGACCTTGTTTCCTTTCTTTGTTTGTTCCTGATTTCATTCCACCTCTGAAATGACTTGCCTTTTTCGCTGATGGTTTTTTTTTTTTTTTTTTATATAATTAACATAAACTACAGTTCAAATGTTCAAAAAACTATGCATTAAACTGCACAAAAGAGACAGTAAAGACATTTATAATGTTACGGGCGTTTTCTGTTTCAAGTAAATGCCTGTTCTCTTTACATTTTACTTTTCACTTTACTTTTTATTCATTAAATGATGTTTCCACAAAATTATCAAGCAGCACAACTGTTTTAAACACTGATAATAATCATGAATCTATCTTGCAACAGCAAATCAGCATATTAGAATGAAGGATCATGTGACACTGAAGAATGAAATAATGGCTGCTGAAAATTCAGCTTTGTCATCACGGGAATAAATTACATTTTAAAATATATTAAAATAGAAAACAGGGTAACACTTTATTTTAAGGTGTCCTTGTTACACATTTTATATGTACTTACTATTATAATAACAATAAAATATGCATAATTACATGTAAGTAACCCTAAGCCAAACCCTAATCATAACCCAAACCATATAGTAAGTACTTGTAGTTAATTAATATTGCTCCGCACTTAAATGCATAATTACACAGTAACAAGGACACCTTTAAATAAAGTGTAACTGAAAACAGTTTTTAAATTGTAATATTTCACAATATTATTGATTTTCACTTTATTTTTGATCAATTAAATGTAGTCTTGGTGTGTGTAAATATATATGCACACACACACATAATTATTTAATACTATATTTAAAACGTTATCCCAGTTATAGCAGAATCATCTAATACTTTTTTGTTCCATTTTTATTTCCATTTGTTTTATTAATATTATTATTTTCATGCAATCCTAGTTCTTTGATTATTACAAGATATTGCAACTCCTGATTCTGCCAGCTGAACTGATTTTGTGTGTGTGTAGATCCAGGCTCAGCCTCAGACAGTGGCCCTGACGCAGGCAGCACCCTCAGCAAGTTCGGCACAGGCGCAGGCCCAGGTGCAGGTCATCCCCACAGGCACCACCACAACTGCACAGGTGGTGCAACAAAAGCTCCTCCCGCAGCAGGTTGTTACGGCAGCAGCAGCCTCCCCTCAAATCCAGACCCCACCACCACACAGCCCTGCCCAGCAGCAGAGCACCGCGGCCGCCACCGCCTCAGAGTCTCCAGCGCTGCAGGCCTCTGCCACCCCACAGCCCCAGCAGGGCAAAGGAAACACCCGCACTGGGGCCGCCATGCGCTCCAAAACCCCGGCCAAACCCAGCGGTGGCAGCTAGAGAGTAATTGCAGGAGAAGGTACTTGGGCACAACAGAGGGCTGGTTTATTTTTCCCTTCATTTGTTTTGGAAAGACTGACCCTTTGTAATACAGGAACTCATCATTGACTGTCTGGATTGAGCTTTTTACAATTTGAAGCAACACTCATAAGCTAACCACGTCTCATGTTAATCAAACATCACTCTGCCAATGGCCCTCACTGTATGGCCAATCCATTTTTTTTTTTTAATTTTTACAGCTTATTTACTGAAGCTCCTTCCTCAGGAGTCGAGCATGACTTTAAAACAGTACGACGGCTCGTTTTCATATTGAACTCTTTACTGAGCCACTAAATGCTTGCTGTACTTTTTCTACCATGCTACGTGCTCTGTTTATACAGTGTTTAACATGTCATCACATCCTTGGTCATGGATCAAGTGCGTTTGGATCACAACAGCCATCAGCTTCATCACTTCATTTGGCGTGCCAGGAACTCTTTTGGCAGGTCGTCTCAACATTATTCATAATGTTCAATAAGTCGAATTATATGTGTGTGTCCCCCAATGTTTTTTTAATAGGTGTGGTGTTGTTGTCCCTTTGCTGTTTGTGTCAGTAAATATCCCTTTATTTAAGCATTTAATGACGATAATCAAGATTAGCAAGGCTCGACGAACCAAACTCATCCTTTTGGGATGTAGAAATGGCAAACTACCTTTAGTTCGATATATGTGACCCATTCAAAAGCTCCCTCTCTGTAGAAGAATTGAATATATCAGCTTGTATCATGAAACTCCCCTAAAACTAATTCTTGTCACCATATACACAAGTTCAGCTGCATGGATGGATACCATCTGAAAACTGTCAAGTGACGTGTACTTGTGTGTGTGAAATGTTTGTGTTAATTGGTACAGCAATTCAGAATGCGATTTAACAGTAAATTAATAGAAAAACTATCCTGCGCTGTAGCCATTTCATGGTAGCGGCAGCTGTGGGAATTATCGCCCTCCCAACTTCGATTTGGAAGAAATGTCATCGCTGAAAACACATCTGTGAAATATTTCCGTTTTTCTTATGCATAGTTATGAACAATGTCACCATTAGTCAGTTGAGTCAGACCTCAGCTTGGCTGTTAGTGTGTTTACGTTGGCCTGCTATCAGTGATGAACGGACTTAAATCAAGACTTTCCGTCTGTGTATCTAAATCATATAATGTCGGGGCTTTCAGTCATAAATACGTCTTTTTGTATTGATGTTGGGTCAGGAACACTTGTAAATAACTCGGGAGGGAGACAACGGCATTTGTATTTGTAAAGTAGTTGTGTATTCATTGAATTTTTTTTTCAGCCTACTTGTATAAAGTGTTATGTTTTTACTCACGCCTGGCTTATGCTGTCTTTATTTGTCCGGATGCATATTTGTATTTTATTTGTTAAGCTGTTTTAGATAGGTTTCGGATTACATTAAGTCAGCGGTTCTGCCTGGAGTCCATAGATATGCATTCCTGAACGTCTTATGTGTGGATTTTCTGAGTGCAGTATGTGTGTCAGCACACCGGTCAACAGGGATTTCAGCAAGATAACGCATTGAATCTCGCCTGCTCAATACAAAAACACATTTTACTGCAGCAGCAGTGGTTCTCCTCTTTAGCAGCATGTTATACTGATTGCAGCCACAATCATGGTAATTTTTTCCTGTTTAAAAAGCTTACAAAAAGATCTTCTAGTAGTGACCTAATGAAGGAATTTTTGGTACTGCTAGGTAAAATTTGTACAAGCTTTGATTTGACTAGTGTTCATATCTTGGGTAATCCATAGGGGGGAGCTCTTTCATTTTCAGTTTTTGTGATCATAGCGGGTCTGTTGCAGAAAAGTAGTAGTGTTTGCAAATTAAACCTCACTATTAATTTTGATTATGGTCAGGGATTAGGAACAAGACCTTAATTTAACTCCTCTCACACAGTGTGTGCTGTGGATGATGCCTCAAATCATATTGCTTGCTGAGCAGATGGTATGTTATTCCTTTCCCAAGTAATTAGACATAATAAAAGGGATGGAGATCTGACTTTTAGTAACCAAATACAACACACTGGCAACTGCACAGCAATTCCCTTAAATTGTGAAAGCAACTTTTGCAATGCAAAACATAAACCTGTATTGAATTACTGTAGTATTGAAATAATTTTATATTTCTACCTGTATATTATTTTTAAACAAAAAATAGTAGTCCATAACAGTGTACAGTGTAAATTAATGGTCAATAAAATTGTTTGGTTATCAGCATTCTTTAAAATATCTTCTGTGTCTGCATAAAAGTGGTCACATTAGCGAATAAAGCTACATTGTCTGCTGTCAACAGTGTAGTGATGCACAAGTCACTCATGTGTCATGGTTCTCTCTTGAACTCGTGTCGGAGACTGACACGGAAGAGAAGAAATTGTTGAATAAAGTCATTATTTTTGTTTTCTTTGGCAAAAAAAAAAGAAAAAGTATTCTCGTAGCCTCATAAAATTATGGTTGAACCACTGTTGCCACATGGACTATTTTAACAATGTCTTTACTACCTTCCTTAGGTACAGCTCTCAGCTCACTCAGGGCGGGTCAAAGGTATAAGACGGCCTTGTCAATCAACTATTGTGGGAGGGGCCTGTGCAGAACTACATCATTCTGACAGGAACCTCAGAACAGCCTGATTTGATTTTAAAATAGGGATTTAAAAAAAGAAAAACACTGGGTGGATTTTTATCATTATAGGATATATCATTATTATCATTATTTTATCATTATAGGATGGATGCGTACACACACTTCCAACACACATTTATGTTCAAACGACTTGTAAAGTGAATTTTGCATCCGAGATTTCTCCTCGCAGATATAGCAGTTGTTTCAACTAAAGGCCTACTTTTACACGTTGACCGAAAGAAAGCTGGCTTGGTTTGAAAATGACTTACTTGTGAGTCTTGCTTTATATGTGGCTATACTATTGACTATAGACAATTGACATTTTTGCGGCAAAATTTTTTTATTTTGTGCAAAATTCCAGATCGCATGGATTCTTACTGAACTACAAAATTTTACTTCGCAACGGTAAATGTGACTAATTAAAGAGAAAGAGTCAGATCTGGAACGACATGAGGGTGAGCAAATGACAAAAAGATGGGCGAACTGTCCCTTTAATAGGCCATTTACCTGAGACTCAAGATGGCGCCAGTCTGCGGAGTGTTACTGTGTTGCCATGAACGACGGTAAATGTTAAGAAATATCTGACTTCTGAATGTCGCGACTGACCAATCAGAATCAAGTATTCCAAGAGAGCTTTGGCAGATTTGACAGGTACATTCGCACTGCATACGAACCCAGATCACCCACAGAGCTCGTTTGATGACACTTTAAAGCGTGCAACATAGGAACAACCTTGGCAGCTTTGTTCCACAGTCTCTCCTTGTGTATCCGCGTGCTCTAGATGTGTTTATTGGCACTGACATATTTTCCCTGGTGCGGGTGGCATGTTGGTAACGCAGGGCAAGGCTGTTCCAGCGATTTGTCAGATGCTGTATCTCTGACACGAGCCTTTGAACACTGCAGTTCAGAGAAAGAGAGAGAGAGAGAGCAAACCTACAAGTGTGTCAAATGTGAGCATAAGCAGACGTGTGCGCGCTTTCCTCCGTATTTCGCGCCATGTAAGGCTGCTGTGAGAAAGCCAGTGCTGTTTATGAGGGTAAGGTTTACAGCTAGCGGTAATGTGGGCAGAGGTTGAGTTTGCATTTGTGTGCGTTTCCATGTTATGTCTTGTGAATGGTCAGTGCATTTCCTCCTTTTGTAATTCTAGTTTTGAGCAAACATGTAATTAACATGTTTTTTTGTGCTTTAGTGGTACAAGATAAGGTAAAGAAGGCTTAAAATTACAGTCATGACTCATGACCCCAAAAATGAATTGTGAAGCTGCTTTGTGTGTGTGTGTGTACACTGGTTGTACAGGTTTGACTATACTTGTGAGGTCCAAAGTGTCCTCTACTATTTAAAAATGTTCTTTAATATAGCGACACCTGCTGAACACTGAGTAGTGAGCCCAACCTAGTTGAAGGCATATCAGTCGGCCAATCATTTTTATGTAAATCTAGTATTTTGCACAGGTTTCTGAGTTATGTTTTGGTAGGGTCTGGTTAGGTGAAAATATCATTGACCTGATATAAAGCTATAAAGCATTTATATATTTTTAAACCTGATATAAAACATGAAATATTTAAATACCATGGTCAAAGAAATGTGCTGCTAACAAGTTTTTTTCTTGCTTACAAATTTGTTTCCTGAAGCAATGTGAACTCACATTCTTGTGGTGGGTAGTCTTTATATAAAATTATGTGGTTTTTATGACCTCGTATTACTTGCTACAATGCATTTTATTTGTAAAAATGCTTGAAAAATACATAATAAATGCTAAAAATAACAGTTAACACATAAAGAAGATTATCTATCTATTCAAGTCATATTCATATATAGTCATATCTATCATATTACTAATCAAAAATTATGTTTTGATATATTTACGGTAGGAAATTTACAAAATATCTTCATGGAATGTGATATTTACTTAATATCCTAATGATTTTTGGCATAAAAGAAAAATTGCTAATTTTGACCCATACAAATGGCTATTGCTACAAATATACCTTGCTACTTATGGCTGGTTTTGTGGTACAGGGACACACATACACACACGTTTGTTTTTGTGAAAAGTGGGGACATCCCATAGGCGTAATGGTTTTTATACTGTACAAACTGTATGTGCTATTGCCCTACACCTAACCCTACCCCTTACAGGAAACTTTGTGCTACTTCAGATTTTCAATACACTCCATTCTGTGTGATTTATAAGCGTTTTGAAAAGTGGGGACATGGGGTAATGTCCTGAAAAGTCACCTTCTCCTTGTAATACCTCTGTCATACCCTTGTCATTATACAAATCTATGTCCTCATTTGTCACAAAAAGCAGCACACACACACACTATATATATATATATATATATATATATATATATATATATATAGTGTGTGTGTGAGACCCCACACAAAACCAGTGTGAATAAATATATATATATATATATATATATATATATATATATATATATATATATATATATATATATATATATATATATATATTAGTCTTTAACCAGATGCAGTCGAACAAAAAGTCTTTATTTATGAAAAAGCTGCTGAAATTACACTGGTCTATGTACGTTTCACAGCTTATTATCCCCGCAGGACATGATAGATGCTTGTTCCTGGAGGACAATTTCAGAGAAAACCTCAATGAGATCAACAGGATCTAAGGCTTCAACAGTGAGTTGTCATGACAACCTCATGCTGGCTATACATTGGGCTGCATGTGTGGGATGATGATTTGTATAGCATTGGTGTGTGTGTGTACATGTGTATAATGGCATGACAGGCAACAGTGAATAATGTGGTCAGTTGTGCGCTGAGTGTCATGGGAATGCATTTCAGATGGCCTTTATAATGCAATGGTGTTTTTTTTTTTTTCAAGCTCAAACGTGAGATGAAAGCCTGTGAGATTCACCCAATAGCTTCATACTATTAAGTCATGAAACAGCCACAGTGGAAATGCAGTCTAACAGTGTTGATTTAATATATGAAGATATGGGAAGAAAAACGATTCTCTCAGGAATCCTCCTCCACACAGCTGCTTTGCAGTCTGCAGGCCTGCGGATGAAACATTCATTAAGAAATATTTATGAAGTAATAGACGACGACAACTTCTTGTTCAAAATAGGGAAAACCACTTGGCCTTCGTACATTTGCGTCATTGCATTCACATTTCTCCAAATCTATTACTTCCTGATTCCGCTGAAAGATTTTTTTAACTCTCACTATAGTGATCGGATTCGTCTGTTTTGCAATTTTGAGTCTAACTGGTAGCACATGCAAATTAACTAATGTTTACAAATTTACCCTTAATTAAAGGTTAAGGTTTTATTTTGGTATGTAGTCAATGTACTTTGTTGTTGGTTGTGTTGTTTGTGTTTATCAGCCTATAATATAAACGGATATAAAGGTATTTAAAGGAATAGTTAAACTAAAAAATAAAAATTTACTGAAGATGTACTCACCCTCAGGCCATCCAAGATGTAAATGAGTTTATTTCTTCAATCGACAGATTTGAATAAATTCAGCATTATATCCCTTGCTCATCAAATGGTGAATGGGTGCCGTCAGAATGAGAGTCCAAACAGCTGATAAAAACATCACAATAATCCACATGACTCCAGTTAAACAATTACTATATTGAGAAGCCAAAAGCTGCATGTTTATAAGGAACAAATTCATAATTTTTAAATTTCTAATTAATTTTTAATATGGGTCCTCTGTCTATAATATTGCTTTCTGCGGTGAAAAAATCATCTTGTCTGAATCAGGACAGAAATATGCACAGCTCAAACACTGTTAAGCAAAAGCAGTTCTAAACAAGTATTTTCATGTGTGAAGACAACAGGTGATGAATTTTTTATTTTATTTTTTTCACTGGAGGAAGTGTTATTATGGATTATTTTGGGTAGATAGTTTAAAGTTAAAAAGCTTTATTGATTGATTTGTTACTTATTCAGCTTTCCACTTCACAGGTCTTTAACTGATGGACTGGAGTCATGTGGATTACGTGTAGATTATTGTGATGTTTTTATCAGTAATCATAAATATTTTATCATAAATATGATGCCAGTTTAATGCTGTACATCCTTATTTTTAGTGTTTTTTTTTTTTAGCATTTTAATTGAGGCTATAATATAACTACATTTAAAAGAATTTTAACACTTACTAGGGCCCCTCTGGAAATTTCTGTTTTAAGCTGTTGTAATGTGAAAAGAGCATTGAATTTAAAGTTCCACAAGACTGATTAAATAATATGGAAATAGATGTGTTTTATGATATAAGGCTATATTTTAGGTATTTTACATTTGAGAGAGGGAGGTATAATGTGAAAAAAAAGCTTTGAATTCCCAGTGCAAGTCTTGCATTCCACTAAACTATGATTGAATAATATGGAATAGATGTATTTTAAGTACATATTTTAGGTATTTTACATTTGAGAGAGAGAGTGTCTTTGAGCGTCAGTTGTGCCGCACAAGTATCTGCCTCATCAGAGCTTCAGTTCTCCCATAATCCCTCAGCTCACATATAAAGCTGTCACTGTGTGCTCGTGTTGGCTAAATCGTAGCGCTTGAGCTCGGGTTATTTTTAGAGTTCTTATTATTTATTTACCCAGGGAACGGCAGAGAGCCAGAGTCACTTGACCCGAATTACTCCATGCAATGGCTTCCTTCCTTAAAACACGTCAAATGAAGCTGGCAGTAGCTGATCATGTTTGTCAGGGGTTTTTCTTTGAAATATCGCTGCTTTCAAACAGATGTTCAAGGGAAGAGTGGAGATTGTAGAGCGGTGTTATGGGACACAGAAAGAGAAGAAGAAACGTTTTCTGCCAGACAGATAAAAATGGCTAATGTTTAACAGCAAGATTTGTAGGAGAAACATCCCCACATAATAGTGTGTGTGATGTGGTATCTGGTTTTAGTACTATCTGGAAGTAGACATCATTAAGCAGCACCCCCTCTGTCCACAAACCCCTGTGACACACACACTTGCACAAACACAGACATTTGCCAAATGGAGGTGAAAGGTTAGGAGGCCCTCCCCGCTCTCTGTGTGTCATAATAGTGGGCTATTTTCAAGCCATGTGTGTGTGTGTCACGGTAGGATGTTATTTATTGGTCATGCTTCAAATCTCATGGAGCCTGCTTGCACTCTCAGTTACTCTCATTGATCTTATTTAGTTCCGTAGCGAGCGTGTCTCAGTGTCCGTGCATGTATGTTATGACTATGAGTGTGTGTGTGTTTGAAGAGGCGAGTCTCATTTTGCCAGGCCATTTCACAATTTCATTACCAGAGAGGCCTGGGGCAAGCACACTTATTCAGCATGATTTGACAGACTGTTGTTGGGAAAAAAATGTGTTGTCAGAGTTGTTTTTAAAGAGCCAGCGATGTAGAGAGCAATTCCTGGTGGTGCGTTTGATTGGATGCGTGTTAAACTGTTTTTTTTTTTGTGCTGTACTACTACATTAGATATATTAAGGGAATGTTCTGGGTTCAATACAAGCTAAGCACGTCTCTGACAGTGCTGTCAATTACCACAGAAAATCATTTTAAACCACCCTTAGGCAAAAATTGAGTTTACACTCAAGCACTCACAATGGAAGTCTATGGTGCAAGGCTTTACACTTGGATAAACCTATAAAATACACACTATTTTGAAAGCATAGTGACAATATTTATAGACTACAGTTCAGTACAGTAAAGAAATTAACAGTGTCAGTGGAGACATTTACAATGTTTCAAATAAATGCTGTTCTTTCTATTCATCAAAGAATCCTGGAAAAAAATTATCATAATTTCCACAAAAATGCTAAGCAGCATAACTGTTTTCAACACTGATAGAAATGTTTTTTTATTGAGCTGCTTTGTTTCACAGGAATAAATACAATTTTAAAATCTATTAAAATGGAATACAGTCATTTTAAATTGTAATAATATTTCACAATATTACAGTTTTACTGTATTTTAGATCAAATAAATGCAACATTGGTGAGCATAAGAGACTGATAAAATGTGATGAGATGACTAGCTAACCTTACAGTTAGTTTTACACTTTTACAGTTGGGCACTCTTTACAATTGTGTACAGAGTAATTGCTTATCCCTTTACACTTTCATTGTAAGAGTAACCATTTGATTTATGTTCATTTTTACAAACAAAAGATTCATGTTCAAGGCAAGTAACTTTTTACTTTTTGTTAGTGAGTCATTTGAATCATTCACTCAACCAATTTGCTCAAAAACACTGATTAATTCAGGAACAAAACCTTATTATTGTGCACTACTGTTGTGCTGTTGGCTGTTGAATAATTAATATCTAATAGCTTACATCTATCAACTAATAACTGACTGAGCAAGCTCACTAACATTCATTTGAGCACAAACAGACACACACACGTTAATGTAAAAGTCGTGGTTGTAATTCCTTTCACAGATCTTTTGCAATAATATTCCTCTACATTCCTCAAAGCTGTGTGTCTCAACACACTGTGTAATCGGGGGAAAGGTCACATCAGCTTTATATCAGCAATATATGGGAAATGTCATGGGTCTGCCATTACAAACTTGAGAAATATGGATGTAGCACTGCTTTACTCTCTTCTTTCCTTCTCCTCTGCTCACAAAATGTAATTTTTTACTAGTTGACTGTGTCAACATACATGTGCTTATGTTTGTGGAGAGAGAGAGAATGCTCTGTACTGTTATCACAAAACACACACAGCCTTGTCAAATGTTCGCATTAATTTGGCAGCAGCCTGGAGCTGCATGAGACTCACATGTCTGTCCACAGAGAAACCTTGATTACTGCTCTCTCTGTATGAGCAGAGGAATTCATCCACAGCACATCCTAATCTTTGTGTGTGCTGAATTCATTTACGCTATGCACTGAAATTAATTTTCTCTCTTTATGGCTGTGTACAGTAGAGCAAATGACTTCTGCTGTAGGTCTGAATATGCTATGCTGTAAAAACTCTAAAGACATGAAATTCAAATTTTAATGCACATTTATTGCTCTATTCATCATATGTTATAAATTAACAAACAATGTTTGGCCATGGCAATTCTGAGATTTTAAATAATAAATAATGATAACACTTTATTTTAAGGTGTCCTTGTTACACGTTACATGTACTTACTATTGTAATAACAATTAATTATGCATAATTACATGAAAGTAACCCTAAGCCAAACCCAAATCCTAACTCTAACCATATACTAAGTACATGTAGTTAATTAATATTTCTCAGTACTTAAATGTATAATTACACTGTAACAAGGACACCTTAAAATAAAGTGTAACCTACATAATCAATCACATTTAGCTGAAAGATTCACTAAAGAACTAGCTCATAAGAGTTATTTGTTTGGGAATTAGACTGTGCTGTATTTATTTGATTCTTTAAAAATAACTCATAAGAGGTATTTTCTCAGTAATCAAACTGCACTGTAAAAAAAAAAAAAAAAGTTGAGCGAACTTAAAAAAAACATTTTTTACCAGCTTCAGCAGATTTTTGAGTTTGCTCAACTTGTTTTTGTGGGAGATTCTCAAATTTTTGTTGTATAAACTTAAAACAACAAGTTGAGAAAACTCAAAAATCTTCAAATTTTAAGTTGGCTCAACTTTTTTTTTTTACAGTGTGGTAGTGCTGTATGTTTCTGAATCACTAAAAAGAACCAACTCATAAGAGTAATTGTCCAGGAATCAGACTACACTGGTTACGTTGTATGTGGTTGATTCACTAAAGAACCAACTCATAAGAGTCATTTGTCCAGAAATTGGACTAGAACTGGTCGCACTGTGTTGATTTTCCAGGAATCAGACTGCCCTGTTTGCGCTGTATGTGACTGACTCACTAAAGAATCAACTCATAAGAGTCATTTGTCCAGGAATCAGACTGCACTTTTTGCGCTCTGTGACTGATTCACTAAAGAACCAACTCATAAGAGTCATTTGTCCAGGAATTGACCCATACATTAATTGTGTTGTATTGTTCACTTGAAAAAAGGGGTTCAAAAGTCATTTGTTTAAGAGTTGAACTACACTGGTTGTTTTCTGTGTTTTTGATTCACTAAAAAGAACCAGCTCATGAAGGCCCCAATATATTCACAGCAAAGTTCATCCCTCTTCAGTTAGGTTTGAGATATGTGAGCACCGCTTTACTGTTAGCAAACATTAAAACGCCACCCATTCTGTGGTTTGTAGATGGAATATGTACTGCATGTGCTGCACAGTTTCCTCTCAAACTAAATAAACACACAACAAAAATGATAGCGGTGAGAAAACAGCAGTTAAGAAAGCATCTGCTCATAGCAATGTGGATATGTCTGCATCAGCTCTGAAATTCTACACTTCTGTCACGTCACATTTATTTATGTAGCACTTTATACAATAGATTGCTTTAAAGCAAGCAGCTTTACTGTATTAAACATGAAAAACACTGTCCGTTTCTCTTTCAATTAGAACTACAACTTCAATTTCTACTATAATGTAAGCTGTTTTGGACTCCAGAAGCAAGCTTTTTTGGCCAGATTTTATCTGAAATTGTCATTTCTTTCTTTGATTTCACTTGAAGTATATCAGGGGCAGGGCCTTAACAAACAAGGTATTTGAGGGAATTGTGGCTTTATCTTGTTTTTTTATCTCTCTGTGAATTTGTTAGTGTGTGTGTTTGTGCATTTTGCTGGAAGATTGATCTAAAAAATAAACCAGTAACTAAACCATGGAGGTCCCACACAAACACTCAATGTACACACATTCATACATACTCACAAATATGAAGCCAATAACCCCACAACTCCCCAGACAGGTCAGTGTTTACTATCTCCGAGCGTAGCTGTTTAAGGGCCAATCCTCTAAACATTCAAGCAGGGCCCCTGGCCTTTACACAGGGTTACGTAAAGAGACAGAGGCCATTGAACCCCAATGAACTTGATCTAATCTTCCATCAGCACAAACATTCTTGAGAAACATGTCACAGTTGTCAGAATGTTCCCTGCTGTTCGATTGTAGGTTATTGAGTTTTTACGGCTGCAACCTGCAACAAGGATTTCTACTGGTTGCAAGACCTACAGGGGTTACTATAGGATAACAGTTGTCAAGGAAACAATGTGTTGCTAAGCACGTCAAGGCTTTCCATTTTGATGGATATGTCCATGTATCTCATTATGAAGTGAAGCGTCTGCAGAGTAAGAGGCTTTTGGGGGATTTTGTCATTGAGCATATATTCATTCTCTTCTGCTGTTAGTCTAAAAGGATCTCTGATCTGAGGTTAGACAAAGCTTTTACCTATTGACTGCTCACAGCAATCACAACAACAGCGCATTTGCTCTAGTCTGTTTTGGCCATAGACCTATTATGACACACAGAGAGCTAAAAATCATTAAATGTACAGTCAGGATCACTTAGGAGGCTTTTAAGGCTTTTCCTGGTTTAAACCTATTCTGTTTGTTACCAGAGTGTGATGCAGAGCTTTAATGAAAATTGTGCATGTTCATTTCTTCTTTTTCTTTCTTTTGCATGTACACTACCATTCATTTTTTTAGCCATTTAGCCATTACATGATGCTTCAAAAATCATTCTGTTGTGCTAAATAATATTTTTTTGTAAACTGACACTTTTTTTCAAGATTAATGATTTAAGTAGTGTAAATAACATTTGCATCATCTAACTCTCACTTAAAGGGAATATTTTAATTTAATAGCATAATGTAATCTTGTGAAAACGAAATATGTTTTTTATACTGTGTTATGATGTTTAAATGAATTTGTAGCAGTTAAAACAATTGATCCTATTTTTTTTTTTTATGTATTTAGTCTAATACTCAATCAACACAAACTCAGCACACCTGAGAACTTGATAGGTGCGTAAGAAAAAAACACCAACAACAAAGTGGAATCCAATCAATAAAAAATAATGATCCCGCACACTATCAGTCCATGCTAAATATAGAAATTTATTACAAAAAAGCGACGTTTCGGTCCAGTTTCGGTCCAAGCTTGATGAAGGTCAGTGGACCGAAACGTCGCTTTTTTGTAATAAATTTCTATATTTAGCATGGACTGATAGTGTGCGGGATCATTATTATTTTTTTTTTTATGTATTTAGTCTAACAAATTAAGAATATATATGAGTAATATCACACGAGTAGAAGTGAGATATGGCTATATATCTCACGTCTACGAGTGAGTGTGATATTGTGTTTATACAACAGTTCAACGGCAGGAGTGTGTAAATAATTTAGAAACAACAAAGGAGTATCTTTAAAAGCCCCCTTTTGTGCAGAACTACTTTCTTCCGCCACGGATTTAAATCGAAATTTGACAGTTTAACAGCTGAGTCTCCGTTACTAATTCCAAAACATCACTTTAGAGCTAGTAAGGAAGGAACTTTGAGTTGCTTCATTGAAAGCTTTGTATTATTGTAGTAAAAGCTTGCTGTATTATGTAAAATAAGCATTATGAGAAAGAGATGGACTGAGCGACTGTGATTACCTGCATTTGATACAGGCATCTCATTCTCCTAACGTTACTTACAATTAAGTTTGAATGTCCACTGATGAAAGCGTTATCTTTGTCTTAACGTCAATATCCTTTCATTGATTTCTGATGATAGCACTCCTCAGTGCATTTGTTAGCTGCGTCAAGCTGTTGTTGAAAGTAAAAACATCCTTCGTTTAGAAAAGTCTTTACTGCAGCGCTGACTCATAAAAACAGTCTGTTGTCACCATCTAATGGCGGAACAATGTAACCAAAATCACCATCACCACCGTGTCTCAGTACTAAACACTATTAAATACTATTATTATTTATATAAAATACTGATAATTTAATAATCATATTTAATAAACATCAACAACAGCCATCATAAAAGTTGCTAGGCAATTCAGTCAACCTTAAGCAAAGGCACCGCGATACAGCATTGAATTTACATAAACGTGATAAACTTTTACCAAAACTATTTGCTCTGGAACAAATAATAGTTTAATGAGACCAAAGACTGGCCGTCAGATTTACCCAACATGAATTTATATCTAGTGTTTAACCATTATAGAGAAATAAGAGCCAGCGGTAAATCCAGAAGATCTGGCCGCGGTGAGGCGCTCTCTGCGGGTGTAATGAGCTCTGAACTGCCACTGAACCGCTTGAGATCCTGTCTCCGAAAACGTTGAAGCAAATTTTCAAATAGACCTTATCTTTATTATCAAACCGCATATTTTAAGTCCAAGCAAGCACATTCTCGCCTAAAAAATCCTTAAAACTGCATTCCGTGACACAAAACAGTATTATTTTTCTAGTGGATTTGGGCGTCTGCCATGCACTAGATTGACAAAATTAGATGGACCCGGCTAGAACAAGCGGAGTGATACAAAATTGTTAAAGGGCGTTCCTATAGCGATACCAGTACAATATCTCACAGTTCTCAACCAATCAGATTTGAGAACCAGAACAAACTGTTGTATAAATATATATATACAGTGGGGAAAATAATTATTTGATCCCCTGCTGATTTTGTAAGTTTGCCCACTTAAAAAAAAGAGAAGCGTAAGTCAAATAAGTATTTGATCCCCTACCAACCAGCAGGAATTTTGGCTACCACAGATTGGTTATGTACACATGTGGAACACAGATTAATCCTGCCACTTTAAGAAGATAAACTACTCCTAATTTCAGCTCACTGTGTGTATAAAAGACACTTATCCATAGAATCTGTATCTTCAATTCCAACCTCTCCACTAACATGGACAAGACCAAAGAGCTGTCAAAGGACATCAGGGACAAGATTGTAGACTTGCTCATGGCTGGAATGGGCTACAAGTTCATCAGCAAGAAGCTTGGTGAGAAGGAGACAACTGTTGGTGCAATTATTCGGAAATGGAAGAAATACAAAATAATCATCAGTCGGCCTTAGTCTGGAGCTCCATGCAAGATCTCACCTCATGGGGTAAGGATGATCATGAGAAAGGTGAGGGATCAGCCCCGAACTACACAAGAGGAGCTTGTTAATGATCTCAAGGCAGTTGGGATCACAGTCACCAAGCAAAACATTGGTAACACATTACGCCGCAATGGACTGAAATCCTGCAGTGCCCGCAAGGTCCCCCTGCTCAAGAAGTCACATGTACAGGCCTGTCTGAAGTTTGCCAATGAACATCTAAATTCAGAGAAGGCTTGGGAGAATGTGCTGGGGTCAGATGAGACCAAAATTGAGCTCTTTGGCATCAACTCGACTCGTCGTGTTTGGAGGAAGAGAAATGCTGGCTATCACCCCAAGAACACCATCCCTACAGTCAAGCACGGAGGTTGAAACATTATGCTTTGGAGCTGTTTTTTCTGCTAAGGGTACAGGACTTTACCACATTGAGGGGCAAATGGACGGGGCCATGTACTGTAAAATCTTGGGCGAGAACCTCAGCCAGAACACTGAAGATGGGTCCTGGATGGGTCTTCCAGCATGACAGTGACCTGAAACATACCGCCAAGGCAACAAAGGAGTAGCTCAAGAAGCACATTAAGGTCATGGAGTGGCCTCGCCAGTCTCCAGACCTCAATCCTATAGAAAATCTGTGGAGGGAGCTGAAACTTCAAGTTTCCAAGAGACAGCTAAGAAACCTTAATGATTTAGAGAGGATCTGTAAAGAGGAGTGAACCAAAATCCTTCCTGAGATGTGTGCAAACCTGGTGACCAGCTACAAGAAACATCTTACCCCTGTGCTTGCCAACAAGGGTTTCTGCACCAAGTACTAAATCATGTTTTGCTTGTGGATCAAATACTTATTTGACTTAATAAAATGTAAATCTTTTTTTTAACATTTGTATGTTTTTTTTTCTGGATTTTTTGTTTGATATTCTGTCTCTATCAGTTAAAATAAACGTACCATAAAAATGATAAGCACTTTTTTTTTAGTGGGCAAATAATTATTTTCCCCACTGTGTGTGTGTGTATATATACAGGTGCTGGTCATATAATTAGAATATCATCAAAAAGTTGATTTATTTCACTAATTCCATTCAAAAAGTGAAACTTGTATATTATATTCATTCATTACACACAGACTGATATATTTCAAATGTTTATTTCTTTTAATTTTGATGATTATAACTGACAACTAAGGAAAATCCCAAATTCAGTATCTCAGAAAATTAGAATATAGTGAAAATGTTCAATATTGAAGACACCTGGTGCCACACTCTAATCAGCTAATTAACTCAAAACACCTGAAAAGGCCTTTAAATGGTCTCTCAGTCTAGTTCTGTAGGCTACACAATCATGGGGAAGACTGCTGACTTGACAGTTGTCCAAAAGACGACCATTGACACGTTGCACAAGGAGGGCAAGACACAAAAGGTCATTGCAAAAGAGGCTGGCTGTTCACAGAGCTCTGTGTCCAAGCACATTAATAGAGAGGTGAAGGGAAGGAAAAGATGTGGTAGAAAAAAGTGTACAAGCAATAGGGATAACCGCACCCTAGAGAGGATTGTGAAACAAAAGCCATTCAAAAATGTGGGGGAGATTCACAAAGAGTGGACTGCAGCTGGAGTCAGTGCTTCAAGAACCACTACGCACAGACGTATGCAAGACATGGGTTTCAGCTGTCGCATTCCTTGTGTCAAGCCACTCTTGAACAACAGACAGCGTCAGAAGTGTCTCGCCTGGGCTAAAGACAAAAAGGACTGGACTGCTGCTGAGTGGTCCAAAGTTATGTTCTCTGATGAAAGTAAATTTTGCATTTCCTTTGGAAATCAGGGTCCCAGAGTCTGGAGGAAGAGAGGAGAGGCACACAATCCACATTGCTTGAGGTCCAGTGTAAAGTTTCCACAGTCAGTGATGGTTTGGGGTGCCATGTCATCTGCTGGTGTTGGTCCACTGTGTTTTCTGAGGTCCAAGGTCAACGCAGCCGTATACCAGGAAGTCTTAGAGCACTTCATGCTTCCTGCTGCTGACCAACTTTATGGAGATGCATATTTCATTTTCCAACAGGACTTGGCACCTGCACACAGTGCCAAAGCAACCAGTATCTGGTTTAAGGACCATGGTATCCCTGTTCTTAATTGGCCAGAAAACTTGCCTGACCTTAACCTCATAGAAAATCTATGGGGTATTGTGAAGAGGAAGATGTGATATGCCAGACCCAACAATGCAGAAGAGCTGAAGGCCACTATCAGAGCAACCTGGGCTCTCATAACACCTGAGCAGTGCCCAGACTGATCGACTCCATGCCACGCCGCATTGCTGCAGTAATTCAGGCAAAAGGAGCCCCAACTAAGTATTGAGTGCTGTACATGCTCATACTTTTCATGTTCATACTTTTCAGTTGGCCAAGATTTCTAAAAATCCTTTCTTTGTATTGGTCTTAAGTAATATTCTAATTTTCTGAGATACTGAATTTGGGATTTTCCTTAGTTGTCAGTTATAATCATCAAAATTAAAAGAAATAAACATTTGAAATATATCAGTCTGTGTGTAATGAATGAATATAATATACAAGTTTCACTTTTTTAATGGAATCAACTTTTTGATGATATTCTAATTATATGACCAGCACCTGTGTGTATATATATATATATATATATATATATATATATTTGCATTTAATTAGTTATTGTTAGCACATAGTACATCAGACGCATACATGTTAAAAACAGTCACAACAAGGATATTACATATTCTACACCTACAAATATAAACAGTTGAGAAGTAATTTCTCCTTTGAATACAGGAAATACACTATTCTGGACACAGTATAGGTGTATATAGTGTAGGTATATATATAAATATATTATATATATATATATAATGTATATAAAACATTGATCATAAATCAGCATATTAGAATGATTTCTGAAGGATCATGTGACACTGAAGACTGGAGTAATGTTGCTGACAATTCAGCTTTGCTTCAAAGGAATAAATTTTATTTTAAAGTATATTAAAATAGAAAACAGTTATTTTAAATTACTGTTTTTTTTTGTTTGTTTTTTTGTATTTTTGATCAAATAAATACAGCCTTGATGAGCATGAGATTCCATTAAAAAACATTAAAAATCTTACTGATCCCAAACTTTTGACTTTATATACACATAAACTTTATATAACTGTTTTATCATCCACAGGTGAAAATCACAAGACTGCATAGACAATGAATATCTCGGTTGGTTGTTTGGAACTGTAAAAATAGCGATGCTTACTTTAATAAACACTACTAAGATAATTAATACACAGGTTTATGTATAATACAGTCCATTGCCCTTAAATGTTGTTTATGGCATCTCAGTACTTGTTTTTATTTGGCAGGAACCATTTCCTCCTGTCCTTCAGGCTAAATTGTTTCCTTGTGAAAACACAAATCTGTGTGTGTCTTTGAATAAGGTGTTTTTGAGGAAGGTACATGCTCACTGGAGAGTGCTGGCACAGTCCCTTTCATTCATCTGATCCGGATGCTTTGATCCCATCTCTTGTTGTCCTCATCGCTGTGTTTTACTGTCCTGGAAAGCCCATTTTAAAGTGTGTGTGTGTGTTTGTGTTTGCTGAACACATAGGGTGGGGGGTCATAGGAATCCATGTGAGCTTGTGAGTTTTGTAGATGTGTGTGTGAGAGAGAGAGAGAGAGAGAGAGAGAGAGAGAGCAAGCAGACACATGGGTGATAAACAACTTGAGTAATGGCTGCTCCTGACAGAGTCTGATGACTCTTAGTGAGAGAGAGCAGAGATGGGGGAGGAGAGAGGATGGCTGAGGTCTTCAATCATGATTGTACACATTGATCTTCAACAATCTTCATTTCAACAATCTACTACACCATAATACAATTCTAAGAGTGCGATTCAAGTTTTATGTGCTTAATATGGTGGTTAAATATTAGCATACATATAAGAAAATTTTGATTTGGGTGTAGTTATATAATCAAAAATTGTCATAATTTCCTAACGTGCCATAATGTGTTGTTCGAAATATTCAGTTTTTTTTAGGAATATTCTGGAAATTATTTGCAGTTTAATGAAAGGAAATGTATATTGCAAATATTGTTGGCTCTTTGACAAATCGCTTTTGTTTCTCTTTTGTAAGTCACTTTGGATAAGTGTCTGCTAAATGAAAAAAATCGAAATGAGAACTGAAAATTAAAAAAAATAAATAAAAGGCACAATAAATATATGATTAAAGTGGTCCATATAACTTGCTGACTATATTCTAAATCTTCTGAAGTTATATGATAGCTTCGCATGAGTTTTAAGTTAACTAAAAAAAAATTGACATTTGCTGTAGTTATAAGAGATATAAGAGACGTAGTGATGACTGATCTGTTAACAAATCGGATCTTTTAATGAATCAGTCTAAAGGTATGGCTGGTCACATTAGCAATATTGCAGCAAAATTTTGCATGCCTAAAAAGGTTCATTGTCTCTTCTCAATAGTGTAGAGATGTAAAAAGCACCACTCAGACAGAAGTCACTTTTAAAAGCAAGCACATTTTTGTTCCTCAGCCCAGCAAATTAATGTGACAAACCTGAAATTGAGTGAATCTTGTGTGGGGAAGATTTCGCCCTCATGCAAAATTCCCAAATGTGCTGATTACTATTGGAATGGCTGGGTTTTGCACACAAAATTTTGTGTAGTAACGATAAATGTGACCTCACCTTCAATGATTTGTTCAAATCAGTTTTAATGATTCATTCACAAATTGATCTGAAGGTTAAATCAGTCTGAATGATTGACAAATAAGCCTGATCCGGTTTTCACTGACTCAGTGATCCAGCTGCAGCATTTAACAGTTCACTGAAGTGGAAGATTATTACATTTTAGTCTGTTCTTCTCACAAAGCTTCCATATGACTTCACAAGACTTGGAATGCAGTCTACAATTAATTTGGACTTTTATGATACTTTAATGGTGTCATTTTGGAGCTTGACAGCCCCAGTCCTAAATCTTAAGATTATTCAGGATATTCTTCAAAAATGCACCGTTTCTGTTTTAACTGATGTAAGAAAATCACACAAAATGAGAGTATATAAATGACTATCCCTACAACTTATATAGAGTATGTGCTGCATATGTTTATTCAGTTCTACACAATTTTACAGACTTAAGCAAAAAAACACATGGACATATGTCAAACATAAACCCTGTCTCTGATTGTGCGCGTGAGGATGTGTGTGCTGTCTGAGAGACACTCATTAATCTACTCTGCCATTATTAGGGTTGAATAGGGTCTGACTATGATTGATACTGAGAGAGCTTTTTCTAGGGGAAAGGTCCCTTTCACTGTGTTAATCACCGCTGACCTTTACCCCCGTGTGTGTGTGTCGGTGTGTGTCTCTGCTTGTGTGTGTCTGTGTGTTTTGCTGCTGGCCTCTAACCCCTCTGAGGAAACACAGGAGAATAGCCATCTTATGCACACTAGACTGGCCAGCAATCATTAAAGGGAAAGAGATAGAATGAATGAAAGAGAAAAACACAGAGGAGTGTGTGTGCGTGCATTTGCTGAGGCACATTATGCAGGAAGAGCAGATGAGGACAGCGATGAGAAGAGTCGCTTCATATTTCTCTGTGCTTTATTCACACACTGATGTCTCTTGGGGTTGGAAAACCTTTACTGGAGAAGAACTTCACAGTCTTATAAATGTCTCTCAGAGCTCACTGCAGTTACCCAATGCCACACAGAAAGATGAGGATAAACAAGTGTAAAAAAATAGAATAAATGTAAATTTAATATAAGAATAAAAATAAGAATTAGAATATGTAAACTAAATAAATTCCAATTGAACTGACCCTTCGCCAGGTGTTTGATTGACAGGCGATCTGACCAAACATAAGGCAGATCTGCCATTTTTGTCCAACAAATAAACCAGACGGGTACGTTTCCCAAAAGCATTGTTAACTAACTATGGTTGTTTGAAATCTATTGGTAATGACGGAACTTGCGACCATAGTTGCTTTAGAAAAACGCAACCCTGGACAGTAGATTAACGTCAGTGGACTTGAATTTAAAAAACGTTTTATTGACGCCTTTCCGCGGTTGAAACGATACCTTCTGATGTTCATTCATGTTTATTTTGTGTTCTAACTAGTAAAGAGAAAGAAATGATTGGTTCACATGCCTCTTGAATTGAGGCACTACAGCGATCTGTCACAGCACATTAAAGAGCCGAGACTTTGTTTCATACCAAAAGTAAGCTGTTCTATCTTGTCTGTTGGTGTGTTGTCAGTTTCCTCTTTGGTCCGTGATGTATTTTTCACTGCGTGAGAACATGATGTGTGTGGATTGAAAAGAGCGCCAGGGCTTGTTGGACATAGCAAAATTAACAAAGGGGTTGCGGGTCTTTGCGAAGGGTAATTTTGTACCATCATACCTTAATACAATTTCACTTTTTTACATATATATTTTTTTCTTTATAATGGGTCTTTGGCTTGTTGTCTTTCTGAAGGATCATGTGACACTTAAGACTGGAGTTATGATGCTGAAAATTCAGCTTTGCCATCATGGGAACATTTTACATTTTAAAATGTAATTAAATAGAAATTGTAAATTTCACAATATTGCTGTTTTTACTGTATTTTTGAACCAACAAATGCAGTTTTGGTGAGCATAAGTGCACAGGTTTATGTCGTGAATATGGAATATAGGCAAAAGGTAAACAGGTGTGGCCTCCATACTGACTGCAATGGCATGAAAATGCCTGCGGCAAAGTATTTAGTTGGGGCGGATGAGGGAATCTGCCAAGATTTATGGTGGTGAAGTATTCAATATACATTCATCAAAGACAAACATGTCTTTCTCCATTTCCTTCTCTCTCTCTCTCTCCCTCGTCCCTTGTGAGATCAAGATGACTCAGTGTATCTGTAGAGGACAAAAGTGTATTCTATCAGCCTGAGACTGTACAATACTTGGCTCTGCCATGAGCGCAGGAATGCCTGCTATCGCATTACAGCCTTCTAACAGTGACCTATCAGTTCTTTCTCTTCTACACTCTCCATTACTGATTTTCCCTCACAAAAATGCACTGTGGCGGCATTGAAAGTTTTTATCCTGTGTCAGAAATTACAGTACATGCACTCATTAGGTTTCACACTCTGAGAAGACTTGGCTCAGGATACAAGCGGCCTCCCCCACACATATGTGCACGCACACTCACGCTCATCCATATTTATGGATCACTCACACTGTCACGCATTATTGCATAGGTCTATGAGCTAATTGAGCCTCTCTTGGTCTCGGTTTCTCTCTCTTTCTTTCCCTTCTCTGTATTTTTGTTTTGCACTTGGGGCTCAATGAAGGCAACTTTATCTTGGTATTTCAGCACTTTTCGTAGCAGCTTTGCTTATTCCGCCTTTAACTGCGAGCCTGTTGAGGGGGAGGGGATTATTTTTGCTGAGACACACCAGCCGCTCTATCGGCTGTATCATCTATCACCACAGATACCAGCGTGCAGAGAGCAATGACAGAAAGAAAAATACACAGTTAACAGCAGATAACCTTGAGACTCTATATCTAGACTAGAGTGGATGCCTTCACACACTCAACGGAAGAAAAAAACGGCTGTTAAATAAGCGCTAATGAAAGACATTTTACCATAATTGCTCTGTTCCGAAACCTTGAGCTGCCCACCTAGGCAATTGACATACTCTCGATTTGAAGGCCGACTTGAAAAATTATGTTACTTAAGATACCTCAATTTGGCTAAATTTTTGCAAAATGATGCAAAATTAGCTTGCTACTAGAGCAGTGCTCTTAAAATGCACCCTAAAGCCCCGTTCACACCAAGAATGATAACTATGAAGATAACTATAAAGATTACGATATTAGCATCCACACCAGCGAGCGATATTATCTGTTTATTCTAAGCGCACGCTTTAAATTCTCGAGCTCGTTATAGCAGGATGGATTCTGATTGGCTGTCAATGTTTGTATCATTCTGAAAGTGATTCCAACGATATTTTTCTATGCCTTTATCGTTATAGTTGTGGTGTACTCTGCTATTCTTTAATATTGAGAATGATTTTTAGAACTTTATAGTTATCGTGCTTGGTGTGAACGGGCCTTGAAGTCTAAAGAATACTTTGGTTTTTATGCATCTGCTTATGTATGCATACAGCGTATGTGACGTAAATGTAGTCATTAGCATAGTATACTTGTAGTATAGTATACATAGTATATAGCATTGCATACTCTGTAGCGTATTCAGACTATCAGTCCAAATCCAACTTACTATCTGATCATATTCAGAAGGTGAAAAAAATCAAGAAATCTTATTCAAATCACATTTCTGGAAATCCTTTTCAGTCTGACCTCTGATTGGATTTTGCGTTGTTTTATATGACATTCGCACACTACGTAATGTTAGATGAAAGAGCAAAATAGATAGAACAACAACAAACTACTAGAGACGGCTACAACACAGCCATGTTGATGAGCGCTCATGTAAAAGTTACACGCAGTGAGTACAAAGACATTTTATCGGTCATAACTTCTGAAGAGAAATATCACAAACACTGGACAATGATGAAACTTTCTAGTGTGCACTCAATAAAATGGAGTATACTTTAAAAGGCTATGCATTAAGCTGTGTCCATTAAGGCTGTGTCAGAACTTGCATACTCTCTTGAGTCGGTACTTATTTTAAATAAGTAATTATTTCATGGCTGCTAAAAAAGTATGTTATCCTTTACTATGTTGTCGTTGTCATGTCAACGAAATGTCTTGTGAGTGGTCCTAAAAGGTTAATGCTCTATTGCATTTGAAAATAATGTGCCACTTACACTAAACTCTACCCTAAACCTAACCGATAGTGTTAACAAAAGCAAACGTGAGTTTTAAAAAAATAAACATTTGCTGAAGCAACCATGCCATTCTAGCTTGCTTTTACAAGTCTTTAATCATGACTTATGTTTCACAGGACTCATACTCAAGTGCAATGCCGTACCAGGTGCGCTACTTAGCAAGTTTGCTATGTCAGAAAAGCCAAACATTTGGAGCTTGCTATGTGATACAAACATATTTATGGGCCTTTATTGGGACAGGACAGTGGAGAGCTTGACAGGAAAGCATTGGGTGGAGGGGGTTATCAGCAAAGGACCTCGAGACAGGAATCGAACTCGGGTTGCCACAAGCGCAGTTGCACTGTATGTCGCACTAACCAAGAGGCTATTGGTGCCAACACAAACATCAAAATGTATTAGTTTACAAATAATGCACTATGGTAAAAGTGATTTGAGTTCATAACAATGTATTGTTCAAGGATCCACGTGAAAATAAATCTTTATTAATCAAGTCAGCCCCTGTAATCCTAATTTATGTGAATAGCCACTTAATATTCATGATCTGAGCTGATAAGATTTATAATCAGTCCCTCCACTTTTCAGATTGTTCCTACACCCCCGGTACCAATCTGATAACTTCATATGTACCATGGTATTGTAGGGGTGGTCATGTCAAATGCTTGCGGCATAGACGGGGTGTCCCGGTGCTCATGTGGGTGTAGAGGGATTAAATGTCACTGGCGCTGTTGTAGAGTTTGTTCGAGGTATATCTGTCTAGCAACAGCAGAGCGTATAAACAGCTTGAGCCTTCTCTCTTTTCTCTTCCTGTCCTTTGTCCTGCACAGGGGTAATGCGTGGGCCTGCTGCACTGACTCATACAACACTCACATTGAGAGAAAAACAGCCCACCCTCAGAGAAAGAAGGATGACACTCTGTGGAAAAGAAGAAGAAGAAGAAAGGCATAAAAATGAACAGTAAATCATCCAAAATATATCTCTTCATTTTTCTGCTCTTTGTCTCTCCGTCCCACTCTTCTCTCCAGACCTCCCACGCACGAGTCCCCACCGTTCGCTTCTTTTACAGATGGAGATCCTTTGAAAGCAGTTTGAGGTGTTCTATTTTTCTCCTCTTCTCGCCCTCTACCTCTTTCATCCCTCTGCCAGCTCACAGCTCTTTGTATAACCTGAACGCCACTTCATACACTTCATTCTCTGCTGTATAATTACCCACAGCGTGAGCCAAGTCAAATGGAGCTGGCTTCAACCAACGCTGACCATTATTGGAAATGCTGAAGACTAATTTAGGTAAAGAGGTTGTCAAGTACCTAAGTAAGAGGCCAAGGAAAGCAATTAGCAGAACTTCTTGAAATTTGGTCGTCTGTGATAATCACTTTATAGGTGACTGAAGAAAACATCTCAGAGGGATGTTAATGTATGATCTAGTATTCTTTCTTGGATCTTTCCACTAATGTTTTCTTTGTGGTGGGTCCACACGTTTGCTCTCAGAAAAGTGACAAAGGCACAGCTCTCTGGAAAATATGTTGCTTTCAATTGTGCTGTGATATATATATATATATATATAGAGAGAGAGAGAGAGAGAGTGAGAGTGTGTCTCTTTTCTGCCTATCAGACAGGGTTGGCACAATTCATAATATAAGAATTATGTTATAATTCACTGACTATAATTGTAATTAAAATACACAGAATTTACAACAGAGCAATTATCATGTGATTAATAGGAATATATTAGTCACAAGCAACACAACACAAATAATGATACCATAAATTCTGACTAATTATACATATTTATTCACTGGTATAATCAAAATAATTATCATCAAAACAATTAACACTGCTATCACCATTTTTTCCATCACAAAATAAATATTGATATATGCATTTTAATCTGTTGATTTGATATTGATATTGATGTTGTTTTTGAAACTACGGACTTGATATACACAGGACTCCTCCAATCATATGGTGTCTCGTTATAAAGGCTGCACCCTCTGGAAGCCGCATTTGTTGCAAATTACTTTTCTGAAATGAAGCATACTTGATGACGTATGCAGCTGGCAAATGTGACCTCCGGATGGCGTAGCCTTCAAAATGAGACACAGGCTGGGTCTGAAATCACATACTCTCTTGAGTAAGTGCTTATTTTGAATTATTTAAAGTAATTACTTGGCAACTTCTAAAAAGTATGTTCTATATAGTGTGAATGTGTATAGTATGAAAGTAATCTGGACGTACTACATTCGACATGTTGTCACTGTGACCTACCAGCATCAGCTACGTCATGTTTCTGCCATTCACAGATCCTCTCCCATGGCCTCACGGCATAGTAAAATGTCCATCATATGCACACTTCAGAATCACACTGGAAGTAGCAGGTCATTCAGGTACCCTTTTGTGAGTGAATTAGGACATACTTCTTTTGTGACATACTCCTACTATATATGCGATTTTGAATGTAGCCACAGTCATTTAGTCTGCTTAAGCTCCACCCCTTTCTGACAGTTGACTGCAAGTCCCCGCCCTGCAATTTTCATCCTTTTCTTTATGGATAATCCACTTCACTCAAATGTACGTTAAAATATGGAAGGAATCATCTTAATTGCACTTAAAGGGGTCATATGATGCTATTTTAAAGATCATTATTTTGTGCATTTGGTGTAACAGAATATGTTGACATGCTTTAATATTCAAAAAACACATTATTTTTCAAATACTGTACATTATTGTAGTTCCTCTATGCCAGTGGCCCTGACCATCAGTTCAAGCTCGAGAGGGGAACAGAGTCACGTGACAGACACAGTGATGATGCTCGTATGTATTTGCACACAAGCCACGGTTAAGACAGCTGAATCCACTGTGATGTGACCCTCTCTCTCTCTCTGTCTTTCTCTCACACACACACACGACAGTCAATAGCAAATACTTAAACTAATAACAAAACATACTTACAGTCGCTGATTCAGAAGCGCCAGATTGTCATAGCAAAGTCGGAATTGACCCTTTTTTTTGTGATCAACTTTCTTTCTTTTTTCAAATCAACAAAACAACATCCACTCAAACAACAGGGAGGGGGGAACAACAGACACACCATCAACAATTTCAATTTCAATTTGTAGTTAAAAAGGACAAAACAGAGTTCACATGAGTCCATAGATTGACAACAATTGGACATTCCCAAAACATGTGGAGAAAAGTATCTGCTGATACAGTGTTAAAGATATGACAGTTATAGGTCGATTGCAGTTTCATTTTAAACCTCTTGTAAGGAGTTATGTATGCTCAATGGATGACTTTGAAATTTTTAGAAGTTAAGATTGGATTAGACCACACCCTCTCCCAGTCGACCAATAAATCAAAATCTGTTAATTCAAGATTCCAGATAGATTTAATAGAAAGAGACTTTGCAGTGTGATCATTAAGTTTACTATATATTAAAGAAACAGATGGCCGACCAGAGGGTGGTGCGATCCAATCCCATATAGGATGAGAGGAAATAGGGGATGCCCAGGGAACTCCATAGGCCTTGAGAGCATAATGTAACTAAAAAAAGACAAAATATGATGATGCTGGTAAACAAAACTTTTCTTTTGAAAGTTCTTAGTTCTTGAAGTGAGCAGAGTCCCTGGTTATCATATAAGTCACCGCATGTGTTTCTGCCCAATGCATACCAAGAGGGCTGGACAAATGGCTGATTTCAAGTTGTGACATAAGGGTCCTCCCATCAGACGTTCCATCCTTTTTTAGAAAAAAAAGTGAAGTCCTTAGATGTAGTATTCTGGATTCTCCAAAGATCGATTACGTTAAGTTCAGTGATAAATTTATTCAATAACTTAGAGGATGGGTTAGCTGTAGTATCCGGGTGAGATTTATCCAGTGCAGGATTTAAAACAGCATAAAAATCACCACCCATCACTAAAGGACAATCAGTCTGCTCAAGTAATATATTGGAAATATTTGTGAAAAATGCACTGTCTGCCTCATTTGGGCAGTAAATGGAGACCAGTGCTAACCTGTCATTATGTATTTTACAGCGTATAAAAACAAATCTACCTTCATCATCATTCCCGGGTGTGTTAAATAGTTAAATGTAACTTCCTATCGACTAAGATAAGCACCCCCTTAGTTTTATTAGGAGCACAAGAGAAGGCTGCCAGTTTGTAATACTTGTTTTGAAAACGTGCCACATCGCATTGTTTTAAATGAGACTGTTGTATCAGGGTACAGGAAATCGATTTACGGTGCAAATATTCTAATTCTGATACACTGTTAAAAATTGTCCTGTTAAAAAACAGTAAATAACTGGCAGCTTGGTTGCCAGCAAGGAACTGTAAAATTAACAGTATCTTACTGTTGGGTAAAATTACAGTTGGTTACTGTTTATTAAAAAACAGTAAATAACTGGCAGCTTGGTTGCCAGCAAGGAACTGTAAAATTAACTGTGTCTTACTGTTGGTGAAATTTACAGTTGACTACTGTTTTCGCAAATACTTTTTTTGCTCTTCTTCACAACTAAACAAACAATGTGTAAACTACAATACAAATATACTATGCCATTGTGTACGCTATTGAATAATGGCCTGCTAGTAAAAAGGACAACATTTTCTTCTTGGTTTTAATATATATTTGTACCCTTTGAAATAGTGACTTGAAATGTAACACAAGTAAAGCAGCTTTAAAGTGTTGATTCAAAACTTGTTTTGCTTTATTAAAAAAAAAAAAAAAAAAACTTTCTTAGAAAAAACATTAAAGACAATAATTGAAATTTAAGGGGAAGAAGTGGTCATAACAGAAATAAACTCAACATATTCCCCAAATCAGATTCTGACTTACAGAACATTGGTACAAAATGAAAACAAATTGTAAAATAAAGCCCAAAGCTTATTACATTTATGACAATAAATGTACATTTCAACTGTATAAATGATAAATAAATTGCTTTAACTCTTTAACAATTAATTCTAATAGGTCATGCAGGCTGTCCAAAAAAATAACTCTGGACACAAAGATTAAGTGAAAAACTTAGAGAACACCTGAGTAAATGTTTTTGAGTGAATAGAAATTAATGAATACCTGAAAAATAGAGATCAAGAGACTGTGTGTGTGGGTGTGTGCGCACGCACATTTTTGTGACAAATGAGGACATAAATTTGTGTAATGACAGGTATTACAAGGAGCAGGTGACTTTTCAGGACATTACCCCATGTCCCCACTTTTCAAAAGGCTTATAAATCACACAAAATGGAGTGTATTGAAAATCTGAAATAGCACAAAGTTCGCTGTAAAGGGTAGGTTTAGGTGTAGGGCAATAGCACATACAGTTTTTACAGTATAAAAACCATTACACTTATGGGATGTCCCCACTTTTCACAAAAACAAACTTGTGTGTGTGATGTGATTGTGTGTGTGGTCTGTGGTGTGTAATACTTGTATAAAGTCCAACTCAAAATCCATACATTTTTTTAAGTAGACTGCAGACACGAGGGTTCACGGTTTTCTTTTTCTGGGTGACCTTCCCCATCAGCTTTGATATGACTCCTCCAGCCCTGGTCCCTTTTCCGGATTTATCTCGATGAACCACCTGAAAAACAAATGTGTGTTTAGAATTAGTGTGGAGGGAAAAAGATGGTAACACTTTATCTTAGGGTCTCTTAACTAGTTGCTTATTAGCTAGCATATTACTAGACTATTAGCCATTTATTAGCACTAATTAAGCACATAGTAATGCCTTATTCTGCATGACCTTATTCTACATCCCTAATCCTACCCAATACCTAAACTTAACAACTACCTTACTAACTGTTAATAAGCAGCAAATTAGGAATTTATTGAGGAAAAGTCGTAGTTAATGGTGAATAAGTGTTCCCTATTCTAAAGTGTTGCCAAAAGGGTACTCACGGATAACATATAAATATTAAAAGTATATAAAATTATATTCTTGTATCAAGAACACTTCACTTTACTTTGTCAGGAAAGGAAAGCTTTCTTAAGAAGCTCCAACACTCAGATCTTTTGGACTGAATGATGTGTTTCAGTCTAGATTAAAGATATCTCTTTGTTCAAGCATTGACATAACACATCTTATACCCTACTATTTTAGCCATGTCTGACAGAACTGTAACATATGCACATGATCATCATTTTAATGATGAAGGATGGGTCCTAGATGAATCTGCTTCCTTTCAAGGTTTCCACCAACACCTCACCACCGATAGACATTTTATTTCCTTGACATTCACCTACTGCTCACTGGGGCTCAAATATTTGACAGGAAATTTCTCTATTTGATGCTATTCCCTGTTTATTAGGGCCAAATGTTTCAATGAAACATACATTTTCTGTATAGCTGCTTTAAAAATATATGTATTGTAAAAGTGATATAGAAATAAAATGTGAAGTGAATTGAATGTATGCATCCAAGTATCTAACCTTTGAATAAATTCCAACGTGCATGCGTCTTCAGCTTGGTATTGAAGATTGAAATTGTTGTAAGTAGAAAAATCAGCTGCAAGCCCAGACAGAAAAGCCGGCTGGATGCCCTCACAAATGATGTGCTCCTCAAGGCTGATCATCCAGTGCTGGATTCTTCTTCCTGGTGTTTCACCTGAACCTTTAAAAAGAAAAACACATTTAATGTTTTAATTTAATTCACATTTAATTTCAGCATTGACATAACATTAATTTGACATTGCCAGATTACAATTGAATGCAAAGAAAACTAAAATCATTGTAAACAGTCACAGAGTTCAGCACTTCTAACATAAGAAAAGCATTTCAACATGGACTGGTCTGGACAGACCTTTAAGTCAAAATGTGTATACTGTAAATTGTGTATTGTAAAATGTATTTTCATTTATATTCAGACAACAAAGAAAGCCCATCCACTGAAAGTCCACACAAGTGCATGGTAAATAAAAACTCAATTTCAAACATGCTAGCTTTACACATGAAAACATTGGTTCTCATACTTAGCTTTGGTGTTTACATTTTTAAGTGCTCCAAGCATATGATTTCCGATTCAGAAATCCAGCTAATAAGTATTCTATCACTTTAAATACAAAACCAACATGGATTGATGCAAAAACATAACCAACATAAAAACAATATAAGCACAACAGTAAAAATCCCCCTTAGAATAAGCATGTCATACAAGAACATGCTTACCCAAATTTGCAAACACACCGAAATTTTGAGTTTGTTCGTTTGTTTTTTCAAACAGTGGAGGTTTAACGTTAGCAAATTCTGCAAACTGATAGCCTATTAGCCTATTAGCAAACAACACCGGCCATTTCAGCATGTTACAGAGCCATCGATGTGATTTCAATGCAACAGTGTTTGAAAACTTAACTTTGCATAGGAATTATCTCATAACGAATGAAACTCACCCTGTAATTGGGAATAATATAATCCGAGTCACAGAGTCAGAAATCCAGTTGCACTCGATGATGTCGCATTTGGCGCGTTTATCACTGAAAAGAGCAAATAAAAGATAGTGTCACTTCCGATATCCACTATACAGATTAGTTGCAGTAGCAAATGTAATGTATTTTGTCTATGAAATCGCGCAAAGCAAAGGGGAACTTGCCTGTTAACAAGACGGATGAAAGTCCCGGCGTGCTCACTGCAGTTTACAAAAATACTGGATAGTAATGTTTTATTTCCTTCGAGTTATAAATACAGTAGAATGCCGTTATATTGTGTCTACGTCATTTCACAAAAACGAAAAAAAAAAACAGTAATGTACTGCTTTTGAACATAACAGGATTATACTGTTGAAATTCTGCCGTAAATTAACAGCAATTTTTAACAGTGTAGTGTTCGCTATAGCAGCGTGGAGATCCTCTCTGGAGATGGGAATCTTTGAATTTTTTCTTTATTGACGATTGTTCACTCTCTCTGTCCTTGACTGCTGGGGGTACTCATAGGCCACATTTACACTGCATGATTCAAGTGACCCAATTCCGATTTTTTCCTCCCATGTGGCACAGATCGGATATGGCTCACGACCGTGTAAGCAGGAAAAAATCGCATGGATTCCGATATGCTCCGATCGGTTTCAGGCCTCATTCATATGTGGAAATAAATCAGATATGAATCAGATACGTGCATTTGCTCCTGCCGTGTAAGCGGTCAGATCGGATATTCCCCTGTAAATGCGACTCCTACGTCATTGAAAAGCGAGTTTTTTTAAACATTCAGGGTACAAACATACCTGAAACAAATGAAACATCTCTAGTTGAGTTGCAGAGTATTCATTTCGTTTGTTTGTGTTAAATAAAAGGCGATCTGACGCTGAATGTATTGCTTTTGAAATCATGCTGAGTGCTTGTTGCTGCTGTTGTCAGACGAGCGCTTCAGTCCCGTTCGTTCCATTGAAACCACAAAATAAATGCACACAAACATGTTCCTGCCTTTGATATACAATCACTGATGAACGCATTTGGTTTTAATTACTAAAAAACACAGTCGATGTGACATGTTTAACATTATCTACCACCTGAGTATTATTCCACTCGCAAGCTTTCAGCGGAGCTGCTTACATCACTGTCCTGAAGAATTTGTTCTAGGCTATATAATTATTTTGATGTATAGATGTAACTATTGCATTAAAAACGTTTCTATATGAATTCCATGTCAATAAATTAAACTCAATGTACTATTCAAATTGATTTGTGATGTCATATGCTATTTTTGGCTTGTTTCACCAAGTGCAGTGTAAAATGCACACATCGGATACGGGCCACTTTTAAAAGATGTAAGCACGTCGTCCAAAAAATCGGATATAGTCACAAAATCGGAATTGGTCATAAAGACTTGCAGTGTAAATGCAGCCATAGTGAGCTAAATAAAGAGTGGTTCAAAATTAACTGACATCTTAATCAATGATTTCTAAATGCATCTACTTCCAGAAGGCCAAATAAAGTGCTTTTGCTTTCAAATAGAAACACACAGCATCTCCCTGACATGGCTGCATCAACACTACTGCGGTT
Organism: Onychostoma macrolepis; assembly: GCF_012432095.1. Classification (NCBI taxonomy): domain Eukaryota; kingdom Metazoa; phylum Chordata; class Actinopteri; order Cypriniformes; family Cyprinidae; genus Onychostoma; species Onychostoma macrolepis. The sequence continues at coordinate 9,936,216 of NC_081162.1, read as the reverse complement.
ACTGAAACCACGCCTTCTATCTTTGCATGAGCATTTGGGCGGCATTACGCAAATATTTCCACATCGTGACATAGACATGTGGGGGCGTGTTTGAATGAGGCGTTTTAGCCCAGTCTGGATCAGCCTTCTCTTTTAGATATAATAAATCATTTTGTGGGAGAAAAGGAAAACAAGAAATCGCATCATATGACCCCTTTAAATTTGTATTTGAACAGCGAATCTACATTTTATTTGCTTGCACAATTTAAACTCAGGAATTAAATTTGAAATTGAAAGGCTTTATCTAAATTACTTCTAAATGGGTTGCAACTTATCAGATTATTACATCATTAGTCTAGCAGCATGTGCTCATGCCTAACTCCATTGGAATTAGACATAGTGCTCATGTGAGTGATGCAGGTTCAAGTCTAACACATTCTGATTCCATTTCCACTTTCTCCCGTTACTTACCTCTGTCAACAGCACACGCTATTCCAAATCCCCAAAATGTCAACCCAGTATTAAGCAGAGAAACACTGTAATGGTTTAATAAACGTGTATGGAGAGGAACAACTGGTGTAAACTGATTATCCTGTTTCATCGCTCCATAAGCTTGGTAATTATAACTGATGTGAGTCTTTGTCGAGCAGCCCGTGGGCCTGTTATTAATATCTCCTGACAACACAATCATACATACAGCGTAGAAAAGCAGAGCCGATAAAGATGTAACAACTGAAACAGAAGCTCTATATCACAATGTGATGTTAAGACATCCGTCTTTGCTGTGGATATGTGTGTTTATGAGAAAACAAGAGAGAAGCAGAAAGATTCTAACAAATGGATGAAACACAAGCCCACAGGAGTGCTGCTCTGGGCTGTGATGAATAATGTCGCTGCTGAGACTTGTAGATTTAGAGCTCTCTCTCTCTGACACACACACACACACACAAACACCTACCTACACACATCCATTCCAAAGAGCTCCAAATGTGCCAATATTACACACCAATCTAGTGTGTGCCGTCACTTTAGAGAAATCCTCCTGGGTTTCTGCAGTCCGATTGAGATTTTAGACTGGTACGTATTAGACAGAGAAGATGAAAGACCTTGCCATGAACAGGAGACACAGGAAGCAGTTAACCCTCAATGTTCTGGCCTGGGAAAGCTCTTAGCAGGTACTCAGAAATAATGTGGAGAGTCAAAGTGTCTAGCCAAAAACTGACTGACTGGAGAAAAGTAAAAAACGCTTCCACATTTAATTGCACACCAGATGTTAAACAGAAACCTGCTAACCGAAATCGTTAAATGTTCACCCGCAACTAATTGTTTGATATTTCAGTATAGTAGTTTATAGACTCGATGACTGATTGTTCACACTCTCTTAGGTTTGTGATGCTTATAATATAATTAAAACACTATGCTTTAGGTCAGAAACGCTTCTTTAAATATAAAGTATGTCAAATTCACAGGTATATTTGATTTGTTACATCAGAAAAACACAAAATATGTTTTAATAAAATATGAGTATAGGATGAAATATGTATATCTTGTACCTCTCAACCTCTCACTGATGCAATTCCGTCTTAATAAACATTGTAAAGCAAATTAATCTAATCTGTCTTAATCTAAATTTAATTCATTTAATTTCTTTAATCTTTCTCTTTTCTGACTGCTGTAATCCATCTCTCTGTACTTTTTCCTCTTTTGGAAACGCAAAGTAGTTTTTTGTTAGCAAATAATATTTAATTAAATTTACATTTACTATCATCTCGCATGTACCTCATAAATGTAAATGTTTACTCTCCTATATCGTTTACTTGAATGTTCCAATGCCTGAAATGTGAAAAGGTTCTTTTGTAAGAGGTAAAATAGTATCATTCCTACCTTAGAAATGTAATTTGAGTAAAAGCGCAAGCATTAAGTTTCAATGGTGCTCAAGTAAAGTACAAATTGCCCAAAATAAAACGTAATTATAGTAATGAAGCACAATTACTGAAGTAATTTACACCCCTGGCTCTTACGCCCTCTTCTCATGGTTGTGGGTGCTAGATATCTGCGAGCAACATGATATTAGTACCCTGGAATAGGATGTGTGTGTCTGGGGTGGGGGTGGGTGATACGAAGAGAGGAGGAAAGAGGGAGAGAGACCGAGAGAGAGAGCTGGATAGATGGGTCTGCTGTGTGCTGGGACACAATCAGAATAAATCAGGCTAAAGGCCTGGGCCTCAGCCATCTAAAGCACGGTCATTTCATTAGCCTTATTTATGGCCTTCCAGCCCCCCAGATGACCCTCTCTCTCCTTCCACCCCATCATCCCTCTCTCTCCTGCTCTCTTTTTCATCCTCCCACAGAATGCTGGCAAGCTCTCCTATCTTTTCTCCTCCATCCTTGAACTTGCATCTTTATCTTTTCCCATTGTGGACCTCCACCTTATTCATGGCGAGTAAACTGACAGAGCGGTGTAAAAAAATTGCACGGGATGAGTTATGGATGAATGTGCAGGGTTTATGTATGAGATTCGTGAATGATGCCCTCTTGTTTTGATGCAGCGAGATAATATCTCTGTAACCGCATAAATATTTATGATACGTTCAGTGGATCGTAGCTTGATAATCTCTGAAGATTTACTTCCCTGCCTGCTGCATTTTTAAGTGCTGCAGATCATCCGTTTCCCAAATGTTAACGCGGTGTCCTTATTTTTCCCTTCTGTACTCCCTGATATCTCCTGATCCCTGCAGAGTTATAGGGTGCAGGAGAGCATTTTAATAGGCTCTCTTTGATGAATATGGGATTTTCCGATCTAAAGGCTGTCTGTCTTCTCTCCTTCGTGTTTTGTGCCAAGTTCCTGCTTGGAAGACAAACTGACTCAAACCTCTTTTCTCCTTGACTGTGAACTCAAAAATAGCCTGTGGAAATATCAAACAACTGTACTCTCATGTGGCACAAGGGAAATGAAATGAAATATAAAAGTCCATAGTGTTTGATGCTTGGGTGTTGCTAGGTGGCTGCTGAGGTGTTGTGGGCGGTTGCTTTAGTGAAGCTAAATCACTCCCAGGTCTTTGTGATATTCCAATGCCTAGATAAGGATGCTATTTTGGCAAATTTGATCTGATCAAGCCACGTGAATTTAGGTATCATTCATATACATCGTTAACTATGTTTCCATCCAAACTGCGAATTGAATTAATACAATAAACTACATACAAAGCATTGCCATTCCATCTCAAAATTGTCAATTCTGAAACAATCATAAGTTGGAAATGTAAGTTATTGCCACTTTATACAAAGTGCACAGATAGATGATTACTAGCGATATTTGGTCTTGAATTATTTGTATTTTACACACACAAGGAGAACTTGTTCACAAAACATTATACACACTTAAATTGGTTGTTAACACTTAAAAGTTAATAAATTGGGTGTTTTCTAAATGAGTGGCTGCATGCTTAAGGGTAGTAATTAACATAAAAAACACCCAATCCATTACCATATAAAGGTTTCCGCAGCCTTTTTAATGCTCTCTAAAGACACAGTCTCGCTAGAACGTGCAGCAAGATCCTCAAACAATGCGTCAAAAGTGTGTCATCCTCAAAGCAAACTCAATGTGTGGTTTCAGTTGTTCCTACATTTTTTTTGTAAATTTTGAATTCATTTTAGCATGAAACCTATTAATAAATCATGATCTGTATGTGAAAACGCAGATTATTAGTAAATGAGACCCATCGTCTTGTCTGAGGGAATTATTCAATCACTTGACTTTTTCTATGAATGTTGAAGACAAATTTCCCAAAAAATGGGACAATAATGCATATTCGGTTCTATTATTCTTAAACTGCGTTTCCATCATCATTTATGTCTTTTTAGCCGAAAATATGTAATGATTATTATTATACACCTAAAGCAAGCATACATGTTTGTTTTTATTTGCATTTTGGACGTTTTCATTTGCATCCTAGTGTTACTGTCTGGCATTTTTAATCTAGTGTCCCAAAATTTGCATAAAATAAGTGTATGGAAATGTATGGCAGTGGCACTTAGGCTTATAGGTTTGTTCAAATCCCTAACACAACACTAATAATCCTTCACTGGTTTTCCTCATCTCTTGATTAATGCTACTAGAATGCAGATTACAGTTCTTCAGGACAAAAATAACAACTGCCTTAATGGATGCTTGCCATGATGGGCACTCTATAGTGCAAACATATATAAACCTGTTTCTACGGTCTTACAAACACTCCAGCTGACATATGGTCTGTAATGGAAAGACAGGACCGGGCGACTTTGCCAAATTCTGTTATAGTGCTTCAGCTGTATGTACAGGACAGGAAAATGTGGGTGGTTTCTCTTTCTGTCTGTGTGTGTGTTTAACAGACGGCTGTACAGAGAGTGCTGTGATTGCAGTCTACCAGGCTGTACTTCGTACCAAAAGACGCTTTTCTGAAAGTGCTGAATATAACAACTTGATACAGAAAAAAAGGAATGGGGAAAAGAGCGCTGGCTGCAGGCCCGAGGAAGGCAGACACAGGAATACAGGCTGGAATGTCAAGTATGTGAGCGGTCAATAGGGCCATCTGTGTATGCCTGCTAAAGAACCAAAGAAAAAGAGAGAGAACAAAGAAAGAAGAGTGATTTCATTAAAGGCCCTGGACACCAGTGTGTCACTGGGTACATGTATGTATTTATTTATTTTATCTGAACTGTGTTGCACATTATCACAGCTCACATCCCTAAATGTGAGCTGAATCTGACAAATACCTCTTATTGATTTTTTTTCCCGAAGAATGTAAAAAGTTTCATTTTAGGCTTTAAGTTAGGGCCAGTCTATAGTAATAATAATTAGCTTTATGTAAACACAACATATGTGTATCCTATGTCTTCATTCAGTTAACTAAACATGTGAGTATGTGAGTGAACTGTCTAAATGATTCAAACTGAATCGCAAATAATTTCAGACCTCATCAACTCATCTACTCGATTAGATCAATCAGCTTAAGTCTGACGTCACGCGTCTCGTGGTTTTCAGCCAATGCTCTATCAGATCACAAAAGCAGGAGGCTGTGGTTTACACTGCAAGTTCTTAAAGGCTTAGCATAAATGTGTGATATGAATAAACAGTGCTCATAAACAGCTGTTGAGTATTATCAACTGAAATTAGTGTACTATAAAAGGTCCAGTCACATTTACCATTGTTCGGCTAAATTTCACAGACAAGATCCAGTCATTCCTATAGAATTCCACACAACATGAAATTCATGCAAAATCACAGTGCTGACCAAAAGAAGGCTGCTTGGTTTGTGTGTTTTGTGCTTTATACATCACTATACCACTGACTATACAATGGACAATTGGACAATTCATCTGCTGGACAAAATCGTTCTGAAAGTAAATCCAACAATATCGTTGCTCTGTGCCATTATTGTTATATAGTTGTGGTGTTATACTTTAGAGTTACAGCTATTCTTCTTGGTGTGAATGGGCCTTTACTGTTTGTATCACTCTGCCTGTCTGTGTTTGTACATTCCAAGCAGATTTTGGCCAAAATGTAAGCCACTCAATATGAAATTGTTTATTGAACTGTTGCATGAAAACAATATCACACACAATACAGCACCCTTTCTCATGTGATATTGCGAAATAACATATTTGTATTATTAAACTGGTCAAACTAATTTCTCTCATTTCTACTTGATTTTATGAGATGTCAACTTTTTATCAATAATTAAATTCAAAGTGGTTGTAACAGCAGTTGAACTGCTCTTCTGTTTTAGTGGGTTGAAATGTTTACAGTGTATGTCTATAAGACATTCTCAGCAATATAGATTCTGAGGTCTGTGTATGTAACCCGTATTGACTCTGTAAAGCCTAAAGCCAAGCTCTTCTTCCTGTAGACAGAGCGAGAAACATTGAAGAGCTGATGATTTATCTCTACCATTACTCAACACACCCTACAGCCATTCTGCCAGAGATCTTCTGTGTGTGTGTGTGTGTGTGTGTGTGTGTGTGTGTGCTGTGCTGGAGGATATGAGATTAATTTAAAGGCCACCCTACATCCTCACTTTTATTGATGTTGTATTTCATACAGACATATTTTCAGTTCCTTCTCTTGCCTTTTTTGAGCAAATGCCACCTGCTCTTCATATTCTCTATTCTTTTATTTTCCCTCTCTTTCTCTCTCGGCTGGGGAGGGATAATTCTCCGGAATGTTCCCCCTGTTCTCTGGTTGCTGTAATGAATACCAGCTTTGGTACGTTACATTTTGTCTAGACCTGAAGAGTGTACACCTCTCTCTGTCCTTCTTCTGCTGATTGAGAATTTGTGATATAATTATAATGGTGCTATATATAACCCACACGCCGTTCCAAATATGTCTCCTCATTTTTATTATCTGCTCTCAAATCTTTTCCTATTACTTTTTCCTTGTAGACTAATTATGTAATGCCTAAAATGGGTTCATTTTTCACCATTTTGACGGGTGGCTTCATTTCCGCAGATGAGAAGTAACAGAAAGCGTAACGGAGAGTGTGTGTGTGTGTGTGTGTGTGTGCGTGCTTTGAGTAATCTGTGTGGTGAGAGTCTGGAATGTAGATGATCTGTCCGAGGAATCCAGCATGTGGAACTGTTATCACAGATGTGGCTGTGTGAAGTAACCATCCGTCTGAGAGTATATAAATAAAAGCGGCATTTTCTTTTTCTCTTTCTTGTCAGCCAAATTCATTTGTCACTTTTGTGCCACGGTAATGTCTTCAGCTGTATCAACAGGGAGAGCTACTTTGAGCGCCTTCCATCATTTCCAACCCCCCTCTCTCTGCCCACTGCCTCTGTTGATGTTGCTCATCATTAATTTGAGCTAGGCTAATGGCTCTCTGCTAGATAACCACCAATTTAGAGGCTTTGAAATCAATAGCTTGTAGCTAAAGCATTGCTTACAGAAGAACCAGCAGGGATAGGACTTTGATGCCGGCTTAGATATGAAAGTGTGTGCGCAGCTGAGCAGATTTTTTCCCCCAAAGCCTGACAGAACAGAAGACCAGAAGAGGAAGGCGTTGTGGTGAGAAGGGACTTCCACTGCTTTGCTTCCACTGAATCTTTCAACCAAAATGTTGTTTTCAATTTAATATACAGAGACAACCGAAAGTGTGCTATTCAGAAGTTGATTCTCCAAAGAAGTGTTAAAGACAACATGGACAACATAAAAAATGGACTGTATTTAATTTCTTAAATGAAAATTTGTTAAATTTACTCACCCTCAGGCCATCCAAGATCAGTTTGTTTTCATCAAAACACATTTGGAGAAATTTAGCAATACTTGCTCACCAATGGATCCTCTGCAGTGAATGGGTGCCATCAGAATGAGAGTCTAAACAGCTGATAAAAACATCACAATAATCCACATGACCTTTATTGTGCCATCCCAAAGAGGCACAAAATCACTTTCACAGACTTTTAAATGAAATGTTCCCTTCTGGTGGAATGACCTGCCCAACTCAATCTGAGCAGCTGAGTCCATAGCCATCTTCAAGAATCGGCTAAAAACACATCTCTTCCATCTTTATTTGACCCTCTAACTCCAGCACTCTCTATTCTAATTCTATTTAAAAAAAAAAAAAAAAGACTTTCACTCTATTCATTTACTGCTTGTTTTCTTAAAAAAAACAAACAAACAAAAAAAAACTAACACTAGCTTTTCTAATCTTTTTGTATTCTGTCTGTTTTCTTTTTATTTATTATACAATTAACAAAAGCAAAAAGGCCTCTTACACTAGCTTGCTCTATTCTTTTTCTATTCTATCTGTTTTCTTTTTATTTATTATATAAAAAATAAATAAATAAATAAAAAACTTGTTATAGCACTTGCATATCATTGCTCTTTTGTTGATTTTGATTGCTTCCATTGTCCTCATTTGTAAGTCGCTTTGGATAAAAGCGTCTGCTAAATAACTAAATGTAAATGTTTCCGGCCCTACATTTTTTTGGGTAGCACTTTATTTTACAGTACGTGTACTTCCCTGGTACATACATGGTAAATATCTAGTATATATAGGCAAATGTGTGGTAAAACAAGGTAGTTACCTGAGTTGTATGTACATGGTAACAATTCAGAAACACAGTCGTACATGCATGGTAATTAGTTTGTACATACAGACAAGTGTGGGTAATAACGGTCACTTACAGGCAGTGCCCGTACATGGTAACTGATTAGATACTTTACTGTACTTACTAATGTATGGTAAATATGTAGTACTTACTGACAAGTGGGTACAAACAGGCACATCCTTACAGTATATGGTAACTAATAAGACACATTACTGTACATACTAATGGTATATACATGGTAAATGTGTAGCACCTATGGAAAAATGTGGTATTATGTGGTAACAAACAAGACACATACTGTACTTGGTATACACGTGATAAATATGTAGTACCTACAAACAAGTGTGTGTTAATGTTAAATTGCTCTCCACAACAGTGCTTGCAAAGTTTGAAGAATTGGTCATTCCTGTGTAATGTTTATGTGAAATGGTGCACTTTATTTTACAGTCCTATTTCCATATACTTACTATGTAAGTACTGGTGTATGTACCTATTAGTTAATGTACCGAATAAGTTATGCGATACTCAAGTTGGGGGTATAAACATGGACCAAGGTACTTATTGAGTAATTGATGGTAGATGGTACATAGTAAGTATATGGAAATAGGACTGTAAAATAAAGGGCACCATTTTACATAAACATTACACAGGAATTACCAGTTCTTCAAACTTTGTAAGCACTGTTGTGGAGAGCAATTTAACATTAACACACACTTGTTTATAAGTACTACATATTTATCACGTATATACCAAGTACAGTATGTGTCTTGTTTGTTACCACATAATAGCACATTTTTCCATAGGTGCTACATATTTACCATTTATATATCATTAGTATGTACAGTAATGTGTCTTATTAGTTACCATATACGGATACTGTAAAGACGTGCCTGTTTGTACCCGCTTGTCCGTAAGTACTACATATTTACCATGTATATACATTAGTAAGTACAGTAAAGTATCTAATTAGTTACCATGTACGGGCACTACCTTTAAGTGACCGTTCTTACCCACACTTGTCTGTATGTACAAACTAATTACCATGCATGTACTACTGTATTTAGTACAGCCGTGTTTCTTATTTGTTACCATGTGCATACACTTCAGGTAAGTACCTTGTGTTACCACTCATTTGCCTGTAGATACAAGATATTTACCATATGTACCAGGGAAGTACACGTACTGTAAAATAAAGTGCTACCTTTTTTTGAGCACAATATACTATTTTACTCTTACACAGTTCATCAATTCTCATCCAAATCTCTGAGCTTGTTTTTCATGGACAGTTTATTATATGAAAACCACATTGTAATCTATTGCAAAACAATAAAAATAAGCTCAAGTTATAATGGGTAGTGGAATGTGATTGCAATATTTGATATCCCTCTCTGGGTTTGCTTGTCTGTTAATCCACACACACACACACACACACGGGCAACTGTAACTGCTTTAACTTTATCGCAGTGCTGAGTAATTGGCCATTGAAGAGATGGAGGGTGAGATAACACTGTGACACTTCAGGCTCTAGGGAACTTTGATAAAATAAACAACCCTTTTTCCTCTTCAGTGGCGGGTGACTCAGGAGAGAGAGAGAACGACAGAGGAAGGGAGGGATGGTGGTGCGGCGGTATGGATGGGCGGAAAACTGGATGGGTAAAGAGAATGAAAACAGAGCTAGAGAAAAACAAACCCTGACATCATGGAGCAACTTGGAAACTGAATGTAGGTCAAACCCAACCTGGTCTTAATGTTACACATAAGACACTTTTCCAGGCAAATAATCAGATCAGATAGCTAAGGCATAAATATATATTTGACAGAAATCTGATCAAAACACCAAACAGTGTGCTTTCAACACTATTCTTGTTTTAAAGGGATAGTCCACCCACAATCTGTCACCATTTACGATGAGCTCAAATTTTGCCAAACCTGTAGAGTTTCTTTCTTCTCCTGAGCACAAAAGAAGATACTTTGAAGAATGCTGGTAACCAAGCAGTGGTCCCCATTGACTTTCATAGTATATTTTATAAGAAAGAAACACATACAGGTTTGGAACAATTTGAAGGTAAGTAAATGATGAGCAAATTTTCATTTTTGACTGAACTATCCCTTTAATTTCTCTAGTTTGACCTCTCCATCAAGACGAAAGAGCACCGAAACATGCAGCATTTGAGGCCATGTGAAAAATGACTGACTCACGCTTATGAATGTCAATTCAGAGCTGTTTTTTTTTTTTTTCGCTGGCTCTCTGAAGGTTACCCTGACACACATCCATTGTAAATGTCAACATGCAAATCCGCAAACTCACACACATGAGATTAACACCACGAGGCAACGATATAAGGTGGCAGTGTGTCAGAGAATCATCCTGTGAGATCACCGCCATATTGTTTTACTTAAGAAAAGCAGGAACACATGTAATGATGCTTACAGTATAAACCGCTGATTACACAAGGGCTTGAATAAAGGAGCTGCCCACACAAACAATGTGCCCCTAGCGGGTCAACGTCATTTACACAGAGGTATGGAAATGAAACTCTGTTGACATATAAGACTCCTCGGGAAGATTGTGTGTGAAAGGTTGATTAATTCTGGAGCGTCACGGGTGCGTGGTTGTCGGTGCCTGATGGCCGTGGGTGGCTGAGCTGCAGAGAAAGGGATTCAGATCATTAGCGAAACCACAGGTCATTTACTGAGCCCACAGTGTGATCTCTATGACACTATTCTTCAATGTTAAAACACTGTATCCACAGCTTGTGTCTCCACAGGCTTCAAATAGCCCAGATGTGGAGGGCCTGGAGAGATGCAGCTCAGGGGGTACAACGCATTAGTGTCTGCAAGAGCCATTTGCCAAAGAGTGCATGTGTTTTCTGGAAATGCAGTGATATTTAATTTGGATGACAGAACCTCTGATATTTAGTTTGGCCATTTTAAACTATTTTAGATCATTATGTAGACAACGTTTGTGGTTTTAAATAAGTCAAGTCACACATTCATAGATCTGGTAATGCCAAACAGTTTTGGTTCCCATTGGCTTCCATTGTAGTTTTTGTCTTTAGAAAAAACAGTTAACTAAAGGAAATCAATAGGAACTGAAACTGTTTGGTTACCAACATTGTTCCACAGAAGAAAGGAAGTTATATAGCTTTGTATCGACATAAGTGTGAGTCAGGGCTGTCCTTAGCTGACGTGGGGCCTGGGAGTGAGTACTTAGTGACAGAATTTTCATTTTCGAGTGAACCATCCCTGCAAACCTTCTCATGTTATTTTGTATTCTTTAGATTTTAGACATTAAATTATTGACATTGTTTCCTAACAAAAAGTAAAAAAAAAAAAAGGAAATAAATAAATAACAATAATACTAATACTAATAAATAAATAAATAAAACAAATAAAATAAAATAAAAATATTACAATTAAAATGATGAATCATCCCATATGGATGTTTGAGCATTTGAATCTTCTTTTGCGATGTTTCTTTTAGTGTTTGATTTAGCATTTGAGTATTGAATTATAGTTTTAATTATGACACGGTCATACTGGATTAATAATGACAATGAAATGTCAAGCAGAAATTATATTTCATTTTTGTTACAGTTTAACAGTTTGATTTAACATTTGATCTGTCTGTCTATCTATCTATCTATCTATCTATCTATCTATCTATCTATCTATCTATCTATCTATCTATCTATCTATCTATCTATCTATCTATCTATCTATCTGTCTGTCTGTCTGTCTGTCTGTCTGTCTGTCTGTCTGTCTGTCTGTCTATCAGATGGTAAAAACTAACATTGCTTGTTTAAACCCACAATCGCCACTTGCTATTTTTAACCCCCACACATTTTGTTCTTTAAATAACATTTTATTTATTTATTTTAAATGTCCTCTGCATGATTTCCCTAGGAAAATACTTATTTAATAAATCTTTAATATATTTGCATTAGTCTATCTTCATATTCTATTCATATATCTTCTGACGAGTGGTGTGATTTGTAGTGATTTACATAGCAGTGGGACCTATTTTCAAAAGGAGCGCACTGGCCCTTTAAGAGCTGAGAAACTGCACTTGACGTCCAGCGGACTCTTGCTTTGCCAGCAGCAGCAGCAGCAGTCAGTCACACACACACACGGACTCAAGTCATCTCTGAACCGCAGAGATTCTCCTTCAGTCGCTTCGTGTATTTACAGCCGCCGCTGCGAAAAAACGACTAGACAGAATGGGCACGAACTGCTCTTCTCGAATCACAGCCGTTTGGAGATAAGAGGGCGGAAACGCGAGTAAAACAGACAGAGGGGAAAGAAAAACAGACGAGGAGCGCGAGAAGGCCGAACCCATCGAGGGAGCGCGAGAGCAGCCTAGTTTCTCACGCGACAGGCGCGCGGCGCTCAAGTGGGATTTGCGGCTCAAACCGACGAGGACGAAAACGCGCCCGTAGCAAACCGTACATGTGGATTATTCGCGGAAATTTCTTAATTTCATTCTCTTCAGAAACTAAATAAACGTCCGGTGGCGATAGACCTACACCCTCCGCGGAGAGGTAAGTTACTACAAGACGTTTTGATCACGAGTCTGTCAGCCGTTTATCGGTTTTAGAGGTGCCGAGACATCTCAGAGCCGTTGTCGGAGTCACGGGGTTTGTCTGTGGCTAACGGCCATTATTCCCTCACTGAATCTCTGCTACATTGAATGAGCGTCTCCGAGCAAGGCGGAAATTAACCACTCCGTGAAGACTGGCCGGCTAGTTAGCATAGCTAGCCGTGTTTGTGATTTAACATTAGACGGATTGCCGTTAAATTATGCCCGGCACGTTGTGTTATGTATTCGGTTAGCTTTCTAGCATTATAAACAATGTTTTGCAAAGCACACTGTCTTCCGTTGAACAATTTTTGGGGGGTCGGCTGTTGAGCTAGCTGAGTTAGCTCGATTTGTGTGTTGTTATTGTATTGAGTGCTTATTGGCTAGTTCTGTAGTAACGCTGCCGGGTGCAAGCAAAGGATGAGACGTACAGTTTCAGTCTGTTTTGGTTGTGGTTCTTGGGTGTTAAGCAGATTAGTCTCTAATTAGCTATTTAGAATTTCCTAGTCAACATCTCATTATTAAACGTTTCCAGATGAGGGAATCTTTACTCGTGCTGCAACATGGTCTTGGTTTAGAAAGAATAGAGCTGCATAATGATGCCACTCAAGGAGCTTTGATCAAAATCGTTTTGTCAGTTGGCTGTTTTTGTTGTACTAGTAAAGTAAAATAATTGACACAGAACTTTTAGGTAAAAAAAAAAAAAAATAAAAAAAAAAAAATAAATAAATATATATATATATATATATATATATATATATATATATATATATATATATATATATATATATATATATATATATATATATATATAAATAATATACACACATGTATTAGAGTTGTCGAACGATTAATAATATGTGTACATTGTGTATTTGTGTACATACACACCTGCATGTATATATTTATAAAAATATGTTGTTTATATATTAAATATATTTACATAATATAAATATATAAATTTTATATTCATTTATACATGTAAATACTTTCAAAATATATACTGTATGTGTATTTATATATACATAATAAATATACACGGTACACACATTATGAAAACTAAAAAATATTTTGGATGCGACAGCACTAATAGACACACACACACACATATACATATACAACATTTGCCTCTTGGAAAACTGCCAATGTTACTTTTAGATAATGTACAAGTGGGTGTCAGAGTTTAAATATTTTTCTCAGAAATTGGGACCACTCACTCACTGTTCCTCCTCCCAGCCTCTCAAATGAATGCCCCCACTATATAGATAACATTTAAGGGTTAAAGACCAATAGTGTATGGGAATAGCTTTCACAGACTTCAACAGTGGTTTGTGAGCCCATATTTAGTGCTAGAGCTCATGCAGTGATGTACTGAAACACAATTGTTCATGAAACACAAGTCCTTACACTGCCTCACTGTTCCATTGTTTTTATGTGAATCAGAGGCTCTGGTTTCCTTCATTGTACTGTAAATGTCACTAGGAAAGCGTTGAAGTCTTGCATCAACATGACGGGTAACGCCATTTGTGGGCCTCCCTGCCCCCTTCACAAAGCTCACTAACACCTTCATAGCTTGCTGATGATGAGGCTGGAACTACACTCAATCTCGGATGTTGTTATTAAGGGTCAATAAATCATAGTGGATAACAAATGCTTGTCAACAGCTGTTGATTTGCACATGAAAGGCAGTGGAATGTGAAAAATGGAGGCCACACAGCTTAAGTGTATTAGTGTAATTGGACATGGGCCAGCAGAGGGGCTTTTTTCTCTTGAGCAGCGTTCTTTCCCACTGTACATTAGAAGAGAACAAAGCACAGTGTCATAAGTGGACCAGCGAGATGCCTGAACCCAAAACAGAACTGGCCTCAGACAACCTCTTTGCTCCGCAGGGCTGCCAGGACTCATGGCCAGAAAACAACAGATTTGTTTTGGACTCACATCAACTCCAGTTCCACCCCTCTGTGTTGTGTATTGAGTAATGATATTCTTTCTCGCTCTCCTCACTGCTCCACGCAGATTGTTGATCAGCACTGAAAAGAAATGAGTTTGCCTTTTAAGCATTGTCTGCTGAAATGTGGAGCTAGTTTACCACTTTATCTCTGTCTGTTTTCAAAATGCTTTGCACAGAGTCTAATACATGGTGCACAGCAGTTTTGCAGCTGCAAGCTTTATTACAGCGGGCCTTTTCGTTAATTCATGTCAGATGCCTTGTTTCTGCTTATATGAACTGTGGAACATGCTCGAGTACTATTCAGGGACAAGATAAGCAGTTGATAGCATACAAAGTGTTTGTCCTTGACCGTTCTTCATTTTGATAAATGAGCAGCTATAGAGGAACAGCGAAGGAAATTAACTGTATGCAAAATGCTTTCTGTGTAAGCAGACTTCTTGGCTTGTCATCATGCTGTCAGTCTTTGAATCGACTGCTTTGCTGAGTTGGCTGTGTTGCATTGGTTGGGTTTTGCCCTTTCTGCAGTGCTGCCTCTATAAGGCTCCAGAAGAACTGCTCCTCCTGCAGTCACGGTGTATTGAAAAATATTGTTCTTTCATAATTGGAAGTGCAATTTGTTTTGTGCTATTATAGGTGTTAATTGCCATCGGTCTTGTTCATATAGACGGTATTTATATATTTTTCATGTTTGTATATTAAACCCTATTCAAAATTTAAGGTTTGTAAGATTTTTAAAATATTTTTGAAAAAAGTTTCTTATGCTCTTCAAGGCTGCATTTATTTGATCAAAAATATAGTAAACAAGTAATGCTGTAATATTTTTTTACAATGTAAAACAACTCTTGAGTATGTTTTAAAATGTAATTTATTCCTGTGATGGCAAAGCTGAATTTTCAGCAGACGTTACTCCAGTCTTCGGTGTCACACGATCTTTCAGAAATCATTCTAATATGATGATTTGCTGCTCAAGAAACATTTTGTATTGTTAAAAACAGTTGTACTGCTTAATATTTTTGTGGAAACCATTGTACTTTTCCTGGACTCTTTGAGGAATCCAAAGTTCAAAAGAATTGCATTTTTATGAAATCAAAATTGTTTGTGTAACATTATAAGTGACTTTTCTGTCACTTTTGATCAATTTAATGCATCTTTGCTGGACAAATGCTTTAATTTAAAGAATAATAATTTATGTAATTACATTAATACCTTATCTGCTCTTTCTGCTGTTCACCTCCTTTAAATGCAGTATTTTTGGATGGCTTAGACCAGTGGTTTTCAAACGGGTCCTGCAAGCACCCCTAGCACCTCACATTTTGTATGTTTTCCTATATCTGACACAGTCTCTACTATGAGCTGATGAGTTGAATCAGGTGTGATTAGGGATGGGTATCATTTACATTTTATCGATACCGATACTGCTTATCGATACCGGTACTTATCAATACTCTTATCGATTACTATTTGGTGCAAAAAGATATGATGTGAAAAGTTGTTTTATTACTGCTGAACGTCAGCAACTGTATTAAAGTTCTTCGGTCAGGAGCAGTGAGTTATTTTTCTCTTTGTGTTTTATTTTATTAACATTTAAAGGAATAGTTCACCCATAAATGAAAATTGTGTCATCATTTACTCACTCTCAAGTTGTTTAGAACCTGAATGAGTTTCTTTCTTCTGTTGAACATAAAAGTTAATTTGAAGAATGTGGGAAACCAAACAGTTTCTGGTTCCCAGTGACTTCCATATTTTTTTTTTTCTACTATCAAAGTCAGTGGGGACCAGCAGCTGTTTAGTTACCCACATTCTTCAAAATATCATCTTTGGTGTTCAGCACAAGAATAAAAATTAATACAGGTTTGGTACAACATGACAGTGAGTAAATAATGACAGAATATACATTTTTGGGTGAACTATCCCTTTAATGACAATTGGCAGCATGTTTAGTTCTGCCCCTTTAAGAGCACACAACTGTTTACCTTCACTTTAGACATAACTGTGTTTATATGTAAACCTTGTGTGTTTTTGACAGTATTTGCGCAATCAGACGATAACCAAGTAATCGGGTGCTGTTTGACCGGCCTTTTAATGTATGCACGCTTCAGGTCTAACACGTGCTCTGAATAAAGGCACGTCAGAGCAGCATGCGAATGAAATGTTTAACTGGCAAAGCTTTAAACTAAAGCACACGCAAATAATGTACTTTTGTGATTGCGAATAAGTGCAGTGTCTCGTGAATGTAACTATACTTCTGCATCAACATTTGATGTGAATGTGCCTCGCGAGATGCAGATGAAGTTGGAGCTGGAGCCGGAGCCGGGAGACATAGTAAATACGGCGCATTGCTTGAGGTAGATGTTGTGTTTTGTTAGTAAATGTTTCATTATATTACTGGTGTTGCCTCCGTTGTTCACTATTACACTACTGCATATTGCATCTATCTCATCCCTAGGTGAGATAGATGAGGGAGACAGAAAATGTGCACTGCTTAGACCACTGGCTTAGACTAACAAATCACACGTTACCCATTATAGTTAATTAGCATCAGTTTGCAAAGAGCACTTCACTATTACCATCTTTTAATTTGTATTTTTTTTAACCACTTTCATGGAGTATTTTTACAGGCCTTTTGGATCAGTGAATATCCCTGCTAGAAAGTGGGCTATGAGCTTTCCCCTTTAACCCACCGTTGTGTTCAGTTTTCTTGCTTGCTATCAGCAGCAGTTGTGTCATATCAGACGCAGTTAGATAAGGCCAAATTGCTGGAGTTTCCCCAGTGGTGGAGTGATATCAGCATGACGTAACCACTAGCGTTATATGTGTAATGTTGACACTGGTGTGTTTGTTAGCTCAGTGAGGCAGTAATACCCCGTATCTGCTGTTGATGGTACAATATCTGGAGAGAAGTTTATGCTGGTCAGTCATATATATATATATATATATATATATATATATATATAGGGCAAAAATATTTTTCAACTTAGAATTTTGACAGATTAAGAGAGAGAAATGTGGTGTTATGCTATTTAGATATAGAAATAAAAAGTGAATGGGTGTTAGAGGCTAAAATGGACAAGCTATGTGACAATGCTATGTGTAATACTATGTGGACTACACAGTAACAATAACAGAACTGTAAAGTCAAGTTTCTTTTATCCAAAATGCACTATTGCAAAATGTTACATTAAATAATCCTGATGAATGACTTGATTCTACCAGAATTGAGCCTGACTGATCCCATTAGTTAAGGCAGAGTTTTGGACTAACTCCCATGGCATCTGTCCTGCACTAGTGGTGGTCAGTGTGTGTGCGCTGGGAGTGTTGTAAACATGTGCCCATGGCCAAGTGTTTGATTGCTAAAAAAGGCCAGAGTAAATAGGCTGCAAATACCATTTAGACTATTAGACTAATGGCCACATGCTGAAGGTCAGGGAGCCTTTGTTTTTACTTCAAGAGATGTATATGTGTCCTTGTTAGTAGGTGGTGTTTTGAACCATTTGAATGCATTATAAGAAGGTCATTTGAACTTGAAGTGTCTGGTGGAGTGCAGAGCACAGCACCCTTCTGGGTGCTTTAGAAAAAGTCCTTGATCTGACATCAATTTTGTATATGGTCAGAATTGAGTACCAGTACTGAGTGCCCCATTAACGCTTACTAAATGCACTGTCTGGAGGTTCTGACTGTCAACCCCTCCCCGCAGCCCTTTACAGGGATTGGGCAAACAGCCACTACTCACCTCTCCTCTACTCTCAGATGCCTCCCATTTTATCTTTACAATCAGTTCCTCTTTCTTTGTTACACAATAGTGACTTACACAGAACCACAGACTTTTTTTTTTTTTTTTTTTACTGCTTTTTTTTTACTGCTTACTTATGACACGCATTCATCTGCACCAGTAAATGTATGCTTGCTTATTCTGTCGATTTGAGAATTTTGTTCAAGCCCTGTTGGCAGGCTTACCCTGTTTGATTTGACTATAGAAGGTGGTTATCGCATGAATCCATCATATTCACATAAGCAGCATTTTGCGAGTATTTCCTGCTAAGCAAAATAGAACTATTACAACTTCCTTTGTGCCTACTGCTTTATTTGCTTATGATGTGATTATGCATAGTGCACACTCTTAGTATAAATATCCTTTCCTTCTTAGTATACATTCTTAATCAGTCAAAGCAGATTCCCTAAGGAAGTAGGGCTGTCAAATTGGCTGAAAAAATAAATTCGAATTTTGTACTAAAATATTATCAATATTCGAATTATATTCGGATATAAAAGGCATAATTTCTGTTAGGGGGAAAAAAGCTTTTGGCTTCTCTCCTGAGGGCACTAGAGGGTGCATCGAGCAAAATATTACTAATGCACGTTTCTTCAAAGCAATAAAACAACACGACTATCTTTGAAAAAAGTGCATAATGTTTCTAAACCATATATAGTTAGGGCTGTGCGATATGATGATATATATTGGATGGACGAAATAAAAAGTCTATCGTTTATTTCGTGGTGTTGCAAAATACATTGTTTATGGTAATACTTTTTAATCATTTGGATGAGTGCGATCTTTACACGCCACCCACCGGGGCGTGAAGGGGAGATAGAACCAGAACAAAACGAGGAGCTCGTTCCTAAACGAGGGACTACATCTGTAGCATGGACACGCGTTTTTAAGCACTGCAGTTTTAAAACTACCGATTTTAAGCTGTTGAAACACAAACAACAGAGCTACATGCGTGCGCCGTCTCCGTTTCTATGTGAGAGGGCCGCGCATTTTTTTTAACGATTACATAAACACACTTATATGTGTCAGAATCCCCGTCTTGGCAAGTATCCTCATAAAGACAGCGATTTAGGTCTTAAGAGAGGAAACGGCTAAAGAAAGCATATGTAACAGTATATTGGATCCGGACTTGGTCTTAAAGGGGAAGCTGTCCAATATTCGTTCTGTCTGCCATTCATATTAATCATAGCACATTGCTAGAAAATCTCTCACTGCTCTTGACTAAATCACTTTTGTAACTTTAATAAGAAGAAATAATAATAACAAATGATATATATGTATGTATAGAATCTATACATAATACATGTTAATTATATCTATCATAGATAGATAGATAGATATAATTAACACAGTGAAGACTAATTAATTTACACAATGTATGTAGCGTTTCTTATTTATTGTAGTTTTTTGTCCTATTGCTTGCAATTAGTTTCTTATACTTATTTCATCGCTGACTGTTTATTTATTTTCAGTGAGCTTGAGTTTTTTTTTTTTAATATTTTTAGGCTTGTATTAGTTTGATATTGACATTGGTGACAAGGATTATGAAAATTCTATGGTATCAAAGATTTTAATATCATCAAACTTTTTTTAAATTAAAAAAATGACTATATTGTGATATATATCGTTATCGTGATATAAAATTAGTCATATCGTGACATAAGATTTTGGTCATATCGCCCACCCCTATATATTGTTGTAGTTTACTTTGCTTAAAAAATTAGAAACAAAACAGCATCATGTATGTATGTATCAGAGGTTGCGTTAGACTTTAATATTATCCGTCATTTTGACGGACAGGGTCGTAAAAATTCTGTCATAATCTATTATTACCCGTCATTTTAATTTTCATATTTTAATTATAATAACCCATTTAATTGCTTTTATTTTTGTTCACGTTTTCATTTTTAATAATGAACCTAAAGGACGAGCATATTGGCTTATGCATTTATTATGAAAAGAACAGATGAACAGAGACTGCGTCAGTGACAGCGGAGGACACTTAAAACAACAAAATATGCTAGTGCTGGATAAAAAAAAATAAAACCGATTTCTCCGTTTTAATAGATTCTTATTTTTATGAACCAATATCGTTTCTTAACTCCCAATTGATGCTGTTTTCATTTGATGAATGCACAGTAACGTTAGACAATCGGCTAAACTTTGTGCGTTGTTACTTTTGATATGAAATGCAGTCTCAGGTTTCAAATTCTGTCCATTTTATTAGGAAATTCAAGCAATAAATAAAGTTTTGGCGCTCTTTAATGTGGCGTGATAGATCGCTATAGACACCTCAGATCAAGCGATTCGCTTTACTATACTCGCCTGTGCGGAATCAAAGACGTGACAAAGCAAAAGACCTTTATTTTTGTTCTGGAGACGATCGCGCGCTATGCTGCCTCACTGGAGCGCACTCGCCACCAACTGGACAGGGCTGGGAATTACAGTTATAAATTACAATAGATCTCCCGCAGTGTGTGTAATCTGCCAAAGTGACGGACGGCCTTCAGATTTTTCCGTCACTGCTAAAAAAAATTCCGTCAATGACGGACAATTTTCGGTTAATGCGACCTCTGGTATGTATGTATGTATAGTTTAATACTAAGGACCGAAAACTAAAGAGCACTTTTTTCATTTAAAAACGCCATAATGACGAGACATGTTTTTTAAAAGTTGAATTTACATTAATTTTACATGGCTTTCTAAACATGCGACTCTCTTGTGTGAGACGCGAGTGCAACGGTGATCGATGTCCCTCTAGAACAGTGGTTCTCAAACTTTTTACAGCGCCGTACCCACTGGGGCATTTAACATTCTTCTGCGTACCCCCTCTCTTCCACTTAGACCGCAGTCACACCTTTTCTATTAAAGGACAATATTTGCCCACATAAATTGATTTACAAGTGCATTTTTTTTTTTACCTTTATAGATGTAAAGATTGTCTATCCTTATTAATTGTATGTCATATTTTGTCATATTCTTAACATACCATTAAGTGTATTATTAATATAATGAATAAAGCAATAAATGATGGCAAATTGAAGTGATACTTGTAGATTTAAAAACAAAACCGCCAATAGGTGGTGGCAAGTCACTGTCTTAAAGGGATCCCCGGGTATTAAGACATGTATAGCTTAATGTAACGTAAATGATGTCTCTTATTTAAATATGTAGTAGAAAACCCATGAAAATGTATGTTATTTAAAAAAAATCGACATCGTTTTTGGACTATGGGGGGCGCCATTATTTTATGTGCACAGTACATTCTGCGTCGATGACGTCAAATGGTTGCACTCAGTGAGCTACTGGCGCTTTTTACCGCAACACAACTCAGAAAATAAAATACCTGATGTGGCTTTTGGTTGTAATTTTCAGTCGAAGGGCAACAAGAGAAGCAATGTAAGACTTCACTGCTTTCCTAGCAATAAGAAGAGGAGAAAAGAATGGGAGGATGCCTGTGGACGGACAAAACTTCCTAAAGACCCGCTTCTTTTTTTCTCCACTTTAGCCCTGATGCCTTTGAGTCTTTTAGTAGACCACAGCTACTGAAAGAGCTTACAAACGGCTAAGACAAGAAACGCTAGATGCCATCTGTTAGGATGTAAACATGCCGATGCTAATCATGACGCGCGGCCGCTAGAGGAGTTTCTCAGCGCAGATTTCCCTCGATATCCGGGACGTTTACATTCCTTGTGGGGAAAAATCGATGGTACAGCATTTGGTTTAAGCCTATACTTATATCCATCACCACCTGTAAGCTCTTTCAGTAGCTGTGGTCATCATATCAGTATTTTATTTTCCGAGTAGTCTATTCCGAGTTGTGTTGTGGTAAAAATAGCAACAGCTAGCGGCAGTAGCTCGCCGAGTGCAACCATTTTATGTCATCAGAATAATGGCGCCCCCCATAGTCCAAAATATGTATAAAACGATTTTTTTTTTTTAAATAACATAAATCTTTGATGGGTTTTCTACTACATATTTCAGTTAAGAGACATCATTTAAGTTATATTAAACCATACAAGTCTTAATACCCAGGGATCCCTTTAATGAGCCAGGCATTGCGTCATTCATTCAGTAACTATGCAAAATGCTGTAGTTATGTATGGGTTATTAATCCAAATCGTTCAAAGCCGCAGATTCAATCACTAACGAAACACAGCTGTATGTTGCTTGGAGATGCACACCAGATGATACGGATTTTGTTGGAACTATTCATTGTTCATTGCAAAATATAACAAACATGACAACATTTTGTTTAAAATGTAGGCTACATTCAAAATATAAAATGTTCACTTAATATTAAGGTTTTTTTTTTGTTGAACTGTTTTAAAAATTAATGTCACAATTGCCATCGTTTGGATATTCAGGGAAATTTGCATTCTTGCTCGTATTTTAAACATGAAAGCAATAACTCGCGCAGGGTATGTGTTTGTATCGAAGACAGTTAAAAGCGATCTCAGTGTACAGTCGGTGTCAATATTTGCTCTTCATGCTATTAAGTGAAGATTTACTTTAAAGATACATTGAACAGCAGCGCGATTCCTAAAACGGCATATTCAGCTGGCATCCTATCATATGCACGCTGCTTGTGTGGATGCAGTCTGTTTTGACCGCAAAAGATGAGGTAAGCTGATTGGATATCATGTATTTAACAGTTTACGGCACTCCCATTTTCCTGTCTTTACATTAGAAGTGGCATTTTACTTGTCAGAAATATATGTTCGGTTTTAATGTTAGCCTACTTTAAGTTGGGGTAGAATTAAATAAATGCCAAAACTCAGAATTTTGTTAAAGTACCCCCTATGTCACCTCACGTACCCACAGTTTGAGAACCGCTGCTCTAGAAAATGTGATAAATATGCATTCTGTGTGAACGGCTTTGTTTCAGTTTGACGTAAACAACATCTCTGCATTGATGTTCTCTTTTTCCGCAATATTTTGAATGAGCAGTGCCACATCCAGTGGGTTCAACTGGATAAGCTAAAAAAAAGCATTAAAATTCAATGACGCCTTCTAGGGCTGCACGATTAATCGAATGCGATTGTCATGCACATCTCGTCAGTAAAGCCGGTTCTGTGATTAGTAGTAAATCTCCATTATCTGCTTTCAGATGGAGCAGCATTTACTACACAGAGCCGTAGTTCTCTGACAAGCTACGCAAAATAAAATCGCAGACGATATAATCGTACGATTATGAAATCGTTCTTGATAATGACAGCTGTTTGCTTAGCTTCTCCGTAAACTACGGCTCTGTGTAGTAAATGCTGCT
Source organism: Onychostoma macrolepis (assembly GCF_012432095.1). NCBI lineage: Eukaryota > Metazoa > Chordata > Actinopteri > Cypriniformes > Cyprinidae > Onychostoma > Onychostoma macrolepis. The sequence goes on along the minus strand of NC_081162.1, from coordinate 9,912,575 downwards.
CCATCTGAAAGCATGTGAAAATACCACATTTAATTACATGTCTTTATTCCAAACTCACTTCATAATGTTAGCTGAGTGTTTGAAATAAATCCTTCTTTGAGATGATGTGGCTTCTTATGCAGAAAAAGGCACGCAACATATTTCTTAATATTCTAACCAGTGATAAAGGCTATGTCGATTAGCATTGTATTATAGATATCGGTGTTTCCCATACATTGATTTATTTGTGGCGCCTGCCACAATATCAAAACTGACCGCCACAAATAGATTTTCCAAAAGGCTTTGACTTTGTGGAATAAACATGAGCACTGCACGTTTCAAAATCGAAACCCGGTGCTGGTGTTTTTATGTTACTGTATTTCTGAAGTAAACCGACTGTCTTCAGAAAATTTCGGATGTCATTTTCATTTTATCTTGCATGTAATGTCTGATAAAGCAGCGTTTGTGAGCTTAGTGCTGCTTTGTGTGCAGCCGTTATCGGGAAACCTCTATTTCTCAAGCTCTAAGCGCCTCCTGATGGCAGGGAAGAATTTGCATATATATGCTGCCACAAATAGTGTAAGTCTGTGGGAAACACTGGATATACTTTATTATGATGAAAATTATAATAACTCAAATAAACCATATATTGCAATAGTCGTGTGTTTATTAGTCACGTTGAATCAATGAAAGCATTTAAATCTTCTGTTTATTCAGCTGCAGCGATAGGCATTTCCTGGATTTCTTCTGCGGGGCGTATTTGGAGTTTCTGTGCGAGAGCGCCCTCTGTCCTTCAGATGGAGATTTACAGCTGATCACAGAACCATGCTTCACTGAAAGATACACATGACAATCGCAGCTTCTGTGTAATCACAATTTTGATTTTTATTTATCGTGCAGCCGTAACATCTACATCGTCGTCGCATCTTGTGTGCCACTTATAAGGCTGCCTGACGCACACCTAAAGTTCGAATGCAACGTTTTTGCATTGGAATGTGGATTTTTATTTTAAATTCGCAGAATATTCAAAATTCTAATTTTTATTTATTTTTTGACAGCCCTGTAAGGAAGTGAGCATACATAGTGCAGCTGTAATGTATTGATGCATTAAACTAGCTGCATGCACTCCTGTTTGGGTGCGCACTCAGCATTTGTGCTCTTTGTAAGAGTGCTGTAGTTGTCAGCAGTGGTGTCAAGTGGTCTTGCAGTAGTGGCTGTCTGTGGAGAAAGTCAGTGTTTGTCTGCACAGCCACATCAATAGCAGCTGTTACCTCGCTGACATTTTTAGTAATCTGGAGAGCAGCCAGCGAGAGGGACTAAAAATGTAGGTGTGTGTATCTGTATGCGTTCATGTGACACTGGGTGTCAAGTACAGCATGTATTCAGATAGTGATTGTGGTGTGGAGTGCTGAGGGATAGACTGTATTGAGTGATAGAATGTATTTGTGTGTTCTGCTGAGCCCCGTGAGCCCTGTGCGTTCCTGGCATTGAGTAAGTCAATTGCAGGCATAGTATGAATGCAGGCTCTGCCTATTGAGGAACAACTGAATTGTTAGTTTAACTGAATAGTAAAATTGAAGGTTTTACTGAAAATATCTGGCTTGTGATGTCACATTATGTTAGAGATCAGTCCTGTACTAAAGGCTGTTATCAGTTACCTAACCTTAGTAGTCCCACAAGATATTTTTGTTCATTTTTGGATTGTTGGGAAAACTGGACTTGCTCAAATAAGGCCTTTGAATATATAAAGTGTAATTCAAATAGGTTTGTAGAGGAAAATTTGTTTTAGTTTGAGATGTGTACTAATTTAATTGAGAGATATACTAATTTAATGCTGATGATAAACATCCAATAATTCAGTACAAATATTGTGTAACAGAAAGTTGTAACAACTGTTGGTTGATGTTGAACCTGAAGCAAATGGAGATTGATAATGCCAGTAATCTCAAAATGACCAATTTTTTATTTTATTAATCACTAATTATTTACCATTTTGAAAAAAGGAAATCATTACATGCCCTAATGGTATGAAGGCTTTTTGTGTCTAAGTGTATTATTTTATTGTTTTACCTCAGGTTTCAAACTATACCTTTTCCAAGTTCTATATTTTATAGCTTGCCCTAGATTTACTTCTCCTGTTATTGACCATTTCAGACAGTGTTTGAATTCTGTTTTATCACCCATTCTGTTTGAGTGGAGTTTGCTTTTACTGCCAGTCTCTATCTGTAATATGTGTGTTTTGAGTTTAGCTCAGCTGTTCTCTGGATTCTCAGTGCTCATGGCAGTCCTTTGCACTTCGACCTGAATATCAGGGTAGAGTTAAGGCTGTGTGTGGGGCGGGCTGACTGTCATCCATCTGATGTGTTTTCTTCATTATCCTCTGTTTTCTCTGCCGCAGCAGTTGTGAGGGTGTAGTGTATTGGTGGTGACTCTCTCTGCCTCAGGGTTTTGTACTTGCTGGCTCATTATGAAACAAGCAACTGCTTATGAAACAGAATATGAGGGGTGGACAATTTTGCATAGCGGAGCCTATAGCAGCTGGTTGTGTAAGAGCTGGTGAAATTGACAGATGTGTGTGAAGATGGAATAGAAACAGGCTTCACCTTCCTGCTATCAGCCACTTGCTGTTGATCTCACTGGATCTTTCTCCACTCAAGTCACTCTGAACGTGAATGCCAGCTTAAGGATTTCTTTGCATAATATGAGGAAATATTGAGTGTGTTGAATGAGGCCAGTGATGTTACACCCTATCCATGAACAAAAAGCTTGTTTTCCTGATCAGGGCTCGCAAAATTTCAAAATCCCTGGTAGCCCTTCGGGCAGGTACTCTTCAGATTTTGGTAGCCCGAAAATTAATTTAACTAGCCCGAATTAAAAAATTACTATTTTATTTTATTATTATTATTTTTTTTTAATATAGAAAATCAGATAGGAGTTTAAATGTCAATCAAAAATATTTTCAATACACAAATATCAACAAATATGAAGGAAGGAATTTTATTTCACTATTTACAGGGTATCTGCAGAATTTTTAAAAATATATTTAAGGCAATTTATGACCCATTTTAAGAGCTGCACAAGTAAAATGAACACAGAATGAGCGGGGTTGGACAATGTCTATGGTAACACAGTTTTGAGCCATAAAATTACATGATTTACAGTTCAGATACAGGTTTTCACAAAAACAAAAATCTTATACAACAGCGTTTCAGGCTATAGACCGTTTTTATAAAAAGGGATCAATCAAGCATATAAATTATGTTAATTTAAAACGTATAAATATTACTGTCTTAATTGTTTAGATTTTTAGAAGGCACATCAACTTCTTTCTCATTTACAACTCTGTGTTTGCTGCGTAAAAACATGAGTTGATATTTGCATTGATCTGACCATAAACAGTAAGAAAGGCTATTTGGAAATGCAGATTCACTCTATGGCACGAGGTGGCGCTTTAGGAGTGCTGAAATATTGCGGTTTCCCGGAAACGCTGTACACAAAGCAGCTCTGCGCTCATAAACGCTGCTTTATCAGGAATTATAGGTAAAATGAAATTAAAATGCCAATGACACGTTTCTGAGGACAGTCGGTTACCTTCAGATACATTCGCATAAAGACATCCGCGCCGCGTTTTGACTTGAAACGTGCAGCGCTCATATTTATTCAATGACATCATTGCCTTTTGAAGTTTAATCCTGCTGTATCGCGACTCATGTCTTTCCGTCCCCAACTGTAAGACCTCTTGAAATTATAATTAGGACATTTCTTCCACATTTCTTCTTTTGATACAACTCACTTTCAGAGTTTTTAAGGACCCTGCGGGAGATCTGTATTTAAGGAGCCCGTCGGGCAGGCTGTGATACATTTTGGTAGCCCGACTGGAAAACACAATAGCCCTGGGATGTCGGGCTAGCGATTTTGCGAGCCCTGCTGATGTAAACCAAAACTACTGTTTCCTTATAAAAACAAAAGTAGCTTATGAAGTTCAGATGAAAAAAAATCATACGGGTCAGTTAAATGTTAAAAGAGGGAGGAAAAGTAATCAAGTCGAGATGGAGAACTAAGCAAGGCCAGGAAATGACAAGACGGTGGAACTTGCCTGTTGGAAAAAATCCCTCTGACACTTCCTATGTCCCATTGTTTTCTTTACGAGCCTGTAGGATGTCCAGAGTGGCCCATTTAGAAATATAATCTGGCTGCAGCTCTGCATTTGGGATTTAAATGTGTCTTTACCATCATCCTTTTAAATCACCAAGTGCTTGTTCCTAAACTGTAATATATTCTTCATTCCCCATGTCGTTTTGTATTATACTCCACAGGTTTCTGTTCTTTGCCTGATGTTATGTATGAGGTCTGTAGCTTGTGGATTTTATATGGTGGTTGGTCCCCGGATGAGTTCGCTTTGTGTGTGTGAGAGTTTCTGGCAGCATAATAAAGTATTGACTCATGTGGAAGAGTGCCCAAGACTTTACTGGAAGAGGAGCTGTGCTTTCTATCAGTGTCTGTTGATCTCATACCAGCAGCAGTCTACAGTAAGCAGAGGTTGACTGATTTAACTATGGTAATCAGCACCGATAACAGCATTCAGATATCTGCAAATATGAACACTGATAACAGACATTATTTCCCCACAATACTATTCATTATCATACATTATGGATTCCTGTAGTGCCACAAGACTAAGAAATGTATTTATTTTAAATTTAACACACACACACACACACACACAGACACAGACACTCATACTCGTATATAGTTTGGGGTCGGTAAGATTGAGATACTTTTGAAAGAAATCTCTTATGCTTATCAAGGCTATATTATTTGATACATTAAATACAGAAATACTGTAAAAATAGTGATATTGCGAAATATTAAAATTTAAAATAACATGATCCATTCTAATATTTTGATATGGTGGTCCTAAAACTTTTCTTATCGATCTTGAAAACAGTTGTCTCTGCTGTCACGTTTGACCAAATTCATGCAGAATAATAGATTTAAAAACAATTCTTACTGACCCCAAATATTTTAATGTTATATATATATATATATAAATATAAAAACAGCTACACTCCTTATTCATTGGAATTTAGACATTTAGGAAATGTCTAGATGTTTACATATGGAAGGGCTTTACAGAGTGTGTTAGAATGTAGACGGATGTTATGCTCTTCAGAGCATTATGTTAAGCAATGATGATGTCATGCTAACAGAATGCCAGAGGGTTGTTTGGTGCACCTGTATAAACAGCACAAGAGCAAAAGCAGCTATCATTGATCTTCTCTCACTATGTGAATTAAGGATCTCCCTCTCTATCTTCATCTCTTCATCTACTTTACTATTCATGTCCTCTCTCTCTCTCACTCACTGTTATTTATCTTTGATCTGAATGCAGTCTGATGGTTTTAAATGTGATGCTGAGGTTACACACTGACTTTTCCACTGTGATGTACTGTCATCCATCAGCACTATTTAATATCTGAAGGAAGACATTGGGGATACACTGAACTTTAGCCACCAAAACCATGGACAATGTGTGACATAATTGTAATACTTGCATGACGACCAAATGGGGCCATAGGGCTTTGTGTTTTTTGCACATTTGAGATGACCTAAGTTACAATGATAGACAAAGAGAGAATGAGAAATTGAGGTCAGTGAGTTCAGACGCTTACACACACACACACACACTCAGCAAGCGTCAAGCAGAAGTGCAGTAAGAGATTTAGGGGGAGTGGAGTGGAGATTTTGAGCTGTTGAGAGTTACCCTCAGCAACCATGACCCTTGGTTTCATTTCTGCACAAAAGAAGACAAAAGAAGTTTGAGAATTGAGACTTTCCTAATTCCAAAGGCCCCTCTCCCCAGTCTCTCTCTATCCATTCATAGCGTTACTGTAAAGTCCTCATCTGTGACGTCTCTCTCTAGACTGTGGAGGATGTGAGCGCTTGGCTCAGGAGGAAATTCCAGACTGCTAAGAAGAGGCTTGCAGGTTATTGATGGTGGAATCTCATTTTCTGCTCGGCCGCTGCTGAAAAATGGCTGTCTGAAGCAGCTTTGGCAGACAAAGGGTAGCTTTACCGACAGCCAGCGGGAGTGTGTTTGGGGTTTGAAGAGCTAGGAGAGAGAATACTGGTGTTCCCCTGCTAACTCTGTGTGTGTGTGTTTTGTTTTGGTGAGAGGAAATGGGTGGAGATGTTTATCAGCTGCACACACACCTGATGCAACTCTCATTCATCCTGTGGGAGGAATCGAGATGTATGCATGGCTGTATTTGTTTGTGTTGACTGACTGGCTTTTAATCTGCACCTAAGACTATTGATGTATATGCTGTATTTCTGTGTGTATATATATATATATTAGGGGTGGCACGGTACATGTATTCGTACATGAGGTCTTACGACGAATACAGACAATTCACCTCCAATCCAGAAGGGGGCGCCCGCAGTAATGCAGCACTGTTTGATAACCGCCAGCAGAAGAACAGCGAATGCCGTGAGATGCGCTCTTGAAAACAAAGCCCCCTAGACAGTGACCATGTGCTGATTCTGAACGCGTCTCTCACATAGACTGACAAGGGAGTATACTTTAAAGGCTTGCACACTCAACTGTTTGCGAAATGGGGCTTTGAGCTCGTGTATCCTACCTCTCTCATTCGGCACAAATCCAAATATTCCATAATATTTCCATAATTGCGACGTAAAGTATCTGAACTCTAAACTATTATTTATTATGTAAGTTATAGGCTTTGTACTTCAGTCGCGTTCCAACGGTGACACAGAGGCGCGCTGATGTTTGGCTCACTGTATTTTATTTTGATAAAGTACCAACTGTGCTGTCAAGTTAGCAATGCTGGAACTGATGTGTGTTTTTTTTTTGTTTTGTTTTGTTTGTGTGTGTGTGCTCGCGCTGTTTCCTTATACCAGCAGAATCAACTTTAAACACTTATTGTCTTATTAATAATCACTGTATAAAGGTCTGCTTTTATTTGTGTACACTCACAATGAAAACAAAACGGATTTTATAGACATAACATGTAATAATATTTAGTATTTTCACATCTAGATGGAAAAAAATTGTAATTTGCACTACTGTCTGTTCAAAATAAATGAAAAGAAACTGAGCATAGTAGATGTTTTTTTTCCCCCTGTTGTACTGAAATCGTATCGAACCGTGACCCCCGAACCGAGGTACGTACCGAACTGTGACATCTGTGTACCGTGCCACCCCTAATATAGGCACATGACACAGGTGAGTTTTTCTTTACTACACGATAGGTTTCTCTATAGATGTGAGTCACTCAACGTGAGGTAATCCTGTCAGATCGTCCATCCTTTGAGCGTAGGGTCGGCCAATCTGATTTCGTCCGTTAAAGTTAACTTATTTAAATAACAATCATGGTCCTTCACAGTGAGTGACCTTACATATGCATATTTTGCATGTCTTACTTAGTTAACACTAGAGGTCAACCGATAGTGGATTTTACCGATACCGATAGCTAGTTTGGACCACACTGGCCGATACCGATTAATCAACCAATAGTTTTCAAAATGGATACTGAAAGAGAGCTAGTGCTTTAATATTTAAAAAAAAAAAGCAGCAACAGTACTGAACCATACTTTGTAAATGAATAAAAATATTAATATTATTTACTATATTGATCATTAAAGTTACTTCATTGTTTGCTAATGTTAAAAGAAGAAACTTTAAAATTTTAAAATGTAGCCTATTAGTAGCTAATAGTGAATGTTGAAATGAAAACACTCTAACAAGGAACAATAGTTGTACAGTTTTCATTAATGCTACAAATTGACTCTTATTGTTAAGTGTTACCATTTAATTTCAACAGTCATGCTTAAAGATGGCCATCTTTAAATACCTACACAAGGCCATAGCATTAAAATTACATGCATATGGATATTGTATGTGTACTCACACGCTTTATTTGCTTCTATTTTTTAACACTTGATAATTATCTAATCAAAAAAAAAAAAAAAAAAGTTAGTCACACACCGGGCAAAATCGCAGCGCTGCGTCTAGGAGAACTCAAAGGTAACACACACACACACACACACCAGACGCTTTGCGTTCAAATCAAGTGGCGGTCTAAAACAATTTATTTAATAACCAAACGGACATAAGTTTGCTTCAAGAATGAACAATGTGGCATAAATGAGTTTGAAGTTCGGTGTTTAAAAAAACAAAAACAAAAACAGCAAGCAGAAAGGGAACGCGCGATCTGTATTACAGCTCTCTACATGAAGCATACAGGCTTTATTAGAGCCACAGAAAGACAAACGTTTTGCTGAAAAATGCACAATACATAATTTATAGCCTAGGGTGAAGTCATTATGTACATTCACAACGATTTGGGACAAATATAATGTAATTTAATAGAAAACTATGTGAATGACGCTCTGTTCCGCGGTAGGCTTTTCTGTCGGCTGTATTTAAATGCGAGTCTGGAGTTTCCCGCTCTGTGCAGCGCACAGTTGGTCACAGTGTCAGTAAACAACTCGTGCTGTCAGTGATTTCCGCCTCTAGAGGCTGCTCTCGTACTGTATAATGGCAGCGGACCCTTCTCAGCCACTCCAGCAACGGTTGCAAACCGGAAAACTATCGGCATGGATTTTTGCCGATAACCGATAGTTGTGGCAATCAACTATCGGTGCCGATTAATCGGCAAAACCGATGAATCGGTCGACCTCTAGTTAACACACCCGATTCAGGTAACCGCTCGTTAGAACTGAGCTACGTGCATGAACTGTGTTCCGATTGACATGCTCCCTACACAGTGTTCTTTGCTCCCTAACGTTACTCCTTGAGCAGGGAAAATCCATTGAAGTTTACTTCACTTCAGAACATTCATTCACGGATTTGCGCTGCGCAGTGTCTTCACACACAGACTCAACTTACTAGAGAAGTGTTAAGTGTGACATAATATATCTCTGTAAATAAATACTATTTAAATTTACGTCTCGCACACTTTAATGCCCTTTGTATGGAACATATACGCTCGCTTCAAACTGGAATCATGGCGGAATATCCAGTGATGTCCACTTCGCAGGGCACTTACTGTCGAATGGAACAAACGTTGCACATAAGAGATACATATGTAATGTGCAGAGCGGGGGGCATGAGAACCGCTGATTGTCACTGAATCTGCTGTTAAAAACTGAAATATCCATTCCATCATCATGCAAAACATACACCACAAATAAAAAATTTTTCATTGTTTCTCAAAACATTTTCACACCGGCAATGACATGACTGCGGCACTAAATCATTTATGTCCCCACGCATCTTGTACATCCTCACACATTGACATCATCAAAATGTGATTATTGGCTGATACCGATCTCCGGCCAACCGATCGGAGCATCCCTACTATTAAAAACTATGAACGTAATGTTAGAATTACCAATATTTTGTTCACTTTAACATTATTCTTTAAACACTCTTTCGGTAAAATGGTGCTTTAGGATAATTATGGCAGAAATAATTATTTTATAATTATGAAATCATTGTTTACGTTGATTAGCCCCATAAAACCTATGTGTTTTTATTTTGGGGGTTATTTGAGACGTGTGCAGTGTAAATAAGGGGTAAGAAATTTATTCATCATACAGTGCAAGATAGCTTCACTGATTATAACGGGTGTTTTTAAATTGCATAATACTCACGCTAGACTGATCATGCTCTTTGTTAATGTAATGTTCTTTGCTCGTTTTCTGCTTTTTGAATAACTGTAAGCATTATAATTAGTAGGCCTAACTTACAATGTTTCTATAAAATTGTTATCATGTTAAATACAAATTCAGTCATATTAAAAACATTAGGCTGCTTTTAGCCGTTTACTGGAGTTGGTTCACTTTCCGGCAATGAAGCCAAGTAGGTAAAAAATTTGAAAAATAAGCATATCGCCCAACACTACATGTAACGTGACTTTTGCAAAATGGGACATGCTTGAGATATTAAAGTTGATTAGATTTATTAATGTTTTTAAAAAGCGCGAAAGAGAACTTGTGCTGTTCCTCGGGAGGATTTCTGTGTATGCGCTCAGAGACGGAGCAGAGCACAGACATGTAAAGTCATCTTTTAGCTGAAGGTATGCGCCTAAATGGTCAAATACACGCAAAAATGTGTCAAAATGCGGCGCTTGGTGATTATTCACGTAAAACCTTGTCGGTTATGTAATAAATGAACGTAAAGAGTTGAGAATGAAAATGCTTGTGTAACAGTAAATTGGATCCGCGTGGCTCTTAAAGTGACAGCGGGCTATATTCCTGCTGCCGACTGTGCTTAATTTGAATCAAACAACAAAAGACAGAGAAAATCACTCACTGCCTTCACAGAATGTCTTTTGTAGCTTTAATAAGAAACAGAGGAAGTTTAATTCTTACAGTGAAGACTATTATTTTATATTGATTAATTGATTAACATGAAATTATCCAGCCATGGTTTCATGTTTCACAGAAATATAAATAGGAGGGAAAACAAAGCCCAAATTCCCTTAATCATCCATTCATCAGTGGCCTAAAACGAGAAAAACATTTGAAAAAAGAAAACATTTAATTAAAATCTATCCATTTTCAGATAGAGGTGCATCCACATCAGTAAGAAAAGGTAATAGTCTGTTTTATAATTTCAACCACTTTGTGTGGTTGTTTAATGTCTCTGTCTGCCACAGCGCTCTAGAATGCTATAATGGCAGCACTAGTGTGAGAGCATGTAATATAGGGCTGCAACAAACTATTATTTTGATAATCGATTAATCTACCGATTATTAGACCGATTAATCGACTAATCGTCGATTATTTCACTGGTTAATCAGTAGACTTTGTTTGATTATTCAGCTTTTGCAACTAGTTAAAATATTAAGTTACACATTCTAACATAAATAAAAGGTCACTTCAGCTTTAGAAAAGCATATTATGTAATTACAATTATTATACAATTAATTGGTAACACTTTACAATAAGGTTCATTAGTTAACATGAACAAACAATGAACAACTGTATTTTTGTTAACCAACATTAACAATGATTAATAGTTACATGTAATAAATGCATTGTTCATTGATGTTAATTAATACATTAATGTTAACAATTGATACCTTATTGTAAAGTGTTACCAATTCATTATACAAATAGATGTATTTGGCACACAAAATGAGATGACAGACAGAGACACTCTCTCACCATTTAATTAGCTACATGAAAAAGTAACTGAGTGACACATCTTTCACATTCTGCCTAACATCTCCTTTTGTATTCACAACATAATGTCTTAAAATACCTTATAGGGTTATGATAACCAAAACAGTCCTGAGCTAGATCAAGCTTTGATCTCTGTAAACCAAACTATCACTTTAATGAAATCATTTTTTTCCCACAAATAAAAATATTTTATCATTAGCTAGCTCCACACTGGAGAGCTGCTTTACAGAAAATCAAGTTGTAATTCTAACTGAAAGCAACACTGACTCTGGTTTTTCATGTTTAATACCGTAAAGCTACTTGAATTAAGGCTATCTATTGCATAAAGTGCTATATAAATAAACATGATGTGACCGGACTTTACTGGAGTAACGCTACGTTACTGAAAAGCAGAGCTCATGCAAACATCCACATCATTGTAATTAGATGCATTTTTAACTGCTGCTTTCACACTGCTGCCAGTTTTTGTTATTTCGTTACTGAGAGGAAAGCGCACAATATATATTTACATATTCATCCAAACGCCGCTCACGTTCTGGTGCATTTTCTCTGAAGCGCTATGTCTGTCGTCTTCTCTTGAATTGCATCCAGGAGATCTGAATTACAGTCTTGCGCTACAGCGCCACACTGGTCAAACCGCAGTATTGCAGGCTCTTACATTAGGTCATATGAGATCAAACGATTACTCGACAACAAAAATATTTGACGACAATTTTTTATTGTCGACGTTGTCGATAATGTCGACTAATCGTTGCAGCCCTAATGTAATATTGTTTAAATAAATATATTGCTTTCAGAAAGCTACTTCTTTACTGAAACAATAAAAAAGACATGACATTCACATAACTCAAAAATGTTCATGTACGTGGAGGGCTGCTCTTTAAAGGGTTAGTTCACCAAAAAATGAAAATGGTCTTAATTTATTTTCCCCCTATGTTGTTCCAAACCCATGCAAACTCTGCTAATTTTTGGAACACACACAAATATATGTAATATTCTTCATTTTTGTCCTCCATCGCAAGGACTAACTAATGGACTAACAAAAAAATTATGAGAGAAAATTAAAAATATATTTTCATGAATTTGAAAGTTTACGTCAGAACGGCTTTACGATCGATTTACACACAAATTCGTTCTGCTCGTGTTTCATGAATGAGGCCCAAAGTAGCTACCTACTCTTTAACTGGCTGAAACAAACATTTTTTTCACGCAACATATTATAGGTGTTATAATAATTATATGATTGAAGAAAATGACAATTATAAAGTTACATTTTACAAAAAACAAACCTGAACGTTAAATTAAATGCAACATACCAGATAAAAGGGGGTCCTTTTGTAGTATAGGTGAACATAAACATAACATTAGGTTGTTTAAGACCACTTTCATAAGTGGATGTTTTATTTTCTTTCACCATGGTTACCAAATTCTGTGTTGTAGCATGTCTAATTATTTGAATGCATAAAAACAACTTAGTTTATTCAAATTTATTCTTAAAATAGCCTTATGAAATGTTTTCTTTTTCCTCAGAAATTCTGTGTTCTGTATCTGGTTATCAAATGAAGGCATAAAACATTATTTTAATTTATCTTTAAATTATTGAAAATCAAACTTTATTTATTTTGGCTAACAAAGGGGGTTTACTATTAAAATTAAAACATGGAAATGTTGTTTGATCATTACTTAAAAAAAAAAAAAAAAAATTAATTGTAGTAGTAGCAGTATGTACGTTCTGCTGAACAATAGTAATATATTTCTGCCACAATGTTTTCCAAGTTAAACCACACTTTTATTTTGACTGGTTGCCGTGAATACCTTTACAGTTCTGTGTGTATATGATATGAAGCTAGTTTTACTCAAATGAAACTGTGAAATGCTCATGAAGTGACTCTCAGAGCAGTTCTGGAGATTGTTTATGTCCTCATTTAGTGAGACGACAGACGCTGAAATCACCGCGAGCGCCACACGCTTGTCTAAAGTGAAAGTAAACAGTTGCATGCAGCTCTTAAAGCAACAGTATCGACATGCTGCCGATTGTCATTGAAGGGATAGTTCACCCAAAAATTACAGTTCTGTCATGTTGTACCAAACCTGTATTAATTTCTTTCTTGTGCTGAACACAAAAGAAGATATTTTGAAGAATGTGGGTAACCAAACAGTTGCTGGTCTCCACTGACTTTGATGGTAGGAAAAAGAAATATGGAAGTCATTTTTGGATGAACTATTCCTTTTAATGTTAATAAAATAAAACTCAAAGAGAAAAATAACTCGCTGCTCTTGACTGAACAACTTTAATACAGTTGCTAAAATTCAGCAGTAATAAAATAACTGAATAAAATGTTTTATTTTTTATTTTTTATAATGTCTTAATTTAAAGCGATTCTGTTTCATTGAGTGGTTTGCTTCTATCAAAGTAAAAATGAAGCATTCCCAGTTACTGGCGTTTGTACCACCGTGTCTGTGTGTGCATACATATACAGGAATCTAGCATCACTCTGTGTTACCTCTGTAGCTAGTTTTGTATGCTCTGCCCAGCCATCACAGATGTGTGGAAGCACCTTGTGGTTCACTATGTGACCTTGCTCAAAACAGTTGTGGTATTGCTTTCTCACACAGAAAGACGCTGATCGTCAGTGATGCAGGCAGAAGGATTAGTGTAGATTATCCTGCACATTATTGGTAAGTCATTCACCCTGCTGTTATGCAACACAAATGCTTCTCCTCTGTGTGTGTGCTTGTTATAGAAGCACGCATACATCCTGGTCTTTATGTATTCAGTGTAAGTGTTTTGTAGGCCTGTTTTAGATTTGTTTGTTTACACTCAGGTTGGGTTCACACATGCTGTTTGGGGATCTTCTGTGTGGTCGTGTTGGTTTTTGTCAAAACATGAGTGCTGAATACAGTCTAGGAATTGATGTACAAGTGAGTGGGGGTTGGTCTGTGCTCATGTGTTTTGAGAGATGGGGGATGGGTAAGAGATCTATGTATTTGAAAGCAGAGTGGAAATACTACGTCAGGATGTCAGGTTGTAAGCCAGTGTGCTGTGAATGTGCGGTTAGTGTTACTGGACACTGAAACAGTAGGGAATGGTGGTATTTCCTGTGGTCTGGGCTGTAGCTTTAAAATCTGGACTGAATGTTAGCATGTCACAGAGCATTTGTCTTATATAGATAAATCAATATGGCATAATAATAATAATAATTAGGGATGCACCTAAATGAAATGGCTTTTTAATAATCTTCTATATTAAATAATATAAAATAAGAATTTTTTACTTTAACTCAATTTTAATGATACTGAATTTAAAAAATACAAGCCAATAAAATAACCACACTTTTATTGAAAGTAAAACAGTAAAATTGGACAGAAATAGTAATATTAAATATCAATGCATTATTTTATTCAGTTCTATACAACAGAATCAAATGTAACTGTTTTATTTATTTTTTAATTTCTTTCTTTATTTCCTTTTTTTTTTTAAATTACTCAAATAATGTATAGTCCTACAAAGCTAGTATTATCAGAGCATGCACATGTTATATTTTCAGCCGTTTTTTAGCCAAAAACCATTTTCTGCTGCTGAAATTTCAGTGCATCCCTAATGATGATAATATAATAAAAAAAATAAGTTTCATTTATAACTGTAAAATTACAAAACTAATATTTATGGCTGCTTTAATTCCTTCTGTTTAAAATGTTTTTAAATATTTTGATGGAAATTCTTGAAACTTATTTTGTTGATAAACACTGTTTTTTTTGTTTTTTTCCCTCGAATAAGTATGGGAAGCATGTTATGTTCCCAAATGAGTGTTAAAGCAACCCAAAGTCAGAGCAGATGCAGAGATGGAGTTTAAATGGTCAGCATTTACTAAGAACCGTGATGCTGCACATCAGCATATAAATAGCTGCTCACATGTAAGAACACAGTGCCTCATTTCAATCTGAGACATTCAGCGCATATATTTATTTCTAAAATCTCAGCCTTTCCAATTTGATAATCGCACTAAGCCATATTGCAGTTTCAGTTTTATGTCGATTAATCGCACAGCCCTAATCAGCATACTGTTTATTGGCCTTTTCCCATTTGGCATCTATTCAGAAACTCCTTAAATATGAATTATGATGTGGTTTCTCAGCAGTGTTGAAAGGCAGATGGCTGATGACCTGATTTGGAGGTGGATATAAGCATTCATCGCTCTGAATGTAATTTTGCACAGAGCTGTAGGCATTTGACTCTAGTCCAGGGATTAAAGTGACGCGGGAATGTAGACAGTATAGAGAGCTTTAACTGAGTTTTAGGAGGGGGAGGGTGTTTTTATTCACAGCCTGTCGCAGAGGTCAGACAGCTGCCCTGCATGGTGACCCCAAATAACCTACAGGGGCCACTGGCTGAAAGAACAATGGAAAGGTCAGATGAGAGGGGAAAGAGGGAGGAAAGGAGAGAGAAGGGGTGGTACAGAGGAGAGAACAGAAAGAGGCACTGAAAAAGGGAAATACAGCCTGTCTTGTGTACACACACACACAGGGAAGGTCTTTAAAATCAGGCCCACTGTAGGCACAATAATCTCATCTGCTCGCAGTTACTGTGCTTGTGAGCAGCAGTGATATGAAAAGCTTTTTTTATGAGCATGGATGCAGGTGAAGGTACATTCCCAACAGCTGTCATATGCCATTTCTCTGCTGTGTGTGTGTGAGCACTATAAATACTGCTCCTATTTGAAGGCTTATTCCACAAAATTCACACACCAAATGCTTGCTGATACAAAAGCTTAAATCTTACTAGTTGATCTGAATAAAACATCAGCCTGCTTGGGGAGTAAAATTACTTTGCCGCTTGCTCTGTTTGGATTGTAACGTCTTGTAAATAGCAAGGATGGAGATTTTTTTTAACACCTTTTCCACCGTCATAATTGATAAAATATACTAACGTTCAAAAGTTTTGGATTAAAAAGCAATATATTCAGCAAGGATGCATTCAATTGATCAAAAGTCAAGACAAAAGTAGACTTATTTCAAATAAATGCTGTTCTTTCTATTCATCAAAGAATTTCCACAACAAAATATTAAGAAACTACAACAAGAACAAGATGTTTCTTGAGCACAAAATCAGCATATTAGAATAATTTCTGAAGGATCATGTGACACTGAAGCCTGTAGTAATGGCTGCAATTTGCAATTACAATTGTAATAATATTCAACACTATAAATGTTTTTACTTTATTTTTGATCAAATAAATGCAGCCTTGGTGAGCAAAAGAGACTTTTCAAAAACATGAAAAAATCTTTTCAAAGCCCAGACTTTTGAAATTAATATTATAGATTTATAAATGCTGTAAATTTGTTCACTGATAAATAGTACATTAATACAATATTACCAATAAGTTTAATAATTATTATTTTTTGATGGATGCAGAAAATAAATTGTCTGAGTGGTTCATAAATTGTACTATTAGTGATCTAGTTTTGATCTGAATTTTAACAGCCTATTTTTCCATCCCGGAACTGGAAGGTCCATTTGAGAAGGAAGATCTGCGCATCTATATATTCATGCCGTAAGACGTTCCTTTTCCATCAGAGGATGATATACAGCCTGTCTTCAGAGGATAGAAATTAGATTGACAAC
This sequence comes from Onychostoma macrolepis, assembly GCF_012432095.1. Taxonomy (NCBI): domain Eukaryota; kingdom Metazoa; phylum Chordata; class Actinopteri; order Cypriniformes; family Cyprinidae; genus Onychostoma; species Onychostoma macrolepis. Next base: position 9,895,759 of record NC_081162.1, on the reverse strand, counting down.
ATTTCTACAGTCTAAATGTGGTGTGCTAATTAATACACAACATGCTTCACAGAGTGTCAGGTTCAAATTAAAACCCAGACTGAACATTCAAGCTTAAATGCTGAAGGTGGGAAATTAGAGGTGATAATGACATTGCTGATTGAAGTGGCATTTTGTGCTGTGGGATTATGCGAGATGTTGTGGCGTAGACGTCGGTGATGCAGATGGATGAGAAGGCACACTCGGCCGCCCCACCTCATGCTGTCTCTGACATTACTGGGCCAGCAGGAGGGACCTGATTGTGGCTCATCAGCTAATGCCTTTCTTCCAGCACTAACGCAAACTGCCATGACAGACAGAAGAACTGGGCTTAGCTTTTGTGAGTGTCAATAAAAGATGTCAAAACCTAAAATGTGCGAGATAGAAATACACAGTGGTTAATGGTAAGGCAGTTAGCGCTGGTTCTTTCCAGTTCTTTCAAGCTGCCCATGTGTGTTTATCAGCAGAACTAGAGGCGGAAAAAGGTAGGAAGAGAGATGTAACGCAAGAGCGAGGTGGAGAGAAAAAAGGGGGAGAGAGATCATACAAAAGCCAGCCACTCCTAGAAAGGGAGAAGAAAGAGTTGGGAATGAGTGAGCAGTGTGATTGAAAGAGGGAGAACGAGAGAAAAGAGAGAGAGCGAGGGGTAAGTGAGTTCATTCGTGCTGTTGGCAGGCAGCCATGAGCTTGCCTGTGGGTGTCTGTATCCGTGCCAGGGCATGTGTTTCCCCTTCTGTCTGAGGGCCTAGTCTCTCTCTCTCTCATAGAGAGATATCTCCTTTTTTCTTTCTCATTCCACTCTCCAAGTCTTTCACTGTTCCTACTTTCCTTTCTCTCTTCCTCTTTTCTTGTTATCTTTCGCTTTCTCTCGCAGTCTCTCTTTATGTCTGTCATAGCAGTTGTGGATTTTCGTTCACAAAGCTTGACGGTGCCAGAAAACAGTGGTAAGTTTGTTTCCAGATTTCCACAGTTCATACTGTGCCAGTAGATCAGCCAAACCGGACATATGTGTGCTTCACACCCAGTGTCTTCCTTTTTAAATAAATCTTAATTCTCTGGGACTCACCTTTATGCGATGATTGTGAAGCCTGTCAATTGGCATGTGATTAAACCCATAATGCAAAGGCTAATTGTAATTGTAATAACCACTTGATTTTATTGAAAGTTCATTCTGATGTATGAGAGTTTGCATTTCATGTAGTGACCAGCTAAATACTGTAAACTACTATCCACAGGAATTTGTGGTAGTTCTACAGAAGTTCCTTCACCTGGAGGACAAGTCCTAACTGCAAAGGGCAGTCAAAAAAAAAAAAAAAAAAAAATGTATACAAGTGTGAAACTACAAGCTTCACAGTTCTAAAATGACCGAAAGTGACAGTAAAGACATTTATAAATTTACCAAAGATTTCTATTTCAAATAAACGCTATTCTTTGAAAGTTTTCTTTAAAGCAAAAACACACATCAGACTTGTGTTTTCTGTGAGTAATGTGTGATTGATTTGGTCCTGCATGTGTGTTCATGTGTATGTGTGAGTCTACAAAGTGCCTTCAGGATGACAAAGACTTTCTGTTCCTCCTCAGAGCTCCCAACATTCCTGGACTATTGAATCTCCTCCCCCAGCACAGTAAAACACTCTGCTCTTTCCGTGTAAATCATTCAGTGACAGACAGGAAGGAAAGAGGACGGTAGCGTGCCCCTTTTTGTGTTGTAGAAGAGCTAGAGCAGTGTTTTAATGTCAAAAGTATTTGACAACACTCAGTGACCTTGTTTTAAATACTGTACACACACAACTGTGTTCATCTATAGAGACAGACTTCTCTCACATGGTAATTTTTGTGTGTCTGAGAGACAGAAGCTGTGGGGCCCCTTGAGATGGCAGTGGTTTGTATGTCTGTATTGAGCAGGAGGGCTAATGACACACTGCAGCCACAGGGGGAAAAGCACATTCAGAGAAGCATGTCTGTATGCATTTGTGTTTATTAGTGTGATAGCGCTACTTCCCATTTATCTGAAGCCACCGAGTGTAAAGGGCTATTCTTTAACTTTTAACTAGAGCAGCCTGACAGTATGAAAGGGTTTGTAATGTCATTCCATTGGACGCCCAATGGTAAAATAGGTTGCAGGTACATGTAATCTACTTTTTAGAAACCACTAATCGCCACAGATCTGCATGTCTCATGAAGGTGCCAAGATACTTTGCTTTGAAGAAGCTGTCTCTGTAATTTTGAATGAAATGTAGTAGTGTAGTGATGTACCTGAATTATTATTATTTTTTTTTTACCGAAACACCAAAACTATAATTAAAGTTTGGGTAATTACATTTGGGTAATTGAACTCAGTATGCTGTTCAAGGTGTCTTGTTCTCAGGTGATAAATGAAACCAAAGTTCTTTGGTATAGCGAGCCAGTTCCTGATATTCAGCTAAACAAAACTTACATATTTCTACTTTAGCATTTTTGGTAGTATGTCCACATTTATCAATGTTGTGTGAACAACATAGACACCAACATGGGCAAAACGCATCATCTGAGAAGTGCTAATTAAACATCACTGTTTTGCTCAATGGTTTTTGGTCCTCTAAAGCTATTTATTTTTGCGGTTTTGCCTGAATATTTTTTGTTGTTGAAATTTTGTTGCATTACTCCTAGTAAGAAATACCATTCCGCTGGTATACTTGTATAACCCTTGACTTTGGGATTTTGTGCTCTTGTGCAGAGGTTGCACTTCAAATAATCATTATCCATCACTTTGTTGGACTGACTTGTAAAATTTGCATTATGGTTTTTCATTATATAACATTCAAATTGTGTATCTTTGATACCTTCCTGATAGTCTTCTTTAGCTATGAATTTTTAAAAACAGCAAAAAAAAAAAGTTACTGTTTAGCGATGGAGTAACAAGGGAGAACTCTGCTAACATATGGTATTTTTTTCATGCCAAAACCGTTAATTTTGGGGTCATTTTTCAAGACAATATTTTTTCAGCTAAATATATGCTGAAAATATTAAAGGAAAATTAAATCATTGACGAATGCCAATCATTAGTCCAGTAAAACAGGTTAATTCTTTAATTTGCTTTACATGTATTGTGTAACTGTATTGTGTAACTAAGCCCCAGTAGTTAAATCTACAAGAAGGCCCACATCTAAACATAACAATTCACACTACTTAAGTAACCCTGCGGGTAACATCTGCTTGTGATGGTTCTTGTACGGTCACTACTTTAACATTACACAAATCCTGTAGATCTCACTTGCTTGTGACGTTTTTGCAAAACTTTGGCATGGTTCTTGCATATCCAACTGGTTACCAACATTTGTGTCAGATTTGGCTGACAGCATCATATATGATTCTAGGTACACTGTTGTATTCTTAAGCATTGTCTGGTGTGTTTGGATTGATCTGTGCTGGGTTGGTGCTCTCAACACCTGGTGCTTTGCTCTTTCTGTCTCCAGTTCATGGTGTGGTGGAAACCACCACCTCTGACTGACACTACCAAAACATTTACAACTGCAGTTCTTTCTTGGCCCTCCAGTCTCTCTTGTCTGACTGTTCATTAATGCTTTGAGAACCCAAAGAATTGGGGTGGATTAAATGCATTTTAATGTAAGGTAAATGTGAAGTATGGCAAAGTACTTTATTCTGCAGTTTCATTCTAGTTCTGTGGACATTTTCTCAGCTGTCTCGTTGAAACACATTCTGTTGTAAAACAGCTCCTTGTCTTGTCTAGTGTTAAAAATAATAATAATTGTACTTTTATGAGTTATTTTATGAGTTATTTTACAGTAAGTTTTAACCTGCTTTCACAACGAACGCAAATTTGAAATGATCTAGGCATTGTTTAATGCGATTTGTCTGTCCTTATTTAAGTAGATATGAACAGACTTGCCTTAAAGAAACTTTCAACATTAATTTGGTTTAGCCATACTGTGTGTTTTTGCTGTACCTGTGAAAAAGAGAGTATCATCATGCAGCAGAGCACACCAGCTGCCCTAATGAGCATAGAAAGAGATAGAGCGAAGAAGAAGAGGAAATAGAGGGGGATACAGAGTGATCCATTCATTCAGACAGTGTGCCGACATGTATCCGGCCAGCAGCAGGTGGTGGCTAGGACTTCTCTCTCGCTCGCTTTCTCTCTCACGTGTCATCAAACTCACAGTTGCTTATCCTGGCTTTCCGAAGTTTGGTGCACACTGTATGATTTTGTCCACAATTTTGTTAGACTCCACAGATAAACATATTTCATTGGATTGTACTGTTTTTAATGTAAACAGACAACGGTTTTATTCAGAGCTGTGTCTAACTGATTTATTTAAAAATGTATCACCAGAATGTATTTTAGAATTTTTGTCTAGTGTACATCTGAAATGTCTTTTATAACCTTTTTTAAATTGTATACCTTGTATAATTTATTCAGAGATCGCCATGAAAATAGCCTTGATCAAAAAGTGAATAAATAAATAGACTCCACAGATTGATTGTTGTGTTAACAAATATTTATTATTAACAATTAATCTACAATGTTTTCTCGCTTGTTCTTTCCAGGTCGGTGACTGCCAGGACTCAACGCCCCATGATGCACAGCGTTTGTGACAAGACCACACCCACTTTCAGTGTGTAGAGGAAGTTGCATCGTCAGCATGTCCTCGCACCCTCAGTCAGTGCCTCAGGGTCGGAGGGCTGTGGACACTCGTCACCTTCCTAGTCCCGCCACCCTTCCTCTGCAGCTGAGAGCCCATGCGGTACGGTACTGCACTGACTATAAAACTAAATCTTTACAAAAATGCATTTTATTTATCATTAATCTGCAACCTTGGACTTTCTGACCTTTGAGCTAAGAAAATATGTTATAATGTATGTTGCAGTAATCTGTATCTTCTATTATACACCTTATCAAACTTGCACACACTATTGTGATGTACATATAGATCTGATCATTGACCAGAAATTAGTAACAAAGGACTATCTTGCGTTACTGAAGATTATCACGTAAGATTTGACCCTCAGCCATCATCTTTATCCAGCAGAGATTACTGTCTGGCCTTATTAACCACACAGAAAATCTAAATCAGTGGCACTCAAGCCTAGCCAGCTCAGAAGCCAAGTGGAACAACACTGCATCCTCCAAACCTTTGTTCATGTTGGAATATGTCCTTTGTCTGACACAAAGCAGATGTTCATGTTTTCCTGTACCATTTGATGCCAAAAATGTGTTAATCCTTAATATTGGTGTTAATAGAATTTAGCCTAAACTAGCAATATAACTAGTAACTGTTTAACACTTCAAAGTTTGAGACTCTTGATCAAAGTTCATTTTCGTGGATGGATTACTTTCCAGAGCAGGTGCATGACTGATATGACGTGAACAGTTTCGTGCGAAAAGTAAGACTTTAAGCTGCAATTAAAGGGCTGTATAATATCTGAAAGTTTTGGCTTGAGTACCAAAGATTTAGGTTAATTGCTCTCAGCATTTAGCACTGATCTGGGATCTTTTCCTGGTTTTCATGTCATTAAAAGCATGATTAAATCTGGAAACATCTGTATTTTATCTGGGATAGTATAATTTATCTTATAATTCAGTAGTCACATTCTTCATACAATTTCATTATGTGAGTATGTGAAATGTCATGTGTTTATTTCAGGATGTTGGTGGACTGGTGGACTACCATCCTCACGCTCGGGACTATGGTTCCCATCTGGCCCATGGATCCCTGACCCAGCCTCATCGCCGCAGACCATCTCTTCTGTCTGAATTTCAGCCAGGCAGTGAAAGGTACAAAACATGCACATGAACAGACAGTATATTGTGGCTGCCTTGCACTGAGATCTTGTCTATTCAATCCTGTCCATTTATGTCCTTCAGGCTAGTTGCCCATTTTGCCCACAATCTATTGTTGAGCCTTTCAAAATTGTGGCAGAAGGCTGTGACAGCAATGGCCAACACTGAAGGAAACTATCACTCTCATTCAAGATGCTGCTTTAGGGAAGCATTTATTAACCTGTTTTGTCACAGCCCTTGTCAGTTTTACTCTGCTTACTTGGCTTTAGGAGGTGACTGAAGCAGACTACTGCTTTTATGTAATGCTTATGCAATGATGCTCTAGAATGTCACTTTCAATATGAGAGGACAAATTTCCCTCCAGCGTTATCTGAAGTGATACTCCTGTTGGAATCTGTGCAGTTCTTCATTGTTTGCACCGATATGAACATTTTGGCCAATATGATAATTTTTTATAAATGATAACCGATAAGTTGGCTGATAAATCTAAATCCAAATTTTTATATAAACAATTTCTAAATAAATCAAACATACATTACAGCAGCATAGTTTGCACCAGTGTAAGTTTTAAAACAAATTTTATACTCCTATTACCAACTTTCTTTTATTAAAAAAAAAGCCTAATAAATAAATAAATAAAATAATGCTTAAATAATGCAAACAAGTCATTGGACAACGTTACTTGCGTGTAAATAATCAAAAAGCGTAAAACGGAATAGCCTCCAATAATGAAATTATTTTAATCAAACCATATTGTTACTAAAAATAGCAAGATAAAAATAAAAGTGGAGGTTATTATTAATAATGGAGCAATGATTTTGAAAAATAAATATCATAAATTAATACCACTGTTTAAATGGCAGCATTGCTGTTTTAGCTGCATGCACTGTAGCTGAGGAGCTGAATGAGCACCAGTAAACCGAAGCCCTTTGTTAGCGTTTTAATTAGGCTATATGAGAATCAGATATTTCTACAACATAAACACAATATTAGAACTTATGTATGCACAAAGACTTAAATGCAAAAGTGAACTTGAACTAATATGTGCTAGTCAGAATGTGTAGCTCCTGTTGTGCATGCGGTGGCACCTCCCATAATAATGCACTGAAACACGGCAAATAAATCCAAAGAATTCACAACTTTTTGTTATGGTAATATTCTCTTTGTAATTTTTTTTTGTATATGACATTCCCAATTATAGTCATTATTTTTGTGCATTGCTATTTGAGCTGTTTGCACTGAACCTGAAGAGCTGATTGAACACCGGTAAACTCAAGGGCTTTGCGATCAGCTTATTTAACTCAAGGAAACATATACTATATGAGATTAATCAGATAGGAAACTAAACAACATTTTATTAAAATAGTGTTCTCATTATAATGTTATATACAGTGGGTACGGAAAGTATTCAGACCCCCTTAAATTTTTCACTCTTTATATTGGAGCCATTTGCTAAAATCATTTAAGTTCATTTTTTTTCCTCATTAATGCACACACAGCACCCCATATTGACTGAAAAACACAGAATTGTTGACATTTTTGTAGATTTATTAAAAAAGAAAAACTGAAATATCACATGGTCCTAAGTATTCAGACCCTTTGCTGTGACACTCATATATTTAACTCAGGTGCTGTCCATTTCTTCTGATCATCCTTGAGATGGTTCTACACCTTCATTTGAGTCCAGCTGTGTTTGATTATACTGATTGGACTTGATTAGGAAAGCCACACACCTGTCTATATAAGACCTTACAGCTCACAGTGCATGTCAGAGCAAATGAGAATCATGAGGTCAAAGGAACTGCCTGAAGAGCTCAGAGACAGAATTGTGGCAAGGCACAGATCTGGCCATGGTTACAAAAAAATTTCTGCTGCACTTAAGGTTCCTAAGAGCACAGTGGCCTCCATAATCCTTAAATGGATGACATTTGGGATGACCAGAACCCTTCCTAGAGCTGGCCGTCCAGCCAAACTGAGCTATCGGGGGAGAAGAGTCTTGGTGAGAGAGGTAAAGAAGAACCCAAAGATCACTGTGGCTGAGCTCCAGAGATGCAGTCGGGAGATGGGAGAAAGTTGTAGAAAGTCAACCATCACTGCAGCCCTCCACCAGTCGGGGCCTTATGGCAGAGTGGCCCGACAGAAGCCTCTCCTCAGTGCAAGACACATGAAAGCCCGCATGGAGTTTGCTAAAAAACACCTGAATAAGATTCTCTGGTCTGATGAGACCAAGATATAACTTTTTGGCCTTAATTCTAAGCTGTATGTATGGAGAAAACCAGGCACTGCTCATCACCTGTCCAATACAGTCCCAACAGTGAAGCATGGTGGTGGCAGCATCATGCTGTGGGGGTGTTTTTCAGCTGCAGGGACAGGACGACTGGTTGCAATCGAGGGAAAGATGAATGCGGCCAAGTACAGGGATATCCTGGACGAAAACCTTCTCCAGAGTGCTCAGGACCTCAGACTGGGCCGAAGGTTTACCTTCCAACAAGACAATGACCCTAAGCACACAGCTAAAATAACAAAGGAGTGGCTTCACAACAACTCCGTGACTGTTCTTGAATGGCCCAGCCAGAGCCTGACTTAAACCCAATTGAGCATCTCTGGAGAGACCTAAAATGGCTGTCCACCAACGCTTTACCATCCAACCTGACAGAACTGGAGAGGATCTGCAAGGAGGAATGGCAGAGGATCCCCAAATCCAGGTGTGAAAAACTTGTTGCATCTTTCCCAAAAAGACTCATGGCTGTATTAGATCGAAAGGGTGCTTCTACTAAATACTGAGCAAAGAGTCTGAATACTTAGGACCATGTGATATTTCAGTTTTTCATTTTTAATAAATCTGCAAAAATGTCAACAATTCTGTGTTTTTCTGTCAATATGGGGTGCTGTGTGTACATTGAGGGAAAAAAATGAACTTAAATGATTTTAGCAAATAGCTGCAATATAACAAAGAGTGAAAAATTTAAGGGAGTCTGAATACTTTCCGTACCCACTGTAAATGACAGTCTCAATCATAGTTATTAATGTTCTGCACTGCTGTTTGAGCTGCCGTGCACTGAGCTAAAGATGATCTCCGGCAAACTATAGTGCTCTATTATTGCTCTATTAACTTAACCAAACAAATTCTATATGGGATAAATCGGACACACACACACACACACACACACACATACATACATGCATACATACATAATAAACACATTAATACAATGTGCAATTACACAAAAGGTTGTGGATGCGCTCTTACTGTAAAAACAGGCTGAAACATGGGTGCACAAAGATTCCACAACTTTATTTTACAGTAATGTTCTCATTATAATTTTATGCATCCTTGACAGACTTGCCCTTTTCGATGTGATTCCAATCATATTTCAAGCAATTAAAAACCATCATGATGAACTGTGTGCATCTGAAGTGTTTTGAAGGAAGTAATGCATTATTGCCATTAATATATTGGCCAAATTTTCTTATCGATAACGGTAACAGTGAAAATGAACATTTATTGGCCGATACTGATATGGTGGCTGATATATCATGCATCCCTAGTTTGTACCCATCAGAGGAGGAGCCATATTAGCTGTTTGTTTATTTGGTCTACGAGGTCAGCATGAAATTGAAATTCACCTTAACGTTTTTGTATATTATCAGACTTATTGTGAACTAAGGATGCACGATATTGGATTTTGCTGATACCTGATATGCCGATATTTTTCGACTCATTTTGGCCAATGGCCGATACCGATACTAATATATTTCCTCTTGTTTGGAAACAACACCAAGTCTCTCCTGTGCAGAAATTATAAGCAAATTATTTTACATTTTGGTTAGTTTTTAACAAGAACTTATTTGTTAGAATTCAATAAACAATAAAAGTTATTTTATAATGACAGTACATTGAAGATTTGAAAATAACTATAAATAAACTATATATTAATCCCTCCATTTTTTTTTCCCAGAAAGATGCAGTGGTAACCTTAACATTTTATTTTAAGTTTTAACATTTCTAAATGGTCTAAATCAAAAGAGTTGTAAAAATTCAAAAAAAAAATTTAGAGCTCATAATTTGTTAATACATCATTTGTAATTTGTTAAATTATAAAATATTACACATTAATAAATAAATCCGTATATATAAAATTATTTAATTTAAAGTCGGCATGAAATCAAAAGTGACAATTCTTATTTTTTGATGGAATACTGTAGTGTTTATTATAAATAATTTATCCATGCACTTCATTTTTTTTTTTTAAATTCATGTGCCCTCGTAATCTTTAATCAAAAATGTTAACCTCCCCTCCCCCTCAAAACGACTCCTCTTCCATTCACGAGCAACGGTGCAAGGGCAAAGCTAGTGATGTAAGGGGTAAATGCTGGGATAAACGACGGGGGAAAAGCTGAAGCTGATGCTTCACTTTATAGCACTGACACCAGTCATGAGGGAGTATGTTACCCTTAAACACTGAAAAGATAGTAGGATATTACGACAACATTACTCTTAGGACATCGCAAACTAATTTGTTTCATGAATATGACTTAACCTGACGGAGGACATGCTCAGTCATTCTCTCTCTCTCTCTCTCTCTCTCTCTCTCTCTCGTGCACGCTGTTTAGGCATGTTTTGTGCCGTTGATCGTGGTCGTCATCCCTAATAAATAAATAATTTATTCATGCTTGAGTGTCGGCGGTGAATCCAGTGGCGAGAAATCCCCCACCGGTACCTGCAATCTGTCATTTCAGATCTGCCTCCATTTTGTTAGTAACGCCCCAACTTCCAACGATCCAATCAATTCTCGAAGGACGAAATCAAGTCCCGCCCTCTCATCTCAGATGCAGTTTCACTCGGATATACGTCACAGAGAAGAAAAGACAATCGCAACTTCCGTTTCATGCCGACTTTAAGTGTCATGTTTATGCTTTTTTTTTTTTTTTGTTTGTTCATGTAAGCTACAGCTTCTGACCTTTAAATCAAAACATACTCATGAATTTATGGCATCAATTACTGCCTTTATTTAATCAGAAACAGTCTAAATATTATTTGTGTGTTTTGCTTTCATTTTTATTAGAAGTAGGCCAACAGCGCCCCCTATGGAATTAAGACTCGTTATTGAGCGGGCATTAGGACCTGGGGGGAGGCTGCCGCTGCACCTGCGGTTTAGTCCATCACACACACAACGCGTCATTCTGTATGTGCGTTCTCAGTTTAAATGCAGCGATCCAAAACAGTCAATCTTATCACCATTCAAGCAAAACTTCAAGAATGAGCCACAATGCTGATGTGATCTAATTGCACTGTTGACGTGATCTAATCACTAGCACACCCTGAGCACATGTGAGTTAATGTATTCCTCTTATCGGCAAGACATATCGGCATCATTTTTCATATCGGGCCGATGCCGATGTTTACATTTAAAACCATTATCGGCCGATTCAGATACTGGTCCAATAATATCGTGCATCCCTATTGAGAACAATTCCATACATATTTCTTTTTTATCAATGTTGCCATTTAAAATTTTATTTTGTTAACAATTTAGAATAGGTAACACTTGTTAACTATTAACTTCGACTTTTCCCTCAATAAATTCTTAATTTGCTGCTTATTAATAGTTAGTAAGGTAGTTGTTAAGTTTAGGTATTGGGTAGGATTAGGGATGTAGAATAAGGTAATGTAGAATAAGGCATTAATATGTGCTCAATTAGCACTAATACATGCCTAATATTCTAGTAATATGCATCCTAATAAACAACTAATAGGTGTAACCGTAAAATAAAGTGTTACCAAATTTTTAATCAAAATATCTTTACTCAATCTTCTGATGAAATGACAGACTTCTCTCCGGTAACTTCTCTCGGATGTACATCACAATACGGAGGAAAAGATCTGTTGCTACTTCCAAGTGTACAAATAAATCCAAGTATACTGACTTTGGTTAACTTGAATCAGTTAGCAAGAGTATATTTGGTCAGGAGATTTCAACAACTTCCTCTTCGTTTACCTTTGTGTTCTGTAATCCAATCTTTGATTCTCTCATCCATAGCATTGTTGCTTTAATGCACTGATGCTTGTATGTGTGTATGTGTGTGCACGCTAGGTTAAAAATATCATGTTTTTCCTTTCCTCCATGCTGTGATTCTTTTTGCCATATAAGAAGCACAGTGTTGAATTTGCGTGGGTGTATTGGGAATAGCTGTGTTTCTCCTCAGTCTGAATGCTGAATGTGGTGTGTGTGTGTGTGTGTGTGTGTGAGCTGAGCTGAGCTGTATAATCAGAGCCTGGTACAGTAGAGCTGGCTGTTCTCACAGGAGATGGACTAACACCCCCTGAGATACTGAGAGCTGCTGGTAGGATGGATTAACTTGAATACTAAAGTGTTTGTGTGTGGGTAAGGTGTGTATGTCTGCTCTTCCACATCCTTTCCTTCCCCACTGCGGAACTGTCATTTTTGCTTTTTGATGGGCATCCAAGTAAGATGAAAAACCACTAGTGCTATTAAAATTTCCTAGCATACATAATCAAATGTTCTGCAATTGAAAATGCAGCCCTACTTCTTAAAATTCAAAGAATCAGTTGAAGAGCCAGTTGAAGTCTAGTTTTTTTGTTTTGGTCTAGTTCTGGCTGTGTAAATTATGGTCTGTTTTTGGTCTTTTAAAGACACAAGCCTTTTGTGTTGTTTTGTGATGACATAAGTGATAGGGGTTGAAAAGATGTTTTGTGGTCTTATCACCTTTTATCCTCTACAGAAAGAGAGAGATAATAAGGGGGATAGAGGGAGATTAAAGCAAGATGGATGGAAAGGAAGAGGGTTGGTAATTGTGAGAGTGAAAGAATGACAGTGAGATGGAATGATGGCAGAAGAGGAGAGACTGAGAGCAATACAGCAATACAGGGGCAAAGTTCCTCTACAATAGCTCAGACATTCAGCACGCATGATCTGTCCTCAATTCAGAATGAGGTCAGGGGCCAGTTAAACCTCTCTCTGTTGCTCTCTGTGTGTGTCTCTCTCTCTCTCGTTGTGTGTATGACTCTGTGTATGACAAATCCTGCCTGCAGATCAGATTATCTTGCCCACTCAAAGAAAGAGAGTGAGCATGGATGAAAGCTGCAGTGTGATGTGATTATGTAAGTGCCAAGTGCCTATTGAAATTGGGGAATTTTGGTTGAAGTGTGTGTTTTCAAGCATTTCGGTATCTTATTGTGACACAAAAAACATTGTGTTTTGCTAATGTACATGTTACCTTTGCTCTGGTTTAGATTAGATCCACCAGTGAGCACATCAGTGCAGAGACACAAATTAATGTGAATACTCCAGACGCAACACACCAGGGCTTTCCTGTCATTCTGCTGAAATTGAGAAGCTCTGCAAAAAAAAAAAAAAAAAAAAATATATATTTATGATATTTCAAATTAAAATCTATTTGTGATTATTAGCGAAAGGCGCTAAATCTTTATTTCTCTTGTGTGCCTGCTTCAGTCATTTCATGTGACATTAAATTGGATCTGTTCTTTCAATAAATCAATATTCTAAAATTCTGTAGTTTGGCAGCTAAAACATAATTTGGCTCATAAATATTTTGTTTTAGAATTTTGTTGTTCTCAAATACTTTTTAGTTGCAGTCACATTAGTGAAATTTTGTGGGAAAAAGGTCCATTGTCATGAATCAACGCTCACAGAGAAGTCACTTTCAAACCAAGCAGCATTCTGTTGAATCCATGTGACCAACCATTTCAGATTCTCTTGAAATTACTGGATTTTGCCTGTGAAAATTCTCTAAACAATGATGCACGTGACCGCACCTTGGTCTGATAAGTCTGGCACGATAATAAATGTTACTGATTTGAATATTTATCCACTGAGTCAATAACACACCCAGCTTGGCCAGTTACATCTTATTTGCTGTCATTATTTTGTATTATATATGTCTATATGAAATTGTCTATTGGCCAAACCTGCTGTCTGTTTCAGTACTGACATCATCCATTAACAAAACCATGTTGATTCAATTTTAATATTTTGATTTAATAATTGTTGTAGCGCTGTCACTAACAATTATTTTGGTAATCAAGTAATCAGTCAATTATTCTGACAATTTATTGAGTAATTGTATAATTATAATGAATTTTTTGTGGTAATAAAAATAGAGCTATACGAAGAATAGCCTTTTAAATGACTTTAAATAGGCTACATATAATAGCAATGAGGCACTTAATCAATTTAATCTTTAATATTTGGCCATTTTTTGCGACAGAAATGCTAACATTGCAATCCTGGTGCTCCCATCAGGATTTTTAGACATTTATTCAGGGCCTGAATTTTCTTTTTAACGGACTGTGCTTTCACACTGGAGTCTGCGACTGATCCGTAGCGGTTTACTACAAACACAACATTTTAGCCATTATTTTGATTTAAAATCCAAACATTGCAGCTTAAAATGCTTTTTCAGCATTGTGATTCTTTTTTTTACAAAGTACAGTAATACAATCTTTCATAGATGTTTTAAACGCAATAAATATAAGAAACACATTATTCAGTGCTTTTTACTTTTGCATAGAGATGGCTCGATACCAGAATTTTGGCTTCGGTACGATACCAGAATGTAATACCTCGGTATCGATACCATAGGTGACAAATAACCAGCCTCAAAAAAATAAGTGAATTAAACAGTTTTATTAAAATAATAAAAACAGATTCATATCTTAATACCTTTATATCAAACTGTAACACAAAACCTACAAGGATCATAGGTTACATTTTGATGTTGGAGAGAAAAATATATAACTGAAGTAATACAATAAAATATAAACAAATCTTCTTATCTTTTAAGTGCAAACAAAATGTCTCAATGTAATAAAAAACCTACCGGGAACATAGGGTACATTTTGACTGAGTTTGAAGAAAAAAATACAGCTGAAGTAATGCAATTAATGCAACAAATGTTGCTTTATTGTAAAGTGTTATTCTAACAGTCAAAGTAATATTCAAAATCACATTATTATTATTTCTCTCTCTCTCAGATTGTTTTCAGATTTTATACTCAGATAGCCAAAGAAAAAGCATTAAATATAAATCTCACTCTCTCACTCTCTTGGCTACCTCATATGAGCACAAACAATCCCTTCATATTATTGATACTAAAATGAATATAGCAAAACTCTTGCTTAATTCAAATTCAATTAATATTCGATTGTATGAAATGCAAGTGCATATATTACGTGACCAAAACTTCACTGGTTCTAGTGTGTCACACGCACATTTGAGCTTACTGTATATCTGTATGAGTATTATATGTATGTGCGTTGATCAGTTGTAAATAAAAAATTAAATTAAATCTGAATTTATTAATGATGCACTCTCCTGTTGATCTCTTAATTTTCTGAAAATATCAGGATGAGCAAGCAACAAATGCTTAAAGGGGTGGTTGACTGTTTTTTTTTTCTTGACTTGATTGTGTTTATGGGGTGCAGTCTAACATGTTAATGCTTCGTTTGTTAAAAAAACACATTATTTTTCACAAAATTTACCTTTATTCCACACCGTTCTGTCACTTCTCCCCTAAACACGCTGATCATTTCCTGCTTTTATGAAGCCCCTCCCTGAGAAATACACGATGGGCTCTGATTGGTTAGCTGGCCCAGTGTGTCGTGACTGGCTAAACCGCCTCTAGAGCACGTTTTTTGTTTGTTGTTGTCTCATACTTTTAAATACGCTGTTATTTGTAAATGCTACTGCTTCTGTTAGCTTTTAATATACGGTTTTATTCTGATTAAAGCTTTAATACAGTACGGCAACGGCACGCACGTCCATGTATAACGCTTCTCATAGGTACAGTATGTGAAAATAAGTGTATTCACTGCGCTGATGATCTGAATGAGAGAGAGAGAGAGAGAGAGAGAGAGAAAGAGATGCAGAGCAGGGCTACGCAAGCAACAGTATTAAGAACCAATGCTAGACCACTGGTTTTGAAACTTGTGAATCCATTAGAATCATTAGAAGACAGAATCACGATTTATATATTAATAGATTTTTACTTGCACCCGTAGTTTTCTCTTCCTCTTCTCTAAAGCAGCGCAGCATGGCCTCGCCCCCTTTGCTGCGTGTTCCCGGGGGCGGGGTTTATGTAAAATTCTGGGTTCTTGACGTAACGGACCCGGGAAGTAGCTCGTTGTAGTCCCTTACCAGTCGTTTTTGTAGGCGATAAACTGCCAGAATTTTAAAAGACGATATCTCCGTTTGCATTGAACTTTCAGCTTCGTAACTTTGCAGATATTGTTTATGCTCAAACAGCAACATTACACAATAACTAACGTTAAAAAAGTGAAATCGCAATCAACCACCCCTTTAAAAAGGTTGGATGTGTTGCCTCCTGTGGCAACACATGATTTATAGCAACGCTTGCATACAGGTGCAGTAAGGCCAATTTATTCACCTTTATCATCCGATTTGTATGCAAGGTAATGCCATATTTCACTTATACTGTTCTCTTTATTTAATAATTTCGGGTGCGTCGATAGTTTCATCTGTTTGATCCATCGCGTTGTTCTGTTGTCACATTTAGCGGTTGCGCAGCATTTGGGAAGCACTGCCACCTACAGGTGCACTTCGCAACAGCAGCGTATGAAATACCGAATTGAGCAAAATGTTCGATGCGTGCACGTCTTAAAGGGACAGTATTAAACATGCAGCCGACTGTCATTTAAGGGATAGTTCACCCTAAAATTTAATTTCTGTCATTTACTCACTCACATGTTGTCCCAAACCTGTATTAATTAATTTCTTTCTTGTGCTGAACACAAAAGAAAATATTTTGAAGAATGTGGGTAATCAAACAGTTGCTGGTCCACATTGAATTTGATAGTAGGAAAAAAAAAATACTATGGAAGTCACTGTGGACCAGCAACTGTTTGGTATTCCACGTTCCTTAAAATAGCATTTATGTTCAGCAGAAGATAGAAACTCATTCAGGTTTAAAACAACTTTTGAGTGAGTAAATGATGGTATAAAAATAAAACACTATGACAGAATTGACAGACAGATGACTAGGGATGGGTATCGATACTGATACTGCTTATTGATACCGGCACTTATCGATACTGTTATCAATACTATTTGGTGCAAAAAGATATGATGTGAAAAGTTGTTAAAAATTTCAAGTTATTTTATTACTGCTGAACTTTAGCAACTGTATTAAAGTATTTCAGTCAGGAGCAGGGAGTTATTTTTCTCTTTGTGTTTTATTTTATTAACATTTAAAGGAATAGTTCACCCATAAATAAAAACATTTTCTCACTGTCAAGTTGTTTTAAAGGGGTCATATGATGACAAAGAACATTATTTTGTGTATTTGGTGTAATGCAATGTGTTTACGCGGTTCGAGGTTCAAAAAACACATTATTTTCCACATACTGTACATTATTGTTGCTCCTCTATGCTCCGCCTTTCTGAAACGCGCCGATTTTTTTACAAAGCTCATCGTTCTGAGAAGCGAGGCGTGCTCTTATTGTCCATTTTATAATATTATGGATGTAAAAGTACAAGCCAGTAATTCCTGGGAAGTAATATGTTAGCGTGGCACACACATCTAGTCCGCTAACTGTTCTGTAGCATCTGCGCTTGTTGCTAAAACTATCTTTTGGATCTAATGTAATTATTTAATGTAAGTTCCAGGTTATAATATGCAAAAGTCTGATCATTAATCTCTTAATTTCACAATAAGTGTTGAAACTTACCCAAAATAAAGGCTTAAACATTTAAAAAAACACACATTTAAAGGGCTCCTCTTTTGGGGAAGTTTTTAGACAGCTTTCAAAATGGCCGCCAGACAGTGTGAACATATGGAGACCCATATCTCAGTGTGCAATGATCTGATTGACTTGAAATTATAGGAGGTATATAGTAACAAACACATCAATTGGTTAAGACATCAAGTAGGTTAATAAATATTTTAGCTTTTTATAATCTGATCTCAAAAATGGAAGTGTGCTTAATGGGTATGTGAGCTTAATGGGTACATTTACCCAACTTCATAAGTTATTTAATGAAGAAATATGTATTGTACCTCCCCTTCAGCATTATAATTATTCACCCGCGCCAGACTAAGACAGTGCCGCTGCATGTCGTGTCAAACCTCTCACGGCAGGCACGTCATCGGCTTGAGAACGTTTTTTTGAGATCGTCCTTTTTAGAGACCAACATCAAACATCCCAATGTGATTATCGGTCAGTCGGAGCACTCCTACTAACAGCCACTTTAATATCTTGAATATGTGGACATCAAAACATGTAAACTCAGAGCAAGTGTTTAAACTTGTATTCTGAAATGAACAATTAGCGTTTTGAGAAAGATATCGATGTATTCTCCTGTGTTTGCGTAGGTTTATTAATGATCTACCTTACAAATCTGATGAAATGGCACACATTGCATTCCCAAATGAATGTTAAATGCAATATGCAGAGATGGAGTTTGAGATGCTCCACACATGTAAATGATAACAGTTTGTCTGGAGCAGCATTTACTGTGGACCGAGCCGCTCAGACACGCATGTACATAACCTACACATGTAAACAATTAAAGCGCACATATTAAACCAGCATCGCATATGTTTATAACTGAATCCTAATGTTATTGAAAATTCAATACGCTATGCTTTATTATGATTTTTAAATGGGTTTAATGTACCATGAAGCCTTGGAAAACGGTCTAATAATGCATTTCATGAATACTTTTTTTTTTTTTAAAGATTTGTTTTTGGCAATTTATTTGATAGGACAGTAGGTAGACAGGAAACGAAGTTGGAGAGAGAGAGGGGGGATGGGATCGGGAAAGGTCTGCGAGCTGGGCCTCGAACACGGGACGCCCGAAGCGCAACGGCGCTACATGTCGCTGTGCTGTCCACGAGGCTATCGGCACCGACGCGTTTCATGAATTCTTGTCCACGGAATGCGTCACCACCGGTATTTTGTCAGTTACTCGGCAATGGCGAAGTGCAATTGAGGATTTTTAAAAAATTGAGTACTCCAATTGAATCAAGGAATCGTGACCGACCTAAATGGTCATTCATACACTACGGCATTTTCAGTTAAAAGCAATTCCAGTGTGACTCTGCTTCTTTGACTCTGGTGCAGGCCATGACTGAGCATTTGTGTGAGATTGTATAATAAGTAACATTGTCTGATGGCTTTTACTTTCCTTGCGTCAAATGCTTTGTAGGCGTCTTTTGTCTGTACCATTCACATATCATGCTACATTTCCTGCTCTCTGTTTCATTGTCTGTGTGTGGAATGGCTCACATGCTTGTACGTCAGCATTTGTTTGTATTAATCATGGTCAGTGCTTGAGTCTGTGTGTACTGTTTATTTAAGCTGGGCAGACTGTGTAATTAATATGAGGGATACACCCATTTATGTTTTCAACAGTACAACCCACACGTTTAGACACACCTACACACTTTTATTCCCTTCATAGCATGTACACTCAAGCTCTATAGTTTTAAACCTCTGCAAACATTGTCTGGTTTGTCTTGACAATCTTTATGACCTGATTTCACCTCTGGTTGTGTCTTACTGTGTTTAAATGCAAAATATGTGCAGGATATTGTTGATGCATGCTTTCCAAATGTCTAACAGATAAAGTGTGCACTATGTTTGTGATCTGTGGGCAAAATAATGGGGATGTGTAGATGTCTAGGGGTATTGAGCGCATATTTGTGTATTTAGTGTGCTCACATGTGTCTAATTTCTGGCTTTGGCACAGGAAGGGAAGTCTTTTGAAATGGGGTGTGTGTGTATGCATGTGGTTTTAGTATGATGTGTTCGGGGTTATTGAGTTCATGAGTGTGTAAATGTGTTTGCTCTTGATCAGTCTGAGCTACAGGAAGGCCTGTGAACCACCTGATCATACAAAGTACAGCAACTTGCCCTATTTGGGCCTCAATCAAAACATGTACAAGTAGAATGGGACGATTATTCAAAATAAAACCAATGTTTTGGACACTGATAGCATACATTTGGGAACACAATATGTACCATGAAAAATGATCATATTTTTTCTTACACACCTAAAGATTTCTTTAAAATAATATTGTTAATAATAACACCAACAACAACAAGATATTTTATTATTATTATTATAGATTCATGTTGTGGTGTTTCAGAGTCACTGATTGGATAGCAGTGCTTTATCTCAGACTATATTGCAGCTATATATGTGTGCGTGTGTGTATACAACAGAAAGGACAGGTCTTTGGTGGTAAGCGAGAACGATGTGATGTGTGTGTGATTGATGTGAATAATGTATTCGTGTGAGGGTCAAGCACCTCTCTTTTCCTCTTATATCTCACACTCTGTACACCAGAATCAAGGTTAGTTTACTCTTGTCACTCTCGTGTGAAAAGGCTCACTCCTGTACTAAGCACGGCATGGCACTGTTGCCTCCAGAGCACTCAAAAATTGCCATGGTTACGAATTATCATCTTTGATCTGAGTGGCCTGTACTTATCAGATTATTTGTGAAATAATTGCAGAGATCCTGGCCTGTCCTGACTGCTCTTGTATTAATGGGTGTTTCATTGGACCCATCCTTAATGGATGTGTAGCACTGGTGTTATGTTAGTTATGTCTATGTGGTTTCTCAGTCATTCAGGTCATTGTATTGTATCTAGTAGATTTTATTAGACATGTTTATTTTGGCTGTCTCTTACCCATAATTCACTTCTCTTCTTGCTCTTTTCTCCCCCTACAGAGGTCAAGAGCCCCACATCCGATATGAACACATTTACCTACAGGACCCCAGCAGCCAGTCAGAAGTGGAATACTCAGAGATGAAGCGTCCTCGCTTGGAAATCGGGACAGAGTCTCTTATGCGTCACTCAACTCATCGTCAGCCCCTCACCGTGGGTGTAGCTGAGGAAATGGCAAAGGTTTGCTATTTTTTATTTTTTTTATTTCATCATAGATGTTAATACCCAGATGTCATATTTATAACTATTGATAGTTAATGTGATATGTTCTCCTTTTGGTGGACTAAAGATGCAAGTGAATTGCTAATTACAGTCTGCAACTAATGGCATTCACACATTTTTACCTTTAATCTCAAATTTAAACTACCATTTAGGAGTGGGCGATGTACTGGTAGGCACGATTTTGTACTCAGAGTCCTGCACGCGGGCGGGTACCCGTGGGTACCCGACGGGTGAACCGCAAAAATTTACGTAACGGGTGGAATAATATTGACGTGTCGGGTGCGGTGCGGGTCGGACTGGTGACAGGCATGGGCGGGTTGCGGGTACAATTATAACCAAGACTATTTCGACTTAATCCAGTACACGCTGATAAGCAGCTCCTTTCTTTCAAATTGTCCCGTGCTTGTGTTCGCGCGCTCTGTCTGAAAACCGGGCTTCTACAACGGGATTTGCAAACACTTGAGCACTGTAGCCAATCGACAGCTGTATTGACATTGATTGACAGCTAGCCTTTTAGACCTGTTTAAAATAGATTGGTCACATACGCAATAGTTTTATATTGTTTTACACGTTGGATGTTGTGCGCTCTCTCTCAGTCTCTCTCTCGACACTGCTGCCAGTCCTACATATTTTTATGCAGCCTATAATGTTGCTTTCTCTCTCTCTGTTAACTTGTTGGGCTGCGTGTGTTAAATGTTGTTATTATTAATTTTTAAACACATTAACGCATTAACTCAGAATGACTTGTTAATTGCTTGTTACATTAAAAATAAAATAAAGGCGTTTTTCCGCCTTATGTAGATTTAATGCGGTGCGGTTCGGTCGCGGTTTTATGTCAAACGGTCGGGTCGGGTCCGGAACTAAATTAGTGTTGCTGTCGGATAACGGGTCGGGTATTCGGTTAACTACTGCGGGTGCGGGGCGGGTGCGGGTTTATCAAAAAGGACCCGTGCAGGACTCTGTTTGTACTATCATCTCTATCGCAGTGCTGTGCTATGTGGTCATGAAAACGTAACATTTGCACGTGTTTTTAAGCATTGCGGTTTAAAAACAAGTGACTTCAATTCATTGAAACGTGATCGGCAGCAGAAGAGAACACATTTCGCTATATGTCAGAGAGGCCCGCGAATGTGAAGACGTTGCTCATAGAATGGCATTATTTTTGTCGCTTTATAGGCTTGAATGGTTAAATACACACTTGTATGTTTCAAAATGCCCATCTTTGAAAGAATCCCTGTAAATGCTGTAATTTAGGTATTAAGTGAAAGCAAAAAGCTGAGAAAGAAAACACGTGTAACAGAATATTGGATTCGGGCAGCTCTTAAAGTGATAGCAGTCTAATATTCCTGCAGTCTGTCTCTCACTCCTCTTGACTAGTGCTGGGCGGTATACCGCTTCATACTGAATACCGTGTTTATTTTTGTTATGATACAAATTTTTTATATACCGCAATGCCGTATGCATGTCACTTAAACAACGTTTGGAATGCGGCTCAGCAGGGTCCCTTGTCTTTGTTGCACTGTGCTGAGGGCACAGCTGTATTACTAAGCGGGACAGGACTACAATGTGAGTAAATCACTAGCATATGCGACTAAATTTTCACTTTGGGTGACCTAAATGATGTCTAATATTAGCCAATGGCTAATAAATTCTTAGATCTTACTCGCCAGTAGGGGTGTGCACAAATAGTCGAATATTCAGTCTGTAATTATTATTTGAAAAATAAAACACGATTCGAATTTTACTATGTGTTGATTTGCTGGCTGTAAATGCACAGTCCAGCATGTATACTTCGGCGTGGCATGGAGGTGATCAGTTTGTGGCACTGCTGAGGTGGTATGGAAGCCCAGGTTTCTTTGACAGTGGCCTTCAGTTCATTTGCTTTTTTTGGTCTCTTGTTTCTCATTTTCCTCTTGACAATACCCCATAGATTCTCTATGGGGTTCAGGTCTGGTGAGTTTGCTGGCCAGTCAAGCACACCAACACCATGGTCATTTAACCAACTTTTGGTGCTTTTGGCAGTGTGGGCAGGTGCCAAATCCTGCTGGAAAATCAAATCAGCATTTTTAAAAAGCTGGTCAGCAGAAGGAAGCATGAAGTGCTCCAAAATTTCTTGGTAAACGGGTGCAGTGACTTTGGTTTTCAAAAAACACAATGGACCAACACCAGCAGATGACATTTCACCCCAAATCATCACAGACTGTGGAAACTTAACACTGGACTTCAAGCAACTTGGGCTTCCTCCAGACTCTAGCTCCTTGGTTTCCAAATGAAATACAAACCTTGTTCTCATCTGAAAAGAGGACTTTGGACCACTGGGCAACAGTCCAGTTCTTCTCCTTAGCCCAGGTAAGACGCCTCTGATGTTGTCTGTGGTTCAGGAGTGGCTTAACAAGAGGAATACGACAACTGTAGCCAAATTCCTTGACACGTCTGTGTGTGGTGGCTCTTGATGCCTTGACCCCAGCCTCAGTCCATTCCTTGTGAAGTTCACCCAAATTCTTGAATTGATTTTGCTTGACAATCCTCATAAGGCTGCGATTCTCTCGGTTGGTTGTGCATCTTTTTCTTCCACACTTTTTCCTTCAACTCAATAGCTCAAGAACTCAACTTTCTGTTAACATGCTTGGGATACAGCACTCTGTGAACAGCCAGCTTCTTTGGCAATGAATGTTTGTGGCTTACCCTCCTTGTGAAGGGTGTCAATCAGTATGTTTACATGGACATCAATACTCCGATTTTAATACGATTAAGACAATACTCTGATTAAGAGTCTACCATGTAAACAGAGATTTTTGATTACCTTAATCCGGCTAAAGTCATAATCGAAGTAAACACAAATCGCATTAAGACGTGGAGTATTCCTATTTTAGTCGCATTATCGAGGTGCAGTACAGACATGTAAACACCTTAATCAAACTATTACGGTCGTGTAGGACTTTTCGCCGCATTTTGCGACAGGATACACACACGGCAGCGGTCAACCGTTTGACGGCAAACAAAATACAAATAGTTAACTGCACTTGAAGCGTTCATAAAATTAAAAATGAAACACCCAAACTGTATATGGCATCATAACGAAGACGAACTATATGTTTATATGTGAAATTCTGGAGGGGACGTCAGATGTCGTCGCGTGGTGACGTAATGACGCATTCTATTAATTGATCTATGTACTATAACATGTAAAACGGGAACATGAAAGGATTATTCTAAAAGCAACTCATGTAAACACCTTAATCATAATATTGTCTTATTCAGAGTAAGGTAAATAATTAGATTACTGATGTCCATGTAAACGTAGTCAGTGATTGTCTTCTGGACAACTGTCAGATCAGCAGTCTTCCCCATGATTGTGTAGCCTAGTGAACCAAACTGAGAGACCATTTTGAAGGCTCAGGAAACCTTTGCAGGTGTTTTGAGTTCATTAGCCGACTGGCATGTCACCATATTCTAATTTGTTGAGAGAGTGAATTGGTGGGTTTTTGTTAAATATGGGCCAAAATCATCACAATTAAAAGAACCAAAGACTTAAACTACTTCAGTCTGTGTGCATTGAATTGATTTAATACACGAGTTTCACAATTTGAGTTGAATTACTGAAATGAACTTTTCCGCGACATTCTAATTTGAGATGCACCAGTACATTGTCAAGCAAAATACATGATTGCCCTTGTATTTCGCTTTGCCCATGAAACCTTAAGTTCGTATACTTATTCAATGGTTTTGTGTGTAATTGGCAGCCAAAAGAATATGACTGTCTCTAGTGTACAAATGCAGGACAAAAAGAGTTAGCGTAAGATGTTTACAGGATGGAATCATAAGAGAGAATCACACTGCAGCTGAGATTTTTTTTTTTTTTTTTTCTTTCCACACCTAATAAGTATCTTTAAATTTAACATTTGTTGTGGCAAACAGAGAGCTTTAACTGACTCTGAATCAATCCTCAGGCTTGTGCATTGTGATTATTGTGGGATTAGGCTAGAAAGGATGCTGCATGCTGTACATGGATTAATCTGACTGTAGAGAAGAGCAATAATAAGTCTGTTCAGCAGATTATCACTTAGTCCATATTTATTGGCCTCGTAAATCAGCCTGTCTGTTTCCGTTGGCCTGTGTTTTTATCATCCTGGCCAGCACTGCCATTTACCACCACACAGGCCTGCTGGGAACCGGCATGTGTGTGTAGATATTGTTTGGGTTGTGAGTGTCTAAAAGATTGCATCTTAAAGAGTTATGTTAGTAATACCAGAACCTCTGATTTTGCAGCTGTGGTTTTATGTTAGGTTGTGAGGGAATGAACGTGTATGTGGTGTAACGGTAAATGGCACAGGCAGATGTTTGGAATAACTCTGCAACTTCTCAGGAACTCTCTTTTCTAGGTCAGGGGCTCTGCGAAGGGTGTGTGTGTGTAGGTGGAACATATGCAGCTTTTCTATAACAACACACTGCTGCCTCACACCATGTGAGATCCATTTCTGGTGCTTTACAACTGTAGGTGTCACCAGACTGTATCAGGTTTTGCCAAGTGTGCATCACACAGCCAATACTGTGAGTGTTTATTGACTGCTTAGGAGACTAGCACTATTCTCTTCCTCACAGGAACAATGAAACCCAGTAAATCAGTGAGTCAAACTGTGCGGGAAGAGTCACAATGTTGCTGGCAAAATGTTTAAAGCATTTGCGGTAAAATCTTGGCTTTAGGAACGGTCTCATCTTGTGGACAGAACAGCCTGACAGGAGAGAACTTAAAAATATCTCTGTATTCTATTGCAACTCTGTGCTTTATTGACCACCACAGCAGTTCAGGCCCGGAAGTGAAAATCATATTAAAATTTCCAAAGAGAAATTGATTCTTAGCAATATAACACATCATGAAGTCTCAGGGTCCTAAATGATAAAATGCATTTGTAAAAGATCAGCTGATAAAGAAAGAAATGAACCAAAAATATTGAAGACTAATTTTATGCAGTATGCATGCATTTTATTTTGTATTTTTTTTTCAGCTTTTAAAAACAAACCATTTAGAAAACCCATGTTGTATGTTGTAATTATAACAGAACAAATGAGGTCCCTATTTGAGTCATTTTTAATGTAATCAATTGTTACTGAATTTACTAAACTGTGTGCTTAACATTTGAAGCAAGCCTTCTGGGATTTCTGGGATTTAAATTTGTTTAAATTTAAATGAGTTTAAAGAGGTTATTTAAATTCTTTTCAGGAATTCTAATTCTTCTGAAGTTTTGTCTTTGTAAAAGTCTCATGAAATGTTGTTGGCAATACAAATTATTCTTAACTTCATTCTTAAAGGTCCCATTTTGTCAAAACTGAAATTTCCTGGCTTTTTTCATGATAACTGAGGTCTAGGGGCTATGTAACTACCATATAAGTTTCAAAACAGTCAATCCACAGTAAAGGGCACACAGCCTGCATAAAGTAGCTGTGCCTTTTCACGAGCCCTTATGACTTCCGTTAAAAATGTGATGTCCGAACTATCATCCCGAGCACCGTCCACCGTCATTTTGCCAAAACCCCAGACGACATCGCGTCCATGCCATTGCTGAGCAACAACAACACGGAAACATGTCGAAAAGGTTAACTTCAACGGACAAAACCAGATCGGCCGACCTGTAACATTACACTCTTACTCAAAGGATGGACGATTTGACAGGACTGTTAACTTACTATGAGGTGGATCACGTCTAACATGTATAGTAAAGACAAACTCACCGTGTCTATGTAGTCATGATGAAGGTATAAATACATTTCAGTTTCAGCAGGCAACTATTTTTACAGCTACATTATTATTCCAGCCACAATTAATCACAACAACATATATACAATTGCAAACGATTATATATAAATTGTCAGTTTGTTGTTTTACACACATGCACACAGACATTAACGTATTTCATACACGACATTGTCGTGAGATGCAAGAAATCTTCAGACGCACCCATAACAACAAAAGACAATACTTTATTGAACCTTTTCTGATAAGAAGTGTGTGCTGCAAATGCGAGCATTTTTGACGATCGTTTCTGTCCAGTCCGCTAGTTTTATCGCGTTTAACCACAGCTGTCGCTGTTTTTTTTCTGGCAGTGGCAGCAGGTATGCGATCAAATTTCTAATTTGAGGCTGTATTACGTCGATTCTGGCACCCAACATCACAAGATGATATTTTAAGCTCCTTATGTAACTGAGCCGACTCTACGCTGGTTTGAATGGGTCACCTCCAGTTTTCCCTTTGTTTTGCTTCCAGCTAGCGCTGTGACGTAATTGTAACGTCGGCCCTACATGACCCTAGTTACCTGTGGTTGGCCTGGCTGTGCGTCACTCAGAAAACAACAGGCCAATCAGAAGAGAGGCTCATGAATATTAATTAAATCGACCTGTTCTTAGCAGAGCTCCTGAGAGAAGAGCTGTAAAAATATATTGAGATGGTTTTTGGTACTTATAGCCTATCGCAAATATATATATATTCTTAAGGACATCAAAACCTAAAATAAAACTCCAGATAGGTGTACAATATGGGACCTTTAAGTTAAGGAAATAGCAGTTGAGAACTTTTTTGGTAAATCCCAACCCTGATTTTTTTTTTTTTTTTTTTGTGCAGCATGAATACAGTGGGTTTATTGTTAAAGTCTGGAAAGGATTGAATAAGCTGTATAAAGGAAAATGTTTGTGTTTGTTAAAGTGTGTTAAGGAAGGACAGCTGAGTAACATCAATGTGCATCTCTGAGTTTGTGTGTGTGTGCAGCAGTATTAAGGTCACTGTGATCACACCTCCTGCTTATGGCATGATGCAAAGGGCAGAATGATTACACCCTTAGAACAAGAGCTAAGGTCAGTGTGATCACACTCCCTATCCAGAGATGCTGTGCTGAGTTGTTATGACTTCCCCCTAAAGCTTTTGTGTATTTTTAGCAGCCATGACAATACGGGGCTTGGAGGCAGAACTGTGTGTGTGTAAGTGGAAGCCATTTTGCAATAGTAATTAATTAGTAATGAATCTGACCTAGATGTGACGGTTGAGCGGTTGAGGATATTTACATGAGGATTTGAGCACGTTTGGGTGAGAGACAGACAGCGGGACATTTGAAAGGACACTCAAGTCAAAGTGGACAGAGGAAATCTCTCATCCTCTTTATGTAAGAGCTGTCACACTCGATGACACTCATGAAACTGATCGAGTGGAACTGAAAGCTCAGGGAGCAGAAGAGTTTCTCTCTCACACACACTCACACACACACACACACACACACACACACATGTGTGTTGTGTGCCATTTTCAGTATACCTGCAGCACTCTTGACAGGTGTGAACCAGCACGTCTGTGTCTAATGGCTTGTTACAGCTCAGGGTGTCAGATGACTCATGTTACCCTGACACCCTATGATTCATAAATGTTTTGAGTCAGAGCTCAGAACTGGATTTTACATGTTCACATACTCTTGAAAGTTCGTCAGACTAATGCATGTCTATTCTGGGATGAACAATGGATTCTGAAGAAATTACGAATGGCATTTGATCCTAGGGTGTTTTGTGTGGTTGTTTGGGAGTTTCTTACTAGGCTAGGCAAAGGCTCCACCTTTAGATCTTTAGATGTGCCTCAAATCCAGTGTAAAATGGAATTTTTCCACCTGGCCAAAATCAGATCGCTAAAACCCCATTTGCACTGCCAGTGGCTTTGTAGCTGAGTGTTGGCAGTTGCTTGGTCGCTAGTAGTCATTCCTAGTTCTGGGTGCCCTAGTAATGCTTTTTATTGTGATGTTTTGAGGGACCATTCATGTCTGTAACATGAAACGGTGCGTGAAATGGGTCTGCAACAGATATGAAATGTGAATACTCACATACGTGCTTGTATGTCCACAGCGGAGAGATGTTTAGCCACAGCTGTTGTCATGGCAGCTGAGAGCTTTCATGTAGAAAGAAGTGGTGGAAATGTCACCAGAACGCACTGTACAGTCATTACATAAATGCAGTGATATTTTAACTCTGTGATTATGGAGTTCAGCAGATATGTCTCGCATCATTTGATCTGTGAATTTTTTTTTTCTTGAGGATTTTGTAATGTCATAAGGTTATTTTATGTCTTGAATGTTTGTTTTGAAAATGAGTTTGTACTGTTGAGGTCGATTTCATTAAGGTTTTTAAAAGAACAGGGTTTTTCCTGGGTCAAAAAAGGTCTTCGGTGGTGGCTGACGGTCATCCACACACACAGTAAAAAGAACCCTACCCACGTGATCTGCGAACCCAATACTGACCATAACTAAAATAAATGCAAAGATTGTGATTTTTAATTATATTTATTCATCAAAGAAAAAACAGCCACTGTCGGGGAATATAATAAAACTGGCTTTCATATTTTTGTGAGATAGGGTCCTTCTTTAGTAGACCTCACAATTATAATTATATCAATATTGAAAAAGCATTTAAAAGTAGCATTGAAAAGTTTATATTTAACTAGTTGTCTAATTTTCTACCATTCATCTGAATAAAATTAGCAGCTGACTAACAAATTGCTTTGTGGCTGGTTTCACCTCACTCAGTCTAAAGTAGCCTAAATGATTTTAACTGCACATTGTCTTATAAATAATCTGAAATTCGACTACTGTGTATTATTAAGGCTAAATATTTTATTATTAAGGTTAAATATTTTTCTTTTATTGAAAGTGTGTGTTTTATGTTAGTTGCATGTGCGGAACGCTTGTCAGAGAAGATAAAGATAGGCCTACTTTTAAAAAAAAAAAACTTTTTTTTTTTAGCACAATTCACAACAATGGTCATTTATACCGGTAAAAATGAATCTCCGAATGCGCCGCATGAAACATGGGCTTCTGTTGACCTTTTACTATCATGTCAATTGATTTTGAGGGAGAGAGAGGAAAGGCAGTTAGGGCTTGTTTACACCTGGTCACTTTATGCGTTTTGTCGAATCGAATATCCATCTGATTTGTTACATTTGGCAACACAAAAAATGGATATAAGTCCGATCTTGAATTAGGCCTACCGCACTATCAAGTCAAAGAAATCAACAGATATGTGGTGCATTTTATTCATCATCAGCGCGGGGAAGGGCTCTCTGCTCTCTCTCCCTCAGTTAACATGCGTGCTATCACAAGAGCAGCAGTCATTTACATCACTCATAAATCACATGAACCGGCGGCTTTGGCGGGAAAAAAATTAGTTCTGACTAATTTTTACACATAAAACTATGTAAACATTTCATATTTGGTCAGCAAAGTGCTGCCCAACAGAGGTTTACAGTTGAAATTAAAACTTGGATGAAAAAGTGACCAAAAAAAAAAAATCATCACACATGCTCATTTTGTATTTTAATATTCACAGTCATTTATTCCTGTGATGCAAAGCTGAATTTTCAGCATCATTACTCCAGTCTTCAGTGTCATTCTGATTTACTGCTCAAGAAACATTTCTTCTTATTATCGATGTTGAAAACAGTTGTGCTGCTTGGTATTTTTGTGGAAACTGTAATGTGTACTTGTTTGTAGGATTCAATGGATAGAAAGTTAAAAAGAACAGCATTTGACTAATTTAATGCATCTTTGCTGAAATTATTATTATTATTTTTTTTTAAATCTCACTGATCTTAAACTTTTGAACTGTACACTTACTAGTGAGTCTCTTTTAGCCTGAATTACTTGGTTGATTGATAAATGAATAAGTCTCACAAATGCACTTATAGGTGTTAAATGAATGTGTGTATGTTTGAACAGCACTTCATAGAGAAATAAATGGGGATAAGCACTCAACACACCTTTAGTTTCACATACACACACCACACCTTTGTCTCTGCCCCACTTTTACCCTGCGAAAGGAGTTTCAGTCAGTCTGTGTGTGTTGGCACTTGTATCTGTTTGTGTGAAGGTTACTGCAGTGCATATCCATGTCTTAGCACTCAGGTTTGTGTTTATGTAAAGCTGCTTGGGGTTTTAATTCTCATATACACATTTCTGATTCTTGGTTGGATCTTGTTACTGAGACTTGGCAGGATTATAGTGCTTGTCCTTGAAAGTAATTGTGTGCGGTTAACAAGGCACTTTTCATTCTACACCGTGTGTGAGTGAGTGAGTGAGTGAGTGTGTGTGTGTGTATACAGCTTTGAGTCCTAAAGTGACTCCTCTATCAAATCCTTTTCAAGTGTTAAATCCTGCCTGAAGTTTGGAATGCCTCTAGGAATGTGTTTTGAACATTAGCAGAGCTCTCAGGCTGTCCCTCTTTCCATGGACAATCTGGAATTGGGGCAACACATTTTAATTGTCAGGGGTTTCATTAAGATGAGATTAATTATGAAAGATTACTTTGTCTATTGTGCCATAAATTATAGGCTAAATCTATTTAAATGTAATTTCATGTTTAAAACTGGTTATTATTATTATTTTTTTATTATTATATTTTATATTTAGTCTTGTTGTTGTTGTGTGATTGTGTCCAGTCCATGCATCTGCCTGAGTGATCTTTAAGGGGTGGTGAAAGAGAGAATAGCAGACACCCTCCCTGGACACTACTCTTATGTAACATTCTTTTCATGTGAGAGAATGAACCCAAATGCTCTTTACCACACTTTAAACTAGCTGAATATTCAATAGCCTTAAACACTGATCTGCTGTGTGTATTCACCAGTTTATTATAAGAGGTGAGGCTTTTACTGCTAAACAGTCTCTAAGCGGTACTGTGTTGTAACCATGTTTTTCATAGTTCTGAACGAGAGAAGAACGAGTGCATTGTATCTATTTCCAGGAACCCAAAATGTCAAAACCTTGAAATGCTGAATAGCATTAATTAGTGGTGCTTGCCAAGGCATGCATCACTATTGCTATTGCTCATGCTTGAGGTTAGGGGTTTGTTCAAATCCCCAAACCTAAGCAATGAAACCTTGAAATGTGTTTATGCTGTGGACTTGGAGTTCTCAAATGATGCGGCTTGTTTTATTGTGACTTATTTTTACCTGACTGTGATTAAAACAAGTAATTTAAGATGTGACGAAAACGTTAGGTTACTGACGTAACCCCGGTTCTCTGATAACATGAAGTGAGGTATCTCACTATGGGAACGCCTCGGGCGTGACTGATCGCGGAAGCACCAATAACACCACGTCTGCCAACTATGGCAGACCAATCGCTGCAGCGATCAGGGAGTCCCGCCTCCCTGTATATAAACCGCAGCTACCTGCCGTTTCGTCATTCTCCGCATATCTCTTCTCCGTGCAGTAAGGCAAGGAGGGCAATGTTTGTGAGATACCTCACTTCACGTTATCAGAGAACCGGGGTTACGTCAGTAACCTAACGTTCTCTTTCTAACACTCGTTCGGTATCTCACTATGGGATATAGACCACTCCTGTTTTGCCGATATGCTGACGAAGCAGACTGAAGAAAGAGTAGGTTATTATCTGAATCATAAACCCCAACTGAGGTGAAACAGAATGCAAGAGGAATACTCCCCTTAATAAATTGCATTATACCCCCTGACTACTCACTCCCAGAACTGAGTGGGCCAGAGATGGTTCTGTCACATCCAGTCTATAGAAACGAGCAAATTTGTGCGGAGAAGACCAGCTGGCTGCCGTGCAAATTTCTTGAATAGAAATGCCCTTAAACAGAGCCCAGGATGTAGCCATACCTCTAGTTGAGTGTGCTCGTAATCCTATTGGGGGCTCTTTATTCATATTATTGTAACATAACACGATAGCCTCCACCGCCCAGTGGGAAAGGCGCTGACGGGAGATAGCCTTTCCTTTGTAAGAGTCAGCCCACGAGACAAATAGCTGATTGCTCTTATGAAGTGTGCGGGTTCTCTGAACATACGTATACAGAGAACGAACCGGACATAAACTGTGTAACCTCTCCTCCTCTGGGGATGAAAAGGGCGGTGGATGAAAAGCTAGCAGGTCCACTGATTGAACTGCACCAGCCTGATCAAACACCTTAGGCACAAACGCCGGGTTAGGTCTAAAAGTTGCTTTTTGACTCCCTGGAGCAAACATCATACATGAGGAGTGAATAAATAAAGCATGTAGCTCACTCACCCTTTTTGCTGTAGTGAGAGCAAGTAACAGAGCCGTCTTTAAAGTGAGCAGCTTCAAGGCAATGTTATCAATGGGTTCGAAAGGGGCTTTTGAGAGCACGTTCAGAACTATGGACAAATCCCAAGGTGGGAACAGCGGCTTCGATACTGGGTGTAGCCTACGTGCCCCTCTCATAAATCGACAGACAAGAGGGTGTTGGCCAATAGTACCCGTGTTAAGACCCACATGACATGCCGAGATAGCGGCCAGATAAAACTTAACTGTAGAAAAGGCTCTGCCCTTGTCCAGAAGGTCCTGTAGGAAGCGCATCACATCCGAAGCTGAACACAAGAAAGGAACAATGTTTCTATCGGCGCACCATCCCTCAAACACCCTCCATTTGAGATTATATAAAGAAAGTGTCGAGGCAGCCCTCGTGTTCTGAATTGTCTCTATCACTTTCGGAGGTAACCCAGCTGCATCCAGATTTAGCCTCTCATGGTCCAGGCCCGGAGAGCTAGTTTCTGAGGGGAGGGGTGAAATATTTCCCCCCGTGCTTGTGAGAGGAGATCCCTGCGTGCTGGTAACGGTCATGGCTGGTCGTAGAGCAGTTGTGCAATCTCCGCGACCCACATTCTCCCCGGCCAGTATGGCGCGATCAGAATCATTACATGTTTGTATTGTCGAACCCTCGGTTCGATCAGCCTCAACGGAGGGAACGCATACAGTAACACGTCTGGCCACTCGTGGGCTAGAGCATCCACACCCAACGGTGCATCGTTGCCGGCCAGAGAGAACATGGCCGAATCTCTGTCACACCCTGAGAGTCACTTGGGGGTGGAGTCTCCACTCCCCGTACAGAGGATTCCCCCTGGACAGTAAGTTCGCTCCCCTGTTCATTATTCCTGGAACGTGTGTCGCGCGTAACGACAGGAGGGTCCTGCTGCTCCACATAATTAGTTCTTTCACTAACAAGTGAAGCTTGTGAGAACAAACTCCTATCTGCTGATTTATGTAGGCTATCACCTTTGTATTGTCCGTCCTGACCAATACATGATGATTCTTGAGAAAATGCACAAAATGTCTCAGAGCTAGTAACACTGTTAGTAGTTCTAGAAAATGTATGTGCTTCTCTCTCAGTGCGGGAGACCAAACTCCTCTCACTGTTCTGCCCTTGAACACCGCCTCCCAGCCCGTGAGAGATGCATCTGTCGTCACCACTTTCCTTAACATAACAGGACCCAGAGGGCAACCTGTCCTGAGAAAAGACGGAGCTCTCCAATGACGGAGAGCGTTCATGCATTCTGGTGAGATGCGCACTCTGTGGCTGAGACGACTCTTTGAGCGAATGCCCTGTGATGCTGTCCAGTTCTGAAAATCCCTCATTTGCAGCAGTCCCAGGGGAACCACTGACAGTGTTGAGGCCATCAGACCCAGTAGCCGAAGACACATTCTGAAAGAGACTCATCTCCCTCGTTGAAAAAGGGAGAGGCAGCTGTGAAATGTCTTGATGCGATCCTCTGATAGGAAAGCTCGAAACGTCACTGAATTCAACCTGAGACCCAAGTAGACTCTTTCCTGTGCAGGAGTTAGACAACTCTTCGTCTGGTTTATTCTGAAACCTAGTCTCTCCAGATGTGTCACTAGTCTGTTCGTATCGCTCTCTGCTTGCCTCGGGGACGGCGTGCAGATGAGCAGGTCGTCCAGATATGATGCGACTCTGATCCCTCCACTCCTCAATGGCATCAGAGCCGCTTCCACACACTTGCTGAAAACCCTGGGGGCCAAAGCGAGGCCAAAGGGAATTCTTGTATCCTCCTATGCTGTGCCCTGATAAGCAAACCTCAGATATTTCCTGTGAGCAGGAAAAATATCTATGTGAAAATATGCGTCCTGGAGGTCCACTGAGGTGAACCAATCTCCCTGACAAATACTCTGACACAATGTTCTGAGCGACAGCTTTTTGAATTTGTATTTTCTGAGGTGTTTGTTGAGGACCCGTAAATCCAAAATGGGACGGAGACCTCCCCCTCTTTTGGGAATCACAAAGTACCAGGAGTAAAAACCTATGTGGTTTTCTCTCGATGGAATCACTCTTATCACTCCTTTTCTCATTAAAGAGGATATTACTTCCTCTAAAACCTGAGCTGCTTCCCCTTGGGCCACTGAGATTACCACTCCACTGAACATAGAAGGTTTTACAGCGAATTGAAGCCTGTAACCCCTGTCTATCGTGGTTAAAACCGCGCCAGTTTGCTGCCTGAGCTGCGAGTGGGCCCTTCTCGTCTTCGCTCACTAGCGGTGTTGCAGCACACTCCTAGTGGTGAAGGAGGGGAATGCCGCTCCAGTAAAGGAGTAAGATTCGTCTTTATTTGTGATTTGTTTTAATTTTTTGTGATCCTTCTTTATTTTTATCCCACTCTGCGCCCTCAACACTTGGCCTGGATGCGTCAGAGAAAACTTTATTTGTGATGGGATGCTTGCGAACTTTTGTCCTTCCTTCCTCGGAACAAACCTCGTAGGTGGAGGGAGAGACAATTCTTTGGTGTGGCACCAGAAGACCATGGGCCATTTCCCCGCAAACATTGGACTTTGAACTGACCGCACACGTCAATTCTACACTTAAATTCCTTCTCCTTTTCCCCGCGGGAGGGAGAATGGAATCGTTCTGCAGGGATGGGACAGAGAAACCCTGGGTGCTGTCTCCAAACCCTTCCTGATGCCAAGCTGACATCTCAGGTCGCCCGCCTCCCTCCTGTTACCGTCGCGCCGAACATGGCCTTTGGATCAATAGGGGCATCCAAAAACTCCACCTTCTCTTTGTCAGAGAGGCCTGACAAACCGAGCCATAGCGATCTCTCTCCCACAACCGCTAAGCCCATACTCCGACCGCAGCTTTGAACTGCTCCGCGGGATGTGCGCAGGTTTAAATCTGCAATGACACACATCTCCTCCCAGATCGCTGGGTTGGGAGATCCAGAGTCCAGCTGACGCCCCATCTCCTCTAATAACTCCGCTTGGTAGGCAGTAAGGAGGGACGTCGCGTTCAGAGCACGAACTGCCAGTGGCGATGACTTATAGATCTTTTGAAAAACCGAGGCGGCAAAACGCTCTGTTTTTCCTGGCAGCGAGGCTCCGGTTGAAGAGAGCGCTGCCCGGCGACCTGGGTGCAAGTGATTAGCCACCGATGATTCAATAGGGGGAGGGTCCGCCATCCCCACATCCTCCATACCCTGAACATCTAGCCTCGAGAAGCCCTTAACAGGCACTCGGTGGGAAAAAGGCTTGTCCCAAAACCTCTTCATTTCAGCCACACAAGCCAGGACGGCTGGAATAAACTGCCTCGATGGAGGGAGACGTGACGGAAGTCTCTTTCCATCATACAGATCTCTTTCAGCCCCCGGACCTGCCGGTCGTGATGGCCAGTCGATCGACAGTCTACCCGCGGCCCTGCGACAGACCTCGAGTAGATCTGTGTCCGTCTGTACGGGGGAGGGTGAACTCAGCGGACACGACTGATTCGGGAAGAATAGCATCTTCATCGTCGTCATCCTCGTCTTCGAGGATGGCTGACAATACTTCGTCCTTGTCATCTTCCTTTCCCGCTAACGGATCGAACAGCGGGGGAAGGACTGGCGACACCCTCTCCATCATCTCTCCCCACGAGCTGCTGGCCTGCGGACAGTCCATCGGTTCCTCTCTGGGTTGAGCAGAGAGGCATGGGTCCGACTTACCAGCTACTGTCACGCGGACTCTCCGCTCTCGGGTCTTAACCGAGAACTTCGAGCAGTGAGGACAGCCCTCGGGGTTTGACGGAGCCGCCTGAGCATGTTTCAAACAGGAGATGCAGAGGCCGTGTGAATCCTTCACAGAAATCCACATTCCACAAGCACACGGATGGGGAGGATTACCTTTTCCTCCAGGGCTCTCCAGTTCTTTCGTAGTGGCCATGGGGCCTACACGCTCTTCGTACGTAAAGCCCACCACAACGTGCTAACTAGTAAGGAGCTGTGCTTCAATAGAGAGCTGTTCTTTTCCTTCTCTGTTTTGGTGCGTGGTGAGCGCCCCCAAAACTTGGAAAATAAGTATAAAACTTAGAGCAGAAAACTCGCCGTAACGCGTTAGTTACCCCACTCTAAGTGAAGCTCAACAAACGTTAGGAATCCTGCGTTTGGGACGTTACCTTGCGGCTCCGTCTGTAAACTGTTGAGCAATGATTCCCTGAGTCTGCTGAGCCAGCTTCCAAAGTCTTCACGGGGAAGAGAGCGAGAATGACGAAACGGCAGGTAGCTGCGGTTTATATACAGGGAGGTGGGACTCCCTGATCGCTGCAGCGATTGGTCTGCCATAGTTGGCAGACGTGGTGTTATTGGTGCTTCCGCGATCGGTCACGCCCGAGGCGTTCCCATAGTGAGATACCGAACGAGTGTTAGAAAGAGAATCTTTTCATTTAACGAGTTATTGAAGTATCTTTCACAAGTTTATTCAGCAAGAACACATTAAATTGATCATTAAATTGATGAAAAGTGACGTAAACATTTATGACGTTACAACAGATTTCTGTTACAAATAAATGCGGTTCTTTTAAAGTTTCTATAAGCACTGTTTTCACAAAAATATGAAGCAGTACAACGGTTTTCAACATGATCTGTTAATATTATGAAATAATATTTTTAATCTGTACTAGTATTACGAAGCACTCATGGTACCGAATAGCAGATTGCTAGCAACAAAAGTTGTCTATATAGAAGTGTCATGATTTTAAGCAGATGTAAATATCAGAAGTAAAGGTATCGTTAAGGTTTTAACAGTAGTGCTACTCTTACCGATATTGCTAATCGATCCGGTACTTTAACGGTATTCTTATCGGTACTTTTTGTTATATACACAATTTGTAAATGCACCAGTGTGCAGGCATTTTTTGTGTTTTTTTTTGTACATAAAATAAGATACAGTAAGAACATGAACAAGGAAACAAAGTTCAATTTAAAGTAGAATTTAAAAGATAATATCTATATAACAATAATAAATGTTTGTGTATTTTCTTAATTTCTTCTGCACTGATAGCAGAACTGTTAACGTCAGAGCTTGTCGATGTTTTTCATAATTTAGCACTGGGGCCAATTTAATACCAGGTCTCAGTACCCATCCCTAGAAGTGAATGTTTTGAGTGGTAAATGTTCATTAGAGTAAAAACCATTTGAAACCACAACTTTTACAAACAAAATAAAGCATCTACCAAGTCTGAATGTTGTGTGTGTTTAAATAGGAGCACAGCAGCAGCAGCAGCAGTTCCATTGGAAAGATTGAGCCCATCTCTCCCGTGAGCCCAGTGCCCATGGAGCCCGACCTGGACCTGGTTCCCTCTCGCCTTTCCAAAGAGGAGCTAATCCAGAACATGGACCGTGTGGATCGGGAGATCACCATGGTGGAGCAGCAGATCTGTAAACTGCGTAAAAAACAGGTAACCTTTACCCCAGCTATCTTAAATCTAAGGTATCTCAAATTATTATCCCTGCTTTTGAACCCAAGCATAAAGGATCCTAGAATGCATTTTTGTTTTATTTCAGAAAAGTTGGCCTTCTAAAATAAGCACCAGGACAGTTTGCAAAGCGTTTTATTTAGATGAAGACAAGTACAGCTTTCAGAGCTGCAATAAGTAGATGCTTTTCATCCACAGTACAGTTAGTGTTATGTAATCTGGACACTCTAGTGTAGTAGCAATAGTAGATGAGTGTGTGCGGAGTGGAGTTGTGATGATTGTGTGGTTATTGCCTCAGCAGGACACACTGCTACAAACACTTCCTCTCTTTCCTCTCAGTCTCCTTCCCTCTCTCGGCTTCCTCTCCCTCTCTCTTTTTTCTTGGCAGTGCCATTAGTCAGTGGTCTACTTCAAGCGTTAATGCAGCAGTATAATTTTAGGTCACTTATTTCAGTGGAATAATTGCATCAAGTATATTCGCCTATTTTATGTCTTTTAATTTGCACAAGAGTAACTGTATGCATTACAAGGATATTTTTTTAAGGTTGCATTAGAATGTATTCTCAGATATTTCTAGTCATGCTTATCAGGGCATTGCAGAAAATATATAAGCAGACCCCGTCTTCTTGTAAAACAGACCCCCTCATTCACTTGAGGTTTTGGACCATGTCCAAACCACTGCTCAATAAATCGAAGCCACCTGCGCTCCATGGGCTAGTCCATTGAGGGGGTGATGGAGGATTGGAGAGGGAGTGAAACGGCTTCGAGTCTGAGTGGTTGTATAAGTACAGTCACGCTACCAAGTAAAAAGAACCTCTTCTCATCTGCCCCTCAACCCCATACTGTTTTCTTCTGAAAGATTTGGCATCTTTTTTCAGTGAGGTAACAGACCCCATCCATCGCTCTCCTCTCCCCTTAGGTTTACTCCAAGCATTAAAACATCTGGGGCAATTAAATGGTACGGTAAACTTCAACGTAAAGCGAGGGAGTGATGGAGAGAAGAGAGAAGTAGTGAGAATATCAGATTACCGTGTGTTTGACTGTCTGCGAGGGCGGCGGGACGGCTCGTTTATTTTCTTTAACTCGGCACACACACAGCGTCTTGATCCTGCGCTAGAGCTGATCCATATGAGTTAGGGCTCATGTTTGCAAGACGGAGGCACCTTTCAGGATTTCATTGGAGCCAGGGCTTCTGCGTTTCTGTGTGCATCTGTGTATAAGCTGTGAAATTACTGTTGATCATCAATCTTTGACTATTAATTTGTCTCGCTGACTCTCTTAGCTAAAGCATTAGTGCTCCTCAGCCAATCAGAGAGCTTGTCAGATATTAGCAGTGCTTCTGATGTGGGGATAGCGTTAATATTAGCCCACATAATATTGCATTCTTGTTGTGTCTGGCTTCTTATTCTTGCAGGGTTGCATTAGTCCTCTTTTATTAGTATAAATAAGAGTTTCAATATAGTTCTTATTTTATTTTTTAACCTTTTTCACTGTTGATTTATAGCAGTCAGGATTGTTAGGAAGGTCTTTCATACTCTGCTTTTGTTTTTGTTTTTTTTAGCAACAGCTGGAGGAAGAAGCTGCGAAACCCCAGGAGCCAGAGCGCACCATCTCACCTCCACCCAGTGAAGCCAAACACCGCAGCCTTGTCCAGATCATCTATGATGAAAACAGGGTGAGAACAAAAAACACTGAATCTGATTACATATATGCACAGATATATTGCATTAGACAAGTACACATAAATGTTAAACGAACATTGGAGTTCAGAGAAGCCGAACAGCTGTGACAGATCTTAATGAGAGAAACGAGCTGTTAAATGTGTAATGAGGTGTTGCAATCGATTGATGGTGAACTGACCCCCAACCACCATATGACTCAAACACGCAGTCCATTGTGTTGAATCACACCACTTGTCCATCTCTGTAGACTTTCTCAAACAGAACCCCTGGATACATTTTAATTCTCATACTGTGCACTATAAATATTGTTAATGTTTTTAATGGCAAAGTACATATTTCTTAATTTTTTTTAAAGACAATACACCAGAATTGATGTTTTACCATCAGTCCCCCTTCTGTTGCATAGTGTAAGCAGTAAAAGATTTGACATTATTCCTTGTCACTTGTCTACAGTACATTACATTACAAGCTTACATACTATATACTATGGATTGTGTGTAATTTGGTATGCAGCCATGGAGAGTAGCTCAGCGTGCTGCATACTGCAGCATCGATGTGTCTGTGTTGCTAGTGGTCCCTCTAGTGGGGAGAGACTAGAGCAAGGTTCCTCAATTAGTTTTCGCCGTGTTCTGCCAACAATACCAAGTCAAGTGCCACTATAATATATATTATTATATTATTGTTTAAAAAAAAGTCACAAGATAAATATTCAGATATTTTCCCCCAGTAATCTATTTTTGCATTTAGATACAGAAGAACTTTGCCTGTTGAATATTAAAAACAAATGAACAAACTAAAAACTGCTTGGTCAAACTGTAACACAGTGTCCTAACGAGACGTGACGTGATGAGTATCTTTTCCATGTAATTTTTGTCCTAACCACCCGTGACAGTTAGCGACCCGGAATTCTATTTTAGTAATGGTTTTTATATATTTCATGTATCTGATACATAATATGACAGTTATAATCTCAGGTAATGATTATGTGATTTATTCAATGTTAAAAGTATCTAATGTGAGTTTGAATATTATTTTGCGTGAGATTTATAGCCATAGTGAAAGCAACAATAGATAGTTTACCTCAGATCTTAAAAATAAATTAAAGCAAACTTAGGCTACGTTAAAACTGTGAATTCACTGCGAACCAATATCCATAACAAAGACGGTCTCACTCACTCACTCACTCAAAACTTTTAAGTCCATTCACAATTGAATCATCTATTTTCCGTGTCCACTTTTCTTTACTTCTCACTTGCCATTTTTTTGCTGTCACATAGTATCTACACTGAACAAAGCATTGCAAATCATTTGAACTTTGTGTCAGTAGGCTGTGGCATAAATAGAACGAGTCAGCAGTTACTGTCGGGGATTTGTCGCACAGCGCCGCATCCGGTGTAGACAGCATCACTGATTATAATATCTGTTATATTTTGTTGCGCTGCTCGCATCCAGTGTAGACACGATGTAAGTTAATGTCGCTCTCTGATGCTGCATTTTCATGCGACATTATTTGAAATTAGCACGGGCGAAACATTTTTCGCGGTCCGCCTATTGAGGAACGCTGGACTGGAGGATTACAGCAAAGGGTTGTAAACTGGGGCTATTGTGTGTATATAAATAATATTATGTATATAAATAATATATATATATATATATATATATATATATATATATATATATATATAATTTATTTATTTTTATTTGATAGTTTATGATGTGAAATTCTTTTGTATGTTTTTCTAATGGAACATTGACTCCAATTACTTTATATAGCAGATATGTTAAGTTTTGGTTGCGATAATCTGCCAACATCTGTACAGGCACACAAAACATGATGACAGTTATTGAATAATTGGGCCATCTGAGAGTCCACTCCCTTTGTAGCACATTTTTTGTTATTGTGGTGGTTGATTTCTATTTAATTTTTTCTTGCCGTGTCACATCTTGTATGCATCTGAAACCACCTCCTGAGGTTTGAGTGATCGGATTACTGGCTATCATTTTTTAATGCGTCTTGGAGGGCGTTTTTAGTACTAAATTTTAACACGCCTTTTGGAAAGCTTCATGTATCTCCATCATAATTTTATCTGGCTTTTACTGTTCTCTGCCTCAAGTGTATCCAGGTCTGTTCGTTCATTTCCTCTGTCAGGTGGTTCTGGCTTCTGTCCTGCTGTGATCTTTTAATCACACCCACCGTCTCTTAATCCATTAAGGCCTCTCATGCTGCGATACTGCCAAAGAGCACTCACGCCTTCCTGTTCTCTTCCAGGAAGTGCTCGATGCTCTCTGAAATCCACGGGATAGAATACAGAAAGTAGTTCTGTTAAAGTGTCGATATCACGCTGATTCATTGTGGGAGAGGAAATTGTCTTATTTTCCTTTGAAATTTACTTTATATAATGTTAGTCAAGATTCCAGCAGCAAAAAAGGGTTTTGTATGGAAATAGAGATGTTTTCCATCTCCCATGGAAATAAAAGCACTAATTTGAAAAATAAATATGAAATATGAAAAATAAATTGACAAAATAATCAGCTGATGTAGTTCATATGTCAGGGTGGCTCACGTTGCTGTGTTCTGAATAGATGTTATATAAATGTGGGCGGTCATATTTGTTTGTGCTCATCATAATATGATTTTTGAGTGACTCAGTTTAATTATTATTTTCTATAATGAATGTGTTTGGCATAGTGAAAGAGCTGGCTTTGCATTGTGAAGGGAAAAAAATCTTGTTTTCCATGATACGTCCCCTTTAAAATGA
This sequence comes from Onychostoma macrolepis, assembly GCF_012432095.1. Taxonomy (NCBI): domain Eukaryota; kingdom Metazoa; phylum Chordata; class Actinopteri; order Cypriniformes; family Cyprinidae; genus Onychostoma; species Onychostoma macrolepis. The sequence goes on along the minus strand of NC_081162.1, from coordinate 9,853,052 downwards.
TGATTGGCTGATTATTGTTTGCCTATTATAGATGAGATTGACAGTTAAAAATTAGCATTTCATCTGGTCATCAGATCTGTTCTATGAAAAAGATGATTTTAGAGTGTGAGCTGCTTGTACTTGGGGCATAATAATATTTCACACACACACACACACACACACACACACACTGTTTGGATAATTGCGGGAAAATGGCTAGTAGATGTGAATGACTAGTAGAAAGTGCCCTATTTATCCCATCTCAAAATAATGGAATAAAGCCCATCGCTGCTCTTAAAGCATTGAGTTTTTTTTTTTTTTTTTTGCGAGAGAGAAAGGAAATGTAGTTTTAGGGCTTTCATTTTGTATGTTTATGTGGAAGAGACACACGAAATTGCCAGCCATAAGGTCTCCACTGTTTTTGTTTCTCTTTCTGTTACTTTCTCTCTCTCTCTCTCTCTCTTGCTCTCTCTGCATTTGAGCAAGACAGCACAGAATGTAATAGATTCTTCTTTCTTTATTGCATCTAATTGGATTACCTCCCCAGCCTCCTTTCTCTCTCCCTCTCCCCCTTTCTCTCTCTCTCTCCTCTTTCTCTCCTCTTTCACAAAGAGTGAGGGGAGAGAGGTAGATGGCAGAGGGCAGCGAATGTCTTCTGTTGAGAGCTCTATTAATAGTACATCCCTTATACACTGGCTTGCTTATGTGTGTGCGCTAGAGAGAGTGTAAGGTGTGTTGCTGTGGTGATGTGCCACTGACATGTGCGCTGTGTATTTTTTGAACAGAAAAAGGCAGAGGAGGCTCATCGCATCCTGGAGGGACTTGGACCCCGAGTAGAGCTGGTGAGTCCACATTTCCCCTCGTATTATCCTTCTTTCGCACATTGTCCCTATTTTTTTCATCAATCTTCTCTATTAAAAAGAGCTAATGATGCTAATAGAGTAAATATATTTTGTATCAGTTCAGCTCATGTTCTTGCACAGTGTCGTTTTCAAAGAGTAATGGGGCCAGGTGACACATCAGCCGATTGTTGATGGTCTTCAATTTATGCCATCATATCCTGTGACAACAAGTCTCACAATCATGTTTATAATGTTGTTGTTTTTCTTTGCAGTGTTACTCTGAATTTTTCACAGTGTTTAACAGGTTTTTCTGAAAGGAATGAACTGATTTCCTAATTTATCTTTTTTTAATATGTATTGTTTTTTTATGTGATTGTGTTATTTGAGGTGTATGAAAACCTACAGCTGTAACATGACCTCCACAGTGTGAAATATGAACTCCTTCAGCCTGTGTGTCTGGGACTACATGCACTGCTGCCTATTTGTTTACAACATGTCTTTGACCTCGTGCAGAGACTTTTGGCGCAACGCCACTCAGAATCAATTTGATTAGAAACCTAACAGGAAGTGACCTTGATAATGCCTTGATAATCGAGATGATAGAACAGCGCATCTGGTGCCACCTCTTTTATCATACGCTTTGTGAAAGAAGAGATACACTGCCACATGTCCGTTTTCCCCACAGAAAAATCTTTCGCTTGGTATCTCAAACGAGTGAGAGATGATGATGATAGCAGAAGGTTTTAGATGTGGTGTTGGAGAGGACACTCTCCTCTGTGTTTCTGGGCTTGGCTGAAAAATGGGACGGTAGAAAAAGAGAAGTTCTCCCAAAGCTGGGATGCATTGATGTGACCGCGGTGTGTGTGTGTGAAACTGAACTCCACTGCTTTCATCTGTCTCCCCTACAGCCTTTGTATAACCAGCCGTCTGATACCAAGCAGTACCATGAGAACATCAAGATGTGAGTATACTTCTCTGTTTCGCTCTTCGTTTCATCCAGAACCATAAACAACTCCATCTACTGAGAGACATAGAGATCTGTAGCTTAAACAATTACAATCATGCATATTTGCCACCAGTGTTAATTTCGTCAACGAAGACGACGACGAAAAATATTCGTTAACAAACCTTTTTTCTGTGACTAAGACTGGACGTTGACGAGCTAAAAATATTATCTGATGATAAAAAATATGACGAAATTTATGCCGCGTCTTCGTTAACAAGACGAAACGGGACTAGAATGTTATTTGAGGACTACTGGACATTCAAAATACATCCTATAGGCTAAGTTAACTGTCTTGTCTTTCAAAATGTGCGTCCCTGTCATTGGATTGCAATCAGATGAGGTGCGTTCCCATATCTAGTCTCAGTATGACAGCCGCAGTGGACGGATAGGCTACCAAAACGCGAACTAACGATCTGAAACAATGGCCTCAGCACCTGAAGGGTTAGGGATTGGGTGACCAGACGTCCCGTTTTTCCCGGGAGCCACAATTCGTTGTTGATTAACTTAAAGTTAGTGAAGGCGGGATAGGCGGAATCACGCTGATACAAGTGCTCTCTCTGGCGCATGCTCCACTTCTTCAGTTCTCATACAGCGCGATCACTTCTCAGCGCTCAAATAAACACAGCAGTCCAAATGTCTATTGTGTAAAGTATCTCACGTAAATCCAGTCAGTTATGGCTTAAGTGAGCGTAAACAGGTGGGTGAAAACTGAATGTGTGTCGGTAAGTAGGCCTATTGCATGCATCCGTCTTAAATGGACAGAATTCCTAATTAAATACCTATCTGTGTCATTAATGTTAACCAACAAAAGATGTTAAATAAATGTATACATGTTAAGTAAACCTATTGTATCTGAAAAATGAGTTTAATTTGTATCTCTACCAAAAAATGTATATTTAATCCAGTTTTTCCAAATTCAATCCTTGATTCAAATTTCTCATAAGCTTATTGATTTAAAGAGAGAAGAATTAATGACTATTTTTGTTTGAAGACTACATATAAAATGGCTACCAAAATAAATGTTGGTAACTCCAGTTTGACTAAAAGTCGCCTAATGACTAAAAGTTGACAAAAATGCAATGACTTTTCATCGACTAAAACTATGAAAGACTCAAATGACTAAAATGTGACTAAGACTATTAAACTTTTTTGTCTCAAGGTAAAGGCCAAGACTAAATCAAAAATGCCTGCCAAAATTAACACTGTTTGCCACCTTCATTACTGCAGCGTTTATAAAGAATATGTGACATTGCTGTACTTCGGAACTCTTTTCACTATATGCGAGCACTGTCTGAGAGACGGTTTCTGAGTGCTGTGCTGTCTGAGAGGTGTGCACACGTGAAGATGGTGCTCATGGAGCATTGAACAGATTTTTTTTGATGCCTTATAGGCCTTGAACAGTGAAATACACTTATGTGTCAAAATGCTTGTCTTTGCAAGTATCCTCATAAACACAAACAAATGTGTAACAGTATATTGCAGCTTGGCAGCTCTTAAAGTGACAGCAGTCTAATATTCCTGCTGTCTGTCATTCATGTTAAACAATAAAAGAGAGAAAACTGCTCACTGCTCTTGACTAAACCACTTTTGTAACATTAATAAGAAGAAATATATATTTAATTTGCACAGTGAAGAATATGCAGCGATTTTATACATTTGATTACTTTATACATTGCATGTAATATTTCTTATTTAATATGTTCTACTGTAGTTTTTTGTCGTTGTCTTCAGTGAGCTTGAGTTTTTTTTTATTTAGGCTAGTATTAGTTTTTGGTGACACTACTGACAAGAATTATGAAATTTCTATGGTAACAAGTTTTCATCTTCATATTCAAATATGAATAAATAAAGCTGAATAAATAAGCTTTCCATTGATGTATGGTTTGTTAGGATCAGACAAAATTTGGCCGAGATACAACTATTTGAAAATCTGGAATCTGAGGGTGCATAAAATCAAAATACTGATAAAATCACCTTTAAAGTTGTCCAAATGAAGTTCTTAGCAATGCATATTACTAATCAAAAATGAAGTTTTGATACATTTATGGTAAGAAATATCTTCATGGAACATGATCTTTACTTAATATCCTAATGATTTTTGGCATAAAAGAAAAATCGATCATTTTGACCCATACAGTGTATTTTTGGCTATTGCTACAAATATACCCCAGCGACTTAAGACTGTAGAGCCCAGTAAATATTCTAATATTACAGTCTCTTAAATGTTTGATCATTTAGTCCCACACTTGCAGAATTTGTTTTATCATCTTTTATGTGAAATTTTGGTTCTCAGCACTGTGCATAATGCAACTGAAGACTATTTTGACCATTATTGAACTGTTATGATTGCACAGATAAACAAAAATGATATAAATTAAATAATTATATACACCTGGGTTCAAGTTGGTCAAATTTGCTGCAATGACCATCAGAAAGCTGCTTATTTTGAAAACGGTGTGAGCTGTACTTCATTGACAGTGGATCTGCATTTGCAGGTGTGATCATGCCTTTATTTATTGTGGTTAATAAATCCCTTACTTCTACTCTTTCTGTGGTCTTTTGGGTTATTTGGCTTCATAATTTACAGACAGGCAAAAATGTGTTAGAGAAAGATAGAATATGTATTTCAGCTGTTCTTTGATCACACACAATTGAGAGTTTTGTTCTCAGGAGTCCTTTATCAACCTGAGCAGCACCAGTGGGAAATGTTTGTGTAATAGTTGATGTGTGGGTAGATCATGGGCGTTGAGCTGCATTCTAGGTTCCAGTGCGTCTCGCACAGCAGCTAATCCTGCAGGCCATCTGCTGTGTAATGCAGTGCCACCTCTGCACCTACACACTTAATCTCACTCGCACAAGTACAAACACAAACCAATGACTCAGAGATCCTGCCAAGTGCACCAGTGTCTCATCAAATGCACATGATGCCAGGCCGATTTCCCTCAACATGTAGGCATAAATACACCGTGTGCAAAGTGCTGGGAGATAAACACACCCTTGTGTAGGATTTATTAACACAAGAAGTGAGTAGATTAATGGTCGTGACCTCTGTGAGAGAAATGAATCTGTGTGCAGTGAGAGAATTAAAGATGATTACTAATCTGACCTGCATTGCTGCCTGGCTAACTAGCTAGCTAACTCTCTTGTAAACAAACAAACATTTAACTTTAGCTATATTGTCTTAAATTTGTTACATTTTTGGTGGTTCTTGGGTATGTTGCTAGTGCTGTTTGTGCTGTTCCTTTTCCAAGTGATCAGACTTCTTCCACTCTTTCCAAAAAAAGACTTTGCATTGAAGGAGGGACCCAAGCCATATCTAGGGTCCTAGACCTATGCAAAATATGATTGCCTTTGCTTTCTGTCGCACAAAGCTCACTGATGCTTACACTTGGACTCTCTTGCATGAGCAAATATTGATGAGATGCATCACAGCTGAAGTTTAGAGGTAGCATTTTATGTTGCTTAATGGTTATGTATTCCCTTTTTGCAGAAATCAGGCAATGAGGAAGAAGCTCATTCTGTATTTCAAAAGAAGAAATCATGCTCGCAAACAGTGGGTAAGTGATTGGCATTCAAATACACGCATAGAAACACATAGCAGGATGGCACTGTTGCTGCTCGCTGTACCTGAATATTGGGTACATTTGTTTATTCAGTACTAGGACAACAAGAATAGCCTTCCGTAGGATCCCAGTGAGGATCTAAATGTTAGGAAAGAGTGGTTAGATTGTAGTTATTGAATAATGGGGTGGTTAAAAACTAGATTGGAGCTTTTAGTAATTACTTTCATTCTAATATTTCCTCTCTTGATGAGTCTATTGCAGCATACGCTGTCTAGACTTTGATATTCACCCTTTATGTTCTGACTTGTGTGTTCAGGAACAGAAATTCTGCCAGCGCTATGACCAGCTAATGGAGGCCTGGGAGAAGAAAGTTGAGCGCATCGAGAATAACCCACGCCGCAGAGCCAAAGAGAGCAAAGTGCGGGAGTATTACGAAAAACAGTTTCCTGAGATCCGCAAACAGAGGGAGCTGCAGGAGCGCATGCAGAAGTGAGTTGTGAGCTTTGGAGACATTTGCATGGTCATGTGTGGTTTCATAAGTGTACTTATATCTATATTTATATGTGTTTCTCTACAGTAGAGTGGCTCAGCGTGGTGGGGGTTTGGCCTCAGCAGCCCGCAGCGAACATGAGGTTTCTGAGATCATCGATGGCATCTCAGAGCAAGAGGTAGGGGTGCAGCTAGCATAAATGCATGGTTTCCTGCACTGCTTTTCAGTGCCAAATCTACAGCACCATAGAAGAATACATTTTACCATAGCTGTGAGCTTGCAGTTTGAATTTGAGGAGATAAAAAAAAAACACTGTACCGTGAATTAAAGTCAAGACACATCTCTTCTTATTGTGTTGTGCATTCAAAACAGTAATCTAATTCATGAACGATTAACTCGCATACAGTAAACTTTTAATGAATCAGCTCACAAGTTAGCCATCTGAAATAATCTAAATCATTCACTGAATGAACTTAGTGAGAATTTGGTGAATGAAGCAAAAACTGTTTGTTCATATGACAACAAATAGTTAAAGATATGCCTTTGTAGCATTTTTTTGGCTAATAAAATATTAGTCAAATCATATACAGTATTATACACTACCTTTTAAATATTTTGAGTTAGTAAGATGTATTTATTTTTTTTAAGAAATAATTTTATTTAGCATGGATGCATTAAATTAAGTGACAGCAAAACAATTATATTACAAAATACTTCTATCAAATAAAAAAAACAAATGCATCCTTGCTGAGCATAAGAGACTTCATCAAAAACATCGTAAATGTCTCCCCAAACATGGACAGTAGTGTATATGTTACCAAAACTGCAGTAAAAATTCTGGAGAAAACGTTGCTAGACTCAATAGACAAGCATACTCATGAATGTAAAAGGATTATGTGTCTGTCTGGAAAAAGTACACAAATATCAAAGTGGCTTCACAGCTAAAGGTCTCTTACACAACAAGTAGGGTTTTGTGGCTGATGCACTTCCTAAACACAGACATAAGATTCAGTGGCCACATATTTGCTGACTGTCTCTGCCTTGCTTTTGGCATTACAGTTTCTCGGTTTCTTGTCGCATATTTATTTTCATTTCATTTTTGTGACTGCATCTTCCCCCCTCTCTCTCTCTCTTTCACTGCAGAACTCAGAGAAGCAGATGCGTCAGTTAGCTGTGATTCCTCCCATGCTGTTTGATGCCGAGCAGCAGAGGATAAAGTTCATCAACATGAACGGGCTGATAAACGATCCCATGAAGGTCTACAAAGACAGACAGGTCATGAACATGTGGAGCGAACAGGAGAAGGACACTTTTCGTGAGAAGTACGTTCTGTCGTCTTTGCATTGATGTGCATGTTGATTTTGCTTGAAGGAATGAGGAGTTATGAAGTCGGTACTGAAATGTGTCAACGTGTGGTTTAGCAACTCTCTCCTGGTTTTAGAGAGCTCAGCAGTTTGTGTGCATGTGGTCATGTTTGATAGTTGGCTAGTGGTGCAGCACTAGGTGAAACGTGAACATCTCTGTGCTGGTGCTGATGTAAGCACGGCTGCTTGAGCAGACGCCTCCAGTCCTCTGCAGGCAAACTAAAAAGATCATTCAACTGAAATAAACAAGCGGTACAGTTTTAGAATGACCACAGGCTTTTAAGCTTAAAAAAGTGCTGTGAGGCAAACATTTTGGACTCAGGATCATAATAAATGATCCTGAGCACAAAATTTAATATGACAAGAACAAAATGTAATGCATTTTTGCAGACGAAAAAGGTTCAGCGATGTATGAAGCACATCTCACACAAAAGTCACTTTTAAACCAAGCAGCTTTCTATTGGTCAACATAGCAAATCATCTCATGAAATTCCCAGCTGCATAGATTCCTAGATTTTGCCTGCAAATACATTAGAGGGTTGAAATTATTAATTAGCGCTTCTCTGATGACACATTTTGATTGATTGTGTCAGCATCGATTTTGTGCACATAAGATGGATAAGTCGCAACAGGTAACTCTGTCAGCTGTGTGAACGCACTTAACTTTAACCAAAAAGGATGTTAGAGAAAATTTGTTCAGCTGGCTTGTTGCCCAAGAAATTGACTACGACTGGTTTACCACCTCTAAACACAACACCCTGAGTTCTATTACCCAGTTGCTGAAATTTAATTACCAAACCTTTACTTTTGTTTTAGGCTAAATTAAAAGCTGTTTTGGTGTTTTGCTAAAAAAAAGAAATACATTTCAGTGCAGCACTACCAATCTGTGTCATATTTGGTTTGAGAGTGGCAAAGGCTCTGTAAGGTTCTGGATCATGACTCAGAGGTCAGCAGCAAAAGGAAGTGAGAGAGAGATCTTGTCTAGTCTAGTCTAGTTCTTAAGCATAAGCCAATGAGGAACCGTACCAGAGGAATCAACGCACTCATCACCTTCACAAAAGTCACCTAAAGATGATCATACAGCATTTGAAGGTTGTGTTTGCTCTGTATCACAGCTCTTCCTCTCCCTCACTGCAGGTTTATCCAGCACCCAAAAAACTTTGCCCTGATAGCCTCCTTTCTGGAGAGAAAGGTACACCTGCGTCTTTATTAATACCATCCTCTTCATCTCATTGTTTGCACTGCAGGCAGTGTGCATGAATATGATCAGAGTGTATGAGCAAAACGAGTAAGTTTTGAAGTGCTCTGTGTGTGTGTGTGTGTGTCTGCTCACAGACGGTGGCTGAGTGTGTCCTGTTCTACTACCTGACTAAGAAGAATGAGAACTACAAGAACATTGTTCGCAGGAGCTACCGTCGCCGAGGCAGGAGCCAGGTGAGTGTGAGTCTGAGTCTACATCTCCCAGCATGCCCTTTGACACTTTAATGCTCCGTTTCATTCAAAGTTAGGTGCAAGATATTCCTAATTGGAAAATGATGTATAAAGAAACAAAAAGCCAATGGTAGAACTTGTTTTTGAGGTGTGTGATTATCAACAGAAAAGATCATTTAAGATATTTTATGCATTGTAAACAGGTTTATTATTGTGTTTTTTGTTTAAAGTCCTGCCATTTTGCATGATGTCACAAACCTCTCTGCAAAACCAATTGTAGACTTCTGTGAGAGTGTTGAAATTGAAAGTCCTGCATCAAGTGGTGTCCTATTGCACTTTCCAATTTGAAAGCTGGAATTACGACTTTCCGAGTTAAATGGAACGCAGCATAAGCCCTGAAAACTTCAAGCATGTTGACAATGGCCTTATGCTACTGTATATTAAATAATATAAACATTTGTTATTTGCTTGTGGATTTGTCCCCTCATTTACAGCACATACCTCATGATTATAGTGTTTATAGTGGCGGTGTGAATTCGGCTTGTCTTTTTAATGAGAGCGTGTTATTAAAAATAAATCAGCATGATTCTAATGAGTATCACAGGCGCACACCTCAAAGTGAGCTCAAACCATATGAAGTAATTATCTAGCTCTGTGCCCTGTTGGAGTCCGCAGTGATTCTCTCCTGATCTTACACACTCATTAATTTCTGTATGTGTGTGTGAGGGCGGTCATGCACAGAGAGAGAGTCAGGGAACTGTTGCATCGTGAGTGTATGAAATGTTTGTTTTGTTTTAAAGCAGGAGAGCACGAGGTGAACTTGTTAGAAAGAGAGCTCTGTGTGTGTGTGTGCTGCCTGCAATAATAGCAGGCTCAATAAAAGCTGATAGAATAATGAGCCCACAGCCCAAACACATTTGTTTTACTGGTCTTCTGCTGCTGGAGCGGTTCTGCTCAGGTCATTAAATATTGCCTGATCTTAATGGGCTCGCATTAAAACGCTCTCAGCCAGTGCCACAAACACAGAAATCGAGGGATACGGTGGGATGAGCCTGATGGGTGAAAGAAAGCATGAACAAAAGGGAGACAGAAAAACAGAAAGCAAGTTACTGTTTGGATGAGTGCGTCTGTATATGTGTGTTTAACTGTGCATGAATAACTGAGTGTGTGTGTGCATGCAGTGCTGTAATGAGGGATGTGGGCAGCTGACATGTCTAATTTTACCATTTTCACATTATTTTTTGTCTTGTTTTGGAATCAATTGGTTAGCATGGAAGAATAATTTAGCTAAAATGTATTTGTTCAAATTTCAAGTGAATTGTCCTGTATTGTGACTATCCTCATATGTGTGTGCGTAAGGTTATACGAGGTGCCGTCTGTCAAACTGAAAAGCTCTGAGGCAGAATGGGAGCATGGAGATGTTGAGATTCCTGCACTTTCACTTCATTGATCTGTCCGTCTTCAGTCCCCTCAGATTCTGTCTCTGTCCCCTCCCGCTTCATCTTTCTGTCATCCATTTCTCCCTCTTGTAGTAGCTGTAGTGGAGCATACTCTCTCTTTCCTGACAAAAATAGATGGTTTATGGTGCCTCATAATTCAAAATGGAATTCTTATGTGAAGGAAAACCCAGATACATAGAAGTGAGGCCTGGGTGTTAGGACCACTACCTGTGTTTGCTATTCTTACAAAGAGATTTATAGAACTATGTTCTTTTTTTTTTGGATGAAAGTAATTTTTTAGATTATTTGAATTAGATTTTTGATGTTTTAATTTGCTGTTTTTTGATTGGCTGCATTCACAGAATAACCAACAGACACAGCAACAGGTGAACCGCAACAACCAGGAAGAGAAAGACGACAAGGAGAAAGAGAAGGAGGTAGACCGTGAGGAGGACAAAGCAGAGGGAGATGAGAAAGAGGACGGCATGAAGTGAGTATCTTTCTCTTTTACTCGCCTTCTCTCCCTCTCATCTCACACCCATCCATCGGCTGTTTTTTCCTTGCATTTTCTCGCATCAAATCCTTTGAACCTGTGGCCTTACAGCTTGTTTTTCTCTGTGATTCAGCTTAAACAGCAAAGGCACAGTTATATAACCGGCAGGTGGAAAAAGCATTCTGCTGACTTGCCACTCAATGCTAGTGCTAAAGTCCTCTGATTCAGAGCTCTTTTAAGCAGTTTGGGTTTTACAGACTATAGGATAGAACTGTGGTCATGAGTTGCCCTGACCAAAATTTTAGTTGTCCATACCAGATTTTTTATTTTATTTTATTTTTTGTGCCAAATCACTCATTTCATTTCATTTCATTTCATTTTAACGGTTAAAGTAATCAAAAAAGTAAACAGTTATACAAAAAAAGTTAAATATACTGAATGTAAAAATGTGTATATAAAATAAAAAAAAGAATATTCATTAAAATTTTCTAAAATATACTTTATTTTTTAGTTTATATACACACTTAAATTAAATTACTATTAAAATTATAAATACCAAAAAAGCCTGGTTTTCTCTCTTTCTAATTTGATTAATATTAACAGTATAGTCTAGTTTTCACTGAACAATGGCTATGCACAGATGCTGGTTCTGAATCATTTCAGCCTAATTTATTGAGTTGTTAGTTTCTGAACACTAGTTCACTCGCAGGTGCACACTATATTAAAATACTCTAGGGAAGTACAGGTAACAATGTATTAATCTAAACTAAACCTGTGCAGTCAGCAGTACTGCAGGGTGTGATTAGAGCACATTAGCACTGGCCCGAATACACAGGCCTCAGTATACGCCCCAGCATGCCAGCTATACATTAAATGAGTGCATTAAGCCGAGTCTGTGCATTTCTCGGACCTCTCCCCCATGATTCTCACAACCTGCGGGCACAGCTGCTGCTCCTATATTTAGTACTGTATCTGCAAGATGGATAATGTGCAGGTAAGATAAATGAGGGTCTGCTCATCCCACAGCCACTTCCTCACACTGTGCTGTACAGCTGAAGGGGAATACACTAGCTAGTGAGCAAGCATTTGCATAGTGTGTTCACATTCATGTAGGGCTTTTTTGGGTTGTGTGTGTTATCTGTTAACAGTTCAAAAAGTTATTTTATTATATCTTACAAACGTTTTTTCTTAAAAGAATGCTCTGATTTTAGAAATTTTGACTGTTACGCTCTGTCTATCTAACTGTCTATCTATTTGATAATCAAATATGATGTATGAGTAGTTTTGTTGCGATAAGAGCATGATCCGACTATGATAATGATATATTTTTTTTGTTCTCGCAGAGATGATACTTCTGGTGAGGACGGGGAGGAGAAAGAGCCTCCTGTAACCGCTAAAGGCCGGCGCACCGCAAACAGCCGCGGTCACCGGAAAGGACGAGTCACTCGCTCTATGACCAACGAGCAGGAAGAGAACACTTCACCGCTAAGCAGTGAGCTGGGTTAGTACACACTTGCATACCATTGACTTTTTCCCGTGGGTCTCTGAGCTCACATGTGTGCAAATGAGTTCTTTGTTTTGCTCTGCAAATTAACCGTGCACAACCTTTTATTGTATAACATTCTCACTTGTAGTTTTATAGCTTCCCTTTTCTGTTTTCCCTAAATGAGAGGACATTTTAACAGCAATATCAACAGAACGAGAATGATCCTAATAATGAAATGCTGTACAAATACTTCGATGGTGGAGTAGAAACCATCTGTCCCTCGAGTGTCACAGCGATCCCTGGTTTTACAATGAGAAGGCATTTCAATTTCTGAAATGCACTTTTTCATGATTTTTAGAGATTATCAAGCTTAGCTAAGAGTGTTCTTTAACTTTCGTTGATTGTGCTTCAGTTAAAAACGTCCCCTATACTTCAGCATGAGGGTCAAAACAGCACCCGTGACAGCTCTTGGACTTTTACTAATGTCACAATAGCCATTTTCATAAGTCACTTCATCTTGAGTTTCTGCCTTTGCCTGTTTGTGATTTTAGTTTGGTTTTAAGTAATTTAAAGTATAGATATGAGTTTGCAACCTTTATTTTGAGTCGACTTCCTCTTGCATTTTACTTATTGATTGGTTGATTTGATTGCATGATTTGTTAAAAAAAAACATCATTTTATACCAGTCAGATATGTCAGATTTAATTGCTTATTGAAATAGTTTGTTGAAACAATTTTATTGAAACAGTTTTTGGAGATTTTGATCTCTCCCCATTCATGTAAATGGAAGCTGCACTTAGAACGTAAACCGAAAACAGCAACCTGGGTTGTTTACCAAGATGGTCGCTGAATTGCATTATAGAGACTTCTGTAATATTTCACATTACATGACATTCTTCTTTTCTGTACATTTTAGCCAATCTGGAGATGAATGAAAGTTCTCGCTGGACTGAAGAGGAGATGGAGACTGCAAAGAAAGGTCAGAACCCATGCTTGGTGTTTTGTCACTACTGCATTTATTGAATAGAGAATATCCTCACAGTATAGAGCCATTGGCGCACACACAATTAAGTTAGAAAACCTTACAAAACATATTAGTAAGTGTATTTATTTTATTTTTTTTAAATTATTATTTAGGTGGCCTGGATCAAAATATAGTTTTAAAGACAATAATGTTTTCAGAAAAGGCCATAATGGGCTCTTTGTTTGTCTTGATTGATGTTGACCGTTAGGATTTCCCTGTGTTCAGTTAACTAGATGTAACTGTGCCTGATAAGACCTGTAACACTTAGCCTAGCAACTCCACAAACATTTACATGAGCACTAGATCACACACTGTGCCCTTGGCCTCATTTCACACACATGCACTTAGTGATACACACAATAATGTGTCTATATGTGTGAGCTGCGTCTTTATATGACAGCTGGACATCCGGACGTGTCGTTTACTCATGGTTTAATAACAAGAGCTTCATTAATGGACCTTCAAAACTTCATGTGGGATTATATTTGCAGAAAACATAAAGTTTGAGTAAAGAGCAAAGGTCTAATCTTCTTTCTTGTACGTGTCAGTGTTTGGTCTGTAATGTAGACTGTTAGTGTGTTAAACGGACGCTCTGCTGACCTACTTCAGATGAGCTGCTTCCACGTCGCTCTGTTAACAGCTCTCTGTCTCTCTGGCACCGGCACATCACATCTGATCCATCAGGCTGCCTGCTCCACACCGCTCACAGGATTTGCAACTTAATAACATTTCATTAATGATAAAGTCCCCTGGGCCTAATCAAGTTTGTTGTTTACAATCACAAGAACTTGTCCTTGACTCCATGCCAACAAGTATCAGTTTATATAATGTTTTAGATTTTATAGATCTTCACATTTATTTTGAAGAGCGCTCTTTTGAAATGAGGATTTGGTGTTAATGCATGATGATTAATTTGCAAAAACAACTCATTCAGAAGTTGTCACAATATTGCAACACAGTACACTACAACCCTGGGCAAGTTAACACATGATTTTTTTTTTTACATTTCATGCCTATTTTCTGTTCAGTAACTTGAAAGCAGTTAGCGATTTCTCATGCAGTCTTAAAGGTCATCTGCATGGAAGTCTGTTTAATTTTAAGGTTCAGAGGTGGTGTAAAAAACACTTAAAAATTATTATACACACACACACACATTTTCATTCATTAATGTATACATTTAAATAAAATATTGTGGTGCTAGAACCCTATTTATTTATGTCTATTTATTCATTACATTCTGCAAGAACCTTTATTTATTCATTTATTTTTTTCATTTATAGATTTAAAGAAATGATTTTAATGCACAAACACCTTTTATGTAACTTAGTCATTTATTAATATTTCTTTATTCATTCATATAATTTTCCCAACTTGCATTTTTTATTTGATGTGTCTGGTTAAGTGTACCATCAAAGCCAATCCTAGACTGCAATCTTTCCCAGCGCTGCTATTAACCTTAGTGTGCCTGCTTTGTCTTTGTCTTACTATTACTCTGTTCCAAAATATACTGCCACCCCTGACCCCATGACCCTCTTAACACCAGCCAGTTACCTCGCCTGCGCTTTTTAAATCCGCTTACAGCTCTCTATACTAATGTGTTTATCTGTGATCATTTTTAAAGCGGGAGAGGGAGACAACAGTAATATATGTTAATGGCACCTGGCTGTCTCGCTGCATTCCTACACACAGAGAGAGTGAGAGCAGCTCTGCTCTGTGACTAATGCACACTGGCCCAGCCTTTTAAAGGCAGGGTGGCCTCGCTTGTGTTCACGTCTCTCAGTAAATGAGGGGAAGTGAGTGTGTATGTGACCGTGGGGGCACTTGATGGCAGGATAAAGGCCTGTGTAACATATAACTCAGAGCTACTGCACACAGCTCTCCTCCAGTGTTCTTTTTAGATGCGTTTCTTAGAGGCAGGAGCTGCAGACTGATGTGTGTGCATATGAACCTTTTTTTTTTTCTTAGCTCTAGTAAATGCTGGTAAATGTGTGACATTGTACTCATTTTTTGTGTGTTTAAGCACCACTCTGAAAAACACACCCTGCCACATACACAATGCAGTTTTGAGAGTAACAGCTGTATTTAAATAAATATGAGCAAGTCGCTTCAGTTGTCACTCCTGTGAATGAGTGAAGTCAGTGTGAACAGAACAAGATTCAGCTCTCTGAAGAGGAGTGACAACCGAATTTAGCTGCAGTGCAAGCATCCTTTCTTTTTCCAACTGTCTTTGTTTTTGTGTTGTTGTTTGTTTCTTTTTTTCTGTCTTTCTCTTTGTCTTTTGGTCTCTCACTCTTTTTTTTTCTTTCTGTTTCTTTCGTTCGTTCGCTCTCTCTGTCTTTATTCCTGTCTCTGTCTTATGTTAAGGTTGTCTTTCTTTTTATCTTTTTCTGTTGTTTGTTCTTTCTTTATTTCTTTCTTTCATTCTGTCTTTGTCTTCCATTTCTTTGTTTTTGTCTCCATTTTTGTCTTTCTGTTTTTTTTATTTCTGTCTTCTGCTAGATTTGTCTTTTTATCGATCTGTTTTTATTTGTCATTCTTTTCTTTTTTTTTTCCTTTTCTCTCTTTCCTTCTGTTTGTTTTCTTTTTATCTGTCTTTTTCTGTTTTTCTAGCTGTCTTTTTTTTCTTTCTGTCTCTCTGTCTTTCAGTTTCTTTCTGTAACATTGAGTGAGTGGTTAGATTCAGTTGTTGGAGTGCAGAGAGAAAGGAAGTGGCTGAATTGTGGGTTGGCACGAATTAGAGGATTTGGCAAGCCTCCCTGTTTCTCCCTCTCTCACACTGTTGTTAAGGACTGTGTGTAGAGGTCACATTGAAGAAGAAAAGCAGGTCAGTTAGGAGGAATTGCTTTCTCTCTGCTTTCTCATGATATCAACATCAAACCTCTCAAATCTCTCTCTTTCTCTTTATTTCTGCCACAATCTCTTGCTCTCATTGTCTGTTTGTTTTTGTGTGTTTGAGCGTAGATGTGTTTTGGCACAGATAATATGCATTAGAGAGCGCAGAAGAGAGAGAATGATAGAAGAGATCAGATGAGGTTGTGAGGGGAGGGAGGGAGGACGGGCATTAGGGAGGTGGAGTCACTGCATCTCAGCTTCACTTTGCTGTTAAAGTCCAGCCAAGCGGCAGCCAGTGAAGAGGAGTGGAAAAAAACTGTGGCCTTGAGACAGAAAGAGAGAGAGGGCTGGCGAAAGAAAGCGCGTGAGTTTGATAAATAGAGAGAGAGAGAGAGAGAGGAGGAGAAGAAAAAGAGAAGGGCCGCTCGGTTTAGAGAGAGTCAGAGAAACGACAGCGCAACTATCAGAGGAAGAATGGGGAGCTCATTTCCCTCTCAAACACCACTCCCTTTTTCTCTCTTCTACTTTCTTGCTCTTCCTCATGCTGTTCTGGAGCTCCAAGAGCCTCTGCTGTGCATTTCCATGGAAATCATGTGAGCGAAGAAGAAAAGACTGATGGAGTAATAGAGAAGAGAGGAAGAGTGGACCAGAGGGCCGCATATTTTCTTTATGCAACTCCCTGATTGGATGATCCAGAGTGGGCCAATGCTGAGGATTTCAATTGGATATAGCATTGGTACATGCTCTTGAATTACCAAAGCTGATTGGACAGCATTGTCTTATTGGAGTACTCTTAACATTTGGAGGTACTGGACAAAATGCAATGTTTTGAAATTGAAGATGAATGAAACCTGCATTTCAGGAAGTTTAGGACAGTGTTTGACCCTTCACTGGATTTAACCGCTACTTTGCCATTTGTTGGATTGGGCAAGAATGGAGTTTCCTTGACTTTTGACCTGTTATATAGAAGTACTTCTGGGTAATTGTGTATGTGTACATTGCTAAGCAGGCTTTTATTTAAGCAGCCTTTGCACTGCAGTGTCTGTGTGTTTGCCATGTTACATAGATTAGGATGTGCGTGCGTTTCTGACAAACAACTGGAAGTTTGAAGAATAAACAGACAGAAACAAGGATCAGAGATGGTGAGGATAAGCATACAAATCAGACATCAAATGATTTCTTGCTTTGCTTGTTTGTATCTCACTAAGGGCATTTTTTTTGCACTTACACTCTTCATTTTATCTCTCCATCTCATTCTCTCCATCCCTGTGCAATCCACACTGACTGTCTTGTAGCTTTGATGTGGTGGGCAGCAGTGCTTTATTGTGGTCACTAGCGATATAAATCAAAGCAGCTATTTAGACTGGACAAGATAGGTTCCTAATGTGAAGCTAAGCAGCACACAACGACTTGGCTGATGTCTGCTGAGCGTTAGCTTGGTGTTAAATGATTGAGAACAGTTCATGTCAGGCTGTTGCCCCACTTTCCTTCTTCAGATGGCAAGCGGCAGCACATGATCTTTGACCTTTTATTGAGATTTTTCTTAATGACGACACGAGGCTGGGCAAATGGGAATGCTCGAGGCTTCCGTTACCCAGCGCACAGGGATTTTGTGTGTTAGTGTTGAAAGATATTGTCTGTTAGGCAGTGTGTAATATAAATCTTATATAAACTGTAACAGCCTTGGTGCTGCCCTATTTTGAGTGCATGTGACTTAGTGGGACACCAGGTAGGGGGAGAAAAATGAGACCTACACATACACTACTGTTAAAAAGTTTGGGACCAAGGATGCATTGATTTGATTTCAAATACTTGTTTTCTATTTAAAAATGCAGTTGCAGTTAATCGGTCTGGCCATTATAGTGGTCTCCTCATCATTTCCCATTCTCTGTATCAATAAAGGGACATTTTAGTTGCGTCATGCAGACGGTGAACGCTGCCTCTCGTGCGTTGAAATAACTGTGACGATAGTTACGCTATTACTCATAGTTCTGTTCCTGTTTCTACGTTAGTAAAGTGAGAATGTTCCTTCTTACTTTCATAGGTCTGCTCCAGTATGGCAGAAATTGGTCCGCTATCGCCAAGATGGTGGGCTCCAAAACAGTCTCCCAGTGCAAGAACTTCTACTTTAACTACAAGAAGAGACAGAAACTGGATGAGATTCTGCAACAGCATAAAATAAAATCGGTCAGTTCTTAGAGAGTGCGGGTTGAATTATTTATAATCGTCAGTAGTATTGGTTTCATGTTGTTGTTTTTGTGCTTGTGTTTGTTGTAGGAGAAAGAGCGTAAGGCCAGACGTAAAGGTAAAGCTCTTCAGAACGAGGAGGCCAGCGCTCCATCTGCTGCAGAGGAAGAGGAGATGGAGGGATCGGGAGTCAGCGGCAATGAGGAGGAGGCTCAGGAGGACGGAGAGGGTATGGACGCAAACACTTGCTTCTTGCACACTCGCACAGCCACATCATCATGCAGTAATTATTACACAAAGACTAATGTCCATTTAAACACAGTCATTTGTTGCACATTACTCATTGACGTGTGTAATGGAAGTAATGAAGCTCAGAGTTAAGATCTGAGAAACAAATGAACAGTTTGGTAATTATGTTATCAGCCGTAGCTATGAAACAATTCACACTGAAACCAAACACCTCTGAGGTTTTGTGGTTGCCGGGAAGTCCCACAGCAGCTCGAATCAAACGGCAGAGTGCTTTTCTCAGAATATCAGGAACACGTGGCTTAGACTCACCTATGACCTCACCCGTGATACAACCCTGACCTACTTTTGTCAAGTTCTCAGAAAGAGGCGACGCTCTCTGTGCAAGCATGAATTGCTTTTCCGGGAGAGCAGAGTTTTGTGAAGTGGTTGTGTTATAGCGGAGCGATCAAACTGTCTAGGTGTCAAAGTGTGTTGTGCGGTGGACGTCGTACTTCCACAAGAGCGCCAGGCAGCAATGAAACAAATGCTTTGTGCTGTGTGTTTGGCAATCAGGTGTGGCTTGCCGATAAATGGCTTTCGTAAGCTTTCATAAAGCCATATTTATCAGGTCAAAGCTTGTGAAAGAAAGCCAGCAAGGGAAGTGCTTATTATGTTATGGTTATTGTGTAATTACATCCAGCTGGGAGAGCACACTCAACGGCTGGGATTTGTTATGCCAGTGGGAAAATGAGGCTTATCATAATCCCCTGCTGTGTATTTACTAGTTACGTTTACTTTTTGATTTGACAAAGGACATGTTAGATTTAAATAAGTAAAGATTTTTTCTGTGCCCCTGGATGATTTTAAAATGAAACCGTTTTGAAAATCGTTCAATTTTAAAGGACATGCTATATTAGCTTTTGTTGTTTTATGGTATCTGTTTAATGGAAAACTTTTTTCTACTTTTTCAAGAGTGAAGAAATGTTACATTTGTCAGAATTTCACCATTTTGGGATTTTTAACTTCCTCTTCTTAATTTATTAAATAAATTAACGTTAGGTGACTCCTTTGTAGGGATGGATACTGAGAACCTGTATTTTTTTGGACTGGTACGTAATTGGGTCAATACCGGACTACCGATAAGCTTCAGAACAAACGATACTGTTATCGATACTTGCGTTGTTTTATCTCCGTATACTTCAATGTTAATGGCGAATTAGAAGCTGCTGCTTGTCATTTTCACTGAATGATTTTAATTTGTGTGCTGCTCTGACGTGAACTTATTCAGAGCGAGTTACACCTGAAGCCTGCGTAATCTAAAAGTCCGGTCAAACAGCACCTGATTACTTGGTTATCTTAGTTATCGTCTGATTGCGCTAATATTGTCAAAAACACACAAGGTTTACATATAAACACAGTTATGTCTAAAGTGAAAGTAAACAGTTGAGGGAGAAACGGATGCGTTCTCTTAAAGGGACAAAACTAAACATGCTGCCGATTGTCATTAAAGGGATAATTCACCCTAAAATGAATATTCTGTCATTATTTACTCACTGTCATGTTGTACCAAAACAGGATTAATTTTCATTCTTGTGCTGAACACAAAAGAAGATATTCAGAAGAATGTGGGTAACCAAACAGCTGCTGGTCCCCACTGACTTTGATAGTAGAAAAAAAACAAAAAAAACATGGAAGTCACTGGGGACCAGCAACTGTTTGGTTTCCCACATTCTTCAAAATAACTGTTATGTTCAACAGAAGAAAGAAACTCATTCAGGTTTAAAACAAACTTGAGAGTGAGTAAATGATGACACAATTTTCATTTATGGGTGAACAATTCCTTTAATGTTAATGAAATAAAACACAGAGAAAAATAACTCACTGCTCCTGACTGAAGAACTTTAATACAGTTGCTGAAGTTTTTTTTTTTTTAAAGTACCGGTATCGATAAGCAGTATCGGTATCAGTATCGATAAAACGTAAACGATACCCATCCCTACTCCTTTGTACTTTCATTTGCCTAAAAATCATATTATTATTGAAAGTGGTCTTTGGTTCTTATAAGTGTAGTTTATAGTAATCACTGTCCCAATACTGCTGTGCATTCCACTAATCCTTTCAGAGGAGAAGCATTTCTAAAAATGTTTGTTTGGTTATGATGAAAATGAGACAGCGGTCAGAAAATTATTTTAAAAACAGTTGCTTTTCTTTTTAAGTTAATTGACAGCTTAATTCCGTTAAATGTTTGATCATAATCAAACACAATTTACTATATATCACCATCACATACACTACTGTTCAAAGATTTGGGATCAGTATGTTTTTTGAAAGATATTATTTTATTCTGAAAGGTTGCATTTTAAATTGATCAAAAGTGAGTGTAAGACATTTATAATGTTACAAAAAAAACTATTTAAAATGCTGTTCTTACAAACTTTCCAATAATCGAAGAATCCTTAAGTGCATCATGGTTTCCACAAAAATATTAATTAGCACACTTGTTTCAGCATTGATAAAGAAACATTTCATGAGCAGCAAATCATATTATAATTGATTTCTGAAAGATCATGACACACTGAAGACTGGATGCTGCTGAAAACTCAACTTCGCCATCACAGGGTAAAATATCATTTTAAAATAGATCCAAATCTATCTATAATCTGTAATTTTTCACAAATTAATACAAATAAGAAACTTCTTTCAAAAACATTAAAAGAAGCTTACCACCCCCAAATTTTTGAACAGTAGTGTACTTTACCAAAATTTAAGTTATGATGTCCATAATCAGATCTATATTCCAGAACATGGAAGAAATGTTTTAACATGGATAAAACAAATCATAGAATTTTCAAGGGCCCCATATTGAAAAATGAAGTGCCTAAAACAAATGCCTTACCAATCAAACCACACTTAACAGATCAGCTGAAATTCATGTCCTGCCCTCTTACGATGTTTACGATGTTCTTTTTTTTCAGGTGGAGCCAATAACAGCTCAGACACCGAGAGCCTCCCTTCCCCACGCTCCTCAGATGACAGCAAGGTCAAAGAAGAGGGCTCGACACGGCCTAAAACTGCACCCAACGCCTCTTCCTCCTCGTCCTCCACGGACAAGGACATGGCAGCTACAGAGATGGGGCCGGATGAAAAGCCAAAAATGGAGAAAGGAGAAATGGAACAGGGAGGAGTGAAGCAGGAGGTAAAGACCGAACCCGGGGAGTGTGATAAGGAGGCAGCAGGAGAAGATAAGAAGCCTCCTGCTCTGGAGGTGGAGGAGGGCAAGAAAGAGGTCAAAAAGAAAGAGCATGGAGGAAAGAGCGGAGCTCAAGACAGCGACTCCAGCGCCACATGCAGCGCTGATGAGGTGGAGGAGACGGAAAGCTCAGAGAAGAACAGGTGAGAGTTTGCATGTGTGTGTATGAGAGTGAGGGGTGATTGGTTGCTTGGGTGGGGTCTGATGTGTTTTGTGGTTAAGGAGGCTGGGATTGTTGATTTGTCCTGTAGGACTCTATTTTTTCCATGACAGCAAACACTGTATATGTTGGCCGAGTCAGGGGAAACATTAGCCTGTGTGCTTGCCAAACATAACAGAGCGAGAAGTGTGTGTGTCTGTCTGGCTGTCTTTTGTGTATTTTGCATTTTACATTTCCATAAGACTGCATGTGGAAAGTCTATATTTGTTTATGTGTGTTGCGATGATGATTAAGTGTGTGTGTTTGTGGTTTTGTGGCATTAATGGGCTGTTTACAAAGAGAGTAAATAAGAGAGAATGAGGCTCTGACCATATTAAGCAATAACTCTTCTCTGCTCTTCTCACTCTCAACACAATGACGTCTGCTAGGCCGAGTTTGTTGAGTTTCGCCCATGATGGAGTGATCGCTTCTACAGTTCAGAAACCGCTGGGCCTCAAACTGCTCAAGCAGAGAGCAGCCGCTATACCTCCCATGGTACGTACCTACCCATACTGACATTCGTCTTTGTTTTCAGTCACTTGTGGTTTGAAATTCATGAGATTTTCATGTTAACAACGGGCATATCTGGCCATATTACGCAGATTAGCATCTTCTCTCCATGTTGCCATGGTTACTAAGGCTGTTTTTATTCCCATGAGATGCTAGTTTTCCACCTCTACTCTTAGCTATTCAGACACTCATGATGAGCTAACAGCCAGAACGTCAGAGCTCTGGCAAGAGGAGAGGTGTGGAAACTGATATGCGCTGTTTTAAAAGGAGCTTGCGTGGTGTATGGTGTTAGTCTCAACAAAACGGGCGTAATTGTTTTAAATGACTCAAACAGGTTGTTTTTGTTGCTGTTCGTTTAAGACTGTATGTAAATCACCTCTGTTATGATTGATTAGCCTTTTGTGAACACCACCCTGTTTAAAGACAATGATTGTGGATGTGGGTGGTCATTAGGGGTGTGCAATATTTATTTTCTATGATAACACCGTATTTGTTGTTTTAATGATGTGTGAGCTGACATTATCAAGTATGTTCCTCACTCAAAACATGTCTGTGATGTATTCTAGTATAATGTAGTTAAAATACCTATGTGAGTTTTTGTGGTGTGTGTGTGTATATATGTGTGTGTGTGTATATATATATATATGTATATATGTATATATGTATATATGTATATATGTATATATATATATATGTATATATATATATATATATATATATATATATATATATATATATATATATATATATATAGTTAGTTAGTTAGTTAAGCAATTTTATCAGCATTTTTATACAGTTTACTGATTTTATACCAATCAATAAACAACAAAGTTAATATTGAGAGTTATGCTTAGAATATTGTCTGTTTTTGCTGTATTTCCACAAAGAAAATAACCATACACAACATTTCGTTACTCAACGAGTTTGCTTTTTTTTTTTTAATCGGGTGAGTTAATGGTTCAGTGACCCATTCATGAAGACAGTCACTTGCTTCATTCCTGAATTAATCAGCCATTTTAACAAATCTGTTTAATGAATGACTCAATGACTCACTCATTAAGACAGTGACTTGCCACCACCAGTTGGTGTTTTTAGCTCCATAGATGATGCATGCGTCTAATAAGGTTGGAAAATATTGCTCTTATAAAAGTTAAAAAATCCTGGAAAAAATTACTTTGCCCTCTTAAATGTGATTGTTGTCACTGCTGTGAACTAACCGCCACACAGAATGTAGCCTGTAAATATATACAGGCCAAAACCAGCCAAGGTACCAGCACAAAAAACACTAAGCAAAATATTGTCTAAATTATTGTTAGTAGAAAATGTCAAGATAGATAGATATAATATGATATATAATATGACTGCAAGGGATGTGTGATACTTGCCAAACAAAAAAAAAAAAAACATTTTGTGCCTCTGCTTGTAGATGCCAGAGGTGTCGTTAGCAGGACGCGATAACCGGCCCGGGTTGCTGGGGAAGCAGCAGGCTATGCCCCACGCTCTTGCATTGTACCAGCAGCAGATTACCATGGCACATGAATCTTCCCAGGAGGCCAAACAGCAACAACCACAGCCAACCAAATCTCAGCATAACACAGGGGGCGGAGACTCAAGCAGCCCACGGGTCAGGACTCGCAGCCCTGGTGTCTCTGACAGAGAGAGAGAAGGTAAGCTGGTCTTTATCCCTCTGTTCCTTATCTTTTCATCTATTCTTTCAGTTCGTTTTCCTCTCCAGCTTTCTCAACCACCATTGTTTTGCTCGGTTGTGTCTACTACACCAATTAAGCAAGCTCTGATGTGTGTGTCTGTACACGTGGAGTGAGCTGTAGGGTTGTTGCCTTTTTGAGTGCAGTGAATAGTGTTGGTTGTAAATATAGTAAAAAAAGGGCAGTGTATATTTAGCCAAGGCCCGACCACCTAGATGGACAGCTAGTGAACCAACTTTGTTACTTGACATGTGCAATCATGAAATTGATGCTGTTTTAGTAACAGCTTGATGTGCAACAAAGTGGTGACAGGTTTTACAGGCAAAGGGTGTATCACATTTACTGTTGTTTGACAAATTTTCAGAGGCAAAATCATTTCAAATGGTCATGAATTTCGCATTAAGGTGAAACATTTCCTCATACAGATTCAAGGTTTCAAGTTGGTCTCACAGGTTCTCCAAGGTGACCAACAGAAAGATGCTTGGTTTGAAAGTGTGAGCTGTGCTTCATTCATCACTACACTATTGACCATAGATTAATCTATGTGCCTGCAAAATAGTGCTGAAATTTTTCCGCGATCCACCTAAACACAGAAGAAGTCAAATCTTGAATTTATTAAATATTAAAACCAACTGAAACTATACTGAAATTGAAAACCAAAATACAGCAAAAAATAGTCTTTTTAAAAGGTTCAAAACTGTAATAACCTTGCCAGTGCTTACTCTCTGAACACGCATTGAAAGCACAATAGATTTGTGACCATACTGGTATGAGCTGAGATAAGTGATTCTTATTTTGTGTAATGTCCATCAGACATGATTTCATATTTATTACACTGCTCTTTGGCAAATTTGATTCTGAAAGGCCAGTTGCAGAATTCTGCCAGCAAATGTGTTTTGTATAATGACCACTGAAGTGTATAATTGACTTGTTGCCCCTGGCAGTTAATTTTCTACATGGCTATGCTAGTCTGTATATCTCTCGCACCACTCCATGGCCTCTTTCCTCGTTCAAAGTAAAACCATTTCAACCCAAATCAATATTTCATGTTCTATTTTTTTTTTTTTTTTGGGGATTAGCATAATAAATGGGATAATGTACAGTCAGCAGGTCATTTTGGCAGAAAAAAATCTTTTTATTTTACAGTAATTTTTAGACTGACTGTGCATTATCTTTTACTTAAACTCTTGTTTTCTGTATATTCTATATTTCAGTGTATCCCTTTAAAAGTGCAGACAAACTGGTTTAGTTTTTATTTATTTGTTTATTTATTTTATTATTATCGACCGTAACATGATTATCATATAATATCGGTTTTATTGCGTTATTTATGGGAGTCCTCAACAGGGAAATTTCACTTTATTAAAAATAGATTGTTATGGTGTTATTTAATTTGGGCACTCGCAACTAAGATAAGTCACAAAACTGCTCCTTTCGAGTACTTGGAGAGAGAAAGAGAGTCTTGGGTCATGGCCATGTGATGAGCTGCAGTGTGTCTGTCCCTGCAGAGCTGGAGGGGAACGAGAGATGGCTTCAGGCTCTGCTACATGGATTACGTAGGTTTACACACCACACGCATACTCACTGTTGGAGCAGACTCTAATCAAGCGTGTTGATTTCTGGGAGTGTGAATGATTTGCAGATGTGTTTGCATGCCGCTAAGCTCGCAGATTCCAGCTTACAGTGTGTTGATGAGCCTGATGATCTGTGAATGTGTGCGAGGAAGAGTCTGAATAACTGCTATCTGTGTGTTTTCACACTGGAGATTGCTGCTTTTGATGCAGGGGTTGTGATGATTTGAGCTTTGAGATTTTCACCTTCGGTAAAAAAGAGTGTCATAGAATGCTATCCAGTAATTATCTGTTTGACAGTCACCTTTGTATGTTGTTTTTTTTTTTCTTTTCCATGTGTGCAGATAAATCACGGGCATTCTCTCCACTTGCGGATGGTAAAAAGATTCCCGGGGCTGATGACATTCGGGCTGTAGGTCTAGGCCGGCCAGTGATGTCACCGTACCAGCTCTCTCCCAGAGACATGGCCAAACTCAGCCATGAACAGCTGCTACACTACAATCCATGTAAGACAACATAGCCCTGTTAATTAGGTCAATAATAATAATTATTATTATCATAAAATATTATATGTGTGTGTGTGTATATGTATGTATATGTATGTATGTATGTATGTATATGTGTGTGTGTATGTATGTGTGTATATATATATATATATATATATATATATATATATATATATATATATATATATATATATATATAACATATTAGCTAAAATTAAAAAAATGTTAAAGTTTAAAATAATTAATATTTTTATTTGATCAAAAATACTGTCAAAACAATAATATTATTAGGAATTATCATTACAGTTTAAAACAACTGATTTTTGATTTTTTAATATTTAAAAATGCCGATAGAAGATAGTATAGTGTAGCGACAATAGTCTGAGATATTGCCTGTGGCTGATGCCTTTGACGATTGCAAGACTATTATTATTATTATCATCTAATTAGTATTAGGGCTTATTTGTTCCATCATATTTCTTTTTCTGCGTTTCTACGGTGTTGCGCGTTATAACCTGTTTTATCTTACACGATTCCTTGAGTTTAAGAATGCAATGGCCAATCAGAGGTGTTCAGATTTGTCATCGCTGAAACACCGGAGTTTTGTTGTTCAATGCGCACTCGCTGTCTGAATTCTGCTCTGTCGCGAATTCTCTCATCATAAACAATGAAGTGCAGATTTACGTGCGACATTAGTATAAGAGATTGACTAACAAGATATAATGCGTAGTTAATAGATTACATTAGGTTGCTTTTAGCCGTACCCTGGCGTTGGTTCACTCTCCGGCTATTAATCCAAGTAAATAATTTAAGAAATTAGCAAGATAATATTGTGTATTGGCGATCTCACAGGCGAATGATAGGACAATATGGCTATGGAGCATATCACCCAACACTAGTGCAAAGTTGAATTTATAGGAGCCATTACTCCAGTCTTCATCAAACCATAATACATTACAATGTTTGGAGCAGTTACAAAACAAAAGGAAAAAAAGAACAACAACAACAAAAAAAATACTTTGAACTTTCTATTCCTCCAAAAATTCTGAAAAAATATACAGCTTATGCAAAAATATAAATTTTGCAAAATATACAGCTTATGCAAAAATAGTTTTCAACATTGACAATTATAAGAACCATTTTTAATAATTGAGCACCAGTAATTACTGATAATAGATCACCAAATCAGCATATTAGATTGGTAAAATAGAAAACAGTTCATTTAAACTGTGATATTTCACACTATTACTGTTTTTACTGTATTTTTGATCAAATAAATGCAGGCTTGTCGAGCATAAAAGATTTCTTAAAAAAAATTGAAATCTTAATTATTCCCAACTTTTGTCCAGTAGTGTAAATAATACCATTAATAATTTAATCTTTGTTATTAATCTTATTGAGATTATGTGTATTTTTTAATTTCCCTCTTTCAGCATTGGCTCCCCATCTACAGCCACAGGAGAGAATGGCAGCAGTGCGGCCTCTCCATATTCCAGAACCCCCTCCTCTCATCTCCTCTGCCAAACCTGGTGGTTCCATCACACAGGTAAAAGCAGCACATAATCTCTCACAGTACCAATGTTCTTTGGAAGTCATATAACTGGGACCTATCATATTATGTATAATACATTCATAGAGTTTTAATGGCTTGTTAATGTGAACATGCACAATTACACTGGTGTACATATTGTTTTGTATTGCAGGGTACTCCGGTGCAATTGCACAACCCTTCTCATGGCTCTGACCATGGGAAAATCCCAGCACCAGGATCCCTGGCTCTCTCCTGGATGGACCAGAGGAAAATGGGTGAGTTTGAGTCGTGATTGTGAGAGATCACACGTCAACTGTTCATTTTCCATATCCAACATCTCTTTCTGTCTCCTCAGGAGGGTTTCCAGTGGTTAAACAGGAGCAGTTGTCTCCACGCGGGGCCGCCTCCTCTCAGACTGAGAATCTCTCCTCGCAGGACAGCACTACGTCACGGGGTGAGTTTGGGACAAATCATTATCCCTCATCTCAATTCAGTTTTAATTCAAAGAGATTAAAATGCAGAAATAAGGCTCATGTCATGAAGAGATTGAAAACGTTAACTCGCTCTCACAGGCCCCATGCCAGCTGTTCAGGGTGGCAGCATCACGAAGGGCATCCCTGGCACACGTGTGCACCAAGAGCCTTCCATATCATATCGAGGAGGTTCAATCACTCAGGTAAGAAGCTTCTATCTGCCCAGCACACATTTAAAAAATGTTTCTGTTATGTGCAGTTCTCATTCTTGGAATCCTCACATTATAGTGAGAAGTCAGCTCATATAAAAGCCCCTTCAAAAAGCGAATGGAACGGGCAGTTTGTGTCACAGCCATATCACGTCATATTATGACATAACTGGTAATCAGTTGCCATAGCAACAGGTACACAGCGTCCAATCCTATTCTATCCTTTTATTAATGTGTTTGTACGCCTACGCAGTCTGATGTTACTGATCACTCAAGCACGCACTCAATGTGCCAACTGACCTACTGTGACACATTACACGCTCAAGCAAATCAGAATAGGTTAGGACGAGCGTCAGACCAGAGATAAGCTCTGTGTTTAACTCTGTGACATTATTGGCAGATTTATTGGGAGATAAGGAGTCTTTGTCAGTAAGAGTTCACCTGAGATACGGTTATATGCAGCTGACCGACATACGGTGTTATGTAATGCTGAAACATTATCCAGTCCGCCATGTAAAGATCAAACTTTTAAAAATTCATTTCTTGCAACAGTTTGAACAGTTTTTTTGTAGCACAAAATCAACATGATCATATTCTTCATTACTGTAACCTTAAAATATAATTATGAAATACCAGTGACACAAAGTGCTTACTTCCTCTTTTCTCACAACACAAGGGTCAAATCAGGTCAGGCCCCAGGAAGTCTTGCCCTCCTTGATGTACATTGTAGTCTTCCTAAAATTACAAAGGTTTTGTTTTTTGTTTTTGTGTGGCATGATTTAATAATTTTTTTGTTTGTTTGTTTTTTTACATCTTTTACTCTTAGTTGCCTTTACACACTAAGTTTTTACTTATTACACGCATTACCTTTAAAGACAACATCAAATCAAAATTGACCAGTTACTATCTTTGTAAATTTGCCTAATTTTATAGTTCACATTTTTTTTATTGCATGTTATTCTAAAGTAAATTATTTCATATTTTGCTTACTTTCTCTTATTCTGAAGCAGTTTTTCTGCTGATTGTTTTCTGTTTTTTTTTTTTTTTTTTATTCTTCTTTGTGCATTAAAGTCATTTTGACTGTTTTTATGTAATATTGCCATGTTTATTATAAATGATTTATCCATGCACATCATTATTTTTAAATTCATCTAGTCTTGTAATCTTTCAAAGCATTAACGTCCCCTCCCCCCTCCAAATGACATCTCTTCGTTGATGATGTCTACTCGCAGCAATTGGCAAACAGAAACAATACATTAAAAATAATGTTACATCCTACATTTATTTTTTCCATTAAACAAAGTATCACAAGAAAAAAATGATCATTCTGTTTCAAGCCTTTCCTAACATTTCTTTCAGGGCACTCCTGCAGATGTCTTGTATAAGGGCACAATAACCCGTCTGATCACTGAAGACAGCCCCAACAGAGAGAGAAGCAGAGAAGACACTCCTTCTAAGGGGCACGTAGTCTACGAGGGCATCAGTGGGCACATCCTTTCCTTTGACCGTAAGTGTACACAAACATGCAAATGCTCAAAACATAATAAAGGGAGAAGTTGTTTTTGAATACTGTTTGTGTTTGAACACACAGGGGGTCCAAATTCTAAGGAAGAGGGCCGTGGAGACATGGCTGGGCTGAAGAGGACCTATGAGATGATGGAGGTTGGCATTTCTCGTGGGCCACCCATCAGAGACTCACTATCTGCCGCTGAAGGTGAGCATAATACGCCCTTCTTTAGCAAGCATGGATAACAGAGTTCCACTGTTAATCCTTTTTCCAGTTAACGTTCCTTCACCTGCCGTTTCTCTCTTTTGCAGGCTTGATCAGTCGAGCAATGCCTCACGAGCGTGATAGTCCTCATCTGCACCACATCCGTGGATCCATATCCCAAGGTCAGCATGATCTCAGAAACTCCACCTCAACTGATCACCTTTAGCTCTTGCTCTCATTTCCTTGGTCTTACATCTTTTTTTTTTCTCTCTCCCAGGAATCCCGCGGGATGACTGTCAGCGCCGGGAGGTTAAACAGATGAAAAGAGAGGGTTCGCCATCACCCCGTGGCCCTGGTCATCCTACTGACACTCTTAAATCACGCCCTCACGAGAGTATGGTGACCACCGTCAAAGAGGGAGGACGCTCCATTCACCTGATCCCTCCTGAGGGGGTTGTGATAGGCAAGCCTAAGGAGGGTTCAATCACCCAGGTGACTGGCTTTGATTGGTGTTTTCTTGGTATGGTAGGATATCTGACAAGTATACAGTATAATCCTGAAAGTAAAACACTTTTCTTACCATGTTTATTTCATATTTTGAGGTTTTGCCTGAAACTGCTGAAAATACACTAGGGCTATACTGCCCTACAAAGGCAAAAGACTTTAACTCGCTAGAGTGTGAAACTGAGAAAAATTACTTTAACGTTTTTTTACTTGTCCAGCCAAATTAATTATAGGTAGGACACTGGAAATTTGGCAATTAGATGTTTTAGTAATGAAAATTATCTACATTAAAAAAATTGTAAGATCAAACTTGATTTTTAGCCCTATTTTGAAGTTAATGTACTCTGCCTTTGCATTGTCTGCAAAAAGTGAGCAGTCACACCAAGGCAAAAGACCGTTTCACCATTTACAAAATCGTTATAGTAACACCTGTATAAAATCTAGTGATCATGGGGCTATTGCATATAGTAATGTGACTGTATTATTATTATTATTATTATTATTTTGACCGTAACAAGCAGACTAAATGTAAAACGTGAGTGGATACCGTTTTGCAACCAATTTATTTGCTATGCTCAGTAATGTAAAAGAATGCTAGACAAAGCATAATTGCTTATATCGACTTGAATGAAAATGGCCTAACCTAAAAGAACGACTTCTGGATTGATGTAAACGCCAGAGAGCAGGAATAATGCTCAGAAATGCTTGTGGATTAAACATCTCCGACCATGTTCAGCGCCATGGATTGATTTTTATCGGGTTACAAGAAAAGGTAGGATATGGATTTAATTGCGAACTGTTAGGCTACTGATTTTAAGAATGATCATGCTACATGCTACAGCATTCAAGTACGCACGCATCCAACTAGAAGTGACAGCCTGGTGAATAATCTGCATTATAAAAAGAAAAAATAATAATATTCACGATTTTGTATTGCTGCCAAGGTGTCTAGTCTTTACAGTGCTATGTTATATGGAGCTGTTTGGTAGATCGCGATCTATCTAATTAGTTTGTCTGCACCCTAATTAAAATGTGGCATACTTTAATGGACAGAAAAGAAAAAAAAAGGCAGAACACCGCACCGTAACTTCATTTTGACGAACACTGTAACTGGTGTTATACGGTGTTCTGCCTTGGGTTCTCCGGGGCTTTTTGAAGTTACGGTTGAGACGACCCATTATTTTCTCAGAAAAACAACGAAATTGACTCAAGATATTTATGTACATGATAAAGGATGTCTTGAATGTCCCAAAAATATAATTTACTCATTTTCGACAAAAATTGAAGTTACGGTCTTTTGCCTTTGCACAGCAGTATAAATACTGAAATTTCCAAAATTATGAGGACTAGGAATTTATTGTTTTGCGGAACAAACAACTCTTCCCATTTCTTCTGGATCAAAATCCTTACATTTTTCATGCTATAAATTCTTTAATAGGTTGTTCATTAAAACTGCAGTCCGTAAGTTTTGCCTATTTGTCGCCATCTCTGTTTGAAAACCTGGTATTGCAGTTACTTGCGGAATTATCTTGCTTGCGTGGGGTTGTGAGTCGGCACAGCTCCAGCACGGATGAATCTAATGTTTTGAGGTGAATGTGTAGCAGTCAGTCACCGCACTGTTGTGGATGTTAACTGTACTTCGCAATCACAGATTCTATCCTACGTCTTGGAATATATGACCCAAATAAGAATTTTCACCGGATATTGTAAGTAACAAGTCTGCCACGTTTGTTCTGACCAGCTGAGGAAAAAAGCATTACCATAAATCGTGCTACCAATGGTGATTTAATCTAAAGATTGGTTAGCTCATATCACATCAAACTGTGCAGATTATTATTATTGTTATACTTTATTCTGAAATTAACAACATCAGCATTGCGTAACTGAGTATAGTGTGTATTAGCGTGTAGTTTTCAATTTCTGTACAGTCTAATCTAATTGTCATGCCATTCAAATTTCATATTAAGAAATTCTTTCAACCCAAAAAGCAAACTATGCTCCCTTCAAACTGGTTTTCTTTAAAATACAAATCTTGCGTCATCTCAGGCTATCTGTAATCAGAAGCACATTTAAAACTGGAATATAATTTAATTTCATTCACATGTGTTTCATAAACACAATCTTTTTTGGATTACAATCCACTATCAAAATGATACATTTAATTATTCTAGCTGCTGTGAGAAAAGGCTATAAACGATCCGTCGCCTGCAGGATCCTCGCATACAATGTAGCCTACTAGCCGGGACAACAACTTTGTTTACAGACGTGACGTAATGACGCAGTGCCATGCTTGAATTTCCCATGAAAGCCTACCCGTACCACTCAAATTAGAAAACATTCTAAAAAGCTAACCGTTGTGAATCGGGCAACGGTAAGGCAATAGTTTTGAACACTGGCTGGTTATGTACTTGCTCAAATATTGATTTCGGATCATTTTTAACCAAAAAAAAGTTACGGACTGCAGCTTTAAATACATTCAAAAATATAAAGAAAATCTAAAAGTAACAAGACTTGTTAAAATGTTGCCTTTACAGTATACATTAAACATCAATACTCAGCCCTATGTCAAATTAACTGAATATTCACTAAATGTGTGTTCTACAGGGCACCCCTCTGAAACAAGAGCCTGTTGGCTCATCCAAGCGCCATGATGTGCGGTCCATCATCGCCAGCTCTCCTCGGCCTTACTCTGGACTGTCCTCTCATCTAGAGCTCAGGCCCGAGCACAGAGGGTCTGACAGGGCCCGCTATGAGGAGGTAGGGAGCAAATCACGACCCAGCGCTGTAGTCAGCACCCCCGGCTCTCTGTCCCGTACTTCTCCATTGGCACTTAGTGGAGAGCAGAGCAGCAGACCCCACCACAGTCCAGTGGGCTATGAAGATCACAAAAGATCCGGCTACCCTCCGGCCTCGCACAGAGCCTCTCCACTGTCCGGCAGAGAAACCTCACAGCGTGCACATGAAGGTATCATGTTCAACCAATCACTGGCTTTCAGGAGCTGGTGGTAGTTTGTATGGTCTTTAAATGTTGTTTCACTGTCTGTGACTTAGGTTCTAGTAAGGCCCAGCAGCAGGAGAGAAAAGCCACTCCCACCCCTCGAGAGGTGAGCTCCACTAAGTCTCCACTGTCTGTTGGTGAGCACACTGCGTCTTTGGCCTACGAGAGGATCTTGCAGGGGCTGGGAACGGATATGTACCGTGGCCAGATACCTCTACAATTTGACCCTGCAACTCTGCCCAGGGGAATCCCGATTGAGCCAGGTATTTGCAGTTTAGCAGCACAAATATTAGGGTGCAAATTGCCATGATTATGGAATACTTGGAAATATCAGGGAACGTGTGATTTCCAGACCAGTAAAATGTTTTTTTTTTTTTTTATTATTATTAAAATGTATAATGATATCAGGGTATTTCCCATTTTATTTATATATTAAATGTTTAAAATTACACACATGCTACCTTTCAAAATTTTGGGGTCAGTAAAAAAAAAAAAAAAGTTTTTAATTAGCACGTTTATTTAGCAGGGATGCTTTAAATTGATCAAAATTGACTGTAAAGACATTTATAATGTTAGAAAAGATTTCTATTTTAAATAAACACTGTTCTTTTCAACTTCATATTTAAAGAATCCTGGAAAAATTAAGCAGCACATCTGTTTTCAACATTGATAATAGCACGTTTCTTAAGCACCAAATCATCATACTAAAATGATTTCAGAAATATCATGTGACACTGAAGACTGGAGTATTGATTGCTGAAACTTAAGCTTTGAATCACAGGAATAAACCACATTTTAAAATATATTAAAATAGAAGACAGTTGTTTTAAATTATTAACTTTTTACTGTATTTTTGAACAAATAAATGCAGCCTTGGTGAACAAAATAGACTTGAACAAACTGTCCCCAAACTTATATTTGAAAATAATTGTAGTATATCATGCATTATGTAATGTATTTGTCAGTTGGCTTTGACTTTGTGTCTTGTCTCCACAGCAGCGTATTACCTGCCCCGTCACCTGCCCCCTGGCCCTGGCTATCCTCACCACTACCCACCCTACCTGATCAGAGGTTTCCCTGAAACAGCAGCCCTGGAGAACAGACAAACGCTCTTCAATGACTACATTACCTCCCAGCAGATGCACCAGTGGCCAGCCGCTGCTGCCATGGCTGCCCAGAGACCGGACCTGCTCAGAGGCCTAACACCTCGAGAGCAGTCTCTTAACTTAGCCTACTCACCCACACCCAGAGGTGAGGGGTCCTTAAGGGGGCTTTAGTCCTTCACATATTTTAAACCTTCTAAAAAAAATAGAGCACAATTTAAGTCATTATTCACTGACAATTGCATGATAGTTAGTAAACAATGGTATATTTAATTTTTTTGGAGAACTATTCCAAATAACCTGGTCATGTAGCTGAATACAAAAATAAAAACATGTTACATACTTATGATCATCAGAGGCACGTTAATTTTTTCCGTCCATTTGCAGGAACATCCGCATCTCCCATGGATCGTATCACATACATCCCAGGAACCTCTCCAGCTTTCCCCAGCGGAGCCTACAACACATCTCCCATCTCACCAGGTACAAAGCAACACACTCACTCAAACAAATAAGATGGCGATTTAAAACTAATTTTCTTTATAAGTGCCATTCACTTTATACCTCTATTTCTCAACAGTGGGAGCCTCTCACATGAGCAAGATCCAAGGCAGTTCGACGTCCTCCGAGAGAGAAAGAGAACGGGAGAGGGAGAGAGAGAGGGAGAGAGAGAGGGAAAGAGAGCGGGAAAGAGAGCGGGATCGTGAGAGAGACCGAGAGCGGGATCGAGAGAGGGACAGAGAACGAGAGAGAGAGCGTGAGAAAGATCGGGACAGAGAAAGAGACAAGTCCCTCGGTCATGGTAACGTGGAACATGCCCCTATATGGAGACCAGGTGAGCACCCTCACTGCCATTTACTTTTAATGTGTACAGCCACATTATGGAACGTCTTTATATCATTTTCTTTGGGGGCTTTTCTCAGCAAATATTTATAGGATTAATTATAATTAATTTAGCTTATTGACAGATTTTACAATTAACTTTATAAATCATTAACAGTTTTATTTATTTTAGAACCATTTATATAGTATTTATCAATGTTTAATTGACTTATTTTTATATGTATAGCTGTAATCATAATTGGATTAATATTGAATAGTTTCGGTGTCAGTGTACTTTAGCCAATAATCAATATGCAGATCAGTGTTGCTAAATGTCTGAACATTGTGTCCAAACAGGAGCACCAGAACAGATGGGTGGCGGCAGCAGCAGTTCTCGTCCCCCGTCTCATCCATACAGTCACCAGTCGTCTCCGCTCTCCCCTCGTCCCCAGGACAGCCTGCAGCAGAGACCTAGCGTTCTGCACAACACCAGCTCAAAGAGCCTGCCCAATTCAGAGCACAACAGTCCCTCTGTGCTGCGGTGAGTCTCCAGTGCACAAACTGCTGCCTGATGGTCTGTCCAGTGAGATAAACAACATAATTTGTTTACCTTTACCTTTCCTCAGGCCACCAGGATCTGCACGCTACCAGGGCTTCAGTGGGCACCTTCGGTCTGGTCTAGCCAATGAGGGTTACCCATCCGGTACAGACTCAAACGCTAAAGATTCAAACAGAGATGGGGGCAAAAGCCATGGGCGTGGAGGTCTGCCCAAACATCAGGACCTTTCATCATCTTCCAAATCTGACCCCAAGCTGGCCAGCCCTGGTGCCGGTGGGTCATACTCCTCTCCGTACAGCCAGGCCCCTGGTGCCCACCTCGGTCTGCCCACAAGTCGAGGGCACCCCATGCTGGCCTCAGAAAACAACAGCGGCAGCAGTTCCATCTCGTCCCGTGGTGGGGATGGCATCAGCAGCGCGTCAAGTAGGGAAAAGACTCAAAACAAAGTGATGTCCATACAGGAACACGAACTTCGAGCACTCGGTAAGACCACCATGACAGCGGCCAACTTCATAAACGCGATAATCATGCATCAAATTTCTTGTGATGCGGCGATGCCAGAGACTGGTGCGCTCGCGACCA
Source organism: Onychostoma macrolepis (assembly GCF_012432095.1). NCBI lineage: Eukaryota > Metazoa > Chordata > Actinopteri > Cypriniformes > Cyprinidae > Onychostoma > Onychostoma macrolepis. Next base: position 9,816,454 of record NC_081162.1, on the reverse strand, counting down.
TCGGCACCTGTGATGGTAAGACGCTCTGGGACCTTTGGGCTGTTAACGCCACCTTCCCTCCCCTCCCCTCCCCTCCCCTCCCTGTCCTTCCTGTTCTCTACCAAATCCACCCAACACCTTTCCATCCCTCCACCCTTCCTCTACCCCTCCTGCGCCCCTGCCCCATCCCCACCCCCTTACGTCTGTGGCCTAGTGCACGCTTGTGGTGGTTGGCATTGATCAGAATCAACCCGGTTTCCATATTCTTTCAGTTTGGTTATTTATTTTTCTTTGAATATGCTTCTGCCTATTGCTTTTATATTTTTTTGGCATCTGAAGCATTGCTTAAAGACCACCAAAGGTTTACCTCCCCTTTTTCATCACCTAAACCTATTTGACTGTTTGCCACATCCAAATTTTGAGGGGAGATTCTGCACGTTTCAGTCCAAACTTCCACAAATTAATGTAATGAAGCTCATTAAATGATTTGAGCTTCTGCTTTGTAACGGCCACAGGCGTACATCTTAGTGGACTGATAATTCACTCTACGCCCTAACGGTCCAGAATGACGTGTCTGGAGACAAGCTTTTCTATACCAGAGAGAGATCCTGAGGTGAACTTTAAGAGCTCAGTCATTCAACAGTCATGTGGTTGCTCATCGTTTCATAATGCCTTTTATCGGCTTGCCTCTTGTGTTCCCCCTTTACCTCTTCTTCTTTCTTTTTTTTTCTTTTTTTTAATTTGGGGAACATTCCATAGCTCTACATGTTTGCTTCCTGTTTCATTTCCTTTTTTTGGAGGGAGGGCACTCTGGCTCTTTGACAGTTTGATAGCTGCATGAAGCAAACAAATTTTACAAGTTATAGAGAAAGAGGGTCAAGATGGGTCTGGAGCTGAATGATTTTCAAGGTGTTTGGTTCTTAATGGTTGTTGAATATCTGGATTCTTCCACCATCTTATTGAATCTACAGCCAAAAATCTAAAATCTCACTAGTATCAAACACACGAGTCTTGCTTTTAGTACACTACTGTCCAAAAGTTTGAGGTGAGTAAGATTGAGAAGTGAGAAGTCATTTGTACTGTTACCGAATATTTCTGTTTCAAATCAATTCAGTTCTTCTGAACTGTCTGTTCATCAAAGACAAATCAAACAAACACTGTATCCACAAAATATTAAGCAGCACAACTGCTATTTGTTATATAGCAGCATTGTTATATATCAACATAACATACATACACACAAACACACACACACGTTTGTTTTTGTGGTTTACGGGGCTCTCCATAGGCGTAATAGTTTTTATACTGTACAAACTGTACAGTCAGGTCCATAAATATTGGGACATCGACACAATTCTAACATTTTTGGCTCTATACCACCACCACAATGGATTTCAAATGTAACGAAAAAGATGTGCTTTAACTGCAGACTATCAGCTTTAATTTGAGGGTATTTACATCCAAATCAGGTGAACGGTGTAGGAATTACAACAGTTTGCATATGTGCCTCCCACTTGTTAAGGGACCAAAAGTAATGGGACAGAATAATAAATCATAAATCAAACTTTCACTTTTTAATACTTGCTTGCAAATCCTTTGCAGTCAATTACAGCCTGAAGTCTGGAATGCATAGACATCACCAGACGCTGGGTTTCATCCCTGGTGATGCTCTGCCAGGCCTCTACTGCAACCGTCTTCAGTTCCTGTTTGTTCTTGGGGCATTTTCCCTTCAGTTTTGTCTTCAGCAAGTGAAATGCATGCTCAATCGGATTCAGGTCAGGTGATTGACTTGGCCATTGCATAACAGTCCACTTCTTTCCCTTCAAAAACTCTTTGGTTGCTTTTGCAGTATGCTTTGGGTCATTGTCCATCTGCACTGTGAAGCGCCGTCCAATGAGTTCTGAAGCATTTGGCTGAATATGAGCAGATAATATTGCCCGAAACACTTCAGAATTCATCCTGCTGCTTTTGTCAGCAGTCACATCATCAATAAATACAAGAGAACCAGTTCCACTGGCAGCCATACATGCCCACGCCATGACACTACCACCACGCTTCACTGATGAGGTGGTATGCTTAGGATCATGAGCAGTTCCTTTCCTTCTCCATACTCTTCTCTTCCCATCACTCTGGTACAAGTTGATATTGGTCTCATCTGTCCATAGGATGTTGTTCCAGAACTGTGAAGGCTTTTTTAGATGTCGTTTGGCAAACTCTAATCTGGCCTTCCTGTTTTTGAGGCTCACCAATGGTTTACATCACCAGTGAATACAGAGGGTTCACCACAAGAAGTCTTCTCTTGATTGTTGACTTTGACACACATACACCTACCTCCTGGAGAGTGTTCTTGATCTGGCCAACTGTTGTGAAGAGTGTTTTCTTCACCAGGGAAAGAATTCTTTGGTCATCCACCACAGTTGTTTTCCGTGGTCTTCCGGGTCTTTTGGTGTTGCTGAGCTCACCGATGCGTTCCTTCTTTTTAAGAATGTTCCAAACAGTTGTTTTGGCCACGCCTAATGTTTTTGCTATCTCTCTGATGGGTTTGTTTTGTTTTTTTCAGCCTAATGATGGCTTGCTTCACTGATAGTGACAGCTCTTTGGATCTCATCTTGACAGTTGACAGCAACAGATTCCAAATGCAAATAGCACACTTGAAATGAACTCTGGACCTTTTATCTGCTCATTGTAATTGGGATAATGAGGGAATAACACACACCTGGCCATGGAACAGCTGAGAAGCCAATTGTCCCATTACTTTTGGTCCCTTAACAAGTGGGAGGCACATATGCAAACTGTTGTAATTCCTACACCGTTCACCTGATTTGGATGTAAATACCCTCAAATTAAAGCTGACAGTCTGCAGATAAAGCACATCTTGCTCATTTGAAATCCATTGTGGTGGTGTATAGAGCCAAAAATGTTAGAATTGTGTCGATGTCCCAATATTTATGGACCTGACTGTATGTGCTATTGCCCTACACCAACCCTACACCTAAACCTACCCCTTACAGGAAACTGTCTGCATTTTTAGATAAAAAAAAAAAAAAACACCATTGAGGCCGTGTTCACACTTGGCGTCTTTTTTGACTAGAAAAAGTTGATGAGAGCGCTTTTTTAATGAAAAAAAAAAGCTGGCAGCGTCTGTTACAAATAGCAGCTGAGAGCGTCTTTTGTTTCCATAGCAACAGCTGCTACAGTAGCTGAGCGACCATTAATGCTACAGTAGCTAACATGATATTTTTAACAATTAGTAGATGATAAACTTACCTGAACAAAAAAGGATCCATCCAGTCTGTGCCCACACAGCCTCTTTATGATGTGTATTATGATAGAGTTTTGTGCTCATATCACACAGCTCCTTGTGCTCCGAAACTAGTACGATCAGTCTATCTACCGGCACCTTCTCCATTTTTTTTTTTTCTTGTTGTTATGGAAATGACAGATCTCGCTACTCGTTTATCATTGGTCAGCTGTCAAAAAGGCGCTTGACGTAGGGCGTTTTTTTTTTTAAAAGTTGAACTTTTTTAAACTCAAAAAAACAGTCTGAGCTGCAGAAAAAGACACCGACGGTTGCGTTTTAAAAAGCGCTCGGAATTTTTTTGAAAACACGGTTTACTCCATAGGCTTATAATGTAAAACAGATGCCGGCAGCTTCAAAAAAGACGCCAAGTGTGAATACGGCCTTAGTATGTTTTTAAGCCTTTTGATTTACGGGGACATAGGCAGTGTCCTCATAAACCACCTTCAAATTGTAATACCTCTGTCATACCCATGTCATTATACAAATTTTGTCCCCGTATACCACAAAAACCAGTAAACACACACACACACACACACACACACACACACACACACACACACATATATATATAAGAATTTTTAATTGTTACAAAAAATATAATAGAAAGCAGATATTTTAAATTGTAATAATATTCCATAATGTAACAGTTTTACTGTATTTTTGATAATAAATGCAGCTATGGTGTGCATAAGAGTCTTCTTTTGAAAGTTACTGTATATTGTTAGGACCATATTTATGGAGCGGGGGTGGGGGGGCTTCTTCAAAAATACTGAAACTGTTGTCAAGTGTCTGGAACCATTGTGGGATTATAATCAATAATTCATCAATAATGCATTTTACCGATGTTGTTCTTGGATGTGCAAGAAGTCTATTAAGATTCTTCAATCCATCTGAATTGAATCCATGAGTTGTCAATGTAAATATTATTGCTTTTGTTTTTATATATATTTTTATATACACACATGTATGTATATGTGTGTGTGTGTATGTAGTTTGGACCATTTATATGTGGGAGGCTTTATCAAAACTACCAAAAGAATGAATTGAATTAAGTGGAATGAGAATCATACAATAGCCCTTAATTAGGTGTTACAACATTTGTTACTCAGCCTCATTTTTTGTCGTGTCAATATATACTTTATTCAGTTGGAAAGTTAATAATGGCTAGTGTGAAAACAGTTGGGAAAATCCAAATGTACAGCTGCAGAAAAAGGAAAATATCCCTGGTTCTTAGGCCTGGTATTAAAGCAGATATATCCACCTCTCCTACCTTCACAGCTCATTTTAAACACGCATTTTGCTTCCGTTTTATTGTTGTGTTTTTGTTCAAAGCATTTCTGCTAATCAGCACAGTGCTTACACTTTGCTGCTGTCAGATGCCTCCATAATGTTGGCTTGATCTCTGAACACACGTGTGAGCAAGTCGAGTACTGTAATCCCAGAGCCTGTATGTGACTGCACCGCTTACACACCCGTCTCTGCTCTTACCCTCAGAGTAATCCAGAGCCTTCTGCCACACCATACTCAACCGCACTTTCATGTCGTCTTCTCTTCCTGTCTGTGTGTGCTTCCCTGTCCTCTCTGCAGCTCACCAGAAGGCACTAGAACAGCTGTACGGGTCTGAGGACAGACTTTCTCCAGGTCAGCAGCCGCCTTCTGCTGTCAAAGGTTCCCAGAGAGTGGTCACCCTCGCCCAGCACATCAGTGTAAGTGCCACAAAAATGCCCCGCAAATTCTAGATAATTAAATTAAACGATCTGTTATCAATTTAACCTTTTAAAAAGGTAAAAACAATTAAATATTCTAAATATATGTATACTTGTCTCCTGCTTGCACATCACGAAATGGATGTTTTCTCTTTACAGGAGGTGATCACTAAAGACTACACGCGCCAGTCACAGCAAGGCCAGATAGGGGGTCAATCATCTCTACAGCCTGTGTTTGGCTATCACAACTCCCCTGTGCTGGATCTCACTCGTCCTCCCAGCGCCCCCCAAGCCCAGACCTCCACAGACCCCAACGCCCGCTACACCCCAGAAGGCGCTGTTGCTGAGAGGGAGAGAGGGAGAGACAGGTCTCCCCCTCAGAGGAAGGCCTCTCCAGTGAGTCTGGCTGCTGATGGGATTGAACCTGTTTCACCACCAGGGGCCGTTTCGGAGCCGGAGATGCCAGGAGCCGCCTACCCAAATGAACAAGCAGAGCAGGGGTATATAACATACGAGCAAATGCATTCACAAAATAGTGATGGGAATCAGACTCGGAGTGAATTGGTTCAAACAATAATTCAGACTGATTCTATCCAATGGACCCTATTCACATTTCCTTGGTTCTCAGAGGTGGAAGTCGTCATGATTAGGTGAACTTCCATAGTGGTGGTTAGAAAACTACAACAATTATAATTTTTGCATTTCAATTTGATTGTTAATAGCTCTGGAAGCATGTCATCACAGTCTGTGAAAAGGGTCCATTCTTTAACGAATCAATAAAACTATTTGACTCAATAGAAGGATTAATTCACAAATTGGACATCGTCTTTCATCCTGTATTTTCATTACTCGTTCTCTGCTTTTGTGTCTCAGTATGGGATCTCGTTCACCGGCCAGTAGCTCTCAACCACCAGCCTTCTTCAGTAAACTGACTGAGAGCAACTCTGCTATTGTCAAGAGCAAGAAGGAAATGATTAAGAAGATGGTGGTCGGCACAGAGGCTGAATTCAGTGAGTTAATGGGACTGAATCTGTTGGGTTTTAACTGACATTAATATGCATGTTATTACTGCTAGCTAAAAGGGCTCAAACTTCTCTCTTCCTGTCTCCTTTTAGACCAGGGCCAACCTGGGACAGAAATCTTTAACATGCCCGCCTCAACAAATGCAGGTGAGCAGCTCCTCCAGTTGTGGTCTTTTCTCTACAACAGCAGTTCATTTTATACCACTGTCCTGTGTCTTAAGGAAAGCTTGCCAAATAGCACTTCACCACACTCCTGTTTCTTTAACACAGCTACTGTAAAATCTCTTTTAGGACCTGTGAGCGTGCGCAGTCACCCGGCACCAGAGGCCAGCGGTAATACTATAGGTCTGGAGGCCATCATCAGGAAAGCCCTCATGGGCAAGTATGATGAACAGATGGACGATCGCTCGCCATCCAACTCTGTCAACTCGATGAGTGTTGGTGTGCCAGCTGCTGTCGGGCCACCACCTTCAGCGGATGGGCGTTCTGAGGACCCCTACTCCCTGCCAGGTGTGCCGAATAAACCCTTGATAATTCAGCTACCTTCATGGCAGCATGTGTCAGGTTTTGACTGCATTTTTTGGACCAGATGTGCTCACATGTAAATTATTAACAGAATGTGATAGTAAATTGTTACATGATGAGCCTGTATTTAATGCAGTTATCTTGCATACTTTTATTTTTTGAGGACTCAACCTGTTCATTTTGGCACCACTCCAAAAATTCTTTTCATTTTTACCAAGTGACTGGTAAATTAGCACTGTTTCATTCCTTTCATGTCTACAACAAAAGAAGCATGGCCTCTCCCTATGTATTGGTTGCATTTGCATAGATATTTCCCTGAACAGAACAGACCTATGACCTGTTTTTGAGTTATGTTCCACCAGCTGAGAATTATTTTGGAAATGCATTCAGATATCTTTATATTTGTTTGTCCAACTATCTGATTTGTGTCCTGTGTTTGGATTCAGTTAAATCCAAAGGAGGGCGCTCTAACGGTCGTAAGACTAAGTCTCCTGGTCCTGGTCTGTCTGGAGGAGAGAGACCTTCGTCTGTGTCCTCTGTCCACTCTGAGGGAGACTGTAACCGTCACACCCCACTCACCAGCAGAGTGTGGGAGGACAGACCCTCATCTACAGGTATACATGTGAACACACACAATCACAATATGGGTGAGAAACTTATTAAATGTTACCAACATCTGCCAGCTAAAAAAACTGAATCACTTTCAGAAAGGTTGCAATAAATTGATCAAAAGTGACTATTCGTCTATTAATTAAAGAATCCTGAAAATAAATTTATCAGGGTTTTCTACAAAAGTGTCAAGCAGCCCAACAGTTTTCAACATTGATTAAAATCAGAAATGTTTCTTGAGCATCAAATCAGCATATTAGAATGATTTGTGAAAGATCATGTACATTCAGCTTTGTCATAAAAGGAATAAATTATATTTTAAAATACATTTAAATAGAAAAGCTTTTAAAATATGACTTTTTACTGTATTTCTGATCAAATAAATGCAGCCTTGGTGAGCATAAGAGACGTTTTTTAGAAACGATACAAAATCCTACCGAATGGTACTGTAAATTTTATGTATGCATATATGAAGTGTTCATTTGCAAAAACAGAACTCCGTTTTTAAACATTTTTAAAAATCAGGTTTTTTCATTGTGCATTCCAGTTAATCTCAATCAAACTGCGTTTTTTTTTTTTTAATTAGGTTAAAAAAATAACAAAAAAATACAGCTAACTAACACAATAAAACAATAAAAACATGATAACAATAAAAAACGCGATTTTTGAATTGTCTTCATATATTCTCTGACACTTTATTTATTTATTTTTTTTCTGGTTCCTCCTCTCAGGCCCCACTCCATTCCCCTGTAACCCCCTGACCATGCAGATGCGTCTCCCCAGCGGGATGATGTCGGGCCCCTCACCTTCCCCAACGCAACAGGGCACATCGGCGCCTCCACAGGGCCAGACTCAACCCCGCACCTGGGAGGAAGAACCCAAACCTCTGCTGTGCTCTCAATACGAGACCCTGTCAGACAGCGAGTGAACACACACCGCGCGCCACACACACTAGGACAGAACGTTTGCTGCTTATGAACAGAAACTTGTTACTGTAAAAACAGGGATGTTCGTGATCACACACGTACTCATGTCCATACCGACATACGGAACACACATGTCCATCTGCGCTCATGCCCTCTGATACCTCTACACACACATTCATACATAGAGACACACATCCCATAACCCACCCCGAGCGCACACACTCACGCCATCAGTGGAAGTGCATTACATGGCTGCAGACGTGTGTTGATGTGTCAGTGTGTTTGTGAATGCGCACACATGTATTAGCGTGTGCATCACTCCAGGACTACTTGTAGGATGAATCACTTTAGTTTTTTTTTATGAATATGTGTATGTATATGTATATGTATGTGTATATATATATATATATATATATATATATATATATATATATATATATATATATATATATAATATAATATATATATATATATATATATATATATATATATATATATATATATATATATATATATATATATATATGTATGTATGTATATATATATATATATATATATATATATATATATATATATATATATATATATATATATATATATATATATACTTCTATTCGTGTCGTCTTGCAGGTCTTATCAGAGTTGACTCATGGATTCATCATGTTTCATTGATGCGTTTTGGAGCATTCCTCATTAGACTGCTCAGGACACACACTCTTATACTGTAATACAACTGCAAATTGTTTGTTTTGTGTTTGTGTGTGTGGTGTAATGCAAAGGCTGGATGAATCCTCTGCAGAAATAAGCACCCACACACACACACGCGTGTGTACGCCCTCTGAGTTTTCATGTGCATCTGCAGTCCTTCATGATGGTTCATGTGTTGCCAAGATGACCCTGTTATTTTTTTTTACGGATCTGATGCTGTTGGGCCATCCAAGTATGTGTGTGATGAAACAAGACCTTCAGAGAAGCAGGTTAGCTGATCCCTGCACTAAACTGTACTGGTTTTGAAGCGGATTTCATTTTATCCTGTAACATTCTGTCCTTACCTTGCTACTTCTGAGAGTTTACATGGGCGGCCAAATCATTGGTTTACAGGGTACACATAATGTTCATTTGTTAACATCAAACCTTCATTTTTTTTTTACTTTAGTTGTGACACTCAGAAGTGACTCTAGCTGACCAATAATACATTGTCTTTTCCGTCATCTCTCTTTGATAGTGGATGTGCGAGATGTTTTGTTTAGTTTCGAACTTTTTTATGTACATGAACCTTTGCATGTTTTAAGCACTTAGTCGGCAAACGGTTCCTGTCGGTGTACTTCAACAGACGCCGACCTGAATGCAACTTTTTACACAGCGTTTATTTTCATTTTTCTTATACAGTGTTTTGTCGATTTGTTTCGTCACCTACCTTGTCAAGTGTTCCACTCTCTTGCGACAATCACTGGCAGAGAGTTGAGCGAGTGGACGCGTCTTTAGGGGAAGCTGCTTTATCAGGTCTGAACGTCCCAGCAGACCTGATGTTTTTCACGTCATCTATTTGTTGAAGAGTTAAAGCCATGCTGTCTGGCCAGTCCTTTGACATGACACTCACTGAGAGCTGCTTTAGTTTCGCTCTTTGTGCTTGAACGAAGGGTTCGGGATGTGTTTGTTTTTTTTTTTGTTTCTTTTTCTGTGGGCTCTTTTGAGGAGATATATCCTGCGTAATAAAATAAAACGGAGGTGAGCAGACGCCACACCTCATAAAGTGTAGTCCTTCACTCTGTACAGTTTTAAAGATAATTCTAGTGTTAAGTGCCATGTATTTGACATATACATTTCTGAAGTTAAAACTACCAAGTGACTACGCACAATTGTTTGGGGGTTTTTTTTTATTTCTTTTCTCCTTGTTATGCCAGGGTTGTACAATTTGTCACACAGGCACAATTTAAAACAGTGAAGGAGACATTTACCGTGTCAGTCTCCTCTCCAAAACGCCACTTTTTTGGACCACCTCAGTGGTGGGGTTACTAATTGCTTTGCATGCATATTAGATATAATGAAATGTTTTAATTCATATTGTTTGACTTTTATTTGTCTCACATGGTTTTACTATGAAAGGTATCTTTAACAGTTCAAACTGCAATGCTCATTGTAATCTCCAGACTTTGGGGATATTTTTGGAAGCTAATTAAAAGATGAAACGTATAAGTTCAGCAGTGGGTTTTATCCGGTGGGGGTTTTGTTGTTGCTTTGGTGGTCGAGGACAGTTTTAGTGCACTAACTAGTATGGTTTTGTAAAATGGGGCTTTATCTTCAGTCACTTCAATCCCAAATACACTCATCAAGATCCCTGAATGGGGTGTGCGAACAGTAGCTATACTTTTTTTTTTTTTTTTAAACCATAACATCTACACAGACATCCCAGAATGCTCTGCTCTGATTTTGAGATTCATTCTCTTGACATATCACTCCAGACAGTATTGTATTTAGTGGACAAGTCACTCTAAAGTTCAGTGTTTTCCTGTATAGCGAGCCCTCTTTCCTCTTTATTGACTATTTGTTTGACCTTTTTACTGAGGACAGTATTGCACTTTCCTTAGATGAGGAGGCGTTCTCATTTGTAACTGATAAACGTAAATGAAGCTGAGAGATTAAAACAAATGAAGAGAAGAGAGATGGGAAAACAGCGGTAATCATCGCCCCTCTTAAAATTGGAAAGGTTAAGTGGGTATTTGGGTGGCATCTGTTTTTGTACAACCATTTTGTGCATATTGCTTTTTTTTTTTTTTTTTGTATTAAGACCCACTGTATTATAGCGAGGAGTGTAAATAGACCTAAAAGGATGTACATATTTATGTGATTTGCTGCAAGATTGATATTCACACTGTTGTATTTCAACATGGCCACCAGCAAGCTTTGTGGATAGCAGTGTAAAAATTTAATGGAAAAAAAGAACAGACACTGCCTTAATGTTTAAATAAAAAGCTTATTGCCATTGATTTGTTTGTCTTTTTTTTGATTGTGCCACTGTTGTGATTTACATTATGGTCGATCTGTTGTTGGTAGTGTTTATTTATTTGTCAGTCTATAATGTTTCTTAATCCTGGTCCTTGGAAACCTCAGCACTGCACACGAGTGGTGGTTCAGCTCGTAAGGCCTGTACTAATGAGCTGATAAACCGATGATAAAGTCTAAAATTAAATATCCAGGGGGTGAGATTTATGCTGTGTATCCGAAATTGCCTCCAGTTCTAGGGTTGCATACATCAAATTGCTATTTTTCTGGTTGTAAAAGAGCACCAGGTTTGTTGTGCTTGTTTGTAGGGCTGCACAATTTGGATTAGGAGGACTAACAATAATTAAAATAGGTTATTACTAAAAAATAATACAAGAACTATACTATGGTAACAACACCATGTCATCAGGGGCGTAAATTAGGGGTGTGCGATACTGCAAAATTTGGTATCGATCCGATACCAAGTAAATACAGGGCCAGTATCGCCGATATTGATACCGATACCGATACTTTTACTTTTCAAAGCATGCACTTGAACCTACATGTACTTTCCTGTAGGGGAGAGCAGTGTGTCATGATTTATGAGGTGAATGCATCATTAATATGCTAAATCAGAATTAATTTCAATTAATACTAAAAGATTTTGTAATGTTTGCTCTCAAAGCATAATTAAATGTGTATGTTATAACCCAGGACAGATTTTAAACACTTAAGCCAAATATATATATATTTTATTATTATTATTACTGTAATGAACTGAATTTGCAAACACAAAATTTGAACAATTTTTACTAAAGAACAATGAATCTTTTAAACTTACATTTTCCTTTCCTTTAGTCTGGGGGTTTTGTTTAGAAACAATAATATAATAACAAAACAACTGATATTTTAGCACTTCTCTGTCTTTAAATAAATAAATTTAAAACACATATACGTTTCAAATATATTTTAAATAAACAAAGTGCACAAAATTATTACTGGAGAACAAATATTTTAAAACTTTTTTCCAGTTTTTTATCTGTTTTGTTTCAAAACAACAAAATAAAATGTGTCCCTTTCATTAGACACATCTGCCTCATTTTATAAACAAAGTGCAAACAATTGCTTGTAAAAAAATAAGTAAATAAAGTGCAAATAACTAAAGCACAAACTACTACTGCCTCTGATTCTCAGCCCCAACGCCCTCCTATGTCCAAGGAAATATTCCCCGCAGCCCCCTTTTAAACTTTGACACCCTGTTAAGACTTAGAGGTTTCTGTTCAAAAACAATAACATGTTTACATGTTTCCCTTTAATTGCATTTCTTCTCTGGCTTACTAACTCTACTGCCTTCGAGAAAATCCTTTCTGCAGGTACAGATGATGCAATGACGCCCAGGTGTTTCTTGGCTATCTTGCTAAGAGACGGGAACATTGGCTCATTCTTTTTCCACCAAAGTAGTGGGTCTTGATCCCGTGGAATTGGCTTCTCTTCTGAGTACCTTCGCATTTCAATAAAGGCGTCAGTGCCAGTTGTCCGATGCTGCTGGGAAGCAAGGACTTGAGAGTCAAAGTCTGTCCATATCCCACCTTTTGCAGCTGCCCCTGCAGGGGAGCTCGAGGTATTTGCAATAGTCATTGCTGAGGCAGAGCTTGTGGCCAAGCTTGAGCTTGGTTCAGGAGCAGACTCTGAGCTGAGGTCTGAGGTCTGGTTCATTGACTGAATTTCAGTGATGAGTCGCCCTTTCACAGGTTCAATATTTGCCGTGTCGCGGAACCCAATGTTTTTAAATCTTATGTCCAGGTAGGTACTGACAGCAAGACCGTAAAGGTTTCAATACCTCTGAAACGACGTTGGCATTGTGCTGACAGCTCAGCAGCTAGCTTGCTACCTTGGCACTGATGTGTTGCAGTTGATCTCAGAAGTAGTGACACCAGGGGAATCACTTTTGAAACTGAAACATGTTTTTCAGTTGATATCTCTCTTGTTACTTCCTCAAATGGTCTCAGGGCATCAATGGACAGACTGATCATTGACCAGTCTTCCTCACTTAAGCACAGTGAGGTCTTTCCAAGAAGACAGAGGACTGTGGTAACAGCTTCCTTCTGCTCAAATAATCTCTCGAACATATGAAACACAGAGTTCCACCTTGTTTCAACTGATTGTATCAGTTTGTGTTCTGGCGACTTCAGTTGTTTCTGAACTTCTTTGAGCCTCTCTGCCGCTCTTGTGCTGTGGTGAAAGAAAGCTACAATAGCACTGCACCTCTGCTGGATGTCAAGAAGATCAGGAGAGCTTTAATGGAGTCTTTTACTACCAAATTTAGTGTGTGTGCAAAACATGGATAATGTGCCCAACCTGCTTTGCACAGCAGCAACCATATTGGCACCATTGTCTGTTATTACAGCCTGAACTTTGTCTGTGATGCCCCATTCATCAGTGATTCTTTTTAATTGTGTGCAAATGTTGTCAGCGCTGTGTTGTCCTGAAAAACTACAGGTTTCTAGGACATAGGCTTGCATTTGCCAGTTCTCATCAATAATATGGCATGATACAGTTAAATAAGCCTCTGTGGCTCTTGATGTCCACATGTCTGTTGTAAGTACAGCACTGTTTGCACCATCTAGAGATTTTTCACTTTCGAATGGCACTCTTCATACATTGCTGGTATTTTCCCTTCCATCAAATTTTTCCTACTTGGAATCCTGTAACGTGGATCGAGTGTCCTGACAAAATTCCTAAAACCCTCATCTTCGACCACAGAGAGAGGTTGCAGGTCCTTTGCAATCATTTCAGCAAGGCTCCTTGTAATATCCATAGCTCTTGGGGAACCACCTAGGTGAAATAGCAAAATAATTAAGTCTAGCTTAAAGACTATCTTGCCTATGTAGCCAAAATATAAATCCTATAGTGTCCCTTTCACAGTTAACACAAAAGGGATATTCAGCCATTTTCATATTACAGGTTTATGGTATATATTTATAAATTCCAGTAAAATAATTCATATAAATAGCAGGTTTCAATGTGCTGAATATAGTTTATATTTAATCAGTCTGCTGATTAAAGTAACAACTATGATAATTACTCTATTTTTTTTTTTTTTTTTACAAATTAGCATTAACTAATGCTGAATCTCCCATATAACTAAAATATTAATTTCACCACTATGGCTACCTGGATATTCATTGCCTCTCTGAAAAGACTCGGCCAGTGATCTCTGTCTCAGTGCTGGTACTGCTGGGGGTCTGTCTGAAGGATTTGCCTCCTCTCTCCGTTTCTTTTGGAGCTCGGCATTCTCTTTTCGTGTTGTTTTAAGTGTTTGTGTAAGTTGGTGGTGTTGCCACAGTAGCGGATAGACTTTCTACAAACATCGCAGTTTGCAATGTTTTCATTTACTGCTGTAAAATAGCTCCACACAGCGCTCCTCTTTCTGTCTGTCATCTCTCATTCAGAGCAGCCAAAAGTGCTTGTTTTGCGTGCTTGCTTGGCGCCGCTGAGTCACATGATGACAGGACAACTAAACACAGCAGAGCAGGGGAGGAGCAACGTGTGCGTAAGATGTGAAAGGAGCGGCGTTTTCAGAGACATGTCCGCTCTTTTATCGAACAGGAGCAACACTTTTGCGTAGATTAGAGATATTTAAATTAAAGTATCGATCTCGGCAGGCTAGTATCGATCCGATATCAATACCAACGTTGGTATCGATATTATCGATATTAGGATCGATCTGCCCACCCCTAGCGTAAATTTCATCTGACAGTAGGGGGGGACAATAAACGTAAAATTTCTCGAGCAATTTTTGAAGGGGACACAAATAATACAGCCAAAATTGTACTTGTAAGGATAGATGTGTGTACATAGCATGGACACCGTGTTTAAATATGAGTTCATGGTTCACCACGCGGTCATATTATAATTATTATTTTGCATCATCTATAGTATTTTAGGTTTCGTCTGAAACCTAGTATGTCTCTTTCGCATTAATTCGACTGCATTAAACCCACTGATCTGCCACTTAACATCATATTGAGCAAAACCCAACACGTAGGTCTACAATATTAGCCTAATATCAGTTCACACACAGGTTTATCGCCATGTTAGTTGTAGTGGGTGAGCTACGGTATTAAGCTTGTTAACCTTATAATCACTCATAGAAACTACATCGGATGTCATAATTTTTTGTCATGAATTTATTAATGATCCAGCATCATCTGTGTTAAAGAGAAAGAATCATTTCACCCGATGTTTAAAGAGAATAAAACCGCCTTGACAGCCTAAGTTACTTACACATAACTAACTTGCTCTCTCCCGCCGGACTCGTGTGCGTGTATCGGTAAAGAAGGAAAGAAGGCAGTGGACCAAACCACTGTGAGGAAAGGGAGGGGGGAATCAAAACATTTCTGAACTTAAAACGTTTTTTTTGCGTTTATTTTGTTTTACTAATCACACAATTATTTTAAGTATATGTCCATTATATTATTTTCAATACACAGAGTCACTTGTAATGATATTTTTAGGGGGGACAAGCCTCAGATAGGGGGTCCTGTCCCCAGGATTTACGCCTATGCATGTCATTATAGTATATATATATATTAATATTGTAAAAACACTTTTTTATTATAATGTGAATGCATATTGTAGCCTAGCAGCTAGCTAGTGTGCACTGATTGTACTGTATACTCGTTACTGAGGTGCACTATGGCACTACTCAATGTCCATAGTTTCAGACACCACAACAACTGGCTCAAATAGTGCACTGTACTGTAGGGTATAAGGTGAAGAATTTGGAAGGTTTTTTTATTTTTCATTAACAAGATGAAATTACATGTATATGACAAACATCATGCATGATATAAACAATTATACACTAGAGGGGCTGTATACAAATACAAATTTTTATATTAAAATATTAAAGAGTTTACAAACTTTCACCATTTTAATTGCTTTTTGTTTAATAGAAAGTTGTATAGTATCAATATTTCCTTCCTAAAAGAAAAAAACAAGTTTTTTTGCCAGAGAACTTCGATTTGTGAATATGAAATTTTGCATATAAAAAAAAAAAAAATTATCATGTAGACGTGACTGTGCTTTTCTTTGCTGTTCTCCAAGATACCAAATAATACATATTTCCATAACAAAACAAAATGATTATCAATATTTTGTACAATAAAATCAGACATTTTGCCAAAATAGTTTTACAAAAGGGCAATGCCAAAATAAATGTACCACAGTTTCAGGGCAACTGTCACAAAAGGAGCAACTAAAATCAATATCAGATTAAAATTTTATTAAATTAATTAATTAAATATTGATTAGGTATTAACCAAACCTTTTTCCAAATAATATTGTCTGTCAGTCAATTCCAGTATGAGTAAACATAAGGCAAAGACACAATGTCTCGTTGAAATAATGCTCTTTGTGATTTAAGTGTTTTGAGATTTAAGAGAAAAACAAATGTTACCTATATAAGAACTTATTACATCAGGCAGAAGCACTGTTGGATGTTAGTTCTTGTCTGATGTCTAAATAACAAACAAACCTCTGGGGAAATAGTCCCAAAAACTTTGGCATAGTCCCCTGGTGTTACAAGAATCTTATAATGTGCCAAAAATTCACCATAAGTAAAAAGAAAACTATTGAAATTAAATAACTGATCCACCAATATGATGTCACAAATAAAGTGATTTGTGTTTATACAGGTGCTGGTCATATATTTAGAATATCATCAAAAAGTTGATTTATTTCACTAATTCCATTCAAAAAGTGAAACTTGTATATTATATTCATTCATTACACACAGACTGATATATTTCAAATGTTTATTTCTTTTAATTTTGATGATTAGAGCTTAGAGCTCATGAAAGTCAAAAATCAGTATCTCAAAATATTAGAATATTACTTAAGACCAATACAAAGAAAGGATTTTTAGAAATCTTGGCCAACTGAAAGGTATGAAAATGAAAAGTATGAGCATGTACAGCACTCAATACTTAGTTGGGGCTCCTTTTGCCTGAATTACTGCAGCAATGCGGTGGCATGGAGTCGATCAGTCTGTGGCACTGCTCAGGTGTTATGAGAGCCCAGGTTGCTCTGATAGTGGCCTTCAGCTCATCTGCATTGTTGGGTCTGGTGTCTCTCATCTTCTTCTTGACAATACCCCATAGATTCTCTATGGGGTTCAGGTCAGGCTAGTTTGCTGGCCAATCAAGCACAGTAACACTATGGTCATTGAACCAGCTTTTGGTACCTTTGGCAGTGTGGGCAGGGAAATCAGCATCTCCATAAAGCTTGTCAACAGAAGGAAGCATGAAGTGCTCTAAAATTTCCTGGTAGATGGCTGCGTTGACTGTGAACTTCAGAAAACACAGTGGACCAACACCAGCAGATGACATGGCAGCCCAAATCAACACTGGACTTCAAGCAACATGGATTCTGTGCCTCTCCACTCTTCCTTCAGACTCTGGGACCTTGATTTCCAAATGAAATGTAAAATTTACTTTCATCTGAAAAGAGGACTTTGGACCACTGAGCAACAGTCCAGTTCTTTTTCTCCACAGCCCAGTTAAGATGCTTCTGACGTTGTCTCTGGTTCAGAAGTGGCTTGGTAGCCCTTTTCCTGAAGACGTCTGAGCGTGGTGACTCTTGATGCACTGACTCCAGCTTCAGTTCTCTCCTTGTGAAGCTCTCCCAAGTGTTTGAATCGGCTTTGCTTGACTGTATTCTCAAGCTTGCGGTCATCCCTGTTGCTTGTGCACCTTTTCCTACCCAAATTCTTCCTTCCAGTCAACTTTGCATTTAATATGCTTTGATACAGCACTCTGTAAACAGCCACTCCTTTCAGTAATGACCTTCTGTGACTTACCCTCTTTGTGGAGGGCGTCAATGTTCATCTTCTGGATCATTGCCAAGTCAGCAGTCTTCCCCATTATTGTGGTTTTAAAGAACAAGAGATACCCAGAATTTATACTGTAGGGATGGTCATTTATTCAAACTCAAATGTAAATATTCTAATATTTTGAGATACTGATTTTTGACTTTCATGAGCTGTAAGCTCTAATCATCAAAATTAAAAGAAATAAACATTTGAAATATATCAGTCTGTGTGTAATGAATGAATATAATATACAAGTTTCACTTTTTGAATGGAATTAGTGAAATAAATAAACTTTTTGATGATATTCTAATTATATGACCAGCACCTGTATATTATATCCTTATTGTTCCATATATAGTACCTATGAGGTGAAAAATTGTGCTTGTGGAGCAAACACCATGATAAAAAGGCCTGAGGGTGAAATTCTGCTATTTTCGCTGGTATTTTATCAATATTATTATATTTACAGCTAAGAAAAAAAAATTTATACCACCAAATTTTGACAGAATTTGGGAGGGAATAAAACACCAAATGGAATTAGGATTTTTAACAATTTATTTCAGCCAATTAATCTTGTTAATGTTGCAAAGTCCAAAACATTTAAGCCACCGTTTTCATAGGAATTCATAATAACTGTCTTCTTTATATAATGTATTTTATTTTTCCAAACGATCAATATTTTGTCAATTTCTTTACATAGTTTTTTTTTATCAAGATGTAAAGCCATTGCTGCATAAATAAGTCTAGAAATACCCTTGCCCTTTGTAATTAAAACTAGAGGTCTCTTAAGTTGTTTTCAATAATAGGACTAAAATTTAGCAAACACCTTCTTTTCTTGTCTTTGGTTATCAGTATTCCAGTTGAACCTCATTCTTTTAGGGAATACCATTATAGCTAGTTTCAAGACATTCCTTTGTGGCCATAAGATCACATTTAGCCAAATTTAAGTATACCCCAGATGCTCTTGAAAATTTGCAAATTAAGTCAATTGCCACAGATTACTAATTCTCATTTTGAATAAAGATCATTGGCTAATTGTGTAATTTTTTATCTCTCTATCAACAATAGTGATGGGACACAGCCAGTGTTATTATTAACTGAGCAGATGTCAGAAAGCTCTTGGATTTCATCAAAAATATCTTAATTTGTGTTCCGAAGATGAACGGTTTGGAACGACATGAGGGTGAGTAATTAATGACAGAATTTAAATTTTTGGGTGAACTACCCATTTAATGTCATGTAAATGATTATGGATACATATATTTCAGAATTTCATTGGCTGGAGCTTGCATTTTGTTCTGTTTGTGTGCTGAAAAAAATTGTACATAGTCCTAGCCAGAGGTGGACAGTAAAAGTACATTTACTAGAGTATTGTACTTAGATGCACTTTTTGAGTAGTAGTATTTTTTTCTGGAAACTTATGACTTTTTCACTACATTTGAAAGACTGCAAATATTACAGCAATAATAAAAAAGTGCATTGACATAAAAAAGAAAATGTACTTTTGGTACTTAAGCAGGGGCGTCTGCACTCATTTTTGAAGGGGCACAAGTTGGGTCGTCATGTGACACACAGCAGCCACAACAGCACTTATGTTTTATTTATTTATTCCTTTTTATTCGAAACATTCCCAAATGCATTAACTATATCATGAAATATCTTGATTCTCACCTTTATAGATTATGTTAGTTAATCTATAGTGGGCGATGGTCAAAGGAACCTAATAATGTAATCTATTAACTATGCCCTGTCTGTTTACTTAATAAACAGATATGGGTGCCATGCCATAACATATTTAATACGACTGACTTTATATTTAATGTGAATTTAACATTGTAAGTTAATAGGAATAAAAACATTGTAAGTTAGGCTACTAATCATAACACTTTCGTTGTATAGAAAGAGAGCAAAGAACATTTTCACTGAGAGTCTAGAGTTCAAGCACTCTCAAAAACTCTCATTAAAATCACTGAAGCTGTTTACAATATGAAATGAATATCTTACATATTCGGACACACATTTGCACTCTTCTGACCAGAGAATTCGCCAGAAAGAGGTACTCAGTCAGCGAAGAAAAAACCGGCATTTAAGCGATGACTTATCTGAACACCTCTGATTGGTCAATGCATTCATAAGCTCAACAGAATCGTGTGTGATTGGTTATAATGCGCAGAGCTGTAAAAACGCGTCTGGTGTATCTGGCTCAGCGCCAGCCAGCGAAGGCAGATTTGTATTTAGATGATGATCGTTTCCATCCACCTATTTTTATGTGCATTTTGGAATATCGCATAAAAAAATTTCCATCCGCTGGATGGAAACGCCAAGATGTGCATAAAAAAACTAAAAAAAAAAAAAAAAAAAAAAACTTATGCACACATTTGAGTAGGATACATTTTTTTATCCGATAAGAAAAAATGCGCATAAACTAAGATGAAAACACATTTACCTAATAAATTCCTCCATGCGCATCGAAAAGTCATGTGACTTTGCGCGATGGGACGGGATAATTTGACTAAATGCCGAGTTCACACTGCAAGATTTTAGCCCGATTTTTCACTCGCCGACAGGTTTTGATAAATCGCCGACAAATGCCCGATATCGGAGGCAAATCGGAGCTCGTTCACGCGAGTGACAATCGCGCAGTGTGAATTATCAAAGACAGGATCTGAGAGAATCGCCGACATGTCGCCGACGCCCGTGAAATATTTGGCATGCTAAATATCTGGAGCTGTCGGCGATTCACAATCACGCTGTGTGCAATGATTTCTGACTGAAAACTACATCACGATGACCTTCAGCCAATGAGAGACAAAGATACAGGGCAGAGGGAAGTTAGGTGAGGAGTTATAGACCATATCAGTATTTTAATATGTACAATTATATCATACAGAAACAAGCACAAACGCTTGAACAGCCACAACATCAGCATAACAGTTACTGCAAAATTATTACCACTCTTTGCAGAACACAATCCTGGCCTGCACCTCCCTCCTGTTTTGTTGTGAAACGTGGTTTGCGGATCAGACAGAGTTGTCGGCGATTCTTCCTATTGTGAAATCGTGCAATGTGAAAGCCCCTGTCGCTGATCCATCGTGCAATGTGAACACAGCAGCGACTGAATGCTACCCCAGATAGTCACGCAGTGTGAAAACAACAGCGATCCAACGAGTTTGAAAATCGTGCAGTGTGAGCGGACTGATCGGGTCCTTCTGAAAAGCCTGAGCAAAGTTTATTAAATATAGAAAATATTAAAAGGTTATTTTTTGTCTTTTGGAAGCTGCATTCATAATCCACTTGGCTCAAAAATCTGTATAAAAAAATAAAAAAATAAAAAATCACTTTGATTGGGCATGAAGCCTCTGTACTTAAAGGTGCTGTATGTAGGATTTTGACTCTACTAAAGCATAAAAATACCACAATATGTTTGCAGATATTTAAGAAACATGCTAAGTTAACATACTTGTTTATCTGAAAAACAATGCTACAGTCACTTATTCTCCTTTGAAAATGTGCATTCCGGCCCGGAATGTCTGTGTTTAGCCCTATTCGGACAGGACTAGTTTTCTAAACTACGTTTGAGTTTCGATTCTTATCACCTGACCTCTGCGATTTTCATGTACCAATTCGGAAGGGACCATCTCCGTGTTTATTACAGAGGTGGGAGGGTCTGTTTTGGACAATATTATAAATCCCACCCATTTGCAGCTGACCCGCCCATTTGGAGCTGGTTCCGACCTCCGTTTATACCTAAAGCTGCGTTCACACTAGCAGCGACTTTTGCATTGCCCCCTCAGAAAGATTTTGTGCCCCCTCAGTTTTCATAACGAACTTATTTATTTAAACCGTTAATGGAACAATTAATTTGAGGAGCACGGGCGCGCGCATAAAGTTGTGTTGGATTTGAGTAGACCAATCAGCATCTGACTTGAAGCAGTGTAGCTAGCCTATCAAAGTGCCCCCCCCCCCCTCCCTAGAAATTTAAATAGAAATTTCGAGTCTGATTCAGTAATCTTTATAAAATGATTTAACAACTAATCCAGTCATACATTAAGTGAAAGATTATGGAAATTCACTTGTCAAAAGGTGTAGGAATTGATTACTAGCAGCTAGCAGCAGCAATACATATGTTTACTGTGCAGCCTCAGCAGCTGATGCATCTCTTCACTGCATTATATCTGTTAGGCATCAGGACACGTGTTGAGCACCAGAGGGCGCTGCTGGCCTTCATACGACCTCAGGCTTCAGTCAGGCTGAAGTTCTTTGTTTGCTGCAGCTCTTAATTTATCACAAAAGGCTATTTAACAACTTGTTTTCATGCTGCTGAAAGAATGAAAAGCAGCTAAGGAGGAATTATTTTGAACATTCTTCAGTTTGAGGCAGAACAATCCCCCAATAAACATCACACAGAAATGTAGTATTAGCATATAATATTGAAATATAATTTAAAAATATATTTGCTAAAATATGATAGATTTACATAAATATATTTACTAAAAATGTTTTAAATTATATCTTTTTTTTTGCATATTTTTGAAAATATATTTTAAATATTTAATATTACCGTATTTTGCTCTTGATATTTCAGTCCAAGAAAATACATTCACAGATGTCACAAAAGTAAAAAAATCTTCATTGTCTATATAACATGTAAACGTAACACATTTGTATTAATTCGTATATTACAAATGTAAAATTACAATATTTGAGGTATTCGTGTAAATTGTGAAACATTTTGCCACTGAGATGACGATATTAGCATTATGCCTTAACATCACGGTTCTTCTAGGTGTTAATGGGAAATGTCTGTTTTAGGAGCCTACTAGGTATGATTTATGTTTATGTGCCTTACTGTTCACAGAGGAGAGAAAACATGCAACATTTTATGTTTAATAGCAATAAAGTGGGGAAACAATTTAAGCGGAGACATTTAATTTAAGCACACTCTCCATCCTGTAAAGCAAATTCAAATAACCGCTATCCAATTTGTTCAGTCCCAGTTCCTTTATGACTCCGTCAAGACGATTCGCCAAATGTTTGTAAATCATTAGACTGGAGAACTTTGTTTTGAAAGTAAAACTGTCAGGCGTTGGGAAAGAGTAGGCGATCTGATCTGTTGTTAAAGCAGGAGAGAAACATACATGAGAGACAGGAGCAGAAACTGACTTCAAATACAACTCATATTTTTGAATATGTAAAATAAACGTTGCATTTACTGTATTAAACTTGTTCAGTGCAATATACTGTGTGTAGCTTTAACATACACTTACCTTATGATAATGTACTTAATGTCTGCTTTCATGTAATCCTTTACTCCTGTAAATGAGATCTAGCCTAAAGCAAGCTTGAATGCATGGATTAAAATGATATACGCTCCAAAAAGACTCTCTCACGGCTGGCAGTTTTATAGGAGAATGGTGGAAGGGTTTTTCATCTTAAGATGGAAAGTATTTGACCTGGCTGGAAAGTGCTCTGTAAGTGATAATGTACATGGAAAACAAAGACTCATTCTTACCTCACAGATCATTAAACATCCAGAGTTTATCGAAAGAAGGCAAACATACAGCCGTCGCAGGGTTTGGGGCTTTTATTTAATCGGTTTGGATATACAGGTTTTTTTTTCTTAAATTATTTTCTCATCTGCTGTCCAAAAGAAGACCATTAAGTTGGGAATTATACAAAAATATAAAGAGAATTACGAGTGCTGTATGCCACATATACAACAGGAAAGTATTTTACAGAAACACAAATCACCGTGTTAGGAAATCAAACAAAATCCATCTGTTAGCGGAAAGCATTTGTACACCAAACAAATGTAATCATAAAATTTCATACACGAGGAAAAAATAAAACGGCTCCCCTTAGATATGCTTTCAACACATTGCTAAAATTCCTCTATCAGCTTATCAAATGTCCATCTTGAGGGAACAGGAAGTTATTTATCGGTCATGCATTCCTGTAATTTCATCCTTTATCAACCCCTGATGATTTTTTCATCGTGTCATAGAATACACATGCACTATTTTCCTGTATTACACTAGTTAAACGTTGCTCTTTTGATTTGTACTGCCAAGCTTTTCCTCTCGAAACTCAAACACATCCACATACCAGACGGAAACATACATTGTTTTTCTATTTTCAGTCACCAGAAGATCTCTATTATATAAAATCAGAAATGAAAAAAAGAAAATGAATGAGGTAAGAGATCTAAATTTACAAAACCCACTTCAGCTTTACAGAACTGAAAGCATATAGTCCAGACATAAGACAGACATGATGCTTTACTGCTCATCTAAATCTCTCTCAGCGCACCGCTCCGTTACATCTCATCGCCTCCCTAAACAACAACAGCTCTGCTCCACAAAAGAGTTTGTTATACATGAAAGAGGAAATGCAATCTAGATTTTGGCTGAGACAAACTGACTCCAACAAAGTCAGAAATGACTCGTTACCTTTGACATTATCTAACCGTGCAATCATAAGTATAACAGTACAGTCTTCAGGAGGTCAAAGAACCTCGTCTCTGTTCAAATCCAGCATTCTCTCATCTAACACATGCTCTGTCCAGTCATTTCAAATACAATCTTCTGTTTCCTGTCATTCTGTGAGTGCAGCTCTTATTTTGGCCACTGAATTATTAGCACGTCGGGCGGCTTCTGAAACTCTTGTGCAAGAAATTATTCCACGTTCCGTTCTCTGAGGTACAAACAGAAAGGGAGGAAATATTTAAGGTTGTATTTCCCTTTCTCTGAATTTTACAGAATCTTTGGTCCAACCTTTCAAGTGCTCCTACCCGTTGATTTGCCCTTAGTCATACCAACACATTTACAGCCAGAAAGAAAAAAACAAAAAAACAACTTTCCATAAGTGCAACTTAAATACAGTTTATATTTCCTCAGCCAGTTCTGATAGTCTACAGATTAATGCAAATATACCTTAATCATGGATAGCACGTTTAATCTTTGACATCTGTATTAAATTCAATACGGCATCTAACCTGACTAAGGTCTAATGACTTTGTGCTCTCGTCCACATATAATGTGCTCATGCATTTTGTTTTCATTATGAACTCTTTCCTGTTTGAGCATTTGTAAGAATCAGCAATACTAAGACGATAAAGTAGGTCCGCATGGACTCAGCATGTTTTTACATTTTTGAGGGGAATATTGGCATAATTTTATGGTATAATTAAAATGGAAAAATGCATGAAAGTCCTACGGTTTTATTTTTGGATTACAATCTTATCAAATTAGCCAAAGTATTCAAATAAAAAATGAAACCAAGCAAAATTTTAGTACCAGACGCATAACGACTAATAAAAAGATTGTGATTTAAAATTTTGGAATTTTTAACTGACATTCTTTTGAGTTCTGTGTAAATCTGCAGATCTTTCGTAGAATTCTGCGGGCCTCTGAATCAGCAAACAGCAGAAACTGTTTTGCCCCAAATGCTTTTCCCTCCATCTCACTGGTACGACTCCAGATGTACATAAATACATCACTGACACGTAAAACACATGTAAAGACCGCAAACACACACTGAACTCCAGCTCATCTCCACCATCACTGGAAGCAAAAGAACAAAATGAGCCCTCACTGCCCTCACTGAGCATCCGTCATTGAATCAGGGTTTTAGTCCATGTACTCTCACTGTAGCTCTCTAACCAAAGGGAGTTTTTGAATTTTGGGAAGGATAACATGTCTCTCATGTGTGTCTCTCAGAGGTCTTCTGTGTAAATGATGCATGGACTGGCGTCCTCGGTGGACTCCAGCCTGACTGTGGACACAAACCGCCGGCGCCCGGCTGCGTTTCTGTTGCCGTTGTAGTTCAGCGTGGTGCGGTATGTATTCTGGGTGTGCTTGGGGTACACGATGGTCGTGCTTTGGAAGTGTAGCGGTCTGTGCCGTGGCTGGAAGTGAACCTCTGACTTGTAGCTGCGCCATGTGCAGTTCTGAACGGCCACCACCGTCTCGCTGAAGGATGTGGCGGTCGGGACCTGGGCGCAGAACACCTGGTCACGGAAGTGTCTGCCTGAAGCATACTTCACCGCAGAGTTGAACCTGACGGCGGTCAAAAGACAAGAATTCATGAGTTAGACATTATGTAAATAAGAGGAAAATATGGGAATGTTCAATCGAAGTCTGAGACCAACTTGGAAATCGGGTTTTGTAAAAGTTTAAAGAAATGTTATGATACAAAATAATGCAGAAACCTTTCTGATTCTGCACGATTTCTAGGTCACAAGTCAAATAAGTGACATATAACCCTGTACAAATGGTCAGATGTTCTTTCATTGGTCTTTCTCAAATCATGATGGAGAACATGATCTTCAGGATTTACACAAACTTGTGGAGTTAAAGGGATAGTTCACTCAAAAATGTACCTGGAAGAGAAGAAATCGTTGAATAAAGTTGTATTTTTTTTGTTTTCTTTGGACACAAAAAATTATTCTCGTAGCTTCATAAAATTACGTTTGAACCACTGATGTCACATGGACTGTTTTACAGATGTCCTTACTACGTTTCTGGGCCTTGAACGTGGTAGTTCCCCTGCTGTCAATGTAGGGTGACCATAGGGTGACAGTCCCGTATTTCAAAATTTCTTTACGACTGGGTGATCAGAGAGAGTAGTAGTGTTCAGTCACGCGACAACAGCCTAATCAAAAGATAAGCTTGTCGTAGAACAAAACTACCATCCAATCACAATTCGTTATAGATAACTTTGTCAACTTAGTGAAGGCGGGAAACACGGAATCAAGTGAACAGC
The DNA here is from genome assembly GCF_012432095.1 of Onychostoma macrolepis. Classification (NCBI taxonomy): domain Eukaryota; kingdom Metazoa; phylum Chordata; class Actinopteri; order Cypriniformes; family Cyprinidae; genus Onychostoma; species Onychostoma macrolepis. Next base: position 9,789,767 of record NC_081162.1, on the reverse strand, counting down.
AGTTCTGCGATCGGTTCTCCTTGCGCCTGAATTGTCAAATACACACACAGCTGTCAACATGTCCATCGTGTGGAGTATCTCACGTAAATACACTGTCTGTTATGGCTTAAGTGAACGTAAACAAGTGGGTGAAAACTGAACATGTGTCAGTATCTTACATTCATTCGGTCTTAAAGGGACAGCAGCCTAATTAAATACCTGTCTGTCTCATTAATGTTAATCAAACAACAAAAGATGTTAAATAAATGTATACTATATATGTTAAATGTATAGTTTATTACATGTTTATTTTATATTTAATTTGTATCTATCGTATTTGTCTTATGGTTTGTAATTTGCTTCTTTATTTATGTGGGTATGTATGTGTGTGTGTATATATATATATATATATATATATATGCATCTATACATATACATATTGAATGTATATATAAAATGTATGTATATATAAAACTGTATATATAAAATTTAGATATTATGGGATAAAATTTCTCATATCGTGATCATATAGACCCCCGTCCACCCGTCCCGTATTGAACCATGAGAAATCTGGTCACCCTATGTCTATGCAGAGTCAGAAAGCTCTCGGATTTCATCAAGAAATTTCCTAATTTATGTTCCGAAGATGAACAAAGGTTTTATGGGTTTGGAACGATATGAGGGTAATTAATTAATGACAGAATTTTCATTTTGGGTGAACTATCCCTATAATGCAAAAGAGATCTAAATCTTTGTAAGTCTTTGTAATGTTTGTTTAATTTTGAACTTTTCGGTCAAAATGCTTAAGTAATAGTGTAAATTGTAATGAAAAAGTGCAAAACGGAAACTGGTTTGGTCTCAGACTTTTGTATCCAGCTTTAGTTTGGATGGCCCTGCAACCACAAAAATATTTAACACTCACTTGATCTCTTTTTCTGGTTTTGGGTTAACCTCGATGCTCTCTCCATAGACCACAGGGTACATGCGTGACTTCGCATCTGGACCTTGAGAGTTCAGGAGCAAGTACGGCAGCTACACAGGAAGACATAAAAAAACAGGAATTAGCTATCAAGCTAGCCATTACAACCCATAATAACTGATGTTCAGCCTTGGCAAAATATTCATACATTTTATGTTGAAGTACTTCTCAATTCATGCATGCACGATGATAACTACACTGTATAATTGACCATTGGCCATAGCAACTGATTACTTGCATATAAGCGCTAGTTTTGTGTGTCTCTTCTCATTTTATGGTCTCTTCTTCTCACAAAATTTTCATTTGCTAGTTTTCATTTATCATAAAATAAACCCTTGATATATAGAAGACCGCTCTTCTAACGTTTGTTCTCTTAATCAGAGCACTGTTTAGCATTTAGCAAAGCAACGTTTTAGCAATATCTAACGTGCAACAATCCCAGAATACTTATTCTATAATGCCTAGTTTTGGTGTCTGTTTGAATATGAAATGTTTGATCAGTCAACACTAATGTACTTTATAGTTTGGGTCTTTTCAGGTAGCGTTTGTAATCAACTATTTCAATTTTAGATGGAAAATTGAATTATTTTATAAGCAGGCTTTTATGAGGTCTGATAAACTTTCAAGCAGTATTATTTTAGTATTATTAATATGTCATAATAGTATTTTTTTATATTTTCAGTTTAGTTTTAGTAATTTTGTTGTGTGGTTTTGTCATTTTAGTTTTGTATATTTTTTTTATTTCAGTTTTAAGGCAACATTTTTCTCATTTTTTAGTTTTTTGACATTGCATTTTATTTCATTATTTATTTTTTTATTTATTTTTAATTAGTGAAAATGTTTCTAATACTTGTAGTTTTTGTTGTTTTGGAGTAGTGCCGTCTGTGTGCATGTGTTTGTCTGCGTGCTGATATATATTTGGTGCTCAGACAAACGGCGACAATGCAGCAGTGTGTGTAGAGCTGGAGCGTCATGTGCCTCCACCTGCTCCAGTCATCAAACACACACACCACGTGAGCGCTCAGCACCTTCCTCTGTGTCCGGCACATACACGCTCTGCTTCTCACTCTCTGTCTCTGACACCTCATAAAACCCAATTCCTCCACAGCGTATCATCAGCCCAACTGTCATCTGACCTGACATGGGAAACGTGGGCTCTTCCTCAGCTCGAGCGGAACATTTTTTAACCGGCACATCCAGTAAATCAAGAAAACGTTAACTTTTATAGTCTCGCATTCTAATCTGCAGTTTTTGCTTCAGTCCATTTAAGAAATTTAGTTTCTCAATGTTGGATAAAAGTCTCATTCAGTCACAATCTAGTTATGATATTATGATGCACTGCATTTTTAAATCTGTTTTTCAAGTTGACAGAGGTTGGTCTGGCTCAGTTTAAGCCAAGAAAGTGATTACATAATTAGGAAAATTAAGACTCTCCCATTACTAACATATATGCTGTTTATGACAGGTTTCTGGTTGTCTCATGGATGCGGCCAGTGAGAAAGGGATCGCACCCTTGAGCATGTGCGTCTGTGTCCATATGAGTACAAGAGAGATCCAGGACGGATACTGTGTCCACTGTGCCGTTATACAAGGTTACATTAGAGACAGATCTCAGCAGGAACAGAGCACTTCAACAGGCTCAGCCAAACAGTATCTTAATCAAAGGCTGAAGGTTGAAGAGAGTTTGACATTACAGTGGCATCACTATATTGACTGACTAGGTCAGGAGGTCTAACTATTTTTCCAAGGAGGTCTATAATAGCAAGAGAAAGCCAGGTATTATACTTAATACATTATATTAGATATCACTGCAGTGTTAAATGCAAAAACCATGTCAGTTTGATACTGTAGAGAGCCCTCCAAATATAGACACTGGCAAAATATCTACTATCATAAAAACTGATAGTTTACTTTCAAAAAATAAAAATAATGGTTACAGGCCTCTGGCCATAAATGACGATGCAGATACAATATCTGCCAGCAGGGGCGAACGGGACCATGCTAACTAGTCAAACCTTCACTTGTACAAGTAAAAATATCTTGTTGTGCAGAAGGTTTTAATGGTATTACTACTGTTTTTTATTTGTTATTTTTTTAAACAGAAAAACTAAATTACAGAATTAGGCTAACACATTCTGCAATAGAAAATAGATAAAACATACATAAAAATACATAATAAATAAAATAACACTGCATTGTTTTCACTGTATAAATTGATAGATTAATGCTGATTAAAGCTATTAAAGTTATTCGGTCAAGAGCTATGAGTGATTTTTCCTTTTTTCCACTAGTGTTTGAGTGTGATCTCTCTTTTGGATTATGAATTTTCAAAATTGCATCCTAGATGAATGTCATGATGTTTTTGCATATAGAAATGGTTGGTGAGATACAATTTGCAACAACATTTATGTAGCAATAATAAATATTGTGTATTTTCTTATTTTCTTCAGTACCGAAAGTCATTCGTTCTTATCGGTACTACTACTACAGTCTTTCATAATTTAGCCCTGGGGCCCATTTAATACCAGGTTTTGGTACCTATCCTTATGCAGTTTGTGCAGGCTGGACACAGACACAGGGCTGTTCTTTATTGGTTGTTTGGGACTCTATATTGACATCTAGTGTCCTGAACTTCCTGAGTCAATGTTTTTATTCACTGCTGCCTCTTCACATTGGAGGTGTCTGACTGATCTTTGCTTTGTTTGGTTTCATATATTTTTAGTCTGTAGTTCCGGTTGTAGTGTTTGTGTTTGTTATGATCTCTTTGTTTCCCTGATCCATACCTTCACTCTAGGCCAGAGTGAAGGTATGGATCAGTCTAGATCAAACTCAGTTCCTGGAGGGCCGCAGCCCTGCAGAGTTTAGTTCCAACCCTGCCCCAACACACATACCATGTAGTTTCCAAATAAGCCTAAATGACTTGATTAGCTGGATCGGGTGTGTTTAATTAGGGTTGAATCTAAACTGTGCAGGGCTCCGGCCCTCCAGGAACTGAGTTTGACACCCCTGCTCTTGTGCTTGACATATGGTTTTGTTTGCTTGTTTTGTTAAAGCATACAATTTTTACAATACTGGCTGAAAGCACTACATAAATGTATTCTTTTTATTAGTAGTAGTAGTGGGAATAGTATTTGGTAGTAGCTCACTATAAATAAAACATAACTAGTAAAAAGTGATATTAAAAATCTGTACTATTTTGTCTAAAGCATAAAGCACTAAAACTAAAATCAGTTTTTAAAAGTAAAGGCATCATAGCATTATGTATATATATATATATATATATATATATATATATATATATATATATATATATATATATACACAATATACAATTGCTAACAGTGTTATCAAATTATTAGCGTTTTTAAAGAATAACTTTCAAGTGAGCTGTAGATAGACAGCAAGGGTAATCTAGATGTGCAAACAGAAGCTGTTGAAAAGTTGCTTATTATCATGCATCCCTAATGCGTTCTCATAAAGCATTTTTTGTTCTCATTTGTTTCAGAGGTGCCACTGCACCCTTCATTTTAATATCAGCAAACAGAGGTCATCAGTTTCTTATGCAACTGACTGCAACAGCTCTGCTGTTAGGCCTGCCACACAAAAATAGATTGGAGAGATTTTTTTTTTAACGTTATGCAAACACAACTCTCGAAATAGACCTGCAGCCACAAAATGAGAGGAAAAAGACAGACATATCCTCTGCAAACATGCATACTGCATATACTGTACATGCTGGGATAGACAAACCTTTGCAACGCAAGGTTGCCATGAATGGAAAATACAAAGTGCAGCAAACAATGATGGCTTTGTATGGCTATATTTTCTTTTCTACTCTGAGAGAGCATTTGGTCCTCATATAGTGCAAGTTGCCTGCAGGCTCCACCACATTTGTATACATTTAAGTAATAGGATTTTGGAAACAGCATATTCTGAAGAACTGCGACAGAGGGATGTTTTGTTTACGTTGGCACGAGAGCTTTCCAAAGTGTTAAAGACATACTGCTTAAAACCATAAAAACTTCATTTTGCACAAATAAAGTCATGCTGCTCTTTTCTATTTTATCGAGTGAGACGCTTTATTGCAGCAGCGTCCTGACAAGTGCATGCATGCTTCTTGAAGAGGAGTGTCTGAGTGATCATTTATACACTTCAAAATGCCTTTAGATACTTGCTCTTAGCGGCATGCTTGGGCATGTTAACAGTCGAGCAGCGGAAACCGGAATCTGTTTAATAAAAGAAGCTGTTGTTTTGTTTTTCTCAGGGAAAACGTTTTTTTTTTTGCTCTAGAAGATGCATCTAGAAGTGTTGGAAAAGGTTTCTTTCTATGCTACTCTGAAGCTTCTAGCATTGTGGTTACTCTGAAGTATTGAGACACTGCCAGGATTTCAATACAGATTTGAATGGATGGTTGTGTCAGAGGTGGACACTGTTAGTTTAGTGTGCTATGCAACCTTTCAGAGGCAGAAATAAGACTCTGTGTTATGCTGAGGCACTTGTGCGGTGCTATACTGTAACAAGAACACGCGCCGTCTAGTAATACTGTACCAGTATATGATATATATATATATGTGTGTGTGTGTGTCTCAGCACTGCCTGTTTGTTTGCACGTGTGTATGTGCTGTAAAAGGGTTGCTATGAGGAGAGGGACAGAGGGAGATCGGTTACAGTTACCACATTCACCAAACACAAGGTCAACTTGTTTACAGAAACTCTCTCTCTCTGGTCGCTCCTTGTCATCCCTGCTTCATTAGAGTGAGTCTCCAGAGGCACGAGCACCTGAACCCCTTTCTATTTCAGGATTCTGCCCTATTACTTCTCATTATTTGTCCCTGGCCTCCACACTGTCAACAGTGTCTGTTTGTGTTTATGACGAACTGCATATGTACTTCTATACTAACGTGTTTTTTTTAAATTGAACTACTTCATTTAACCACTGGTTACTCACGTGACTTTCGAATTGTCCTGTTTATACAGAAGCAGTTTGAATGCTGCCAGTATGAATGGGTAACTGAAGTCAATGTATATCCATAGTGAATACGAGTGAAGCAAATTTGAAAAATCCCAACTTCCATAACAACAGACAGTATTATTACCACTTATGGCATTATTTAAAATCAGTATGAAATGCCTATTTTCTAAATGCACAATATTGACCTTCTAATTGTTTTGTAGTCCACTTAAACCCATTGCTTTTTTGTGATCAACCTCAAACTCACATTTCAGATCTGCCTCCACCTAATCAACAACCAAACAAGATAATATTAAAAATATCTGCCACTACTTCTGTTACATAGTGACTTAAATGAGTGCATTTAAGGTGCAAGTTCATCTGTCAAAGGACAAAACTGATGGAAGACAACAACTGGATCTAAAACCTTTGGATGACACACAGCTCATATCTCCAAAGCCACACATGAACACACAGTTCAAATGTCACAAGTGTGTGCAAAATAACCTTACTCAAAATGCAAACACAATACATTGTGTTTATTGATTTCATTGTTTTATCCCCTTTTAAAACTGATTTCTTTCACTCATCGTCCTCATGCATAGGTCTAAATGCTGCACATAATTTACACAAGTAGAGCATGCTCCTGCATCAACATCCTTTTCCTGCACAACAAGCAGTACCCTTACCCTTCCCCTAAAATCAGTGCACCTATTGGTTGATATGAAAACTGTTTCACTGCCAGCACAGGATGTTGATTGAGGAACATGGCCTTCTTGGGTCTCATTTGAGCTCTAAGGCTTCATTAGATGAATGCATACCAGTTTGCCTTCCCGGCTCTCCTTTCTGCAGTATCCTTGCAGCTCATTTGGGGTTGAGCAGCTGCCAGAGCGCGACTCAAGGATCCCTGGTGACAGAGAGTAGAAGGGCGGACTGGGGCTTGGAGGGAGTCCTGAATCCGGACTATCAAGCAGTCCCTCCCGGTTCTTTCCTTTCAAACTCTCATCCATAGCTTGCAAATGTAAATGCCCCACCATTTCTGGAAGAGCGTAAATGTTTTAAACCAGCCGAATTCACTCCAGGAAATATGATATGAGAGATATAAACCTAAAGTCCCATATCAGAGACGCAGATGGAGTCCTGGTGTCCCAATAGATGCCTAAAACAAAAGTATTAAAATACATGTTATATGGGAGAATGGGGCTAGTTGTCACTTTTGATTGTCAGTTGTCAGTTCTGATTCCATTTCTTAGGGTAGGTTTCTTTTTCAGAGTCAGTTTCTATATAGACACAAACTTTTAGGTCTTGTCTATATAATGCAAGGCATGCTGTCACACTCTATAGAGTAAGTCCTCACAGCAGATTCTATGATTAAACAGTCTATTATAGGTTTTTCAACTAAATTAAATCAGTAATGAAACTCAGAAGTAAAGTAAAACAGTTATGAAAAAGGAAATACATAAAACAGCAAAAATGTAAATGGTAACTGTCTTTCAAACTATTGTTTTTGCCACCAAAATACTATTATTACATAAATAATATTTGTATATGCCAATATAATGCGTGACAACTTACACAAAACCATATGTTTACTGAGATACAGCCCCCTGACAACTAGTCTACCTATTTTTACAAAAAATGCTGTAATTCTTTATAAAATAATTACTAAAATATTTACAATATTTACAATAGTTTTAAAACCTAGTGTGCTGCCTATCTAGGCAAAAAAGTTTAGGCATCATAAGCGCGTTCGAACAGTAATCTCAACTAGAACGTTCAAACGCGCACATGATGCCCAAAATACCGCCTAGGTAGGCAGCTCATTAGGTTTCGAAACACCGCCGAATATGTTCCCAAACCTGCGCGTTACCGGATCATACATACACGAGTTGTACTTATTTAATTAAAAGACAAACAAAAATCACACTTAATGCACTCTATTATACATTTAGACTATATGAAGAAGGAAAATATGCCTTAAAGAGTTTTTGTTACCTTTAAATTTAGAAATTCCGCCGGAGAAAACTCCGTCAATGAAGAGTTTTACGCATAACACTTTAGTTCATGATCTCAGAAAAAAAGTAAAATCCACAACAGGCGCGATGACTTCCTCGCAAACAGTTTAAAAATTGCGAGAAGGATGCCAAAAACCTGTAAAGTCTCACAATAGTCCCCAGCTCATTGGTGCCGGTGTCTTCTGTGCGTCTCTTGCCCTTCTGGAAGCGCAGAAGTGTCTCTGGCTGCAGCGGAGCGCACACTAACCGCCAGCCTTTATGCGCCTGGAGCCAATACAGAGCCGCCGAGGCGATGCTGTGTTACCCGCGCCGGCCAGCAGGGGGAGAACTGCATTTGACAGTTCTGACCTACATTTTGCAAAAAGTTTAGTGTTTAGCAAAAAAAAAAAAATTACTTTTTTAGAGCAAACCGCGAGCTCGAAATGTGTAAATAAATTTACACATTTCAAAATAATTTAGTATCGATTTCTGTTGCTGAAATTAAGTGTGGAATGAACCTCAGTGATTTCTGAAGAACATTTGTGGGCTTAATTGGCCTCAGCTCTTGAGAAAGTGTATTGGGTTACTGTGGGATTAGTGTGTCACACTTTTGAAAATTACGGTGACCAGGTTTTTGGCAGAGATACAGCTTTCATTCTCTGTAATGTAATGCAATTCTGTTGAGAACCATGAGCTGCTTAGAAAGGCATTGAGGACACTTCATTTTAAGTCAGTCAGTCTAACAGCTGAAACAGGGACACACCTCATGAAACAGGGAGTGTCCCGAATAAACCGTCACTTCAGCGGAGGACACTTGCTATTTCTTTATACCACATATGCCATTTGATACTTGATAATTAGTGATAACTGGCCATAATGGAAATAATAATAAAAAAATTAAATGCTGCCCAGTCATGGGCATGACTGCTATGTACTGTTTGTATATAAAAACAGTCACTACTTGAGATGCAGTCACTTTGATTTTGCCAGACTGATATATCAGTTGTTAATATAAGTAATTAAGTTAACCTGATTGTTCATTTGCATATTTAGCATGTACAGGCAAAATACTATAACACTAGAGAAATGTGTTCATAAACATTTTAAAATGAATATATTCAGTTAAACTTTTAAGTGCTTTGGATTTAAGGCATTATATTGGCTTTCTAAGTGCTTTGTATTTTTATAAACAGCAGTAAATCCAGTGAAAAATGTGCAACAAAGAAATACATGTGACTGAATACGCATGGGTTGTCTTTGTCTTGCTCCATTTGTTAATCAAAAACAGTTCAACCAAAAGTCAGCAGATTAAAGTTAGCTGCTTTCCCTTGGTCTTCCTTGATGTAACATAGCAACAGTAAATGGGGCTGTCACACAAATAATGTAAAAGCTATCTGTGTTTCTGATTCTGTATTTTGTGAGACAGTGGGCAACTCTAATGTCTCAGCATCCGATTGAAAATCTTTACTTGCTCAGAAACTAAGCAGAAACCTAGTCTGAGCCATCTTGCGTGTAAGACGTGTGAGTGTGAAGGAGCATGTCTCAAAGCTCTGGCTGGTGTGTAGTTGTGTTTCAGGCCTGGGTGGAGTAAGGGTGGGCACTTCCACTCTGCAAGGCATCACTACCAAACTTCCAGAAACACTTACACACACACATATGTCTGACAGAAAAACAAAGAAAGAAGATAACAGTGCTGGGAGTAAAACCAGATAAAAGCAAGGGGAGAATTTGGCAGTCGTTTACAGACGTGCTGTTTGTTTGAACCTGAAGGAGAGTTATTCAGTGATTCTGAGGAAAGATACACGACTGCTTCAAACACAGAAACACGTGCGTACACGCACACAATCATGAAACATGTCCAGAAAACTGATTGAGGCTTTGATGGTTCAGCAGTTTTCTGACTTTACCTCGGCAAATTGCCAGGAATCACAGCAAAGCATTTATTGTTTGAACAGGATTTTGCCAAACAAAGGTGCCTTCATGGCACATAAGTGTTGAGTGTTCGAATACACTCACCAGAACTCTTTTCTGTCATTCACACACATGCCTGCATGTAGAAATGTAAATTTCAAATGCAGCTGGAAATGGCAATTATCAGGGCCAGAGCCCATTGGAAAGAGACAGAAATTGACCTCAATTTCCAAATATGGCACAAAATAAATGCTGGTGAATTTCAACATTCTTAAGTAAACTTAAAGTTTTGTGTGTGTCTTGTTTTTCCTCAGAAGGGAGTCTAGATTATACAAACAAAATTGTCTAGGACTGCTGAAAAGGATGTTTTTCCAACTAATCAAAATGGTGGAAAATCTGTTAAGACAGAAAAAAAACATGACCAATAAAACTTGTACCGAAAATGTATTCTCTGTCACTAATGCAGTTCTGAAGTTATTGGCGAAAATGTAAATTTGCTTATTATAGATCATTATAACAAATCTGATATCCAGGCACTTTACTGTTAATGACGTCAAGACAAATTGAAGGATGAAAAATCACCATCATAAATATGAATAAACTTTGATGCTTTGATCCATAAATATGTTTTTCCTTATATTATTTGATCAAAAAAGGGATATTATAATAAGATATGAATATTATTATTTACTATTTAACTGTGAATTATGAAAGATACAGATGGTGTGGACTGTTTTATGCACTGTTTGCACAGAGGATCTTCACTCACTTTGTTTTTGTCCAGTATACAAAGAGTCCACTGTATGAAAAGGATCCCTCACTCTCTCTCCCACTTCCTTCACACACGCAAACTCATGCATTTGTCGTACATTGTACTGACTCACTGTAGTGATTCATATTCCCTGTCTGAAACGGTGTGTTTGTAAATAGTTTTAAGTGATGACCCTTTCAGACATTGTGTGGTTTTACTCCCTCCCTCCCTCTCAAAACCAGACAGACACTCCAAGTGTAGTGTGTGTGCCGAAAAGAAAAAAAAAAGGTTTACTGTATTAGACGTGAGTGTGTTGGGAAGTGGAACGGGACTTTTTGAGCATACACATACACACACACACACACACACACACATACACACGCATGTCGTTGTACAAAGCAATAACACACATCCTTCTCTAGTCTTCACACCTGTTGGCACTGATAATACTGCAGTGAAACCTGGCAACCTTATGCGTTCACACACATGCACACTGCCAAACCAGCTGTGAAGAGGACGTCCAAGTCCAGGTGTGTGCGTGGGTTTCAATGGTTTTTGAGTGAGAGAGTTTGTGCATGTACAATGCATCTTTCTAAACTTCATATTTGGTTTACATTTTCAGAGGAAAAAACGCTCACCTGAGCTTTACCTTCAGTCAATCATACACACAAATAAACCTCAGTTTTCTGAAATAGCTCCCTACATAAACAAGTCTTAATGAGGCCAGGATTGCTCGCTCAAAGAAAAAGACTATTTCTAACACACATACTCTGTGGCATTGATACTAACACTGTGAGGCAACAGCGCTCCCATTCTATTGCACTGCAACCAAACAACATCAGTTATAATGGTCATAAATGTTCTTTTAAGTGACTGTTTTTGTCATAAATTATATTTTTGACAGTTTAATTAGTCATAATAGTTGATTATAATTGATTAAGCATAATTAAGATTGCATCATTTTTTTCTGCCTGCTACACACTGTATGTTGTGTTGCCTTGTAAGGAGGGTAAAATGAAACACAGGATAAGATGAGCCACCCTTGTTTATAGGCAACCAGTTACAAAAATGCACGTGACTTCAGTTAAATACAGTATATAAGTAAAATGATATGTTGTTTTTTTCCCAGTAGCTAAGGGATAATCAGTATAACCTGTATTTCGTTGACCTTAAAAAAAGTTATGAGCCATCCTACAGTAGTCTATGCAACATGCCCCTGGAGTGTAAACTGTGCCAGAATACAAACTACACTGTAAAAAAAATTGAGCCAACTTAAAATTTGAAGGCAATCAGCAGATTTTTGAGTTTGCTCAACTTATTTTTGTGAAAGATTCTCAAATTTTTGTTGTATAAACTCAAAAATCTGCTGAAGCTGGTTGCCTTCAAATTTTTTGTTTTTTTACAGTGTACTTGTTCCAGACAGCATATCTATCAAAGTTAAATAAATCAATAAATACATTGCATTAATTAATTTATTCAGCAATGATGCATTAAACTGAACAAAAGTGACAGTAAAGACTTTTACAATATTACCAAAAATTCTATTTCAAATAAATGCTGTTCTTTTGAACTTTCTATCCATCAGAGAAACATTCATCAAAAAACACGTATCACAGTTTCCACAAAAATATGAAGCAGCAAAATTATAAATAAGAAATGTTTCTTGAGCACCAAATCGGCATATTAGTTTCATCACATCATGTTGCTCGTGGACACAGTGTATGTTGGACATAGCTGATCTTTTAGGTGTTTGTTTTTCTCATAAAGTCTATTTGAAGCAGACAGTGTGCTGACAGTGCGGTTCAGAGCCTGTCCCAGACAGGGGGAGTTTTCTCAGCTCTCTGTGACTGCGTGTGGTACAGAGAACGAAACAGACAGAGATAGACAGAAAGAGAGGAAGAGAAAGAGGGGAAAGTTGGAGCAGGCCCCAATGTAAGGTTACATCAAGTGCTTAATCTGAAGCTGTCGGATTGATGGATGGCGTTTGGAGTTTCTAAATATATCTTGGGCGACCCCTTTGAGTGCACACACGTTCAGTCTCATGACTGCACAACTGCATCTGGTTTCAATGTCTGGAGACCCTCTGCTGAGATACGGGTCTCTACCGCTCCTCTCACATCAAAACACTCTCGCTCTCGCTCTCTCTCTCGCTTTAACTCGTTCCCCATTTCTTGATCAGTTTTTCTCCTTTGTCTGTTTTCCCAGTTCACAAAGGAACAAATCTTTTGGTAATTTCTGCAAGGAAAGCAGAGATATTTTTTGTTTTTTGCTAATTTACTCGAGCATCTTTGACAGTCATTGCACGTTCGTTTACCTAATTTACCTTACATAATAAAAAGTAATATAAGAATATGTAAAACAATATAAAATATAAAATTATTAATAATATAATATATAAATGCAATGTAAAATATGCAAAACTGTTTTGAATAAAATGAAATATTAATAAATAATATAAAATAATATAATAAAAACTTAATGTAAAAATGTGCAAAATGGCTTAATATTAAATATTATACAATTTTAATAATATAATATAACAAACATCTTAGACATAGCAGTCATTAAACATTAATTTACTAAATTTAATTAAAATATGTAAAACAGCTTATGAAATATAAAACTATTAATAATATAATGTAAAATATGTAAAGCAGTCGATAAAATATTAATAAATAATGTAATACAATAAAAACTTAAAATGTAAAAATGTGCAAAATAGCATGATATAATATAATATTTGTTTAAAACAGCTGTCTGATGGCGATATTACAGATTGTAAATGTTTATAATGATGTATGATTTATTGTATTTATTTGATTATAAATACAGTTACAACCATAATACTAAAATTGCACAAGGAAAACTCAAAACATTTTTTTTTAATTTATACTAAAGCTGAGATTTTTTACTAAAGCTGGGATTGATAGTGAGTAAACACACATAGCCTTAGGTGACACAGCTGTGTGTGTGTGTGTGTGTGTGTGTGCACATGAGAGCGAGGATTGCATGCTACCGAGTCATCTACACAGATCTGTAATCAACTTGCTCACCTGTTGTCCTCTTCTCCACCAATTACTACTTCCTGTGGCATTCACGCAGCATGCGAGCTTTGTGTCTCACACTCCACTTTGTCTGCATGTGTACATGTGAAACTGAACATGTTTGCACTCAGACTAGTTATTGGAAAATTCATTTGATGCTCCCTCCTTCATTGCTCCTGCTCACATCCGCTTGTGATCGATTATACTTTATTCTGTAAGCTTTCATACAGATCTGAGCTGGTCATTTATATAATTAAATGAATTAAATAAGAAAATAGCATAAAACACACACATTTCTCCTTAAGATCCATTCTAAGATTTTTCTAAGTATATTTTTAACAACTTTAAGGGAGAAAGAAAGGAACAGGTTGGTGTTATTGATAAGGTGGGAAGTGCGTCAGTGGCCTGAGTGACGTTTAAAAATGGGAGGATGGTGTGGGGAAAGGAACAAATAAACTGTTGGAGTGTAAGCGAAGAGAGAGAGCAAAGCCTTTGGTGTACAGGCCTAGCGAGAGGGAGATAAGAGCAGCCTGGCTTGTTTGAGTTTCCCTCTTCAAATCCCTTTTCTCTCACATCAATACATGTACTCCCTCCCTCACACACACCTATCATAAAACAATAAGGACAGGGCCGTTGTAAAGGTTGTGTGTGGAGTCTTATCTGTTGTGTTTAAAACGTGCTGTTGTTCCACATCCAAATATCTCAAACTCAAACACACTGTTTGCATGTCGACAGCTGACACGTGGAGGGGTCGTTTCTGTTATGCAGTGCATTTTCATGCCTTCATCATAAATATACCTAGTATATTGGATAGAATATTAAACTCACATTTTTAATATTCAATATGATCAGCATAACATTTTTTAAATTGGTTTGGGTGGATGTTGCCATTTGAGTCATGTCCCTGTTACTAAATTTATTAAGACATATTCATTTTTTCCTTACTAACAATTACATTTGAATATATGTATATATATATTTATGTTTTAAATTGATAATTAATTTGTAATCTTTCCTGCATCCTCAGTATCACTTCCTGACTTGAACTTTCCCTTTAACTTACAATGACACTTCCTGAATAACATCATCCTTCAGGAAGTGATATCATTTTGGGAGGAAAACTACACCACAAAAAACAGTATAAGTATTAGCAGTTTGTTTTATTCATTCTTTGAAAAATATTTTGTCACACAGCATAACAATTGAAGTGAAGGGCAAAGAAGAAAAACAAATGTTGAATTAAAAATTTGTTGGAGAAATGCTTTGGCAGTCAGTTATGGAAGCCTGTTTCTGCCACTGAATAAAAAAATAAAAAAGGAAATTGCAACTTTTTATCTCACAATTCTGACTTTTTTTCTCAGAATTACATGACACAAACTTGCAAATTTTATTAAGTTATTAAGTCAGAATTGCGAGAAACAAACTTGCAATTTTAACTTTTTTTCCTCAGAACTGCAAGATATAAAGTCAGAACTGAGATACAAACTCGCAATTCTGACTTTTTTTCTCTCAGAATTACATGATTCAAACTTGCGATTCTTTTTCGATTATGAGTTATAAAGTCAGAATTGCGAGTTTGTATCATTGTATCATTTGTATAACTCACAACTGCGAAAAACCCCTCAGAATTTCAAGTTTATGTCTCACAATTCGGACTTTATAACATACAATTGCAAGTTAAGTCAGAATTGTGAGATATAAACAATTTTGAGAAAATGTTGAGAGTCCCCCCCCTCCTTCTAAAAAAGTTAGAATTGTGAGCGAAAAAATTTAAATTACCTTCTTTTTTTTTTTCAGTGGAAATAAGCTTCCATAGTTAGTGAATGAATGAATGAGGCATTTATATAGCACTTTATTGTATATTGCTGTACACCCAAAGCGCTTTACAATCATGAGTGTGCCACGACCAGTGTGCAGCATCCACCTGGACAATGTGACGGCAGCCACAGTACAATAGCGCCACTGCGCTCACCACACACCAGCTACAGGTGGA